>NC_092724.1:150504245-151203779 GCF_047496885.1 Scyliorhinus torazame | reverse complement strand
CCCCCATTCTCCCCCTCGGTCCCCCATACTCCCCCCCCGGCCCCCATTCTCCCCCCCCCCCCGGCCCCCATTCTCCCCCCCCGGCCCCCATTCTCCCCCCCGGCCCCCCATTCTCCCCCCCGGCCCCCATTTCTCCCCCCCCGGCCCCCATTCTCCCCCCCCGGCCCCCATTCTCCCCCCCCCCCGGCCCCCATTCTCCCCCCCCGGCCCCCATTCTCCCATTCTCCCCCCCCGGCCCCCATTCCCCCCCCCCCCGGCCCCCATTCTCCCCCCCCGGCCCCCATTCTCCCCCCCCCGGCCCCCATTCTCCCCCCCCGGGCCCCCATTCTCCCCCCCCGGGCCCCCATTCTCCCCCCCCGGGCCCCCATTCTCCCCCCCCCCGGCCCCCATTCTCCCCCCCCCCGGCCCCCATTCTCCCCCCCCGGCCCCCATTCTCCCCCCCCGGCCCACATTCTCCCCCCCCGGCCCACATTCTCCCCCCCGGCCCACATTCTCTCCCCCCCCGGCCCACATTCTCCCCTCCCCCGCCCCCCTTCTCCCCCCGGCCCCCCTTCTCCCCCCCCGCCCCCCTTCTCTCCCCCCAGCCCTCCCCAGCCCCCCCTTCTCCCCCCAGCCCCCCCCTTCTCCCCCCAGCCCCCCCCTTCTCCCCCCAGCCCCCCCCCTTCTCCCCCCCACCTCCCCCTTCTCCCCCCCACCTCCCCTTCTCCCCCCCAGCCCCCCCTTCTCCCACCCACCCCTGCCCACCGCCACCTGCCCCCCTTCTCCCCCCTGCCCCCCTTCTCCCCCCTGCCCCCCTTCTCCCCCTGCCCCCCTTCTACCCCCGCCCCCCTTCTACCCCCGCGCCCCCCTTCTACCCCCGCCCCCCTTCTCCCCCCGCTCCCCTTCTCCCCCCGCTCCCCTTTTCCCCCCCCGCCCCCCTTTTCCCCCCCGCCCCCCTTTTCCCCCCCGCCCCCCTTTTCCCCCCCGCCCCCCTTCTCCCCCCGCCCCCCTTCTCCCCCCCAGCCCCCCCTTCTCCCCCCCCAGCCCCCCCTTCTCCCCCCCAGCCCCCCCTTCTCCCCCCCAGCCCCCCCTTCTCCCCCCACCCCCCCCCCTTCTCCCCCCCACCCCCCCCTTCTCCCCCCCCACCCCCCCCTTCTCCCCCCCACCCACCCCCTTCTCCCCCCCCACCCACCCCCTTCTCCCCCCACCCCACCCCCTTCTCCCCCCACCCACCCCCTTCTCCCCCCCACACCCCCCTTCTCCCCCCCCGCCCCCCTTCTCCCCCCCGCCCCCTTCTCCCCCCGCCCCCACCATGCCCCCTTCTCCCCCCACCTGCCCCTTCTCCCCCCCACCTGCCCCTTCTCCCCCCCACCTGCCCCTTCTCCCCCCACCTTCCCCTTCTCCCCCCCACCCACCCCTTCTCCCCCCCACCTTCCCTTCTCCCCCCCACCCACCCCTGCCCACCCCACCCCTGCCCACCGCCACCTGCCCCCCTTCTCCCCCCTGCCCCCCTTCTCCCCCCTGCCCCCCTTCTACCCCCCGCCCCCCTTCTACCCCCGCCCCCCTTCTACCCCCGCCCCCCTTCTACCCCCGCCCCCCCTTCTACCCCCGCCCCCCTTCTACCCCCCCGCCCCCCCTTTTCCCCCCCGCCCCCTTTTCCCCCCCCGCCCCCCTTTTCCCCCCCCGCCGCCCCTTTTCCCCCCCGCCCCCCTTTTCCCCCCCCGCCCCCCTTCTCCCCCCCGCCCCCCTTCTCCCCCCCGCCCCCCTTCTCCCCCCCGCCTGCCCCTTCTCCCCCCCGCCTGCCCCTTCTCCCCCCCGCCTGCCCCTTCTCCCCCCCCCGCCTGCCCCTTCTCCCCCCCCCCGCCTGCCCCTTCTCCCCCCCGCCTGCCCCTTCTCCCCCCCCGCCTGCCCCTTCTCCCCCCCGCCTGCCCCCTTCTCCCCCCCGCCTGCCCCTTCTCCCCCCCGTCTGCCCCTTCTCTCCCCCCGTCTGCCCCTTCTCTCCCCCTCCACCTGCCCCTTCTCTCCCCCTCCACCTGCCCCTTCTCTCCCCCCCACCTGCCCCTTCTCCCCCCCCCACCTGCCCCTTCTCCCCCCCCCACCTGCCCCTTCTCCCCCCCCACCTGCCCCTTCTCCCCCCTCACCTGCCCCTTCTCCCCCCACCTGCCCCTTCTCCCCCCCCCACCTGCCCCTTCTCTCCCCCCCCCACCTGCCCCTTCTCCCCCCCCACCTGCCCCTTCTCCCCCCCCACCTGCCCCTTCTCCCCCCCCACCTGCCCCTTCCTCCCCCCCCACCTGCCCCTTCTCCCCCCCACCTGCCCCTTCTCCCCCCCACCCTGCCCCTTCTCCCCCCCCCACCTGCCCCTTCCCCCCCCACCTGCCCCTTCTCTCCCCCCCACCCACCTGCCCCTTCTCCTCCCCCCCACCTGCCCCTTCTCCTCCCCCCCACCTGCCCCTTCTCTCCCCCCCCACCCGCCCCTTCTCTCCCCCCCCACCCGCCCCTTCTCTCCCCCCCCCACCCGCCCCTTCTCTCCCCCCCCACCCGCCCCTTCTCTCCCCCCCACCCGCCCCTTCTCTCCCCCCCCACCCGCCCCTTCTCTCCCCCCCCACCCGCCCGCTTCTCTCCCCCCCCACCCGCCCCTTCTCTCCCCCCCCACCCGCCCCTTCTCTCCCCCCCCACCCGCCCCTTCTCTCCCCCCCCACCCGACCCTTCTCTCCCCCCTCACCCGCCCCTTCTCTCCCCCCACCCGCCCCCTTCTCTCCCCCCCACCCGCCCCTCTCTCCCCCCCACCCGCCCCTTCTCTCCCCCCCACCCGCCCCTTCTCTCCCCCCCCACCCGCCCCTTCTCTCCCCCCCCACCCGCCCCTTCTCTCCCCCCCATCTGCCCCTTCTCTCTCCCCCCACCCGCCCCTTCTCCCCCTGCCCCTTCTCCCCCCAACTGCCCCTTCTCTCCCCCCCCACCGCCCCTTCTCTCCCCCCCCCACCCGACCCTTCTCTCCCCCCCTCCAACCGCCCCTTCTCTCCCCCCCACCGCCCCTTCTCTCCCCCCCACCCGCCCCTTCTCTCCCCCCCACCCGCCCCTTCTCTCCCCCCCACCCGCCCCTTCTCTCCCCCCCCACCCGCCCCTTCTCATCCCCCCCCACCGCCCTCTTCTCTCCCCCCATCTGCCCCTTCTCTCTCCCCCACCCGCCCCTTCTCCCCCCTGCCCCTTCTCCAGCAACTGCCCTTCTCTCCCCCCCACCTGCCCTTCTCTCCCCCCCCCACTTGTCCCTTCTCCCCCCCCCCACTTGTCCCTTCTCCCCCCCCCCCACTGTCCCTTCTTCCCCGTTGCTCTTATTAGCCTAGTTTTATTAGCTCTAATTCTGTCACCTTTGCTCACGAGTCGCCAGGTATCTTTCTGATACCGCCACGTGGTTCAAGCTCTAGTTATGATTAATAAGACAGCACACCGCTTAGTAAGATTAAATCACCGGTCATTTATTATATACAGCAATAAATACATTTCCAATAATCCTACTTTCTAGACTACTACCTACCACTACTGACCAATACTTAACTTTTGGAATGGCCCACCAGGTCAGGGAAACAAATGGCTTATCGAATTGGGTCTGGCCTGCGGGATTCAAAGGCTGATACAGGTCGATGGCTAGGAGTCTCTATCGGGTAGCGATCGCCGGAGTCAAACTTACGGTTTCTGGTCGGTGGTTCTTGCAAAGGTTGCGAGCAGGAGAAGAAGGGTCGATCTGAACTTGGCTCCCTATTTTTATAGTTCCCCGGGGGCTCTTCCCGCCTCTCGGGGCGGACCTTGACCCTGGTCACAAGTGATTGGACTTGTTCCCAATCACTGGGTTCGATCTGCTCCAATAATGGGGCGATTCCTTGATGGGGGGTTGGTCGTTCACCTTTCTTTGTCTCGGCCACTGCAGGCGCCGAGAGGTCTGGATCGGCATTCAATTGCTAATTGTTGCAATTGTTCCCGGGATGGCCGATTAAACTGCAGATGTCTGGGTTGATGTGCTGCTAATGGTCGCAGGTATCGATCCTGGGCCGACTTCCCCAGAGCCGAATACGCTATTCTGTCTGCAGCTGTCCGTTTGTGCCTTGTTGGCTGCTTTTCCCATCAGCCTTTTCAGTTAGCCATTTTACATCGGGTTTTGGCCAAATTAATCGGGAATCAGCTAATTTACCACCTGCCCCTTCTCCCCCCCCCCCCCACCTGCCCCTTCTCCCCCCCCCACCTGCCCCTTCTCCCCCCCCCCACCTGCCCCTTCTCCCCCCCCCCCACCTGCCCCTTCTCCCCCCCCCCACCTGCCCCTTCTCCCCCCCCCCACCTGCCCCTTCTCCCCCCCCCCACCTGCCCCTCCCCCCCCCCCCCCCCCCCACCTCTACCCTAAAATTTTTTTTTAAAGAAGTTTGAGTCATGACCCTGTGTTCAGAGGATGAATGGAGATGACTCGGCGTTCATTATAAGAAACACAATATTGTTGTTTCCACAGAGCCACACTAGATATAAGCCAAAATATATCTCACAAAAGCCGTTGAAACTGTGGATTCATGACCAAATTACCATGGATCTAAACTGCTCCAGTATTGAGCACAAATCTAGCACTTGTAAAAATAAATTTTAGAGTACCCAATTCTTTTTTTTCCCAATTAAGGGGCAATTTATTGTGGCCAATCCACCTAACCTGCACATCTTTGGGTTGTGGGGGTGAGACCCACGCAGACACAAGGAGAATGTGCAAACTCCACACGGACAGTGACCCAGAGCCAGGATCGAACCTGGGACCTCGGCGCCATGAGGCTTGTAGTGCTAACCACTGCGCTACTGTGCAGCCCCACAGAGCATTTTAAAACAAAATATGACTTCAGCCATCTACGGAGATATTAGAGCAGATGACCAAAAGTTAGCTTAAACTGGTAGGTTTTAACCAGTGTTTTTAAAGGAGGAAAATGTGAGAGAGAGAGGCGAAGAGGTGTAGAGAGAGAATTCCAGAGCTTGGGACCCAAATAGATAAAGTCACAGAGATGCACCAAAGTTCACAGAGCACAGATATCTAATAGACAATAGATTCTGATTAAACTTGAAGTGAATTTTAGTTTTAGCATCATGTGACGATTCTTAGCTTCACTTCACAGGACGCTGCATCTTAGGATTTTAGACAGAATAAAGCTAACTGTGGATGAGCTAGTTACAGATAACGCTCCTGTTGTAAACTACTGCAGAAGTTTGTGGCCTTCAAGGCTGAATGGGCAGCTCACATTGGTTATCGGCTAGCAGGAAGTTATGGGTACAAGAGGGGGAAGTATAACAGCAGATGTTCCCTTATGTTAGTTTAGCTCATAAGATTTTAAGAAGAAGCAATTATCCTGAACTTTGTATTAGAGTGGGCAGCACGGTGGCGCAGTGGGTTAGCCCCGCTGCCTCACGGCGTCGAGGTCCCAGGTTCGATCCCGGCTCTGGGTCACTGTCCGTGTGGAGTTTGCACATTTTCCCCGTGTTTGCGCCGGTTTCACCCCCACAACCCAAAGATGAGCAGGGTAGGTGGACTGGCCACGCTAAATTGCCCCTTAATTGGAAAAAATGAATTGGGTACTCTAAATTTATATATTTTTTAAACTTTGTATTAGAGTTAAATGTTGTGACAGTATGTGATTAGCTGCAATAGTACAATTCTGTAGATCATTATTGTTCAACACTATGTATTGACTAAATGTATAAGGAGACTGATTTAGAATGTCACATTTTAAGCAGTCACTATTGCTATGTACTTATATTGCACACTCACTCTGTACAGCTTTAAATACAGATTGCATTGTAACTTTCTGTATTCGTACTTCATAGTATTCAGTATTAGATAGGCATAGTTGTAAGTTATAAGCAACTTTACCACTTTATTCTTCGTTCTAACGTTGAAGTGACTCATTCCAAGAGCCCACACCTACAGAGTGAAGGGCAGGGCCTCTAAAGTAGTCACTGATAAGGATTTGATTTAATGAGAAGTTGCACCAATTCAGCAAATCCCAAGACGGCCATAAGGATAAAACAGCATACTGCCACCAACCTAAATAAATGGCCAAGGAAGATACCATAAAACAATGTTTGGTTTTAGCAAGAGATGACAGAAACAAACTTTAATGAGAGAGATTGGATTTGGATTTTATTTATTGTCACGTGTACCAAGGTACCGTGAAAAGTATTTTTCTGCGAACAGTTCAACAGATCATTAATAATCGATAATCCCACAAGCAATTGACACATTAGAGGCGCAGTCAGAGGACTATGAGAAATGACATCAATAGATGACCATCACCCCCGAGAAACCAATTAGAAACTGCTGATGCACAGACCTAGACCAATCACAGATTGATCACACATCCCTTAAACCAATTAAGAATGAGCCTTGCCTCATTGAGGCCAATCAGAAAACAAGATGATTGATAATGCTGTGGCTTGTGGCTTGGAAAGAGTTAATAAACAGCAGCTTTCAGTGAGCAGGGTGTGCACCAAGTTTGAAGTGAGGTTTGCAAATCCTGCTGCCCACAAGAAAGCAGAACACCCACAGAGGTTATGGGGCGAGAACGGAAGCCGAGTGTCACCTCGCGCCCTGAGCCGAACCTGGAAGCAAGAGCTGTAGTATATTCGCCAATTCACTGCCCTGCTTGATAAATATTAATTTATAGCTCAGTAACATTTTCTGATTTACTTCACCGGACAGTCACGTGTTGCCCTTTTTGGTTAAAGTCTCAAATGAACCAAATTGGAAAACAAGATGAAGTCAGACCCAGAGAAACTTACAAAGTGTCCTGTAGATTAATCTGTCACGGACAAAATGTATGTGTTCCTTTTGCTGCTCATGATCAGTATATGATTGTCCCAATAAAATCATTCCCAGCAGCAAGCATTTTGTGAGCTTTAAAAATAAAGGAAGCTCTCTGGGTCACTGTCCGTGTGGAGTTTGCACATTCTCCCCGTGTTTGCGTGGGTTTCACCCCCACAACCCAAAGATGTGCAGAATAGGTGGATTGGCCACACTAAATTGCCCCTTAATTGGAAAAAATGAATTGGGACTCTAAATTTATTTTTTTTAAATAAAAAATAAAAAAATAAAGGAAGCAATTTATTATCACACACTTTTCCGGATGTTTAAATTATGATGTTTCACTCATTAGACTCACATTTACCATCTCACACACACAAAGACTAGATACAGGTGAAGGCAAAACAATCTAATTAATTATTGTCTCAGTCTCTTTCATGGCAGGTCTTTGGTTTTGAGGATAAGTTGTTGTTTTAGTTGAAGGGAAGGTCTTATAAAGCAGTAGATTCTTAGTGAGCTGTGAGCATCGTGAAGTCGGATATCCATCAGGTTGCTTCTCAGGTGAACTTGAAATTGGAACAAATCATGGGGGGAGGGGGGCATTCCTTCTCCCACTTTGAAGGTATTGCTGTTGATTATGACGACGTAGATGACTTTTTAAAAAATCTTTCTATTCTCCTCATTTTCAACATTTTCAATAAACAACCAAAGAAAAAACAAACAAAAACAAATACAATAACAATCCCCCACACACATAAACAGCACCCGCTCAATATACAGATCAAAACATCCACCTGTACATTCCAGGTATAAAACAAAAATTAACAATCAATCCGTAAACAGTGTAACCAAAGATAACAATACCGCCAACATCCTCCTTACCCTAATGTCCAATGGCAACCAATTCTCGGGGAGTGCATAACGAACAGCTCCCATGACTTATGAAACCTTTCCTTCATCTCCTTCAACTGAGACATCACCTTCCTGAGTGTCAAATAAATTCAAGAAGGACGCCCCCCCCCCCCCCCCCCCCCCACACACACACACACCCCCAACCAAGCTGTGTCACAGGATGGAGAAGCTGACCTCCACCCCAACTGGACCCGCCTCCGGGCAATCAGCGAGGCAAAGGCTAACAACATCTGCCCCGCACCCTCCTGCGGCCGGGGCCGGTCCGAACCCCCGGAAAAGGCTTCGAGGGGTCCTGGTTCCATGTTCACGAGCACTACCCCCGAGATGAAACTGAAAACCTCCCTCCACAAACTCCTCACATTCCGCGTAACTATCCTAACCGGGGGTCTCTCAACAGCTCCCCCCATCCGCCATCCTCATAACTCTGGGCACTGGGCTTGGCCCGGCCCGTCTCATTGATACCATCAAACCCCTCCCCCCCCCTCTCAGAATCCCTCCATCCACTTCCTCTCAAAAAACCCTCACCCAGTATCGGTCCCCTCCCCCGAATTTTCACACCTCCTAGGCCCATCGATATCTGTTCCACCAGGCTCCGAAGGCTGCAGTTCCTCCCCCCACCACACTCCCGCTCACTGGCCAGCTTGAGCAAGCCAGTGTGGAGACCTCTGCCCAGGCCCCACTCCCCTTCAATCTCCTCCTCCCCCCCCCCCCCCATCCAGTCCCAGGAAAACAAAGTCTGAAAAGGATTGAAGCAACAGATGACTGAAAGTAGACAAGTAGGAGAAGAATGAATTTCTGGACACACAATCTAGTTGTCAATGACAATAAAGGTAGCAGTTTTCTGACTGAATGCCGTCATAGAGTCATGGGCGGGATCCTCCGCTCCGCCGCGCCATATTTCAGCCTCGACCTGCCGGCGGGATTCTCCGTTACGCCAGCCGGTCGATGGGGTTTCCCATTGTGGAGCAGCCCCACGCCATCGGGAATCCCCCGGGCGCCGGCATAATGGAGAATCTCCGGAAGAATCCCGGCCAGAGTCGTAGAGTCGTACAGTGCAGAAAAGGCCCTTTGGTGCATCGAGTCTGCAGTAACAATAACTACCCCTAATCTCATGCTAATTCCATTTACCAGGACTTGTTCGATATAATTGAATGTGATGGTGTTTCAAATGCTCATCCAAGTGCTTTTGTTGTGAGGTTTCCAGCCTCACTGCTGATCACCCGGACTGTCACATCATTTCAGCAGTTGTTTCTTGTTACATTCTATTTACCAGGACTGCAGTATCCATCACTGTTCAGATCATCAATTGTGCAATGCTGTTGAACTCATGCATAGTCATGTGTTTATTAAATGTTTGTACTCACCTATTTTGTATTTGTATTGGCTGCAAGCATATTTGTCCAACCTGTCTTTAGCTTCTAATTGTCTGATGTTTAGAGCACAAAACAACACAGCATTTGCATCGGCCTTTGTCACACATAAATGCCAGAAGCCAAATAAATGAATGGCAGTCTTCCAAAATCAGACCTCCGCAAATGCCACCATTAAACTGATCAATGAATGACCTCTTACCTGATATAAGTTAAATGTCCTCTGATCTCTTCCTCCTACATTAACTTCCCCCGGCTGCTGTGTGGACACCCTCACAACCTGATGAAAGTTTGTAGCTCCTGAGCTCTCTGGGGAGGGGTTTAAATTCTGACTTTCAGGCACGCAAAGCAGGGTAGCTTCATTTAGTCAAAAAGTATTTTGAAAATTTTGCAAGGCCACTGTCACTTCCACTGCTGTGTTTAGCACACTGTGTATGACACTAAAACTTGCTTGGTTCTCCCGGAACTCTTTGCCGCAGAAGGCTGTGGAGGCCAAATTACTGAGTGTCCTTAAGACAGAGATAAATGCGCAAGTGGTTAGCACGGCTGCCTCCCGGTGCCGAGGTCCCAGGTTCGATCCCGGCTCTGGGTCACTGTCCATGTGGAGTTTGTACATTCTCCCCGTGTTTGCGTGGGTTTCTCCCCCACAACCCAAAGATGTGCAGGGTAGGTGGATTGGCCACGCTAAATTTCCCCTTAATTGGAAAAAATTAATTGGATACTCTAAATTTATTTTTAAAAAGACAGAGATAGATAGGCTCTTGATTAATAGGGGGATCAGGGGTTATGGGGAGAAGGCAGAAGAATGAGACTGAGAAACATATCAGCCATGGTTGAATGGCGGATTCAATGGGCCGAATGACGTGGTTCTGCTACTATGTGTTATGGTCCTATGACAAAATAATTGTAATCCTCCAGCAACTAGACATAATAGAAACTTTGTCCACCCATAACTTCACTACATACTGTGAAGTTCTTGTGAAGAACCCCGTTGATGTTAAATGTGAGGGTATCCCAAAGCCCAGAAGGGTAATTTGGAACACCGGTTATTAGTGGTGTACACTTTCAATTTGGTATTCTACGAGGAAAGATATGCAAACCAGGAAGAAATTTTCCAGTTGTTTTGTGATTAATGAAGAAAAAAGAATAACACATGACAAGAAGGATTATAATATACTATAACAGTACACTTAACTACACTGATGCCTCTACACATGAAGTTCCCAACCACCTATGTTTCATGAACTCTGAGATGCCCCTTTTCCCAAACAACATCCAATATTATCTAACTCTATGAGCCAAATCCAGCAGATAATTACCATTCACGGGTTATTTGTCCGCTTTTGAGAAAACCGTCTTCAGTTTCAGCAAAATTCAAAACACCAACCCCGTACAAAATCCCCCCCCCCAACCTTGCAAAAACAACAAAACACAACAGAAAACGAACAAAATACTCCCCCCGCTATACATCCCTCCCCCCACCAACAGCTAACAGTGACCAATTCTCTGAAATACAATAAGGGGCTGGTTTAGCACACTGGGCTAAATAGCTGGCTTGTAATGCAGAACAAGGCAGCAGCGCGGGTTCAATTCCCGTACCGGCCTCCCCAAACAGTTGCCAGAATGTGGCGACTAGGGGCTTTCACAGTAACTTCATTGAAGCCTACTTGTGACAATAAGTGATTATTATTATTATAAACTGCCATTCTCTGATTGGATGCTTCAATCACCTCCTCAATGTGTATTTGACCTTCTTGAAGTGCAAAAACTCCATCAAATCCCCTAACCAGGCCGGAACCTGGTGTTGCCAACCTCCAGCCCAACAGAATCCGCTTCTGCACCACCAAAGAGGCAAAGGCCAGGACATCCGCCCCGTGCCCGTCCGCAACTCTGGCACATCCAAAACCCCAAAGATAATCATCAGGGGGCAGGGCTCTAGCTCAATATTTAGGATCGCCAACATAATGTTGAAAAAGGACCTCCAGAAACCCACCAGCTTAGAACAGGGCCAGAACATGTGTGTGTGTGGGCCCCATTGAGCAGCGCTCGCACCTATACTCCACTCCCTGAAACCCCCCCCCCCTCCCCCACCGCTGAACCTTCTCTCAGGATCCCACTCCCCTGCCAAGTTAGTTTACTTTGCTAGTGCTAGTCCCCACAGCACTAGCAAACCTCCTTGCAAAGACACTGGTCCCATTTCGGTTCAGGTGCAACCCGTCCGCCTTGTACTGGTCCCATTGCCCCCATAAATATTCCCAATGCCCAGAAATCTAAAGCCCTTCCTCCTGCACCATCTCTCCAGCCACACATTCATCTGGACTAACCTTCTATTTCTATACTCATCTGGCACGTGGCACCAGATGTAATTCAGAGGTTAATACCTTCTGGGTCCTGTTTTAAATCTACTTCCTAGCTCCCTAAATTTTGCTTATAGGATCTAATCCCTTTTTCTATCTATATCATTGGTACCAATGTGTACCATGATATCTGTCTATTTGCCCTCCCCCTTCAGAATGTCCTGCAGCCATTCAGTGACATCCCTGACCCTGGCACCAGGAAGGCAACATACCATCCTGGAGTCTGTTTGAGAGCTGCAGAAATGACTGCTGCTTTTCTTTACTATCGAATCACCTACTACTATAGCTCTGTCATTCTTCCTCCTCTGCTCTTCTGCAGCAAACCCACCCAGGATGCCATAATGTTGGCTGCTGCTGCTTTCCCCTACACAGTCATCTCCCCCAACAGTATCCAAAACGGTATGCACTACCCATCGTCCTAACTTGCAGGGTGGTCAACCATGTCCTTTCTGCCGGTTCAATCTTCACCTGTGGTGTGACCACCTCACTGAATGTGCTATCCGCAACTTGCTCAGCATCCCGTCTGTGAGGACACTGTTCCCAGACCTCTTTTTTTTTCTCTTCTTTTTTTTTAAATTTAGAGTATCCAATTCATTTTTTCCAATTAAGGGGCAATTTAGCGTGGCCAATCCACCTACCCTGCACATCTTTGGGTTGTGGGGGGGGGGCGAAACCCATGCAAACACAGGGAGAATGTGCAAACTCCACACGGACAGCGACCCAGAGCCGGAATCGTACCTGGGACCTTGGTGCCATGAAGCTGCAGGGCTAACCCACTGCGCCACCGTGCTGCCCTCCCAGACCTCTTAACTGTGATGCTGACTGCGAGGACACTGTTCCCAGACCACTTCACGGTGATACTGTCAGTGAGGACACCATTCCCAGACTGCTTCACTGTGACGCTGACTGCGAGGACACTGTTCCCAGACCACTTCACGGTGATACTGTCAGTGAGGACACCATTCCCAGACTGCTTCACTGTGACGCTGACTGCGAGGACACTGTTCCCAGACAACTTCACGGTGATACTGTCGGTGAGGACACCATTCCCAGACTGCTTCACGGTGATGCTGACTGCGAGGACACTGTTCCCAGAACACTTCACGGTGATACTGTCAGTGAGGACACCATTCCCAGACTGCTTCACTGTGACGCTGACTGCGAGGACACTGTTCCCAGAACACTTCACGGTGATACTGTCGGTGAGGACACCATTCCCAGACTGCTTCACTGTGACGCTGACTGCGAGGACACTGTTCCCAGAACACTTCACAGTGATACTGTCTGTGAGGACACTACTCCCAGACTACTTCACTGTATCGCTCACTGTAAGGCCAGGGCCTTTCCTCACTGGTTTGCATATCTTTCATGTTCTACCAAACTGCAAACTAAACAATTAATTTGGCCAGGCTTTTCCCGGCCAGCCCATGGCGGGAATTGCTGTAGGCAGAACGAAAATATGATGGAGCAGCTAAAAGTCTTTTGACTTTCGGTGGGAACTTCCGGATGGGAAAATCTAGGTTTTTGTCTTTGTCCTGATTCAGTACTGAGCTGTATCTCAGAAGCATTGTCACCACTGGAGCAATTGAGAAGCATGTGCCAACAATGTCTCAAATCCTTGATCTTTATCCTTAATTCTAAGGGTGTCTTTGATATTAAGGCATCGCCAAATTCCCGTCAACCAAAGGTGAGTCCGCTTTTCATTTCCCCAGCTTCATGGCTCAAGTCACATAAACCAAAGACAAATGTTCTTCTTTGTCAGCTTTCTAGCCTGGAGAATATGTTTAGTTATTAACAAATGTTACAGGGATAAAGATACAAATGACAGTTCCCATAAACAGTATTACATCCTGTATCAATACGGAGGCATCTCAAGTTGGTTTCCCATGAATGTGGGAATTATTCATCCAATCAATTTGTCCCAATCATGCCAAGTGTTAGTGGGCGCCTCTCAAGATGCAACAAGAAAGATAAGAAAGGACGATGTCTTTCCAAATTGTAGATGCATTACTTTATCGGTATTCAAAGGCTACTCCTATGTTGCATTAGCTCTTATCAACATAGGGAGGGATTCACGCTGCAGGTAATCACTTTTAATCAGGTCCTGTGTTCATTTCTGAAGACTGTGGAGACCTTGACTCTTCTCAATGTGGATTGAAACAAAAGAGACCTTGTAATGTCTCAAACACCCTGGCACCAGAACCAGCAGCTTGTTTCACAGCTGCTGCCCTGCTGATTAACTGTTTAATGACCTCCTCGTAACAGACAGGAATTTAAGCTTATCTACTGGGTTCAATCCTGGCCCCGGATCACTGTCCGTGTGGAGTTTGCACATTCTCCCCGTGTCTGCGTGGGTCTCAACCCCACAACCCAAAGATGTGCAGGGTAGGTGGATTGGCCACACTAAATTGCCCCTTAATTGGAAAAAGAAGAAGTGGGTACTCTTAATTTAAGAGGAAATGTTTTTAAGCTAATCTATTCAAAATGTCAAACTTCTAAATGTTAATCTTAATATAAAATCCCCAAATGAGCATATTATCAAAATCTTACGCTACCCAATGAATTCAGACTGTGCCACTGCCTTGCCACCAACGCCTGTCACCAACTCAATGGGTTTAAAAAGCTGGATAGATAATATTCTGAACAAGATGAAGAAATCTCTTCCAGCTCTATAAATACTTCCAGTTCTACTATCATTTATTTGGAAAGTGGACTGTTGTGATACATAGAAACATAGAAAATAGATGCACGAGGAGGCCATTCGGCCCTTTGAACCTGCTCTGCCATTCATCATTCAATACCCTGATCCCACCTTCCCCCCCCCATCTCTTGATCCCTTTAGCCCCAAGAGCTAAATCTAATTCCTTCTTGAAATTACACAACGTTTCGGCCTCAACTACTTTTTGTGGGAGTGAATTCCACAGATTCACCACTCTCTGGGTGAAGAAATTTCTCCTCATCTCAGTCCTAAAAGGGTTACCCCTTATCCTCAAACTATCACCCCCTAGTTCTCGACTCCCCCCACCATCGAGAACATTCTTTCTGAATCTACACTGTCCAATCCTGTTAGAATTTTGTAAGTTTCTGTGCGATCCCCTCTCACTCTTCAAAACTCCAATGTTCCTACCCTATTTAGTCTCCACTCATATGACATGAGCCTATTTCACTCCATAATGTGTTGCCGAAAGTAGTCTTTTATATTTACTTAATTGTATTGTGTAAGGCTAGTTTCAAACTGTGTTCTGTGTTCAATGAATCAATGAACTGACTTCCCCTTCTGTTGTAAACTATCTGAGCAATACCTGTGAATTGTCAAACACGAATCCATGAAATTGTTATCTCTAATGAGGTGGAAAGCTCTTCGGAATCAGCCTTGGGGAAAATAAAACAACTATCACTGACAAAACCATAAAAGCGACATGAGAAAGCTAACAAGGAATGAAGATATTTCACTCCCAAATGTTAAACTGAGTCTCTATTGTTCATGGCTGTGATAAGATAAATACCCATTCTAAAGAAGAAAAGATAACGACAGTCTACAAATAAATAGGCCATAACATGTGTCAGGTTTGCAGATTTGTTTGTTTCAGTTCATTGCTGGAAGGAGACAGAAAAAAATACTTTTATGAGAGTTTTTCCATTTTTACAAGTAAGACCTCAAACTGGCAGAGTACAGTAGAAGTGCTCCTGCATACGTGAGTACAGTAAAAGACAGGAGAACAGCAACACAATTGGTTCAGCTTAATCTTTAAATTTGGTGTCTCCAATTATACAATAACAATGAACAACAAGCGGATAAGCTAGAGAATAGGGGAGTACTCTAAATTTATTTGAAAAAGGGCAAACCAGCTGATGGAACTAGGGTGATTAAAATTTTTTTTTAGAGTACCCAATTAATTTTTTACAATTAAGGGGTAATTTAGCGTGGCCAATCCACCTAACCTGCACATATTTGGATTATGGAGGCGAAACCCACGCAAACACGGGGAGAATGTGCAAACTCCACATGGACAGTGACCCAGAGCCGGGATCGAACCTGGGACCTCGGTGAAAATTCAGCCACGCTAAATTGGCCCTTAATAAGAAGAAAATAATTGGGTACTCTAAATTTAAAAAAAAAGACCTGTTTGCAACCAGCAGCCAGCTGGGGGGAAGGGGTGCGGGGGTGCTAGCTAGCGTAGGGGGGCACAAAAGGGGGGCAGGGAAAGCCGTCCAGAGGGAGGGGAACCCGCAAGGAACAGGGAAAGAATAGGGAAGCGGGCCACTCACTGGAGAGATAGCATTGGATCTTCAATCATGGTTATGGTGACAGCGAGCGGCTCAAATCTTGTTGTACCTATTTTTGTTTGTTATGACATTTGTTGCATTGCCTTTGACTTGCAAGCTCAGTTTCTCCTTTCGTTTTTCTGTGTCTACAACTTCAAACACCAATAAAAAATATCTTTTAAAAAATAACTTGGAATGATGTTGAGTCTGCAGAGAAGATAGACAACCTTAAGGGAAGAAAAAAACATCGCAAGCCTCGAAGGAAGGAGAATCAAAACAAAGGTTGACCTTGAGGAAAACACTGGAAAGTAATTTCAGCGCAACAGGACCAGCGCAGCGCTGTGGTAGGGTGGCTATGTTGCACTCACCTCGAAGCCTTGCGTGAACTGAGGGCCGCCTTGTGCACGCCACACTTTTTCAAACAGGTTTGAGGCCAATGTGACTTCCCGGTGACGTGATGCAAGATTCGGGATTCCGATGAGCAGCTGGTTTACTGAGCGTCCATGAGATGAAAACGGCATTCACGCCGCCAGGCAACGGGAGAACCGAGCCCCATTAGCCCACCTTTTATGTTATGCTGTACGATTAACATAAGTTGCTACTGACCATAGACGACGTTGAAAGACACTCCAGCCCTTGAAGTAAGTTGAAAGGATTTATTCAGTAACAACTAGATAAAGGAGTTCGACACTCTGCTGATCTAACTCTGGTAACTCAGTGATAATGAGTAACCGTACAACTGGGATCTAGGCCACATGTGGTGGCCCAGCCTGAGAACTATTCTGGTTCTAATCCTACAGTCCCTGCCAGGATTGAGAGCGAGGGTCTGTTGTGTGTCTAGTTTTCTAATGAGTTGTGTAGTGCCCTCTAGAGGTCATGCTACAGCCGGGTGTTCTGATTAACCCCTCAGTTTCCTGCCAGTCTACATTGGATTGGATTGGATTGGATTTGTTTATTGCCACGTGTACCGAGGTACAGTGAAAAGTATTTTTCTGCGAGCAGCTCAACAGATCATTAAGTACATGGGAAGAAAAGGGAATAAAAGAAAATACATAATAGGGCAACACAAGATATACAATGTAACTACATAAGCACCAGCATCGGATGAAGCGTACAGGGTGTAGTGTTAATGAGGTCAGTCCATAAGAGGGTCATTTAGGAGTCTGGTAGCAGTGGGGAAGAAGCTGTTTTTGAGTCTGTTCGTGCGTGTTCTCAGACTTCTGTATCTCCTGCCCGATGGAAGAAGTTGGAAGAGTGAGTAAGCCGGGTGGGAGGGGTCTTTGATTTTGCTGCCTGCTTTCCCCAGGCAACGGGAGGTGTAGATGGAGTCAATGGATGGGAGGCAGGTTTGTGTGATGGACTGGGCGGTGTTCACGACTCTCTGAAGTTTCTTGCGGTCTTGGGCCGAGCAGTTGCCATACCAGGCTGTGATGCAGCCCGATAGGATGCTTTCTATGGTGCATCTGTAAAAGTTGGTAAGGGTTAATGTGGACATGCCGAATTTCCATAGTTTCCTGAGGAAGTATAGGCGCTGTTGTGCTTCCTTATCATTACACCGCCGTTGGGTCAATTTCAAAATGGTTTTACGCTGGTGAGTTCCCGGCCTTTTGGTTTCCGCTCGATTCTCCTTTCCCAGCCACCACCAAACCTGTCACAGGCAGAGATTGCTGCCTGTAGTTACATCTCATTAATCCCAGTAAAATGAAGATTATGGACAAAGATTTACATTTAGCCTTCGCTTTTAATTTTGAAGAGCCCAAGTTGCTTTAGAGCGTCTAAACCAAACAAATAAAAAGAAACGGTACCAAAAGAGGAGATTTTTAAAAAAAAAATGTTTATTCAGAATTTTTCAACAAATATTTTCAACCATTCAAACTCACCCCACCCCGTAACAAAAAAAAACAAAAGAAAAGTAACAGAACAGGACATAAACATATCAATCCACCATAATACAGAACTTGTACAATGGGTTCCTCCCGCACATATTAACTTTCCCATATGTTTATGTTTTTCCTTTTTCAAGTGACCCTAGGAAAACCCCCTTCCCGCCCACCCATATACCCCCCCCCCCCCCCCGAAAGAGCCCCCCCCCCCCTCCCTGGGTTGCTGCTGCTGCTGACCAACCTCCATCTAACTCTCCGCGAGATAGTCTAGGAACGGTTGCCACCGCCTGAAGAACCCCTGCGCAGACCCTCTCAAGGCAAACTTTATCCTCTCCAGCTTGATGAATCCTGTCATGTCATTTATCCAGGCTTCCACACTGGGGGGCTTCGCGCCTTTCCACAATAGCAAGATCCTCCGCCGGGCTACCAGGGACGCAAAGGCCAGGATACAGGCCTCTTTCGCCTCCTGCACTCCCGGCTCGTCCGTCACTCCAAATAGTGCTAGCCCTCAACTTGGCTTGACCTGGACTTTCACCACCTTAGACATAGTCCTCGCAACACCCCTCCAGAACCCATCCAGTGCCGAGCACCACCGAACATATGGGCGTGATTCGCCGGGCATCCTGAGCACCTCCCACATCTGTCCTCCACCCCAAAGAACCTACTCAGCCTCGCCCCTGTCATATGCGCTCTGTGAATAACCTTAAACTATATCAGACTAAGCCTGGCACACGAGGAAGAGGAATTGACCCTACTCAGGGCATCAGCCCACAGACCCTCTTCAATCTCCTCCCCCAACTCCTCCTCCCATTTGCCCTTCAGCTCCTCTACCAAAGCCTCCTCCTCTTCTTTCATCTCCTTATATATCGCCGACACCTTGCCCTCTCCGACCCACACTCCCGAAATCACCCTGTCCTGAATCCCCTGTGCCGGGAGCAATGAGTATTCCCTCCCCTGTCGCCTCACAAATGCCCTCACTTGCATGTACCTGAAAGCGTTTCCCGGGGGTAGCCCAAACTTCTCCAGCGCCCCTAAGCTCGCAAACGTCCCATCGATGAACAGGTCCCCCATTCTTCAAATCCCTGCCCGATACCAGCTCTGAAACCCCCCCGTCCATCCTTCCTGGGACAAACCGATGGTTACCTCTGATCGGGGACCACACCGATGCTCCCATCACACCCCTGTGCCGTCTCCACTGCCCCCAGATCTTTAGCGTTGCCGCCACCACCGGACTTGTGGTGTACCTTGTCGGCGAGGGCGGCAGCGGTGCCGTCACCAGCGCCCCTAGGCTCGTTCCTTTGCAGGACGCCATCTCCAACCTCTTCCATGCCGCCCCCTCTCCCCCCATCACCCACTTTCGGATCATCGCAACGTTGGCTGCCCAATAGTAGCCACCCAGATTCGGCAACGCCAGCCCTCCTCTGTCCCTACTACGCTCCAGAAACCCCCTCCTTACCCTCGGGGTCTTGTCTGCCCACACAAAACCCATGATGCTCCTGCCTACCCGCTTAAAAAAGGCCTTGGTGATCATAATAGGAAGGCACCAGAACACAAAAAGAAACCTCGGGAGGACCATCATTTTAATCGACTGTACCCTGCCCGCTAGCGAGAGTGGCAACATGTCCCATCGTTTGACGTCTTCCTCCATCTGCTCCACCAGCTGCGTCAAATTAAGTTTATGCAGGGCCCCCCAACTCCTAGCTACTTGGATCCCCAAGTACCGAAAGCTCCTTTCCGCCCTCCTCAACGGTAGGTCGTCTATCCCTCTTCCCTGGTCCCTTGGATGCACCACGAAGAGCTCACTTTTCCCTACATTGAGCTTATAGCCCGAGAAGTCTCCAAACTCCCTGAGGATCTGCATGACCTCCACTATCCCCTCCACTGGATCCGCCACATACAGCAACAGGTCGTCTGCATACAGCGACACTCGATGCTCCTCTCCCCCTTGGACCACCCCCCTCCATTTCCTGGACTCCCTTAATGCCATGGCCAAAGGTTCAATTGCTAATGCAAACAACAGGGGGGACAGGGGGCCCCTCCCTTGCCTCATTGAAAGTCCTCATCAGCAACGGGGCTAACAGGTCCGCATACTTCCTGTAAAACTCAACCGGGAACCCATCTGGTCCCGGGGCCTTTCCCGCCTGCATGCTCCCCAGTCCTTTAATCAGCTTCTCCAACCCAATTGGCGCCCCCAAAACCAGCCACCTCCTGCTCCTCCACCCTCGGGAACCCCAGTTGGTCCAGAAATCGTCGCATCCCCTCTTCCCCCGCTGGGGGCTGAGATCTGTACAGCTCCTCATAGAAGGCCTTAAATGCCTCATTTACTTTCACCGCACTCTGCACCGTAGTTCCCCTGCCATCCTTGATTCCACCTATCTCCCTCACTGCCATCCTCTTACGGAGCTGATGTGCCAGCATCCGGCTCGCCTTCTCCCCATACTCATACGTCGCCGCCTATGCTTTCCTCCACTGTGCCTCTGCCTTCCCTGTGGTCAACAGGTCGAATTCCGTCTGGAGACTTCGCCTCTCCCTGAGTAGTCCCTCTTCAGGGGCCTCTGCATATCTCCTGTCCACCCGTAAAATCTCCCCCACTAACCTCTCCCTTTCCCTGCCCTCTCTCTTCTCCCTGTGAGCCCTGATGGAGATTAACTCTCCCCTGACCACCACCTTCAGCGCCTCCTCCCATATTACCCCCACCTGCACCTCCCCGTTGTCGTAGGCCTCCAAATACCTTTCAATGCACCCCCGTACCCTCCCGCACACCTCCTCATCTGCCATTAATCCCACATCCAAACGCCACAGCGGGCGTTGGTCCCTCTCCTCCCCCAACTCCAGTTCCACCCAGTGCAGGGCGTGGTCTGAGATGGCTATGGCCGAATACTCTGTTCCCTCCACTTTGGGGATCAGCGCCCTGCTCAGAACAAAAAAATCTATCCGGGAGTAGGCTTTGTGTACGTGGGAGAAAAAAGAAAATTCCCTGGCAAGGGGCCTGGCAAATCTCCACGGATCCACTCCCCCCACCTGGTCCATAAACCCCCTAAGCACCTTGGCCACAGCCGGCCTCTTCCCCGTCCTAGATCTGGAACGATTAATGCTGGGTCCAACACCGTGTTAAAATCCCCCCCCATTATCAAGCTTCCTGCCTCCAGATCCTGAATGCGCCCCAACATACGCGTCATAAATCCAGCATCGTCCCAGTTTGGGGCGTATACGTTTACCAATACCACCCACGCCCCCTGCAGCCTACCGCTCACCATCACGTATCGACCTCCATTGTCCACTACTATATTCTTGGCCTCAAACGACACCCGCTTCCCCACCAGTATTGCCACCCCTCTATTCTTCGCATCCAGCCCCGAATGGAATACCTGTCCTACCCATCCCTTTCTTAACCTGGCCTGGTCTGCCACCTTCAAATGTGCCTCCTGAAGCATGACCACGTCTGCCTTCAGTCCCTTTAAGTGTGCGAACACCCGGGCCCTCTTAACCGGCCCATTCAGGCGCCTCACATTCCACGTTATCAGCCGGATTGGGGGGCTCCCCCCCCCCAAATCCAATCCCCTGCCGACTCGCCATCTCCTGTTTTAGGCCAGTCCCGTGCCCGCGCCTCCCGCACCCTCCAGTCCCCCAGACAGGGGACCCCCGCCCCGACCACCTCTTCTGTTTTCAGTTCCCCCTCGGCCAATGCAGCAGCAACCCTATTTCCCCCACTCCCCCCACTAGATCCATATCTAGCTCTTTTGCTCCCCCCATAACACTCCCATAAGTCAGCTGACACCTGCTGACCCCGGCTTCCCCCGCCTTCCCATTGACCTCCCCCCCCCGTGTGGAATTCCCCCCTCCTCCTCCTCCCCAGCAATCGGTGTGCGCTCCTCCATCCCCCCCCCCTCCGGCCTTCCCTAACGCGGGAAAAAGCCCGCGCTTTCCTGAGCCAGCCCCGCCCCCTGTGGCGCAGCTCCTGTTGCGGCCCTATCCCAATTCCCCCATCCTCGGGCCTCCCCTCCCTACTGCACCGGTGCCCACATTCCCCACAGTCTTCCCATCAGATCTTTTCCCCCATCCCCATCCATCGCCCCACCCGTGGAACATTCCTTACGCATATTTAAAACCCTGTATACAACCGACATCCCCCCCACAACCATACACCCTCAGTTTGAGTCCAACTTTTCCGTTTGTATAAAGGTCCAAGCCTCTTCAGGCGTCTCAAAGTAGCGGAGTCGATCCTGAAATGTGACCCACAATCGCGCTGGCTGCAGCATTCCGAATCTCACCCACTTCCTATGCAGCACCGCCTTGGCCCGATTAAAACCAGCTCTCTTTTTTGCCACCTCTGCACTCCAGTCCTGATAGATTCGGATCACCGCATTCTCCCACCTGCTGCTCCGTTCCTTCTTGGCCCATCTCAGGACACACTCTCTGTCCACGAAACGATGAAACCTCACCACTACCGCGCTTGGCGGCTCGTTGGCCTTGGGTCTCCTCGCCAGGACCCGGTGAGCCCCATCTAGCTCCAGGGGACTCGGAGAGGCCTCCGCACCCATCAGCGAATGGAGCATCGTGCTCACATACGCCCCGTCATCGGCCCCCTCCACCCCTTCAGGGAGACCCAGAATCCGAAGATTCTTCCTCCTCGACCTGTTCTCCAGGTCCTCGAATCTTTCAGCCCACCTCTTGTGCAGCGCCTCGTGCGCCTCCATCTTCACCACCAGGCCCAAGATCTCGTCCTCGTTCTCGGTGGCTTTTTCCCGCACCTCTCGGATCTCTACCCCTTGGGCCTTCTAGGTCTCCTTCAGCCCCTCTATCGCCGTCAGCAGTGGCGCCAGCACCTCTTTCTTAAGCTCCTCCACGCAGCGCCTGAGAAACCCCTGCTGCTCCGGACCCCATGCTGCTCGATCTCCGCCCTCCGCCATCTTGTTTTTCCTCCCTCGTTTCTTTCGCTGCTCCAAAGCCGCTTTGTTTACCGCTCCACTTTTGGTCCACTCCATATACTATGGAAGGGGGACCTGCTCTCACCTTCCCACACGGGAAGTCGTCGAGAAATTTCCGTTGGGGCTCCTCTGGAGAGCCCAAAAGTCCGTTCTAGCGTGAGCCGCCGAAATGTGCGGCTTAGCTCCGCATCGCCGCAACCGGAAGTCCCAAAAGAGGAGATTTGACACAAAGCTTTATCAACGGGGTGGGGTTTAATGTCTTAAAATAGGAAAGGGCGGGAGGGGATGTGTTTTGTCGGGGAATGTGTGCAGGGATACAATAATTTCCAATGCCGAAAATTTGTACTTAAAACTAGGGGAGTTGTTCCTGTTTTTTAGACAGTAGAAGATAGACAGTCATGTCCAGAAAACATTATCTCAAACCGAGAAAGAAGAAGTTCAAAATGAAGGCTGAACTTCAGAAACTCACTAAAAGGTCAACCCAGTGCATCAGAGATCCTTACACTTGTATTATTATTAATATTTTCTTTCTCTTTCCACCATCCTTTTCGTTCTGTGTTATTTGTCTGTGTGTGTGTGTGTGTGTGTGTGTGTATAGAGGGTGGGGACAGTTAGGAAGGAGGTTTTGGGAAAGAGGTATTAGACATTCAGTTACATTTTCTGACTGTTTAATTATAATACTGTACATAATAAAAGGTTACTTGTGTTAAAGTTACAAACCTGGGGCGAAATTCTCCCCAAACGTCGCGATGTCCGCCGACTGGCGCCCAAAACGGCACCAATCAGACGGGCATCGCGCCCCCCCAAAGGTGCGGAATGCTCCGCATCTTTGGGGGCTGAGCCCCAACATTGAGGGGCTAGGACGACGCCGGAGGGATTTCCGCCCCGCCAGCTGGCGGAAACGGCCTTTGTTGCCCCGCCAGCTGGCGCGGAAATGACATTCGGGGTGGCGCATGCGCGGGAGCGTCAGCGGCCGCTGACAGTTTCCCGCGCATGCACAGTGGGGAGAGTCTCTTCCGCCTCCGCCATGGTGGAGACCATGGCGGAGGCGGAAGGGAAAGAGTGCCCCCACGGCACAGGCCCGCCCGCGGATCGGTGGGTCCCCGATCGTGGGCCAGGCCACCTTGGGGGCACCCCCCGGGGCCAGATCGCCCCGTGCCCCCCCCAGGACCCCGGAGCCCGCCCACGCCGCCTTGTCCCGCCGGTAAATACCTACTTTAATTTACGCCGGCGGGACAGGCAATTTCTCGGCGGGACTTCGGCCCATCCGGGCCGGAGAATCGAGCCGGGGGGGCCCGCCAACCGGCGCTGCCCGATTCCCGCCCCCGCCGAATATCTGGTACCGGAGACTTCGGCAACCGGCGGGGGCGGGATTCACGGCGGCCAACGGCCATTCTCCGACCCGCTGCGGGGTCGGAGAATGACACCCCTGGTGACTGCGGTTTATTGGGATCAACCAATGACCTCGGGTATTTTAAATTAAATAAAACTTTACCTGTATTGCGACTCTGGGTCAAGTGGGGCTGGGATTTGTCATGATATTCAAGTGAACATCACAACACACACATCATGATAGACAGAGCAACGGACCAATTAGCACACATAACACGACAGCCAACCACAGACAAGAGCAGACACAGTATAAAACAAGAAACACAACACTCCCTGGGCAGTCCATCAGGAGACGATGGACTTAAGTGAATCGAAACCTACCTGCAAATCTGCCATCCTGTGCCATGGACACCCTCAACAAACCGCAGCTGTTGCAAGTCGCTGGGAACCTGGGCATAAATTGGACGTTCTTCAAGCAGCGCTTCAAACTCTTCATGCAAGCCAATGAAAAACAGGGCGCCTCGGACAAAACGAGATTGCCATCCTCCTCACCACCGCAGGTCAGCACGCCATCCATGTATACAACTCCCTGGTGTTCGCGGAAGGCGAGGACAAATCTAAGTATGACACGGTCCTCGTCAAGCTCGACCAACACTTCAACGTTGAGGTCAACGAGAGCTTTGAGAGGTATGTCTTCCAGCAGCGCTTGCAAGGTAAGGGTGAGCTCTTTCAGTCCTTCCTGACGCACCTCCGCATACTCGCGCAGTCCTGCGGTTACGACACCACCTCAGAGTCCATGATCCGGGACCAGATCGTTTTTGGGGTTGCCTCCTGCAGCCTACGCCAGCAGCTTCTAAAAATAAAAGGCCTGACCTTAGCATCTGCAGTTGAAGCCTGTGTCCTGCATGAGAACGCGACTAGCCGCTATGCCCAATTTCAGGCGACCCCCATTTTCGGCAGGCGGGCTAGGCAGCGGGAGCGGAAAATCCCACAGGAGGCCCAAAACGTGATTTACACCAGTGGGATTTACCAGGGCAGCACGGTGGCGCAGTGGGTTAGCCCTGCTGCCTCATGGCGGCGAGGTCCCAGGTTTGATCCCGGCTCTGGGTCACTGTCCATGTGGAGTTTGCACATTCTCCCCATGTTTGCGTGGGTTTCACCCCCACAACCCAAAAAATGTGCAGGGTAGGTGAATTGGCCACGCTAAATTGCCCCGTAATTGGAAAAAATGAACCGACCGCTGGGTCAGAGAGTCGCCGGGGAGCGGCGTGAACCCTGCCCCCGGCGGCCGCCGAATTCTCCGGCACCCAAAATTCGGTGGGGGCGGGAATCGCGCCGCACCGGTTGGCGGGCCCCCCCCCCCCCGGCGATTCTCCGGCCCGCGATGGGCCGAAATCCCGCTGCTGTCATGCCAGTCCCGCCGGTGTGAATCAAACCACCTACCTTACCAGTGGGACTAGCGGCGCGGGCGGGCTCCGGGGTCCTGGGGGGGGGGGGGGGGGCGCGGGGCGATCTGGCCCCAGGGGGTGCCCCCACGGTGGCCTGGACTGCGATCGGGGCCCACTGATCCGCGGGCTGGCCTGTGCCGTGGGGGCACTCTTTTCCTTCCGCCTCAGACATAGCCTCCGCGATGGCCGATGCGGAAGTGACCCCCCCCCCCTGCGCATGCGCGGGGATGACGTCAGCAGCTGCTGACGCACACGCGCATGCGCGGACTTCTGCCGACCGGCGTGGCGCCGGCGGCGCGCCAACCACTCCGGCACGGGCCTAGCCCCTCAAGGTGAGGGCTTGGCCCCTAAAGGTGCAGAGAAATCCGCACTTTTGGGGCGGCCCGACGCCGGGACCCCCCGCCCCGCCGCCGGGTAGTGGAGAATCCCGGCCCTGATTACCAGGCCTCGACACATTCCTGTCGGTGTGAGAACATGCAAACCTGAATCATGGCAGGCATCCAAGGGCATGCACCTGGTGAGCAGAACCCGCCTGAGTTCGAGTGAGTGGGGAGAGAAGGTCATGCCCAGGCACTGCTCCCTGGCGCTGCCCAGGCAATGCCCCTGCAGGCTGCACATCGACCCACACTTCCATGAGTCTACAGTGACGTAGCCATTTCAAACACCTTTGTTTATCGTGCACTGTAGCGTTTAAGTAATGTAAGCAAAACATGCCTGCCTTTCCTTGCTACTTAATCTAGGGGTGTTGTTCCTGCTTTTTATACAGTAGAAGACGATCATGTCCAAAGTAACCATGTTGTCAGGCAAAAGATGAGGTAATTAATTTTTATTCAGTTTGACAGCAGAGACTGCTGGCCCCAGACAACATTTTCATTTGACGGGACTTGTCTGTGCTTTGTGACTGTGTGCACTGATCAACAGGAGATGCCTTGATGTCTCTCACACCCATATTTGCAACTCATTTGCGAAGAAGCTGACGGGATTAATCTGGGAAACCAAACATTAGGGTATGACGAAAAGTTGACTTTGTTTTCACTGGAGGAAAAATAATTATTTTTCCAGTGCAAGTACTAAAAGGCACAGAAAATATGAAGGTTATTTTTTTATTTTTAAAAAATATTTTTATTCTCCTTTTTCACATTTTCTTCCAAATTTACACCCACCAACAATAAACAATAATCAGTAACAAACATGTCAATCCCTATAACAATAACAACGATCCCATCCTCCCACCAAACCCCAAACATTAGCCCGCATGTTTACATAAACAAATGACAAAAAGGAATTAGGGATCACCCATAGTCGCCATTAACACACACAGCCCCCCTCCCCCCAACCCTCCCACCCACACGCCCCAACTAATGTTCGATGTTATCCAGTTCTTGGAAGTGCATAATGAATAATGCCCATGAATTGTAGAACCCCTCCGTCCTTCCCCTCAGTTCAAACTTAACCTTCTCAAGAGTCAAGAATTCCAACAGGTCCCCCCGCCACGCCAGGGCACTGGGTGGAGAGGCTGCTCTCCATCCCAACAGGATCCGCCTTCGGGCGATCAACGAGGCAAAGGCTATGATATCTGCCTCCGCCCCCGTTTCCAACCCTGGCTGGTCCGACACCCCGAATATGGCCTCCCGGGGGCCCGGGTCCAGTTTCACGTGCACCACCTTGGAAATTACCCTAAAAACTTCCTTCCAGTAATCCCCTAGCTTTGGACAGGACCAAAACATATGAACGTGATTCGCCACCCCCCCCCCCCACCCCCACACCCCCCGCCCCCCCGCCCCCCCCCCCGCATGGCTCACAGACATCTTCTACTCCTTCAAAGAATCGGCTCGTCCTCGCCCTCGTGAGGTGTGCTCTGTATACCACCTTCAGCTGTATCAGCCCCAACCTCACACATGAGGTGGAGGCATTCACTCCCCGGAGCACCTCCACCAGACCCCCTCCTCTAGAACCTCGCCCAGCTCTTCCTCCCACTTTGCTTTGATCCCTTCCAGTGGTGCCTTATCCTCTTCCAGAATAGCTCCGTACACTGCTGACACTGCCCCCTTCTCCAGTCCCCTTGTCGTCAGCACCTCCTCCAGCAATGTGGAGGCCGGCTCCACCGGGAAGCTCTGTATCTCCTTTCTGGCAAAACCTCGAACCTGCATGTGTCTAAACATTTCCCCCTGCCCCAGCTCATACTTCGCTTCCAGCTCCTTCAAGCCTGCAAACCGACCCCAAAGAAACAAATCTTTTAGCGTCTTAATCCCCCTCTCTTCCCATTTCTGAAAATTTCCATCCCACCACCCTGGCTCAGATCTGTGGTTCCCCCGAATCGGCATTTCCCTTGACCCTGCCCCAAACCCGAAGTGTTGGCGAAACTGCCTCCAAATTCTCAATGAAGCTGTTATTACTGGACTACCTGAGTACTTCCCCGGGGCTATCGGGAGCGCCGCTGTTGCTAGTGCTTTCAGTCCCAACCCCCTGCACAAGCTCTCCTCCATTCTGTCCCACTGAGAATCAACCCCTCTGACCCAGCTCCGTACCTTCTCCACATTCGCCGCCCAGTAGTAATACATCAGGTTCGGAAGACCCAAACCCCCTGCCTGCCTTCCCCTCTGTAGCAGCACCTTTGTCACTCTGGCCACCTTCCCTCCCCATATGAACGAGGTAATCCTTCCCTCAATCTCCCTGAAAAAGGCCTTTGGCAGGAAAATCAGTAGGCATTGAAAAATAAACAGAATTTGCGGCAACACATTCATTTTAACCGCCTGTACCCGACCCGCCAGTGACAGAGGAAGGCCATCCCACCTTGCCAGATCGGCTTTCACTCTCCCCACCAAACTAGAGATGTTGTGCCTGCGAAGCATCCCCCACTCCCGGGCAACCTGCACCCCCAGATACCTAAAGTGAGTTCCTGCCCTACGGAATGGCAGCCCTCCCACCCCTGCCCCCACCCCGGCCAAGACACCACAAAATACTCACTCTTGTTCGGGTTCAACTTGTACCCCGAGAAAGAACCAAAAAGTCGCAGTAGCTCCAATATTCCCCCTATCGACACACTCGGTTCCGACACGTATAACAGCAAGTCGTACGCTTATAAGGACACCCTATGCTCTATCCCTCCCCCGCACTATTCCTTTCCATACTCCCGAACTTCTTAATGCGATGGCCAACGGCTCAATCACGAGTGCAAACAACAGAGGGGACATAGGACATCCCTGCCTCGTCCCACGGTGGAGAGAAAAGTATCTCGAGCTGATGTTGTTTGTGTGGACACTCGCCCTCGGCTCCTTATATAGTAGCTTTACCCAGTTCACAAATCTTGGTCCAATCCCAAACTGCTCCAGAACTGCCATCAGGTACCCCCATTCTACCCGGTCAAACGTCTTCTCGGCGTCCAATGCCACAACCACCTCTGTTTCCTTCCCCTCCGCTGGTGCCATAACGATGTTCAATATCCTTCTAACATTGGAAAAGAGCTGCCTCCCTCTCACGAACCCCGTCTGATCCTCCCCTATCACCTTCGGGAAGCACTCCTCCAGCCTACCCGCCAGTACCTTCGCCAATACTTTTGCGTCCACATTCAGAAGTGATATGGGCCTACACGACCCACACTCCGTCGGATCCTTATCTTTTTTTAGCAGCAGTGAAATCGATGCCTGCCCCAAGGTGTGTGGCAACACCCCCTTCCCTATCGCCTCCTCAAACATCCCCACCATCAGGGGTGCCAGCTTATCCTTGAATTTTTTGTAATATTCCACCGGAAACCCATCCGGCCCTGCCACCATCCCCGACCGCATCCTCCCAATCGCATCCTTTATCTCCTGCTCCACTATTGCTCCTTCTAATGTAGCCCTGTCCCCCTCCCCTAGCCTCGGGTACTCCAACCCATCGAGAAATTCCTGCATCTCACGGTCTCCCCCAGGTGACTCTGACCTGTACAACCTCTCATAAAACTCTTCAAAAACCTTGTTAATCTGCACTGGAGCCACCACCAACTTCCCTGCCCTATCCCTCACCTGAAGAATTTCATTTGCCACTGCTTCCCTCCGGAGCTGACCTGCTAACATACCTCCATGTTCTCCATGTTCATAAACTGCAGCCCTTGCTCGCCTCAGTTGGCGCACCGCCTTCCTGGTAGACAGTCGGTCGAAGCTCGCCTGTAGTTCCTTCCTCTTTTCCAGCTTCGTTGGGTCCCCATCTTCTGCATAAGACCATAAGACATAGGAGTGGAAGTAAGGCCATTCGGCCCATCGAGTCCACTCCACCATTCAATCATGGCTGATTTCAACTCCATTTACCCGCTCTCTCTCCATAGCCCTTAATTCCTCGAGAAATCAAGAATTTATCAACTTCTGTCTTAAAGACACTCAACGTCCCGGCCTCCACCGGCCTCCACCGCCCTCTGTGGCAATGAATTCCCCAGACCCACCACTCTCTGGCTGAAGAAATTTCTCCTCATCTCTGTTCTAAAGTGACTCCTTTTTATTCTAAGGTTGTGCCCCCGGGTCCTAGTCTCCCCTGCTAATGGAAACAACTTCCCTACATCCACCCTATCTAAGCCATTCATTATCTTGTAAGTTTCTATTAGATCTTAGAATAAAAGGGAGTCACTTTAGAACAGTGATGAGGAGAAATTTCTTCAGCCAGAGAGTGGTGGGTCTGTGGAATTCATTGCCACAGAGGGCGGTGGAGGCTGGGACGTTGAGTGTCTTTAAGACAGAAGTTGATAAATTCTTGATTTCTCGAGGAATTAAGGGCTATGGAGAGAGAGTGGGTAAATGAGTTGAAATCAGCCATGATTGAATGGTGGAGTGGACTCGATGGGCCGAATGGCCTTACTTCTGCTCCTATGTCTTATGGTCTTATCTCCCCTCAACCTCCTAAACTCCAATGAATATAATCCCAGGATCCTCAGACGTTCATCGTATGTTAGGCCTACCATTCCTGGGATCATCCGTGTGAATCTCCGCTGGACCCGCTCCAGTGCCGGTATGTCCTTCCTGAGTTGTGGGGCCCAAAATTGCTCACAGTATTCTAAATGGGGCCTAACTAATGCTTTATAAAGCTTCAGAAGTACATCCCTGCTTTTATATTCCAAGCCTCTTGAGATGAATGACAACATTGCATTTGCTTTCTTAATTACGGACTCAACCTGCAAGTTTACCTTTAGAGAATCCTGGACTAGGACTCCCAAGTCCCTTTGCACTTCAGCATTTTGAATTTTGTCACCGTTTAGAAAATAGTCCATGCCTCTATTCTTTTTTCGAAAGTGCAAGACCTCGCACTTGCCCACGTTGAATTTCATCAGCCATTTCTTGGACCATTCTCCTAAACTGTCTAAATCTTTCTGCAGCCTCCCCATCTCCTCCATACTACCTGCCCCTCCACCTATCTTTGTATCATCGGCAAACTTAGCCAGAATGCCCCCAGTCCCGTCATCTAGATCGTTAATATATAAAGAGAACACTGAACCCTGCGGGACACCACTCGTCACCGGTTGCCATTCCGAAAAAGAACCTTTTATCCCAACTCTCTGCCTTCTGCCTGACAGCCAATCGTCAATCCATGTTAGTACCTTGCCTCGAATACCATGGGCCCTTACTCAGCAGTCTCCCGTGAGGCACCTTATCAAAGGCCTTTTGGAAGTCAAGATAAATAACATCCATTGGCTCTCCTTGGTCTAACCTATTTGTTATCTCTTCAAAGAACTCTAACAGGTTTGTCAGGCACGACCTCCCCTTACTAAATCCATGCTGACTTGTCGTAATCCGACCCTGCACTTCCAAGAATTTAGAAATCTCATCCTTAACAATGGATTCTAGAATCTTGCCAACAACCAAGGTTAGGCTAATTGGCCTATAATTTTCCATCTTTTTCCTTGTTCCCTTCTTGAACAGGGGGGTTACAACAGCGATTTTCCAATCCTCTGGGACTTTCCCGGACTCCAGTGACTTTTGAAAGATCATAACTAACGCCTCCACTATTTCTTCAGCTATCTCCTTTAGAACTCTAGGATGTAGTCCATCTGGGCCCGGAGATTTATCAATTTTTAGACCTCTTCGTTTCTCTAGCACTTTCTCCTTTGTGATGGCTACCATATTCAACTCTGCCCCCTGACTCTCCGGAATTGTTGGGATATTACTCATGTCTTCTACTGTGAAGGCTGACGCAAAGTACTTATTTAGTTCCTCAGCTATTTCCTTGTCTCCCATCACTAGATTACCAGCGTCACTTTGGAGCGGCCCAATGTCTACTTTTGCCTCCCGTTTGTTTTTAATGTATTTAAAGAAACTTTTACTATCATTCCTAATGTTACTGGCTAGCCTACCTTCATATTTGATCCTCTCTTTCCTTATTTCTCTCTTTGTTATCCTCTGTTTGTTTTTGTAGCCTTCCCAATCTTCTGACTTCCCACTACTCTTTGCCACATTATAGGCTTTCTCTTTTGCTTTGATGCATTCCCTAACTTCCTTTGTCAGCCATGGCTGCCTAATCCCCCCTCTGATACCCTTTCTTTTCTTTGGGATGAACCTCTGTACTGTGTCCTCAATTACTCCCAGAAACTCCTGCCATTGCTGTTCTACTGTCTTTCCCACTAGGCTCTGCTCCCAGTCGATTTTCGTCAGTTCCTCCCTCATGCCCCTGTAGTTACCTTTATTTAACTGTAACACCTTTACACCTGATTCTACCTTCTTTCTTTCAAATTGGAGATTGAATTCTACCATATTATGATCACTGCCTCCTAAGTGCTCCCTTACTTTAAGATCTTTAATCAAGTCTGGCTCATTACATAACACTAAGTCCAGAATGGCCTGTTCCCTTGTGGGCTCCATCACAAGCTGTTCCAAAAAGCCCTCCTGTAACCATTCAATGAATTCCCTTTCCTTGGGTCCACTGGCAGCATTATTTACCCAGTCCACCTGCATATTGAAGTCCCCCATGATCACTGTGGCCCTTGCCTTTCTGACATGCACTTTCTATTTCGTGGTGCATTTTGTGCCCCCGGTCCTGGCCACTGTTAGGAGGCCTGTACATAACTCCCATTATGGTTTTTTTGCCTTTGTGGTTCCTCAACTCTACCCACACAGACTCCACATCATCTGACCCTATGTCATTTAGTGCTATTGATTTAATTTCATTCCTAATTAACAAGGCAACCCCGCCCCCTCTGCCCACCTCCCTGTCTTTTCGATAGGTTGTGAATCCCTGGATGTTTAAATGCCAGTCCTGAACCCCCTGCAACCATGTCGCTGTGATGCCTACCACATCATACCTGCCAGTCACAATCTGGACCACAAGCTCATCTACCTTGTTCCGTACACTGCGCGCATTTAAATATAGCACCTTTAATTCTCTATTGACCGTCCCTTTTTGTTTTCTTAGTGTGGTGGACCTTGGTTTACTGAGCCTTTTCATACACTGTGTCATATTTTGTGGGATGGGGACTATCCTAACCTCTCCTGAGTTTTGTCTTTTCGTGCTTTTTTGTATTCCTAAGCAGCTACGCTTCCCACTGATTAGTGGGCATACGTCCTATCTACCTCCAACATCTCATCTATTATCCTCTGCCACTCCAACCTCTCCTCTTTGTCCACCCTGGCCTTAAACGAAATTACCTCCCCCCTCGCCACCATCTTTAGAGCCTCCCAGACGACTGCCTTCGACACCTCACCCGTACAGTTGAAACCTACATATTCCTTAATTACCTTTTCAATTTTCTCACAGAACACTTGGTTCCCCAAAAGTCTCACATCCAATTTCCACCCCGGTCTCTGCGCTACCCCCTTCTCCAGTACCATATCCACCCAATGCGGAGCATGATCTGACACTGCAATTGCCGAGTATTCCGACCCCTTAACTCCAGCCAGCAAAGCCTTCGCCACCACAAAGATGTCGATCCGCGGGTTTCCCTTATGGACTGCTGAGAAAAATGAGTACTCACGTTCCCTTGGGTGCAGAAACCTCCAAGGATCCACCCCTCCCATTTCCACCATTAGCCCAGCCAGCGCCTTCGCTCCCCCTGATGGGACCAGCGAGCGCGGCCGTGATCTGTCCAACCTTGGCTCCTGCACCAAGTTCCAGTCCCCCCCCCACAATCAGTTTGTGTGTCCAAGTCAGGGAAGGCCCCAAACGCCTTCTTCGCGAATCCCACATCGTCCCAATTGGGACCGTATACACTTAACAGCGCCACTAATCTCTCCTCCAGCGCCCCTGTCACAATCACATATCTACCCCCCTGATCTGCCACTACCTTCTCCATCTGGAAGCGTACCCTTTTGCTGACCAGCACCGCTACCCCTCGGGCCTTCCGTCAAATCAAATATGAAGGTTATTTACATTAATTTCTAACTGCAGTTCAGAGCCAACGGCAAGCGGTTCCACTCTGAGGCTGCTCACCAAGATCAAAGTGCGTAGAGTGAGGGCAGATGGTCCAATCTCTCTGGTAAGAAATTTTGCAAGGACTTCCGGTTGCGGCGATGCGGAGCTAAGCCGCACATTTCGGCGGCTCCCGCTAGAACGGACGTTTGGGCTCTCCAGAGGAGCCCCAACGGAAACTTTCCGCCGACTTCCCGTGTGGGAAGGTGAGAGCAAGGTCCCCCTTCCATAGTATATGGAGTGGACCAGAAGTGGAGCGGTTAAAAAAAGCGGCTTTGGAGCAGCGAAAGAAACGAGGGAGAAAAAACAAGATGGCGGAGGGCGGAGATCGAACAGCATGGGGGCCGGCGCACCAGGAGTTTCTCAGGCGCTACATGGAGGAGCTTAAGAAAGAGGTGCTGGAGCCACTGCTGACGGCGATCGCGGGGCTGAAGGAGACCTAGAAGGCCCAAGGGCTGGAAATCCGAGAGGTGCGGGAAAAAGCCACCGAGAACGAGGACGAGATCTTGGGCCTGGCGGTGAAGATGGAGGCGCACGAGGCGCTGAACAAGAGGTGGGCCGAAAGATTCGAGGACCTGAAGAACAGGTTGAAGAGGAAGAATCTTCGGATTCTGGGTCTCCCTGAAGGGGTGGAGGGGGCAGGTGCCGGGGCGTATGTGAGCACGATGCTCCATTCGCTGATGGGTGCGGAGGCCTCTCCGAGTCCCCTGGAGCTAGATAGGGCTCACCGGGTCCTGGCAAGGAGACCCAAGGCAAATGAGCCGCCAAGGGCGATAGTGGTGAGGTTTCATCGTTTCGTGGACAGAGAGTGTGTCCTGAAATGGGCCAAGAAGGAGCGGAGCAGTAGATGGGAGAATGCGGTGATCCGAATCCACCAGGACTGGAGCGCGGAGGTGGCAAAGAGGAGAGCTGGTTCTAATCGGGCCAAGGCGGTGCTGCATAGGAAGAGGGTGAGATTCGGAATGCTGCAGCCAGCGCGACTGTGGGTCACATTTCAGGATCGACTCCACTACTTTGAAACGCCTGAAGAGGCTTGGACCTTTATCCAAACTGAAAAATTGGACTCAAACTGAGGGTCTGCGGTTGTGGGGGGGATGTCGATTGTATACAGGGTTTTAACTATGCGTAAGGACTGTTCCACGGGTGGGGCAATGGATGGGGATGGGGGAAAAGATCTGATGGGGAGACTGTGGGGAATGTGGGCGCCGGTGCTGGAGGGAGGGGAGGCCGGGGGATGGGGGAATTGGGATAAGGCCGCAACAGGAGCTGCACCACAGGGGGCGGAGATGGCTCAGGAAAGCGCGGGATTTTTCCCGCGTTAGGGAAGGACGGAGGGGGGGGATGGAGGAGTGCAAGGAGGAGGGGGGATTTCCACACGGGGGGGGGGGGGGTCAACGGGAAGGCGGGGGGCGCCGGGGTCAGCAGGTGTCAGCTGACTTATGGAAGTGTTATGGAGGAGCAAAAGAGCTAGATTTGGATCTAGCGGGGGGAGGGGAAGGGGGGGAGGGGGGGAAAATAGGGTTTCTGCTGTATTGGCCGAGGGGGAACTGAAAACAGAAGAGGTGGTCGGGGCGGGGGTTCCCCGTCTGGGGGACTGGAGGGTGCGGGAGGCGCGGGCACGGGACTGGCCTAAAACAGGAGATGGCTAGTCGGCGGGGGGTGAGGGGGGGGGGGGGGGTGGGGGGGAGAAGCCCCCCCAATCCGGCTGATAACGTGGAATGTGAGGGGCCTGAATGGGCCGGTTAAGAGGGCCCGAGTGTTCGCGCACTTAAAGGGACTGAAGGCAGACGTGGTCATGCTTCAGGAGACACATTTGGAGGTGGCAGACCAGGTCAGGTTAAGAAAGGGATGGGTAGGACAGGTATTCCATTCGGGGCTGGATGCGAAGAATAGAGGGGTGGCAATACTGGTGGGGAAGCGGGTGTCGTTTGAGGCCAAGAACATAGTAGTGGACAATGGAGGTCGATACGTGATGGTGAGCGGTAGATTGCAGGGGACGTGGGTGGTATTGGTAAATGTATATGCCCCGAACTGGGACGATGCTGGATTTACGAAGCGTATGTTGGGGCGCATTCAGGACCTGGAGGTAGGAAGCTTGATAATGGGGGGGGGGACTTTAACATGGTGTTGGACCCAGCATTAGATCGTTCCAGATCTAGGACCGGGAAGCGGCCGGCTGCGGCCAAGGTGCTTAGGGGGTTTATGGACCAGATGGGGGGAGTGGATCCGTGGAGATTTGGCCAGGGAATTTTCTATTTTCTCCCACGTACACAAAGCCTACTCCCGGATAGATTTTTTTGTTCTGAGCAGGGCGCTGATCCCCAAAGTGGAGGGAACGGAGTATTCGGCCATAGCCATCTCAGACCACGCCCCGCACTGGGTGGAACTGGAGTTGGGAGAGGAGAGGGACCAACGCCCGTTGTGGCGTTTGGATGTGAGATTACTGGCAAATGAGGAGGTGTGCGGGAGGGTACGGGGGTGCATTGAAAGGTATTTGGAGGCCAACGACAACGGGGAGGTGCAGGTGGGGGTAGTATGGGAGGCGCTGAAGGCGGTGGTCAGGGGAGAGTTAATCTCCATCAGGGCTCACAGGGAGAAGAGAGAGGGCAGGGAAAGGGAGAGGTTAGTGGGGGAGATTTTACGGGTGGACAGGAGATATGCAGAGGCCCCTGAAGAGGGACTACTCAGGGAGAGGCGAAGTCTCCAGACGGAATTCGACCTGTTGACCACAGGGAAGGCAGAGGCACACTGGAGGAAAGCATAGGCGGCGACGTATGAGTATGGGGAGAAGGCAAGCCGGATGCTGGCACATCAGCTCCGTAAGAGGATGGCAGCGAGGGAGATAGGTGGAGTCAAGGTTGGAAGAGGAACTACGGTGCAGAGTGCGGTGAAAGTAAATGAGGCATTTAAGGCCTTCTATGAGGAGCTGTACAGATCCCAGCCCCCAGCAGGGGAAGAGGGGATGCGACGATTTTTGGACCAACTGGGGTTCCCGAGGGTGGAGGAGCAGGAGGTGGCTGGTTTGGGGGCGCCAATTGGGTTGGAGGAGCTGATTAAAGGACTGGGGAGCATGCAGGCGGGGAAGGCCCCGGGACCAGATCGGTTCACGGTTGAGTTCTACAGGAAGTACGTAGACCTGTTAGCCCCGTTGCTGGTGAGGACTTTCAATGAGGCAAGGGAGTTGGGGACCCTGCCCCCGACAATGTCTGAGGCGATGATCTCTTTGATCCTGAAGCGGGATAAGGACCCACTGCAATGTGGGTCGTATAGGCCGATTTCGCTCCTTAACGTGGATGCTAAGTTGCTGGCAAAAGTGCTGGCTACGAGGATTGAGGACTGTGTCCCGGGGGTGATTCACGAGGACCAGACGGGGTTTGTAAAGGGTAGGCAGCTAAACACCAATGTGCGGAGGCTCCTAAACGTGATTATGATGCCATCGGTGGAGGGAGAGGCGGAGTTAGTGGCAGCTATGGACGCGGAGAAGGCCTTTGACCGAGTAGAGTGGGAGTATCTCTGGGAAGTGTTGCGGAGGTTTGGGTTTGGGGAGGGGTTTATCAGTTGGGTTAAGCTCCTATATAGAGCCCCGATGGCGAGTGTGGTTACGAATCGGCGGAGGTCGGAGTATTTTCGGCTGTATCGAGGGACGAGGCAGGGGTGCCCCCTGTCCCCCCTGTTGTTTGCATTAGCAATTGAACCTTTGGCCATGGCATTAAGGGAGTCCAGGAAATGGAGGGGGGTGGTCCGAGGGGGAGAGGAGCATCGAGTGTCGCTGTATGCAGACGACCTGTTGCTGTATGTGGCGGATCCAGTGGAGGGGATGGTGGAGGTCATGCAGATCCTAAGGGAGTTTGGGGACTTCTCGGGCTATAAGTTCAATGTAGGGAAAAGTGAGCTCTTCGTGGTGCATCCAGGGGACCAGGGAAGAGGGATAGACGACCTACCGTTGAAGAGGGCGGAAAGGAGCTTTCGGTACTTGGGGATCCAAGTAGCTAGGAGTTGGGGGGCCCTGCATAAACTTAATTTGACGTGGCTGGTGGAGCAGATGGAGGAGGACTTCAAACGATGGGACATGTTGCCTCTCTCGCTAGCGGGCAGAGTACAGTCGATTAAAATGATGTTCCTCCCGAAGTTTCTTTTTGTGTTCCAGTGCCTTCCAATTATGGTCACCAAGGCCTTTTTCAAGAGGGTAAGCAGGAGCATTATGGGTTTTGTGTGGGCAAACAAGACCCCGAGGGTAAGGAGGGGGTTTCTGGAGCGTAGTAGAGATAGATTAGGGCTGGCGTTGCCGAATCTGGGTGGCTATTATTGGGCAGCCAACGTGGCGATGATCCGTAAGTGGGTGATGGAGGGAGAGGGGGCGGCATGGAAGAGGTTGGAGATGGCGTCCTGCAAAGGAACGAGCCTGGGGGCGCTGGTGACAGCACCGCTGCCGCTCTCGCCGACAAGGTACACCACGAATCCGGTGGTGGCGGCAACGCTAAAGATCTGGGGGCAATGGAGATGACACAGGGGTGTGATGGAAGCCTCGGTGTGGTCCCCGATCAGAGGTAACTATCGGTTTGTCCCAGGAAGGATGGACGGGGGTTTCAGATCTGGTATCGGGCAGGGATTAGAAGAATGGGGGACCTGTTCATCGATGGGAAGTTGGCAAGCTTACGGGCGCTGGAGGAGAAGTTTGGGCTACCTCCGGGAAACACTTTCAGGTACATGCAAGTGAGGGCGTTTGTGTGGCGGCAGGTGAGGGAATTCCCGTTGCTCCCGGCACAGGGGATTCAGGACAGGGTGATTTTGGGTGTATGGGTCGGAGAGGGCAAGGTGTCGGCGATATATCAGGAGATGAAAGAAGAGGAGGAGGCTCTGGTAGAGGAGCTGAAGGGCAAATGGGAGGAGGAGTTGGGGGAGGAGATTGAAGAGGGTCTGTGGGCTGATGCCCTGAGTAGGGTTAATTCCTCTTCCTCGTGTGCCAGGCTCAGCCTGATACAGTTTAAGGTTATTCACAGAGCGCATATGACAGGGGCGAGGCTGAGTAGGTTCTTTGGGGTGGAGGACAGATGTGGGAGGTGCTCAGGAAGCCCGGCGAATCACGACCATATGTTCTGGTCATGCCCGGCACTGGATGGGTTCTGGAGGGGTGTTGCGAGGACTATGTCTAAGGTGGTGAAAGTCCGGGTCAAGCCAAGTCGGGGGCTAGCACTATTTGGAGTGGCGGACGAGCCGGGAGTGCAGGAGGCGAAAGGGGCCGGTATCCTGGCCTTTGCGTCCCTGGTAGCCCGGCGGAGGATCTTGCTAATGTGGAAAGACGCGAAGCCCCCCAGTGTGGAAGCCTGGATAAACGACATGGCAGGTTCATCAAGCTGGAGAGGATAAAGTTTGCCTTGAGAGGGTCTGCGCAGGGGTTCTCATCCCTGGAACCATTCTTGTCAACCTATTCTGCACTCTCTCCAATGTGTCCCCATCCTTCCATAGTGTGACGCCCGGAACTGTAAACAGTATTTCAGCTGAGGTCTAACTATTATCTTGTGTAAGTTCAGCATAACTTCCCTGCTCTTGTACTCCACGTCCTGATTAATAAAGCCCGAATACTGGATGCTTTATTAACTGTTCTCTCCACCTGTCCTGCCACCTTCAATGATCTATGTACAAATAATCCCAGGTCCCACTGCCCCTTTATATTGTTAAGAATTGGGGAAAATTAAGGTAAAAAAATTAATTTTGGGGGCAGTGAGGTGGCACAGTGGTTAGCACTGCTGCCTCACGGCGCCGTGGTCCCAGGTTCGATCCCGGCTCTGGGTCACTGTCCGTGTGGAGTTTGCACATTCTTCCTGTGTTTGCGTGGGTTCCCCCCCCACAACCCAAAGACGTGCAGGGTAGGTGGATTGGCCACGCTAAATTGCCCTTAATTGGAAAAAAATAATTGGGTACTCTAAATTTATATACTTTTTTAAAAAAGGAAATGAGGAAGGCCAAGTAGATCAAGTATCAGTGGGGGAACATTTAGGAGACAGATCATTGTATCATAAGGGCTAGGATGATGATAGAAAAGGATTCCAGGCACCCAAAGCAAGAACAATTAACTGGGGGAGAGCTGAATTCAGCGGGGCAAGAAGAGAGTTGGGTTGGTTAGACGAGAGTGAAGGATTAGCGGGAAAAACCACAGCTGAACAATGGGCTACCTTCAAAACAGAAATGATCCAGAAACAACCGAGGTATATTCCCTTAAAAAGGAAAGGTAGGCCAAACAGATCCATTAACAAGACATGAACAAATTGCTGGAGTAGGCAGATAGAACATAGAACATAGAACATAGAAAATACAGCACAGAACAGGTGGCAGATGAAGTTCCATCTGGAGAAGTGTGAGGTGATGCATTTTGGTACGAACAACGTGGAGCGACAGTGGCCGCCATTTTCTCTTTAGAAGAGTATGATCCCACGCCGGAGATGAATTAGCTCTGATTTGCGCTCGTGGTGATAGCGAGAACCCAGAGGCGATACACTGTCCCTTGCCTTTCAAATTTATTCATGGCAGGGATTGCAAACGATTCCCTTGCTATCGAGCTGCCAGTTTGAGTGGGTGGGCTGATAGGTCTTGTGGCTGGGCCCCTTCCCTCTCGCAACGCAATTCCAACCCTCCCCCCCCCCCCCCCCCCCCCACCAAGGCATTTTCTGGGTCACCCACCCCACAGTATGAGGGTGACCCAACCCCCGCCCACAACCCACAACCAGAGACCTCATTACAGAGATCCACACCAAAGAATCTCCATTAGAGAGACCTCCACCATCAAGGCCCCATAAGAAAGACCTCCACCAGAAACCTCCCCATAAGAGACAGCCCTGCCTGGAAGGTCCTCATTATAGAGACCCCTGCCTGGAAGGTCCTCATTACAGAGACCCCTGCCTGGGAGGTCCTCATTATAGAGACCCCTGCCTGGGAGTTCCTCATTACAGAGACCCCTGCCTGGAAGGTCCTCATTATAGAGACCCCTGCCTGGGAGGTCCTCATTATAGAGACCCCTGCCTGGGAGTTCCTCATTACAGAGACCCCTGCCTGGAAGGTCCTCATTATAGAGACCCCTGCCTGGGAGGTCCTCATTATAGAGACCCCTGCCTGGAAGGTCCTCATTACAGAGACCCCTGCCTGGAAGGTCCTCATTACAGAGACCCCTGCCTGGAAGGTCCTCATTACAGAGACCCCTGCCTGGGAGGTCCTCATTATAGAGACCCCTGCCTGAGAGTTCCTCATTACAGAGACACCTGCCTGGAAGGTCCTCATTATAGAGACCCCTGCCTGGGAGGTCCTCATTATAGAGACCCCTGCCTGAGAGTTCCTCATTACAGAGACCCCTGCCTGGAAGGTCCTCATTATAGAGACCCCTGCCTGGGAGGTCCTCATTATAGAGACCCCTGCCTGGAAGGTCCTCATTACAGAGACCCCTGCCTGGAAGGTCCTCATTATAGAGACCCCTGCCTGGGAGTTCCTCATTACAGAGACCCCTGCCTGGAAGGTCCTCATTATAGAGACCCCTGCCTGGGAGGTCCTCATTATAGAGACCCCTGCCTGGAAGGTCCTCATTACAGAGACCCCTGCCTGGAAGGTCCTCATTATAGAGACCCCTGCCTGGGAGGTCCTCATTATAGAGACCCCTGCCTGGGAGTTCCTCATTACAGAGACCCCTGCCTGGAAGGTCCTCATTATAGAGACCCCTGCCTGGAAGGTCCTCATTACAGAGACCCCTGCCTGGGAGGTCCTCATTATAGAGACCCCTGCCTGGGAGTTCCTCATTACAGAGACCCCTGCCTGGAAGGTCCTCATTACAGAGACAGCCCTGCCTGGAAGGTCCTCATTACAGAGACCCCTGCCTGGAAGGTCCTCATTACAGAGACCCCTGCCTGGAAGGTCCACATTACAGAGACCCCTGCCTGGGAGGTCCTCATTATAGAGACCCCTGCCTGGGAGTTCCTCATTACAGAGACCCCTGCCTGGAAGGTCCTCATTACAGAGACCCGTGCCTGGGAGGTCCTCATTATAGAGACCCCTGCCTGGGAGTTCCTCATTACAGAGACCCCTGCCTGGAAGGTCCTCATTATAGAGACCCCTGCCTGGAAGGTCCTCATTACAGAGACAGCCCTGCCTGGAAGGTCCTCATTACAGAGACCCCTGCCTGGGAGGTCCTCATTATAGAGACCCCTACCTGGGAGTTCCTCATTACAGAGACCCCTGCCTGGAAGGTCCTCATTATAGAGACCCCTGCCTGGAAGGTCCTCATTACAGAGACCCCTGCCTGGGAGTTCCTCATTACAGAGACCCCTGCCTGGAAGGTCCTCATTACAGAGACCCCTGCCTGGAAGGTCCTCATTACAGAGACCCCTGACTGGGAGTTCCTCATTACAGAGACCCCTGCCTGGGAGGTCCTCGTTATAGAGACCCCTGCCTGGGAGTTCCTCATTACAGAGACCCCTGCCTGGAAGGTCCTCATTACAGAGACCCCTGCCTGGAAGGTCCTCATTACAGAGACCCCTGACTGGGAGTTCCTCATTACAGAGAACCCTGCCTGGAAGGTCCTCATTACAGAGACCCCTGACTGGGAGTTCCTCATTACAGAGACCCCTGCCTGGGAGGTCCTCGTTATAGAGACCCCTGCCTGGGAGTTCCTCATTACAGAGACCCCTGCCTGGAAGGTCCTCATTACAGAGACCCCTTCTGGAAGGTCCTCATTACAGAGACCCCTGACTGGGAGTTCCTCATTACAGAGACCCCTGACTGGGAGTTCCTCATTACAGAGACCCCTGCCTGGAAGGTCCTCATTACAGAGACCCCTGACTGTGAGTTCCTCATTACAGAGACCCCTGCCTGGAAGCTAGAGAGTAGTCCAGACAAAAATAGTTTAAAAAAAAACACTATTTTAAAACTCACCTGTAAAGAGGAAGCAGCACCTGTAAATTCTTAGAAAGGGAAAACCACATCAGCTGGGTTTAAACCCTGTCAGACTTTTGATCTGCAAGGCTTTCATTCACATCAATGTGAAATTGATTTGACTAAGTTGTGTTTGACAGTTTACACACAGCCAGCTGTCTGGATTGTTTAATCCCATTTCCCTTCATGCTTGAATGGATCTCAAGTAGCCTGCTGTGAAATTAACCACAATGTTTATAAGCATTGAGCTATGGGCGGCAGGGTGGCACAGTGGTTAGCACTGCTGCCTCCCGGGGCTGAGGACCCGGGTTTGATTCCCGGCCCCGGGTCACTATCTGTGTGGAGTTTGCACATTCTCCCTGTGTCCGCATGGGTCGAGTGGGGTGGCGCCGAGTTTCAGGTATCTAGCTATCCAGGTGGCACGGAGATGGGTGCAATTGCATAAACTGAACTTGGCTCGACTGGTGGAGCAGATGAAGGTGGACTTTAAGAGCTGGGATGTGCTGCTTCTGTCGCTGGCAGGTGCAGACAGTGAAAATGACGGTACTGCCGAGGTTTTTTGTTTGTATTTCAGAACCTCCCAATCTCTGTTCCCAAATCGTCTTTTAGGAAGGTCAATGGGCTGGTCTCTGGGTTTGTGTGGGTGGGGAAGACCGTGCGGGTGCGACGGGCTTTTTCGGAGCGGAGGCAAGGGTGGGAGGTGGCTGGCTTTGCCGAACATGATCAATTATTACTGGGCGGCGAACATTGCTATGGTAGGGAAATGAGCGGTGGGGGAGGGGTCGGTGTGGAGGCGGGTGGTGGCAGCATCATGCAAGGGAACTTTGTTATTGATGCCTTTACCCTTCTCGCCAGCCCAGTATTCTGCGAGCCCAGTGGTGGTGTTGGCCCTAAGGGTGTGGGGACAGTGAGCGCAGCATTTGTAGGCTGGTATGGGGGAGGATGGGGCACCGATGTGGGTAGGGGGCAGGAGGATTCACTTCTTAGCAGATAAGGTCATGGCAAATGTGGGTGGCAGGTATGTGATTGCTACTGGGTCATTGGTGGGTAAGTTGGTACTATTGGTAAAAGTATATGTCCCAAATTGGGATGATGTGGCATTGACGAAGAAGCTGTTGGCCCCCCGCTGATTCAGGGGGGGGGGGGGGGGGGGGATTTAAATTGTGTGCTGGGGCCGAAGTTAGACCACTCTGGGCCAAATCTGTTGGCTCTTTTAGGGGTAGCATTTATGGAAATGGTGGGAGGGGCGGTTCATGCAATTCTCGTTCTTTTCCCCAGTTCATAAGGTATATTCCAGATAGACTTCTTTTTGATGAGTAGGTCTCTCCTTCCCGGGGTGAGGAATGCAGGATATTTGGCTTCTGCCATTTCAGACCATGCTCCGCACTTAGTGGACTTGGTTTTAGAGGTGGGCCCGGTTTGGGGCCTGGACTTGGGGCTACTAGTGGATATAGGGTTATGTGCATTTCGAAGGCTGTAGATGAGTGTGTGGGTTCAATGGGAATTGGTCTGCCTCTCCTTCCACGCTGTGGGAGGCCTTGAAAGCGGTTATTAGAGGGGAGTTTAGATCATACAAGGCACACACCGATAGGGAGGTAAGAGAAGAGCGGCAAAACAATTTAAAATTTTTTTTTAGAGTACTCTGTTCATTTTTTACAATTAAGGGCCAATTTAACGTGGCCAATCTACCTACACTGCACATCTTTGGGTTGTGGGGGTGAGACCCATGCAGACACGGGGAGAATGTGCAAACTCCACATGGACAGTGCCCCGGGCTGGGATCAAACCCAGGTCCACAGCGTTGTAGGCAGCAGTGCTAACCACTCCGCCACCGCGCTGCCCAACCCTTGAGGGTTTGGGGATAGTTCAGCTAACATTTTAAGCTCGGGTCTCTGCCGAAGATGGTCCCTATTTGTCCCAACCACCTACCCCAGTCGGCGAGGCTAGATGCCTTGTTTGTGGAATGAGGAAGGAAAGGGCTGGAGAGTTTAGAGGACATGTTTCTGGAAGCGTGATTTGCCAGCTTGGAGATTTTGACAGTGAAATATGGGCTTGTGAGGTCGAAGTCTCCAGGTTCGGAATTTTGTACGGAAGGCTTTCCTCGCCATTCCCCAAGGTGCTACCGATGTCTCTTATGGAAAATGTCCTTTCACTGGTGGGATCGGAGGAGAGTAGCACATCTGGCATCTATGGGCGGATCCTGTCAGGGGAAGTGGGCCTGGTGGATGGGGTGAAAGCGAGGTTGGAGGGAGACCTAGGGTCCACAGTAAATGAAGAGGTGTGGAGTGAGGCCCTTTGCAGGGTGAACTCCATGTCCTCGTATGCAAGGCTGGGTTTGATCCAGCTCAAGGTAACAAAAAGGGCACATAATAATAATAATCTTTATTATTGTCACAAGTAGGCTTACATTAACACTGCAATGACATTACTGTGAAAATCCCCTAGTCGCCACATTCCAGCGCCTGTTCAGGTATGCTGAGGGAGAATTCAGAATTTCCAGTTCATCTAACAAGCATGTCTTTGGGGGGAAACCGGAGCACCCGGAGGAAACCCACGCAGAGACGGAGAGAACGTGCAGGCTCTGCGAGACAGTGACCCAAGCCGGGAATTGAACCCTGGCACTGTGAAACAACAGTGCTAACCACTGAGCTACCACGCCACCCCATCTGTCAAAGGCAAAGATGAGGTGGATGATAGGTGTGAGCAGTGTTCTGGGGGCCCGGCCAATCACACACACACACACACACACACACATGTTCTGGTCCTGTCCCAATGGTGTGAGCTTTTGGGTCTCCTTTTTTAGCACCATGTTGGTGATTGTAAATGTCGAATTGGAGCCCTGACCTCTTGTTCCATATTCGGGGTGTCGGACTCGCTGGGACTGCAGACAGGGGCAGAGGCGGATGTTCTCACCTTCACCTCGTTGATTGCCCGAAGGCGAGGTCTGCTGGGGTGGAGGTCTCCAACCCCGTGTCTCGGCACGGTGAGGGGACCCAATGGAGTTTCTGTACCTGGAGAAGGTCAAATACACCATGAGGGGGTCGGGCGAGGGATTCCACAGGAGGTCATTGATTTGTTATGCTCTAGGTGTAGCATAAGCGGCTTCCTTGTGGTGCACTTGACAAAGGAAGGTTCAGACGTGGAGATAACTTCAACACGTTTATTAAACTATTTACACTCCTATTACTCGGGTTCGACACTACTGCTAATCCTACTATAGCTGCCTATATAACTAACCAGTTGCTGCAATCCACGTGGTGGGAGTGATATTGAATCAACCCTGTGTCTGTACTCACTGACTGTCTCCACTGGAAAGAGGCAGATCATGTGTGTGGTGTCCTTTATATATGGGTTGGTGTAATGCCCTCCTGTGGTCGTGTCACCTCTGTGTGTATCATGAATGTCCATTGGTAGTGTCCTATCAAACTGATCTATTGGTTGAGTGTGTGTGTGTGATGTCTCTGGTGCTCCCTCTAGTGTCTAGCTAGCCTACATGTATTTACATTAACCCCCCGTGTACCCACAGTGATGCACATCACCACAGTCATTGTCTATCTTTTTAAAATAAATTTAGAGTACCCAATTCATTTTTTTTCAATTAAAGGGCAATTTAGCGTGGCCAAATCACCTACCCTGCACATCTTTGGGTTGTGGGGGCGAGACCCACACAGACACGCGGAGAATGTGCAATCTCCACGCGGACAGTGACCCGGGGCCAGGATCAAACCCGGGTCCTCGGCCTTGCGAGGCAGCAGTGCTAACCACTGCACCACCCTGCTGCCCACTTCATTGCCTATCTTAAAGAAAGAATCACCGCCCGTTGCTAGGGCGGAGGGGTTGTGGGGAAGTTGGGCCCTCAGCGTAGCTCGGACTTATTAATGTCCCACATGCATACACCCTCACCGAAAAATGGCTGGTCTTGGGAGCCGCTGTGGGGGGACTGCCTAAAGTGCCGGCACCCCAGTGAATAAGCCCAGTGCGTTCACCATCACCCACCACCCCTGCCACTCCTCCAACAACTTGGGGCCCCTGAGAAGGAAACCCCATCGCACAATCAGGGAACACCTGGGCGGAAAGAGGCATATTATCTTATAGATCAGAGGAAGAAATTGTCAGAAAAGGAAGAGCACCAGAGCTCATCTCACAGGACATCATAGTCTGTCCTGTGAAGAACTGATACTGCCAAGCCAGGGCAAGCACCCTGTCGTGTTGGGAAGGTGAGGGGGGAGGGGGAGCCATAGTCATGGGAAGGAGTGAAAGGCTCAGGGGGAGGGAAGGAGAGGAGGTGGGTGGGTGTGAGGAAGAGGGCGGAGCAGCTGACGTTGTTTTGGCCTCCAAATGGGTAAATTGGTTGGTGATCAGTTTGTCACTGGTGCGATGGCCCTGAATCACACATTCAGAGGTTTGACGAGCCAGCTCTGGGTCCTTGCCTGGCTCCCCCTGGACACATTGCCCATCCTCCTTGTTCGTCGGGGCCTTCCTCCGGCATGTCGCTCCGCTGCTGCGCGCTGTTGTGCAGGACGCAGCAAGCCACCATGATGCGCGCCACCCTTGATTATACTACTGAGACATGAGGGTGTCTAGGTGGGTGGGCTGGAGGAGTCTCCACATGACCAGGAGACCTCAGAGTATTTCCAGGATACTGTCAGCAGTCAACAGTCTCAACAGTCAGGAGCATGGAAGTTACATCCGGAGGGTGGGTTGAAAAGCTTTTTGACGGCAGCACGGTGGTTAGCACTGGGACTACAGCGCTGAGGACCCGGGTTCAAATCCCGGCCCTGGGTCACTGTCCGTGTGGAGTTTGCACATTCTCCCTGTGTCTGCGTGGGTTTCACCTCCACAACCCAAAAGATGGGCAGGTAAGGTGGATTGGGCAAATTGCCCCTTAGTTGGAAAAGAATTATTGGGTACTCTAAATTTATTTTAAAAAAAGAAATGCTTTTTGAACAACAATAGGATGTTCAGCCAGGGCACTCTGAATCCGCAAGTGCAACATCCAAGTCCACACCTTGACACCAAGCTGCTCCCCGCTGTTTGCGGAGCTCCAGGCATACACCCTGGATGAAGCCAGAATAATGGGCAAACCTTCTCACCTCCTTGCACCCCCTTGCACCCCCTCAACAGCTATGGCATCTGAGCCCCATTTGTAAAGACTTGTACCAAATCACGCCCGCGTGACTCCCAGTTGTGAGGGGTAGAGCTTCCCCGGGGGAGTGGGAGCCCAGATTGAGCTTCCAGCCCGTTAAGCAGATTCAGATTAATTAGAATTGTCTTTTTGCATGTTCCTGCCGGCGCGGAGTGTGTAGCGCACTGTGGATGGTGGCAGGGGAGCGGAGAGGGCAACGGGTCTGGTGGGAATCCCAACCTCAGAGGCGGGGAGCGGATATCCTGGCCTTGATGTTTTGCAAACTGCAACGCAAATTGAGTTTTGCCCATATGAACAATCACGGCCTTGATGGTCTCACGCTTTCTTGCATTTTGAACCTGAAGTGCATGGCTTGAAGAAGCTGCCGTTACATATGACACACCAGCTACTGGACAAATCTTTCTCCCATTCATTCAGACTGAGTTTAGGCAAAAACACACAATATGGTCTGTATATTGTTTAATACGTTAGGCAACTGTTAAGTCCTTGGCCAAGCCAGGTGCTAAAATGGACACTATAACAGGAACATCCTATATAGATGCACACGTTAGAAGGTGTTGAGCTGTCACCTTTTTCCAATCTTACTGCCATTAAAAGCAGAAAACTCTCATTGGGGTTACACCCCTGTAACACATTTCGGTAACTTTATGGGTGCGATTCAACCAAAAAATGTCAATGTCTGGTTTCGAGTGCGTTTAGCGGTATGTTCCTTGGAGGCTGCAGTGCAGAAAAACACCCTGCTATTCAAAGGTACTTTGCCGTTTATTTTGGCCTTGGGGAGTTTCACTCCGTCGAGGTCGCACTTGGTGTAATTTTCTGCTGGAAAGGTGCCTCACAGATCGGGGCACCATTTTGGAAGGATGCCCTGATCTGCACCCCCCCCCCCTCCCCTTCAGGCCCTCCCCCATTTTTGACCGCTTTTCCCCGCTCTCCCAAAGCTTGGGGTGCGCCCAAAGAATATCCCTTCACCCCCTCTCGCCCCCGCCTGGTAAGAACCCCCAGGCCCGATCCCTGGCAGTGACAACCTGCCACCCAAGCACCCTGGCACTTCCCGCCTGGCACCCAGGCAGTGCTTATGCCAGGTTGGCAGTTCCAAGATGCCCAGGTGCCAGAGTGAGGGCCGGGGTGCCACCTGGCCCATTCCTGACCACCCGGGGGAGGGGGGGGTCTCTAATGGCCTGGGAGACCTTTCCCCCAGGTGCCATTATGCCTGGTTCACATTTGCGGAAACCAGTATTAAATGACACCCTGGCAAGGTCACCCAGGCATGACCGATAGGTCCTGGGCACTGGGAGAATCCGGCGAATGCATATTTAAATATTTAAATATGCTGATTTGTACCACGCCCAGTGAGGGCAACATCCAGATCGCGAGATTCCGTTGGAATTCGACAGGCAGTTTGAGCGCCACAAACCTCGCGAGAGGCATCTTGTGTGATTGCACGGCCTCTGGGAGCTGAGTTCAAAAGGCTGCCAGTCACAGGCAGCATGGTGGCGCAGTGGCTAGCACTGCTGCCTCACGGCGCTGAGGTCCCAGGTTCGATCCTGGCTCTGGGTCACTGTCCGTGTGGAGTTTGCACATTCTCCCCGTGTCTGCGTGGGTTTCGCCCCCACAACCCAAAGATGTGCAGGATAGGTGGATTGGCCACGCTAAATTGCCCCTTAATTGGCAAAAATGACTTGGGTATTCTAAATTTTTTCTTTTTAAAGCTGCCATTCATAGAAAGCCACAAATAGCTTGAGTTTTATTTCCACATCTTTATGTAAGTTATAAAGGTGAGTGGAATGGAATGTGATTAATTTTTCAGATAATAATAAATCACTGAGGTATCTCAGCTACGATGTTTTTAGTAATGACTCCCATCTATCTCTTATTTTCTTTTTTAAAATAAATTTAGTGTACCCAATTCATTTTTCCCAATTAAGAGGCAATTTAGCGTGGCCAATCCACCTATCCCGCTCATCTTTTTGGATTGTGGGGGCGAAACCCACGCAAACACGGGGAGAATGTGCAAACTCCACACGGACAGTAACCCAGTGCTGGGGTCAAGCCCGGGTCCTCGGCGCCGTGAGGCAGTAGTGCTACATCTCTTATTTTCTATGGAACAAACTATCTAGTCCTGGTCTGATTATCAACAGATGCTAAGTTGCTGAAAGACATGACTGGGACGGATTGTGTCAATGAGATCAATCGAGGATTTTCGGGCTCTCCGTAACAAGAGTGGGGCAGGTCCTGATACATTTCAGGAAACAAGGGATTTTTTAATAGGACAGATTTATACTCTGTTATATGCACTAGCCATTATTTACTGAGGTTGTTTTAGACTCACCTCTTCCAGAGAAGAGAATCATTTTATTGCTTTAATCAATGATTGGTAAATTGGTTTAATGATAATGTGAAGATGAAGGGATTTATCAATCAGGTACTCTGAGGAAGGCTTCTGGAGATCAGCCTGGAGGAGGAAGTCACCCGTTTCCTCAGTACTTTGATGAAAATCGTAGATGTGTTTCACGTACGACCTGCCATCCTGCTTCACCCGCACTAGAATCGTTTTCTGAAAATTGACTCCTGCAAAGCTGACACTGTTAGTAGATGGAGTGATTATTATCCTTGGCCTACTATCTTCAGGGCTGAAGGCCCGGGCTGCCCCATAGCCTGAATAAGTGTAAGAGGGCCTCACGCTGACTGGCAGCCACCTTGGCGAAAAGAGGGCGTTCCAGGTCACCTTTTTGCTGGCATCATAATTACTTGGAGCCAGTTGAGTTTGGAAGCTTGTACTGCGGTCGTCCCGAACTGGGTTGTTGATCACCCACTGGGAACCCCAGGAACTGGACAAATAATTTCTTGGTATGAACAGGCTACAATTGACATTGAAATATTTGGCAAACACCGGCGGGGTGGTGGAATGAAATTGGAAGGCAAGGAAAAACAAGTTGTGGATCGAACTGTAATGTTCGTTCATGATGGACGATTTCTTCTGAATGTAGAACAGGTGCTGGGGGCTGATCATGGTGTAGCGAATTGATTTGAGAACGGTCTCTGCCACCATGATATCAGGCTGATTCCTCCTTATCCACTCCTCCACTCCGTAGTAAATCTCCAGTTCGTTTTCCACGACCAGGTCAGAGCGTTGAAGCAAGGCGATCATCAGGTCGTCGCTAGTGGTTTGCCACTCTTTGCTGTGAATGACAGTGGACATGTTCCAAGCCAGAAACTGCTTGCATCTTTCCTGCAGGTTTTCGTCGCCTATTCTGAGCGAGTAGTGGTACCAGCTGACCACATGACCCCGGGGAGATGCACGGGCAAGTTGTTGGCTCATGTACTCAATAATGCCTTGCTGCAGGGCACCAACATGGTACTTGCTGGCTAATCTATGCAGAGGAACAGCTTGATTCAAAAGAATGGTGATCTCGCCACAGTACAAGTATCTGGAAATCAAAGCAAAGTTTTCCTGTTACATGTCTTGTACTTAATTTATTTCCACTACACTGCAGTGCCTCGAATAACACTGGGGGCCGGATTAGCTCAGTTGGCTAGACAGCTGGTTTGGGATGCAGAGCGAGGCCAGCAGCGTGGGTTCAATCCCTGTTCTGGCTGAGGTTATTCATGAATAAGGCCTTCTCAACCTTGCCCCTCGCCTGAGGTGTGATGATCCTCAGGTTTCACCACCAGTCAGCCCTCCCCCTCAAAGGATGGTCATCTGGGACTATGGCAAAATATTTTATTTGTCTTCCGCATAATTCCTAACAATCAACTTTTTGAAATAAAACATATTCCGATGAATATTTTCAGCAGTCTGGGTTTTTTTCATGACTGAAACACTCAGGGAATACACACTATAAAGGTTTACGCCTTCAAAATTGCCTCTGCAGCTGTGGGGCTGTTGCTAAGGCAACTTCAAGCTCAGAAGGTGCAGCCAGAATGCCACTCGCAGAATAGCTCGCATGGCACATCCTAAATGCCTCGACTAATGGTATAAGGCAGAATTTTCTGTTTATTGACTGGGCGCTGATTTCTCTGCCCAAACTAACAGCGGTAATGGGGTGGACCCGCAACGGAGAATCCCGGCCTAAGTGCCAACTCAGGCGGGAAAAGCGATGCGTGGCTTCCCACCATATCAAAAAATATCCTGAAGGAGGGTCACACAATGTCACGCTGAATGAGCCTGCCCTACCAGCACAACAGCCTTCCAGAGATCGGGCCCCCCCCTCCCACCTTGTTGACGGTTGTCCCAAAATAACAGAAGTAAAAGAATCCCCTCCCCATGGACACATGGACCCACCCCCCCATTGTGGAATTATCATAGCTACAGGAACTTCAAGGGTTAATGAAGTGTCGGGAGTAGCCACTGGAGGGAGCTACAGTTACAACTATATAAGGCAGTGTTGCTAAGCCTTGTGGAGAGAGTGTGTGCAGGAGTTAGCTAGAGGGAGTCAGAAGTACAAATAGTGCAAGTGAGAGCAGATCATAGTTTGTTTTTTAAATTTAGAGTACCCAATTCATTTTTTCTAATTAAGGGGCAATTTAGCGTGGCCAATCCACCTAGCTTGCACATTTTTGGGTTGTGGGGGTGAAACCCACGCAAACACGGGGAGAATGTGCAAACTCCACACAGACAGTGACCCAGAGCCGGGATCGAACCTGGGACCTCGGTGCCGTGAGGCCACAGTGCTAACCCACTGCGCCACCGTGCTGCCCAGCAGATCATAGTCTATATCAGTATTAAGATTAGCTGTAGATTAGTGCAGTTAAATGTCATTAATCAGGGCAGCACAGTGGCGCAGTGGGTTAGCACAGCTGCCTCACGGCGCCGAGGTCCCAGGTTCGACCCCGGATCTGGGTCCCTGTCCGTGTGGAGTTTGAACATTCTCCCTGTGTTTGCGTCGGTTTCGCCCCCACAACCCAAAAGATGTGCATGGTAGATGGATTGGCCACGCTAAATAGCCCCTTAATTGGAAAAAATGAAAATTTATAAAACAAAAATGTTATTAATCAACTGTGTATTCTTCAGGAGTATGTGTTGAATCCAAATTAGTAGTGTTAATAACTTATAGCTTTGTTTAAGTTCAAGCTATTATGTGGTCTTTGTGAACACTACGCCAACCATCCTGAAATAAGCAACACAAAGAACACCACACCCATCACCTAACAAAGTGCCGGGGCAGTGACTGGGCACTGCCACGGTACTGCCCATGCATGGCACTCTCCTCCCTGGGGGGCCTGCGCTTAACTGTGCAGTGCCGTTCACCAGCTTTCCATTATACAAAACTTGTTCTCCTGTTGTAAACACTGCGCGGGGGCGGGGAAAACCAACATGGAAGGACAATACAATGGGGATGCCCACGGAGTATATATTAATGTATGGCATTGGGGGTTCCCAAACTTTCATGGTAGGAACCCCATTACGCCATTGGAGGGGGCGGCGGGGACAATTGAGCAGGGTTCACATAAATGATCTGGAAGAAGGAACTGAAGGCACTGTTGCGAAGTTTGCAGATGATACAAAGATCTGTAGAGGGACAGGTAGTATTGAGGAAGCAAGGGGGCTGCGGCAGGATTTGGACAAGCTAGGAGAGTGGGCAATGAAGTGGCAAATGAAATACATTGTGGAAAAGTGTGAGGTTATGCACTTTGGAAGGAGGAATTTAGGCATAGACTATTTTCTAAATGGAGAAATGCTTCGGAAAGCAGAAGTACAAAGCGACTTGGGAGTCCTTGTTCATGATTCTCTGAAGGTTAATGTGCAGGTTCAGTCAGCAGTTAAGAAGGCAAATGCAATGTTAGCATTCATGTCAAGAGGGCTAGAATACAAAACCAGGGATGTACTTCTGAGGCTGTATAAGGCTCTGGTCAGACCCCATTTGGAGAATTGTGAGCAGTTTTGGGCCCCCTATCTAAGGAAGGATGTGCTGGCCTTGGAAAGGGTCCAGAGGAGGTTCACAAGAATGATCCCTGGAATGAAGAACTTGTCATATGAGGAACGGTTGAGGACTCTGGGTCTGTACTCGTTGGAGTTTAGAAGGATGAGGGGGGATCTTATTGAAACTTACAGGATACTGCGAGGCCTGGATAGAGTGGACGTGGAGTGGATGTTTCCACTTGTAGGAAAAACTAGAACCAGAGGACACCACCTCAGACTAAAAGGACGATCCTTTAAAACTGAGAGGAGGAAGAATTTCTTCAGCCAGAGGGTGGTGAATCTGTGGAACTCTTTACCGCAGAAGGCCAAATCATTGAGTGTCTTTAAGACAGAGTTAGATAGATTCTTGATTAATAAGAGGATCAGGGGTTATGGGGAGAAGGCAGGAGAATGGGGATGAGAAAATATTGAATGGCGGAGCAGACTCGATGGGCCGAGTGGCCTAATTCTACTCCTATGTCTTATGGTCTTATGGTCTAAATCACGCCAGCATGAAAGCTGTTTTGAGACTCCCCCTTGAATCTCCGCCCCTGCTGAAATCCACCTCCCCCCAAAAAAAAGTGTAAACCTTTCATTTGTAGTTTTTAAGATTTACCACATGGAAAATTGTTCAAATTCTCATTTGCGCTGAGGACATTTGATGACGTTTTTATACCGTGAAGCTGTTGATGATTGATTGAGCAGGTGTCTCAGATAAAATGAAATAGCATGTCGCAGACATCTATGGCAGTGGGGTGGGGTGGGGTCAATGCGGGTGGGAGGGAGAATCAGTAACAAGGAAGGGAAAACAGAATTTGGGCATCCCTAGGTTATGAAAGGCGCTATATGAATGTACGTCTCAGGGCAGCATGGTGACGCAGTGGTTGGCACAGTGTCTCACGGCGCCAAGGTCTCAGGTTCGATCCCGGCCCGGGGTCACTGTCCGTGTGGAGTTTGCACATTCTCCCTGTATTTGCGTGGGTTTCGCCCCAACAACCCAAAGATGTGCAGGCTAGGTGGATTGGCCACGCTAAATTGCCCCTTAATTGGAAACAATGAATTGGGTATTCTAAATTTAAGCAAAACAACAATTGCACAGAGTGCTGGATCAGGTGGTGCACATCCAGCTCGGAGATGTCTGCAAACCTACTGCCTGCCACATTGCAGCTTAGCCAGCCAATTAACACTCAAATTCCGGGCACCGCGTCACCATATTTACAGGCTGCTAACTTTGAATGTGTCATTCAGTTAGTTCCAGTGAGCCTGAAACCCATTAGAAAATTCACAGTGGTTATGTTTCAATACAACAACCTCAGCCACAGTTACCTACCTGAGCAACTTCTCGAAAAGGGCAGCACATTCAGCTGTTTCCCGTAAAACAAGTGTAGTAACACTTTGATTCAGCAAGAGTTCCTCAAAGACATCACTCTGCAGGATGAGAAGGAGGTGATGTGCGTGGAACACCTTGACTTCATCCGAGTTACCTGTGTAGACTTTCAACATGACATCGCTGGAGTTGGAATTATACAGCAGATCCTGGAGGTGATCAATGAGGATTGATGAATGATTGATCGTTGCAAAGGTGTTATCATCAGTGAGGTCCATTTTCAGGGCTATGAAGGAAAGAACAACAATGGAAAAATGAATCCTTTTTTAAAAGACTAACAAACTCTGCAAATGTGATTTTATCATGGTGTTATTTCATTTTAAATATATAAATTTAGAGTACCCAATTCATTTTTTCCAATTAAGGGACAATTTAGCGTGGCCAATCCACCTACCCTGCACATCTGTGGGTTGTGGGGGCGAAACCCACGCAAACACGGGGAGAATGTGCCAACTCCACACGGACAGTGACCCAGAGCCGGGATCGAACCTGGGACCTCGGCACTGTGAAACTGCAGTGCTAACCCACTGCGCCACCGTGCTGCCCTTTCATTTTCTTTTTTAATGAAGGGGGACCTAAACCACATACGCACTGAACGTGTACCTCTTACTGGAACAGCTGTGCATTAGTAAGGGATGCTCTTAGATTTGTTTATTTGTCACTGAAAGCCTCTTTGAGTTAGCCTTCAGAAATGCAAAAGAAAGGGCAGCACGGTTGCGCAGTGGGTTAGCCCTGCTGCCTCACGGTGCTGAGGTCCCAGGTTCGATCCCAGCTCTGGGTCACTGTCCGTGTGGAGTTTACACATTCTCTCCGTGTTTGCATGGGTTTCGCCTCTATAACGAAAAGATGTGCAGGCTAGGTGGATTGGCCATGCTAAATTGCCCCTTAATTGGAAAAATTAATTGGGTAATCAAAATTTATTTTAAAAAAAAATACATTCTACCTCATGGCCCCGAGGACCTGGGTTCGATCCCACAACCCAAAGATGTGCAGAATGGGGGATTGGCCACGCTAAATTGCCGCTCAATTGGGAAAAAAAGAATTGGCTACTCAAAATTTATTTTTACAAATGCATTCTACTGATTTATGACAATTGTATTTAGCACAAAATTCTTTCATCAGAGTAAAACCACTGGATTTCCTGGAGTACTTTCATTCTTCTCTAACCTCAGCTGCCCAATTAATCATTTATTCGTAAGAAAATAAATCTACTTTGCAACAAATTACGCATAAATCAATTGTTTACTGTCATTACCAAACAATGCAGCAATAAAGTTAAAATACAGAGAACTCACTTAAAGTTAAAGTAACATTTTACACAGGGGTAAATGTTCAGATTTCTGCTATAGAAGCTTTGATTCGAGCAGACCTCGAACACGTTAGAGTAGATCTAATATTCCTGGTACACATTTAGACACAGATGTCAAGGGTCCCACTGCACTTTCTGTCCATTAAATTAAACATCAGGAGCATAAGTTCATAAAATCCACTCTATTGACTTTTTACATGGAAATTGGTACAGGGTCATATCAAATCGAAAGGCAATCTTCTCATGGCTTTTCCAATTCATCAAAATAACATATTTGGGAGTTTTAAATTTGTTCCCAGCAGAGGCAATTTAATAGCATGAAATTGACCATAAACACGTGGCATTCAGGGACTCATCCAAAGGCACATAGTGGTTTGGTAAGGGAATTGCATTTATATGTGAAATCAGAATTCCATGAGTAATGTAGAAAACAAATTGGCAACATAAGCAGTGATTAGTCAAAGGTAGAAGTCCAGATTAGTTCTATGCTCCACCTGACCTGAAGATTCTTGGTGTTAGTATTCAGCAGTACTGTGCAAAATGCACAGCACTTCAGGGGAAATAATGACTTAATGCACATGGCAAGTGAGTGAGTAGATGGGAGTGGCACAGTGGTTAGCACTGCTGCCTCACAGCGCTGGGAACGCGGGTTCAATTCCGGCCTTGGGTGACTGTGTGAAGTTTGCACGTTCTCCCCCTGTCTGCGTTTATTTCCTCCAGTGCTCCGGTTTTTCCCCAAAGTCCCAAGATGTGCAGGTTAGATGGATTGGCCATGATCAATTGCCACTTAGTGCCCAAAGATGTCCAGGTTAGATGGAGTTATGGAGTTACAGGGATAGGGTGGTGGGGATGGGCCTAGGTATGATGCTCTTTCAGAGGGCTGGTACAGATTCGATGGGCCGAATGGCCTCCCTCTACAGTGTAGGGATTCTGTGGATGATACACGGCTATTGGTACTGGGCTTAAATCCTATTTGGAGCTCACAATTAACTATTAATTGATTAGAAGGAACTTGTTTGAACCTATGGAAGTCTGAGCATCCAGGAATTTAAATAGTTAGTGAGTAGTTTGGCTTTTCCAGCACTTTCTGGCAGCATCTTTTAGCTTTGGACTATTTCAGAAAATCTGGCTCATTTGTACTGGTCTTGCCACATTGAGGGGTGAATCAGTAATGTTGTGCTCATTTGAATATCCAAGGAAACCCTGACAGACACACACCACAGACTTGAATAGCTTCGAGCTCATTTGCGTTGAAAACTGATTGCACATCGGCCCACATTTAGCTGAGAAATTCCATTAACATCAAGCAACATGACTATTGGGATTTCTATTGTTAAAAAGAGCAGTGCACTTGGCAACGTAAATACTTAATAAGCTGCAAGAAAAGAACAATTTAAATCCATTTAACTTTTGAGATGCAAAATAACAGGATTTGGACTGACTTTCAAGAGATTTGGTTCTCATTACCTTGTTGCCTCACACTGCAGTTTTTCAGTCAGCATATCATTGCTCGCGGCTTGAAGAACCAACACGTTTACTTACCTGCATCAGCAATTTATTTTTTAAAAGTACCCAATTATTTTTTTTGCAATTAAGGGACAATTTAACGTGGCCATGCTAAATCGCCCCTTAATTGGAAAAAAATAATAATTGGGGACTCTAAATTTATATTTTAAAAAGTAAATGCATGTTGTGGGAAGAATTTCTATATGCAATAAATTTGGTGATATTGAGAAAAAACACTAAACCAACAAAAGGTTACAATCATTACTTTATTCAGTGGTTAAAACTACATTTATTAAAGTTTTTTATTGTGGTGTGGACTTGAGCTGGGATAGGATACTTGGTAGTTGACATGCCGACATATAGGTTGGCCAGAACCTTCTAGAAAGTGCAGGGACCCTTCAATTGGTTCTGGTGGGGGGCTGTCCTAAATCGTGAAATTCTTACCGCTGTTGTTTAACAAGCCACCGTTCACATATTGGAAGCTTGAGCTGAGGTATGGGGTCACCATGGTGATCTATTGGTAGGTCAAACCAGCTGGGCCTACTGCGCAGTGTTAATAATGGTTTTGCACCCAGGTTCTATATGGGAGCAGGTGGAGGCGAGGTTGTGTAAGGGATCTAGGGATCTAGTCTGGGTGCGTCAGTGACAGCCTCGCTTCCCTTTTCTCTGTCCAGGTACTCCCTGAACCTGGCGGTCGTGTCCACTTTAAGGATATAGAGACAATTCAGGCAGCACTTTAAGCTTGGAACCGTGTCAAGACTGGCCCCGATCTGTACCCATCATTTATTTGAGCCGTCCAGATTGGACACCACATTCAGGATGTGGGAAGGGAAGGGAGTAGAGAGAATCGGGGGTTTGTTTATAGAGGGACGGTTTCCCAGCATGGAGGAATTGTCGGCCAAGTTTGAGCTGGGAGGGGCGAACTTGTTCAGGTACTTCCAGATAAGTAATTTTATGCTGGTGGCCTTCCCTCATTCCCTGAGGCACAGCGGACGTCCCTCTTGGAAAGGAAACTTTGGCTGGCGGAGTCGGAAGTGGGTAGCACATCTAGTATTTATGGACGAATTGTGGCTGAGGACTCGGACTTGGCGGATGGAGTGAAGGCGAAAAGGGAGAGGGAGCTGGGGCTTATAGTGGAGGATGAGGTGTGGAGTGAGGCCCTTTGCAGGGTGAACTTCATGTCTTCATGTGCGTGGCTTGTTCGAATCCAGCTCAAGGCGGTGCATGGTGCACCTGACCAAAACTAAGTTGAGTGATTTTTTTTCCAGAGATAGGAGACAGGAGTGGTGTTCGTGTGGCCGACCAGTTACATACATATGTTCTGGTCTTGCCCCAAAGTGGTCAGCTTTTGGATCTCCTTCTTCAACACCATGTCGGCGATTTTGAACATTTTTGTGCATCGTCTGCGGTGTTAATATGGATCTTGTGGTAAATTTATTATAAAATTGAAAATCTCTAATAAAAATATTATTTTTAAATTGGTTTGCAATCTGTTGAGTGTATTATAAAACAACCAGAAAACAACCAGGGGGGTGCGGGGGGGGGGGGGGGGGGGGTGCGCAGGTTCTAATTGGGAGAAGTGTCTTGAGTACAGGGAAGGAGGTAAACCTGCGGGGTAAGGGCTGCGGAGCAGCACTTCTGCTCCTGGTCAATGAAACAGTGCTGGAGAAACACTTAATTTTCCTGAAGCTGCCTTGGTTTCCCTTGTACTATCTGTTTTCTGAGGCCTTCAGGTTGAAACTATGTGAAGCAGGTTGAAAGTGAGGTTTCAAGCCTTATTATATTCAGCTCTATGTCCGGGAATGGGTTGGTACCATGTCCTTTCTATCCCATCCCTAATAAAGTTTGAACCGGACAGTGTAAGGGCCCTTCCTGTTGATTCCCTTATTTCCACAAGACCATAACGTATAGGAGTAGAATAAGGCCACTCAGCCCATTGAGTCTGCAACGGCTCTTGAAAAGAGCACCCTACCCAAGGTCAACACCTCCACCCAACACTAAGGGCAATTTTGGACACTAAGGGCAATTTATCATGGCCAATCCACCTAACCTGCACATCTTTGGACTGTGGGAGGAAACCGGAGCACCCGGAGGAAACCCACGCACACACGGGGAGGATGTGCAGACTCCGCACAGACAGTGACCCAAGCCGGAATTGAACCTGGGACCCTGGAGCTGTGAAGCAATTGTGCTATCCACAATGCTACCGTGCTGCCCTTAAGAACAAATTAATCTACACTATATCATTCTACCGTAATCCATGTACCTATCCAATAGCTGCTTGAAGGTCCCTAATGTTTCCGACTCAACTACTTCCACAGGCAGTGCATTCCATGCCCCCACTACTCTCTGGGTAAAGAACCTACCTCTGACATCCCCCCTATATCTTCCACCATTCACCTTCAATTTATGTCCCCTTGTAATGGTTTGTTCCACCCGGGGAAAAAGCTCTGACTGTCTACTCTATCTATTCCCCTGATCATCTTATAAACCTCTATCAAGTCCCCCCTCATCCTTCTCCGTTCTAATGAGAAAAGGCCTAGCACCTTCAACCTTTCCTCGTAAGACCTACTCTCCATTCCAGGCAGCATCCTGGTAAATCTCCTTTGCACCTTTTCCAAAGCTTCTACATCCTTCCTAAAATGAGGCGACCAGAACTGTACACAATACTCCAAATGTGGCCTTACCAAAGTTTTGTACAGCTGCATCATCACCTCACGGCTCTTAAATTCAATCCCTCTGTTAATGAACGCTAGCACACCATAGGCCTTCTTCACAGCTCTATCCACTTGAGTGGCAACTTTCAAAGATGTATGAACATAGACCCCAAGATCTCTCTGCTCCTTCACATTGCCAAGAACTCTACCGTTAACCCTGTATTCCGCATTCATATTTGTCCTTCCAAAATGGACAACCTCACACTTTTCAGGGTTAAACTCCATCTGCCACTTCTCAGCCCAGCTCTGCATCCTATCTATGTCTCTTTGCAGCCGACAACAGCCCTCCTCACTATCCACAACTCCACCAATCTTCGTATCATCTGCAAATTTACTAACCCACCAGTCAACTCCCTCATCCAAGTCATTAGTGAAAATCACAAACAGCAGAGGACCCAGAACTGATCCCTGCGGTACGCCACGGGTAACTGGGATCCAGGCTGAATATTTGCCATCCACCACCACTCTCTGACTTCTGTCGGTTAGCCAGTTCGTTATCCAACTGGCCAAATTTCCCACTATCCCATGCCGCCTTACTTTCTGCATAAGCCTACCATGGGGAACCTTATCAAATGCCTTACTAAAATCCATGTACACTACATCCACTGCTTTACCTTCATCCACATGCTTGGTCACCTCCTCAAAGAATTCAATAAGACTTGTAAGGCAAGACCTATCCCTCACAAATCCGTGCTGACTATTCCTAATCAAGCAGTGTCTTTCCAGATGCTCAGAAATCCTATCCTTCAGTACCTTTTCCATTACTTTGCCCACCACCGAAGTAAGACTAACTGGCCTGTAATTCCCAGGGTTATCCCTAGTCCCTTTTTTGAACATGGGCACGACATTCGCCACTCTCCAATCCCCTGGTACCACCCCTGTTGACAGTGAGGACGAAAAGATCATTGTCAACGGCTCTGCAATTTCATCTCTTGCTTCCCATAGAATCCTTGGATATATCCCGTCAGGCCCGGGGGATTTGTCTATCCTCAAGTTTTTCAAAATGCCCAACACATCATCCTTCCCAACAAGTATTTCCTCGAGCTTACCAGTCTGTTTAACACTGTCCCTCTCCAACAATATGGCCCCTCTCATTTGTAAATACAGAAGAAAAGTACTCGTTCAAGACCTCTCCTATCTCTTCAGACTCAATACACAATCTTCCGCTACTGTCCTTGATCGGACCTACCCTCGCTCTAGTCATTCTCATATTTCTCACATATGTGTAAAAGGCCTTGGAGTTTTCCTTGATCCTGCCCGCCAAAGATTGTTCATGCCCTCTCTTAGGTCTCCTAATCCCTTTCTTCAGTTCCCTCCTGGCTATCTTGTATCCCTCCAGCGCCCTGTCTGAACCTTGTTTCCTCAGCCTTACATAAGTCTCCTTTTTCCTCTTAACAAGACATTCAACCTCTCTTGTCAACCATGGTTCCCTCACTCGACCATCTCTTCCCTGCCTGACAGGGACATACATATCAAGGACATGTAGTACCTGTTCCTTGAACAAGTTCCACATTTCACTTGTGTCCTTCCCTGACAGCCTATGTTCCCAACTTATGCACTTCAATTCTTGTCTGACAACATCGTATTTACCCTTCCCCCAATTGTAATTGCTCAGAGGAAAGAAGCTGCTCTTTCTCTATTTCTTTCTCAACAAAAGCTGCTGTATTTCTGAAACTGAGCTGAATGAAGCTACTGTGAAAATAATTACAGACTGAAGACAAAAACCTCGAACTGAAAGCCTAAACTGAAAGAATGCATGTTAGAAGACCACCATCTCTGTCTTATTTTTTGTTATTATAAATTTAGTGTACCCAATTATTTTTTCCACTTAAAGGGCAATTTTAATGTGGCCAATCCACCTAACCTGCACATCTTTGGGTTGTGGGGGTGAGACCCTCGCAGACATGGGGAGAATGTGCAAACTCCACACAGACAGTGACCCAGGGCTGGGATCGAACCGCGGGTCCTCAGCACTGTAGGCAGCAGTGCTAACCACCACGCCATCGTGCCGCCCTATCTCTGACTTAAAGGCACTCAGTGACTTGGCCTCCACAGGCTTCTACGGCAATAGGTTCCACAGATACACCAGCCTCTTCCTTTATTTTGCTGTTAAACCTTTTGATTCATGGTGCTTAATGGACATATACCTTTAAGTTGAGCAGGGAAGTGAGGAGCTCAAAAGTTACAAAAGAGAACACTGTACTAGCCTTCGGCAGCGGAAATCAGACTTTCCGGCGCCCGAGAGATTGGTGGGACTCAGATCGATTGGTTGGCTGGTGGCTAATAAATTGCCCAAAAGGCTGTATTCTGCCCGGTAACATGCGGTGATTGGATCCTGTCTGAGTGGTATGATTCTTTTTCAAAGAACCAAGGAAGGGCAGTTGGAGTCATAGATGCTCAGAGGAAAGAAGCTGCTCTTTCTCTATTTCTTTCTCAACAAAAGCTGCTGTATTTCTGAAACTGAGCTGCATGAACCTACTGTGAAAATAATTCCAGACTGAAGACAAAAACCTCGAACTGAAAGCCTAAATTGAAAGAATGCATGTTAGAAGACCACCATCTGAAATAGACCCTTATCCTCGTACTCATTGTTTTACATCCCAGGGCAGCACGGTGGCGCAGTGGGTTAGCCCTGTAGCCTCATGGCGCCGAGGTCCCAGGTTCGATCCCGGCTCGGGTCACGGTCTGTGTGGAGTTTGCACATTCTCCCCGTGTTTGCGTGAGTTTCGCTCCCACAACCTAAAAGATGTGCAGGGTAGGTAGATTGATCACGCTAAATTGCCCCTTAATTGGAAGCAATGAATTGGGTACTTTAAATTTTTTTTAAAAATGATTTTACATTCCTCTTTCCCCCTCTGTGTTTGTCTGTCTTGTGTGTGTGTAGAGGATGGGGTGAGTGTAAGTGTGGGGAGGGGGGATGTTAGAAATCGGATAATAGTTAACCAGTTGTATTTGGTGCATATTTAATCATAATTATTGATAACATTAACTGTGTTTAAATTTACAAACCTGGTGACTGTAGTTATTGGGCAGTCAAGAGCCAAATAGTTTGGGTGTTTTTCTAAGAATTGTTTATTATTTTCAATTTTGTTGCCACTCCGGATCAAGTGGGACTGGAATTGATTGCGCACTAGCCCAGGCGCCGTAACAACAGGTTGTTGTTGGTTTGGAGATTGTTTTTAGAATTTGAACATGCCACCTGACCTCAACCCAGCTGTTTTGGGAGTTACAATTCTTCCCCTAAACTCTGTTTCTCTCCCTGCAGATGTTGTCTGACCTGCTGAGCCTGTCCAGTGTTTTCGGTTATGTTTCGGATTTCCAGCATCCCCCCAGTATTTTGCTTTGGTTGACCTTGTCCCATTAAGCTCTTTAACTGGCACATGCCACCATGCACAGCAGCACGTGTCCTACGTCAGAAGTCACTCCAGCGTACACCACAGACTCACTTCTAGCCAAGGACGGCGATCGCCTGACTGCCACTTTACGCCTCAATGTATTCCAAGGGGTCACCTCTGGAAAAGTCAGACTGGAGGAACCGCCATGACTTTCGCCACCATCATCATAGTCTTTCTTATTGTTTGCCACCCCGGTGTTCCTTTCCTCCTCAGCTGGTGAAGGTGCCCATACAGTTGTATCCTCTGTCATTGCTGGGACGTTAATGTTGCCGGTCTGTGTAGGGATTGCACTGCTGGTTTCTGATTGGGACGTGACTCTCCCTAAAGATCCGCTGGAACCTACAGAAAACATGAAGCCAACCTTGAAAAAGTGAAATCTGACAGCTGGCAATTTAATTCAAAGGAATAATGATTGACTCAAATTGAGAATTTATCTTTGCAGTTGCAAACTCAGCAATTTGATTTCTGCCATTCGCTACATTATAATGGAATTATAGATAGGGGGCCATGTGTGCAGTTCAAACCTATACTTTAATGTATCAGGTTAAAACGATGCCTTTTATCTCTCTGATCGCATGTCATTTACATTTACGAGTTTAAGACATCAGTCTTTGTGACAGTTCAGAACCATATTGGGCAAACAAAATAATCTCAGCTAAAACATCAGATAAAAGGGCAAAATTACCTTCAAGGGCTCCTCCGCCTACTACATTGTGTACTAATCCAAATTTGATTCCTGTAGTGATGAATTGGGACGGGTGCCCTTTTAGTCTGGGGCAGCTGTTCATCAATGGCTTGAACAGCACCAGGAATCTCTCCTTGCTCTTATCCTTACATCAATTCACAGCTGGTATTTCTTTCCAGTCAAGTTCCTTCCACAGCAGGCAGCACGGTGGCGCTGTGAGTAGCACTGCAGCCTCACGGCTGAGGTCCCAGGTTCGATCCCGGCTCTGGGTCACTGTCTGTGTAGAGTTTGCATATTCTCCCCGTGTTTGCGTGGGTTTTGCCCCCACAATCCAAAGATGTGCAGGGTAGGTGGATTGACTACACTAAAATTGCCCCTTAATTGGATAAAATGAATTGGTAAATTTATTTTTAAAAAGTTCCTTCCAAAGCCTCCAGCTTGTCTAGTGCTTTAACGGATGTGTGCTGTCGTCAGACTTTTTCTTTATTTCTTTGCATCTCAAAAAAAAGCACCGTGCACATCCATATGAAACATTTTAACTATTTACCCGCCCCTCCTTTCCATAACATTAACCCATTCATGACATCCATCTACCATCACCCTACTGGACATTCCCAAATATGATTTGCAGTTCTTATTCAAACCACAATTAAGTTTGTGAGCTCGTTTTAATGAGTACAGTTTGAGACAACTGGAATCTGCAGCGGGATTCTCCGGATTCGGCGCGATGGCCCGACGCCGGCGTCAAGAACGGCGCGAACCACTCCGGCGTCGGGCCGACCGGAACTAGGGGAATCCTCCGCACTTCCAGGGGCTAGGTGGACGCTGGAGGGGTTGGCGCCGGGCCAGCCGGTGCCGAAGGGACTGCGCGAGTCCGTGCATGCGCCAAAGGACCGGCGTGACCCCGCGCATGCGCGGAACACCGGCATATTCTGACGCATGAGCAGGGGCGTGTCTTTTCCGCGCCGGCCATGGTGGAGCCCTACAGTGGCCGGCGCTGAAGGAAGGAGTGCCCCCACGGCACAGGCCCGCCCGCAGATCGGTGGGCCCTGAGCACGGGCCAGGCCACCTTGGGGGCCCCCCGGGGTCGGATCCCCCCGTGCTCCCCCTGAGTACCGCCCCAGCCGACTTACCTGCCAGGTCCCGCCATGTGGGACTATGTCTAATCCACGCCGACGGGACTGGCCAAAAATCGATGGCCTCTCAGCCCATCGGGGCCTGGAGAATTGCCGGGGGGGCCACTGCCAACGGCCACCGACCAGCGTGGTGTGAACCTCGCCCCCGCCGGAAACCGGCGTCGGAGAATATGGCAGCTGGCGTCGGGGCGGTGGGGCGGGATTCGCGCCGCCCCCCCGGGGATTCTCCGACCCGACGGGGGCCGGAGAATCACGCCCCTGATCTTTGAAAAGTGTGATGAATGGAAAAGGTGTTTAACATTAGTAATCAAAAGGAGGTTAACTCTAGAGTAATCCACAGAGAATTAAATTTGGGCAGAACTACTCATCTCTTTCTTTGGGTTACATGTGGACAGAAAAAGTACTTCTCGGAATACTGGGACAAAAGTAAGACAATTTTATCTAAGAACAGACACTTAACCAGCAGGTAAGGCTGAATTCTCCATAGCCCTACACCAAAATCGGGATCGGCGATCGGGCGGAGAATGGATTCCAACGCCGGAATCAGGGCAGGCGCCAGTTTGATGCCAGTTCGCGATACTCTGCCGCCTCCAAATCGGCGTCATCACGACGCATGCCACGCGCAGTTGCAATGCCGTTGGCGCGTCATCAGCCGCCCACCCACGATGCTCCGCCGCCAATGGCCCGGGTTCCCCACAGCGCGTGCATTCCGATGCAGCTTGTCAGTCCTGCGCATGCGTGGCCCGGAACCCGGCGATTTTCCGGTCGTTTTCCGCGCGATCCGCGGGTGTTTCACATGGCGCCGGTGCTAGTCCCTCACTGGTACCGGATTCGGTGAAGGATTCGCGCCGATTGTCCCGCCGTGACACCCCCGCAGATCCTCTGTTGGCGCCGGCACTTATCTTCAGGAACGGAGAATTCCACCCAGAGTATTTGAGATACAACATGCATTTTTAAAATTGTGACCCTTTTATAGCCTAATATTGGTCTAAAATTCCTATGTGGCAATGGTGGTGATGAACATAGAATCGTACATCACTGAAGGAGGCCATTCGCACTATATTTATTTCACAACAGGTGACGGTATACACAGCATTACACTGCCAGATGAATGGCTGCTGCCATCTGCCTATGCGCAACAGTTCCTGCTTCTGTTAGAAACTTGTTAGGTGTAGAAGGGATTTTAGTTGGCGGATTAGTTGCCTTAATATCCTGTATTCTTGACTATATTTCATAGCAATAGGCACTTGGCAAAGCATGATGGGTATATTAGCTTTATTTCAGTCAAGACGTTCTGCATGTAATAGGCAGAAGGTCAGACTATGTAAACAAGTGCACAGCTGCATATTGTTGCTGACAGTAGACAATTATTATTCGTAGGCTAGGAATTCAAGGCCTCTTGTTTAACACTGCTCGCTTTTCTGTCTCTGGGCTTATCAAAGGAATGCCTCATTTTTCTAAATATTGCTTATTGTACCATATAAAGTACTGCTGTACTGTTGTAAGGTGAGGACAATTAGAAGGACTGTGGTCACTCTAACTCCCTCCACGAACTTCGTGTTAAATAAAGGACCTTTGCGAAAACTCAAAGTGCTGACTATTTTTTCCTCAACATTGGGAAACTGGATACTTGAGGTGAGAATAATGTGTTATGGTCGATTGCTTTTCCTAGCACATGGCTTTTTCCCTAGGTGTGGTATTACAATTATGGACACGTGGGTTTTCAAACGCAAAACACTGTTTATTCCATGAACTCAACTTAACATCTTAAATAAACATTGGATCTCTTAACACCCCTTACTTCAAAGATAGCTCAGAAAATATTGCAACAGTAAATAACTCTTTAAAATGTTCCTTCAAACTTCCAAGAGACTTAACACCTTTAAACAGTATCACATCAGGTTAAAGGATATATATATTTTCTGTAGAATGGCAGAGATATATTAGCTTGGTTGATTTCAGCTCCAGCACCTTGTTTTTTTCCTGCAGCTCTCTGGAGACACACAGACACACACAACCTGCTTTCTCCAACTGCAAAACTAAACTGCAAAACTTGCAGCTCTCTGGAAACACACAGACACACACACTTCTTTTTAAACTGCATCTAAACACCTGCAAAACCAAACTGCCAAAATGGCTGAACCGAGCTGAGCTCCGCCCACTCTCTGTCATCACTGTTTTCTTAAAGGTACATTGCTTACACATCCATTTCTTAAAGGCACTCGTGCATGACACCTCCCACCAAGAAAAAAAACCCATCAACTTCAAGTTGGTTTCATTTTTCACTTTTGCACCATCCACTAAGAAATGCACACAGTAAATATACATTTTCGTTTTTTAAAACAACTCACGCAAACAGGCATAATAATAGAATACATTTTTCTTTGCTCTTCTTCCTCTAACCGAAATCCTTCTCGATTGACAATCTCTTTGAACAAAGTCTCTGCACGATCCATCCATTCCTCTACTCCTCGGCAATTCGCTTCAGAATCAGATACTTAAGTTCAATCTGATCACAGAGTCCCTTGCAATTCTCTAATACGGGAACATTGGTTACCACGGCTTTCAGGCAGTCAAATGCCTGTTGAAAGTCCGCTGTCCATTGAATTTTTTTACGTTTCTTCAGCAATTCCACCAGTGGAGTAATCATGACACAAAACTTTTGCGCAGCTGTTCGGTCAAAGCCATTCATGCAAAGAAATCACCTTATTTCCCTTTGTCTTGAGGATAACGGAAACTCCTCAAGGAAAGCGATTCGGGCTTCTCCAAATTCACTTTCAGCTAGGTTCATCACCAAACCCACCTCCTGAAGTCGATCGAAGAACTCCATACGATGTTTTAAATGTTCTTTCCATGTCTGGAAGTTGGAAATAAAAGCAGATTGTCCCAATTTCTCAATGCAATCCTTCAAACGTGGGATAGGATAAGAGTCCGTACTTGTAACTGCATTCACCTTTCTATAGTCCACACACAACCGTTGGGTACCGTCTGGTTTAGGTACCATCACTATGGGTGAGCTCCATTGGCTACAACACACTTCAATTATGCCATTCTTCAGCAGACTCTCAATCTCTCTGTTAACCTGTACCAATTTTAAAGGATTAAGTCTATATGGATGTTGTTTGATAGGAACAGCATTTCCCACATCTACATCATGTATAGCCATTTTAGTACTTCCCAATTCATCTCTACAAACTTGCCCATGTGATGTCAATAACTCTTTCAGGTCAGTTCATTTTTCCTCTGGAAGGGTAACTTAACAATTCATCCCAATTTTTAAGAACATCCTCATTTTCCAATTTAATTTGAGGTATGACAAATTCACAGTCATCTGGATTTGATTTGTCACTTTGAGTTTGAATCATTAAAAACTCCTTTTCCTCTCCTTCCCTTTCAAAGTACCTTTTAAGCATATTCACATGACACACTCGGTGAGTCTTCCTTCTATCTGGTGTTTTTACCACATAATTCACCTCACTTAATTTTCTTTCAATCTGATACAGTCCACAAAACCTAGCTTTTAAAGGCTCCCCAAACACTGGTAACAACACTAAAACTTTATCCCCACTGGCAAAACTACGAACTTTGGATTTCTTGTCCGCTACTCGTTTCATCACATTTTGTGCAACTTTCAAATGTTGTCTAGCCAATTCACCTGCTCTATTTAATAGTTCCCTAAAATTTGACACGTAATCCAATAGTGTAATTTCCAATTTCTCACTCAACAATTTTTCCTTAATCAATTTAAGTGGTCCTCTTACCTCATGACCACAAATTAGTTCAAAAGGACTAAATTTGGTAGACTCATTAGGTGCACCCCTAATTGCAAACATTACGAATGGGATTCCTTTATCCCAATCCTCTGGATAATCTTGACAATACGCCCTCAACTTTGTCTTTAATGTCTGATGCCACCTTTCTAACACTCCCTGCGATTCTGGATGGTACAAAATTGATTTAAATTGTTTTATTCCTAAGCTATTCATAACTTCTTTGAATAACCTTGAGGTAAAATTTGTTCCTTGATCCGATTGAATTTCTGTGGGTAGTCCATATCTAGTAAAGAATTTAAGTAACTCCTCCACAATCCTTTTAGCTGTAATATTACATACTGGAATGGCCTCTGGAAACCTAGTAGACACATCCATTACAGTCAAAAGATATTTATTCCCCCTTTTTGTTTTAGGAAGCGGGCCTACATAATCGATTAGGACCCTTGTAAAAGGTTCCTCAAATGCTGGAATGGGTATTAAGGGCGCTGGTTTTATCACTGTTTGAGGTTTCCCTATCACTTGACATGTGTGACATGATTGACAAAATTTAACTACATCTTTATGTAGTCCAGGCCAATAAAAATGTTTCTGGATTTTAGCTTGAGTTTTCCTTATTCCCAAATGACCTCCCACTGGTACCTCATGTGCAACTTGCAACACCTCCTTTTTATACCCTACCGGCAATACTACTTGATGAACTTCTACCCACTTTTCATCCGCCTGCATATGTACGGGTCTCCATTTTCTCATCAAGACATCATTTTTACGGTAATAACACTCTGGTATACTCTCAGATTCCTCTTCCGTATATGCTTTCTGATATATCTGTTTTATTTCTACATCTTTCAGTTGTAACTCCGCCAATTTTCCTGAACTAAAAATATCCGCCTCATCCTCCACCTGTTCTTGTTCTTTTTCAACCATCTGATCAAAAATCGTTTCTGATAATTGCACTTCAACTTCATCTTCACTCTTTGATTTCTCCTCTTGTCTTAACCTGTGACTTTGCGACCTTGTTACTACACAATCTGTAAAAATCCCAGGATATTTGTCCTTCAACACTTCAGTTGTCTGATTTTCCACTGGCTTATCAAACACAGTAGGCATCACTCCCACCTGCGATCCAGCTATATCATTACCCAAGATAAACTGTATTCCTGGACAAGATAGTGTATCTATTACTCCTACTACCACTTCACCACTCTTCACTGGACTTTCCAACCTTACCTTATATAATGGAACGCTACTCCTCTCACCCTAAATTCCACATATCACCACCCTTTCTGGCAACATTCTTCCCAAACTACATAATTCCTCATCTCTTATCATTAAAGATTGACTAGCCCCTGTATCTCTTAAAATTGTGACTTCTTTACCTGCTCCTCCTGATACACATGAGTAAACTTTACCCACACAAGAAATTTCTTTAAATACATCTGGCAACTTCTTAATAATTACTTCTTGAACAGGCTGTACAATCGTTTGCACCTCCTTTCGCTTCCCTTGGGTTTTCCTTTACCACTCTAACAAACCCCACTGTCTTATCCTGTTTTACCACATCAGCCTTCCCAGTGCTTTTCTTCAACCACCAACACTGTGACTTTACATGGCCTAGTTTATTACAGTGAAAACATCTGAAACTTTTCATTTCTTTTCCACCCTCCTGGATTTCTTTTTTAATCTGAGGTACACTCTCTTTATTGTCTCCCATCAGATCACCTTTACCTTTGCCACTTGAGTATTTCTCATGTCCCCAGTTTCTATCCCTCACCAGCCGAAACTGATGTCGGAAACCAATCTTTGATTTATGAACTAATTCATAATCATCTGCCATTTCCGCTGCTAATCTCGCAGTTTTAACCCTCTGTTCTTCCACATGAGTTCTCACTACAGCAGGAATTGAATTTTTAAACTCCTCCAAAAGTATAATTTCTCTGAGAGCTTCATACTTTTGGTCTAATTTCAAAGCCCTTATCCACCTATCAAAATTACTCTGTTTGCGCCTTTCAATGTATGTTTGACCAAATTCTTTCCTTAAATTTCTAAACCTTTGTCTGTAAGCTTCAGGCACTAGCTCATATGCACTTAAGATGGATTTCGCCACCTCCTCATACGTTCCAGATACCTCCTCCGGTAGTGATGCAAACACTTCACTAGCTCTACCTACCAGCTTTGTTTGAATCAGTAATACCCACATGTCCTGTGGCCATTTCATTTGTTTAGCTACCTTCTCAAATGAAATGAAAATGGATTCCACTTCCTTCTCGCCAAACCTTGGCAATGCTTGGACATATTTAAATAGATTCCCACCAAGCCTTCCACTATGACGCTCTGTCTCACTATCCTCATCACTATCATCCAACTGTACGTTTCCCTTTATGTCTGCCAATTTTAACTGATTGTCATGTTTCATGGCCATTTTCTGAAGTTCAAACTCCCTCTCTTTATCTTTTTCCCTGATCTGTATCTCCCTTTCTTTTTCTTTTTGTTCTGCTAGGGCTATTCTTTCTTTTCTCCTTTCTTCTCTCTCCTTTTCTTTTTCTCTCTCTCTCTTTCTCTTTCTTTTTCCTCTCTCTCTCTTTCTCTTTCTTTTTCCTCTCTCTCTCTTTCTCTTTCTTTTTCATCTCTCTCACTCTCGTATTCCAGCCGCTTTAATTCTCTCTCATTTCCATTTGTTTAATTTGCAACTGAATTTTTGCCATTTCCAACGAGTCAAACTCTATCTCAGGCAACTTTAAATGCTTAACCACTGCGATAATTACCTCATCTTTTCGCATTTTGTCAGGTAATGTTAACTGCAATGTTTTTGCCTGACCCAACAGCCTGCCTTTCGTTTCTGTCCGTAAGGTACTACGTGTAACATTCTCCACCCCCAAAACTTCTGAGCCTCTGAAAGAGCCATTGTTCACAACACTCTCCCCACTTAAACTAAAATACCACACCAGAAAAGCAACAATCCTTCACTGTCTTTAAGTTCACAAAAGCCAATCCAATAGATAGACTTTTATCCTGGACGAGCCCCCAATTGTTATGGGCGGGGCGTTTTCAGAACCCCAAAATGTATCATGGCGTTCAACCAACCCCTCCCTTAAATGGATTTGTTGCTTTTCCTAGCACACGGCTTTTTCCCTAGGTGTGGTATTACAATTATGGACACGTGGGTTTTCAAACACTGTTTATTCCATGAACTCAACTTAACATCTTAAATAAACACTGGATCTCTTAACACCCCTTACTTCAAAGATAACTCAGAAAATATTGCAATAGTAAATAACTCCTTCAATTGTTCCTTCAAACTTCCAAGAGACTTAACACCTTTAAACAGTATCACATCAGGTTAAAGGATATATATATTTTCTGTAGAATGGCAGAGATATATTAGCTTGGTTGATTTCAGCTCCAGCACCTTGTTTTTTTCCTGCAGCTCTCTGGACACACACAGACAAACACAACCTGCTTTCTCCAACTACAAAACTAAACTGCAAAACTTGCAGCTCTCTGGAAACACACAGACACACACACTGCTTTTTAAACTGCAACTAAAAACCTGCAAAACCAAACTGCCAAAATGGCTGAACTGAGCTGAGCCCCACCCACTCTCTGACATCACTGTTTTCTTAAAGGTACATTGCTTACACATCCATTTAGTAAAGGCACTCTTGCATGACAAATGTTAAAATACAGCCATAGATTTACCGGGAAAATTGTGATTAGCTCAAAGGCCCTTAAGTAGCGAAAGGTTAGGGACGAAAACTTATTTTAGCAGCAGAAAGCAATGCCTGAAAAATCATGCAACCCAATTTTGTACAATTCTTTAAATTGTCCTTGGGCCACGAGACATCGGTCCCTGGCTTTGAAATGTTATTGTCATGAAACACATTAAGTTTCTTTGCCTTAAAATCCTGTGATTGATATTGATCTGTGGTCATGGTTTAAATGGCTGAGAAGGACATTCAACAGCGAGCTCCTCTGTTTCCATATGAAAATATTCATGAAACATCACAATTGGGACATTCATATCTATTCCTTGGCAATCTCATTATATCAGTTGGATAAATTTAAACACAAGGACAAATTCACCTTATTGAATTGTCCAGCCCACGATCCATTTGCAGTCTTTATTGGGGACAACACAGAAATGCAGAAAGGCCCTTGCTCCGCACTGTAACCAATCACAATTTGTCGTGTACTTTGCTGATTATTATTACACTACTGTGTACGTACTGTGTACATTCCCTTGACCGCAGAAAAATACCTTTCACTGTGCTTCAGTGCATGTGACAATAAATGAATCAATTAATCAACTTATTTTCCCCCCAATATAAATGAAATATGACAAAGCAGGAAATTATAAAACTTTTACAAAGTCCAGGACTCGATCGTGTCAAAGGAACTTCAAAGCTGACAACATTTCAAGGGAGTCAAACAGTATTTTGAATCTTTAGCCCTGTGATATTAAAACATTCCTGAATTGTGGGCAACCGTTTTGACCAAGGGATTATTAAATATTCAAACAGCATTTTGTCCCTTGTTATTTCTTTTAAATTGGAGAGACATTGTTTTTTTAAAACGTTAGGCTTCCACCTTCCAGACATTCATATAAAGTCTTTCAAAGTTGAAAATTTTTTTTACACAACAAACAAATCGATGTTTCTGAGCTGTCCCCAAAAAGAAAACATTGATTTGAATCCCAAGTTGCTGATACAACAGTGAAAGCATATGTTGAACACTGTTTGGCCAACAAGGCTTGATGTACAATCCCCTTCAGAGTGCTCTGCAAAGCAACAAAAGAACAATTCAAACTGAAACAGAATAAATATCTCCACAACATCACTCCTACCTCCTTCAGTGACGGCACTCAATAAAATCAAAGTTGCAAAGGGAAGCAGACAGTTCATTCTGCTCAGACTTTTACTGTCGAACATTGTCACTGGAAGCTTCTCCCACTGCCCGGGAAGAATAAAACCTCACGCAGAATACATATGGCTCACTGGACACTTATGTAGGACACAGCTCCTTTTCAGCTGCCCCCTCGCTGAAATGGCTTATTTTATTGGTGGAGTCTGGCCTTCGCTGCCATGGGAACTGGTTTGATTCTGATTTCTGTTCATCGTTCCGTTGTGTTAGATGAATCTGCACAAAGGAATGTGGAGAAGAGGTTTTTTTTTAAGAACGTGAATGCGTTCAGAATATATGGAAACGATCATTTTCTCTCTTTTCTAAGTTTGGGATATGAATACGTAAGAAAAGTAAATGAGGTGGAAAAGGCTGAATATAAATTAACACAAGGAGCAAGTGCCACACGTATTTAAATATTCAGCTAGTTAAAGAGAGAATATGCTCTTTCACTGGCAGTTCAGGCTATGCATATAAATATTAATAGTAAGATTCCTGCAAATTTTCACATAGGTTTGCCTGGCGCTACTGTTAAGAATAATATATTGAACAATGTTTATATTTCTGTACATCCCCTGACAGCCAAATTAGCTTATTTTTGATAGGGAATAATTCATCTGTGTGTGTTTAATTTATTATGTAATTTAAAGTGTAAAGTTCAAATATAAAGCCTTGTCCATCCCGGCTCTGGGTCATTGTCCGTGTGGGGTTTGCACATTCTCCCCGTGTTTGTGAGGGTTTCGCCCCCACAACCCAAAAGATGTGCAGGTTAGGTGGATTGGCCACGCTAAATTGCCCCTTAATTGGAAAAAATGAATTGGATACTCTAAATTTATCAAAAAAAATATAAAGCCTTGTAAGTTCCTAATTTCAGAATGACTCCCATGCTAATTCAGAAAATGCTTAAGTATACCTCAGAGCAGCATGACTAGGTCAGAGCTCCCTGCTAGCAGTACTTTGAAAGGTTTTACTGATGTCATACCAATAGAAACAGAAAAATCGCACCATTAAAGACAAGATAAGATGAGAAACACCCAGAATGACAGTGGGCGGGATTCCGGGGGGCAGCGTGAATCCCACCCCGCTGCTCCGTCGCCGGCTGCTGAATTCTCCGGCGCCGGTTTTCGGGCGGGTCAGGGATCACGGCGCGTTGGCAACGGCCCCCCCCGGCAATTCTCCGGGTTCCGATGGGCCGAGCGGCCACCCGTTTTCGGCCAGTCCCACCGGCGTGAAATGGACATGGTCCATCACGGCGGGACCTGGCTGGTAGGCCAGCTAGGTGAGTCCTTGGGGGGGGGGGGGGCGCGGGGGATCCGGCCCCGGGGGGGGCTGCCACAGTGGCCTTGCCCGCGATCGGGCCCACCGACCTGCGGGCAGTCCCGTGCCGTGGGGGCACTCTTTCCTTCCGCGCCAGCCTCTGTAGGGCTCCGCCATGGCCGGCGCGGTGAAGAACCCCCCTGCACACGCGCAGGAACACGCCGGCCCGTCTGCGCATGCGCGGAAGCACGCCATCGGTTCTGTGCATGCGCCAACTCGCGCCTGCCCTTCGGCGTCGGTTGGCACGGTGCCAATCCCTTCGCCGCCGGCCTAGCCCCTGGAGGTGCGGACGATTCCGCACCTGCCGGTTGGCCCGACGCTGGAGTGGTTCGCGCCGCTCTTGGCGCCGGCGTCGGGCCATCCGGCCAGTTGCAGGAGAATCCCGCCCAGTGTTCCAATAGAACTTGCACAGGCCTATTGACACATGGCATCTCATAGTCAGGCAACAAACTGCACATCAAAACACCTTGAGGAAAACTGCAGCATTAATTTCAAATCTGAGCTGACGTTCGGAGAGAGTCTTCCTTCCCCAACTCTAAGTAATGTTGAAAGTTGATTTTTGCAGTGAATATGTAACATTAAAATATTGGGCAGCACGGTGGCGCAGTGGTTAGCACTGCTCCCTCACGGCGCCGAGTTCCCAGGTTCGAATCCATGCCCTGGGTCACTCTCCATGTGGAGTTTGCACATTCTCGCCGTGTTTGCGTGGGTTTCGCCCCCACAACCCAAAGATGTGCGGGGTAGGTGGATTGGCCACGCTAAATTGCCCTTTAATTGGAAAAAAGAATTGTGTATTCTGAATTTTTTTTTAAATGGAAACCTAGGACTGGATTTCACGGGGTGTGGTGGGTGCGTGGTAGTTGCTTTTCTGATCTATTCATTTACCAGACTTAGAAAGGAGAGAAAATGAACGGACCAACTTTTAAAAAGTCTACTCCGCCAGCAATAATATGCAGCTGGCGGCCTTTGACTTCCATCCCTCAAAGAAGTCACACGCTCGAAGCTGCTGGCCAGAGACCTCCGGTGGCGGCTATGAAGGAGTAAAGTCGCACATTTGGTGGCCCCTGCTGGGGTCGGACTTTTGAACCTTTTCCCGCCGATTTTCTACCGGACTTGAACTGTAAAAGTGAAGACAGAGGCAATTGTGTACTGAATTCCCACATCGCTGCATGGAGAGAAGGATTAGAAGTGCCTGTAAAAGCAGAAACAGAAAGACAGAGAAGGCTTGGGCTGAAGCTGCAGCGGGAGACAGCATGGCGGAGAGCCGGACCTCTGGTTTGTCGACCCAGCGGTCAATGGAGCAGCTGATGCAAGTTATTCAGGAAGGCCTCGCTAAGCAGAAATGGGACTGTTTGGACCTGATAAAAGAGTCAATTGAGCGGCTGGAGCTTAGATTGGACGCTCAAGATCGGGCGATCCAGAAGGTGGAGAAGGCGCTGGCTGAGCAGGAGGAACATCAAACTGCGGTGGAGTTGGGGTTGCTGAGAGACCAGCAGAAGAAGCTCCTGGAGAAGGTGGAGGACCTAGAGAATAGGTCCCGCCGGCAGGACATGAGAATCGTTGGGCTCCCGGAGGGGTCCGAAGGAGCGGACGCTGGGACATACATAGCGGACATGTTTGAGAAGCTGCTGGGGGATGGGGCATTCTCCCGACCCTTGGAGGTGGACAGGGCTCACAGAGCGCTCGCGAGGAAGCTGCGAACGGGAGACACCCTCCGAGGGCAGTGGTGGTGAGATTCCACAGGTACTTGGATAAGGAGCGCAGTCTACAGTGGGCCAAGCAGACACGGAGCTGTAAGTGGGACAATAGTATCCTGCGGGTCTACCAAGACCTGAGTGTGGAGGTGGCCAGGAGAAGAGCAGGCTTCAACCAGATTAGGTCGATCCTTTTTAAGAAAAAGGTGAAGTTCAGACTGTTGTATCCGGCCCGTCTCTGGGTCACGTACGAGGAACAGCACTTCTATTTCGAGTCACCTGAGGACGCTGGACTTCGTGAAAAGGAAAGGACTGGTGGTGGACGGGGAGCTGGTAGAAGGGCTGGGGGCCCCGATCGGGTTGGAAGAGATAGTGCAGGGTCTGAAGCTCATGCAGGCGGGTAAAGCCCTGGGGCCGGACGGGTACCCAGTGGAGTTTTATAAAAAGTTCCCTGGGTTATTGGGGCCGGTGTTGATGAGGATGTTCAATGAGGTAAGGGAAAGAGGGGTGCTACCCCTGAAGATGTCACAGGCCACCATTTCACTGATGCTGAAGCGGGACAAGAACCCGGAGCTGTGTGGGTCCTACAGGCCGATATCCCTGTTGAATGTGGATGCCAAATTGCTGCACAAAACTTTGTCCTCCAGGATTGAGGATTGTGTTCCGGACGTTATTGGGGAGGACCAGACGGGGTTTGTTAAGGGTAGGCAGTTGGTGGCCAATGTAAGAAGGTTGTTAAATGTGATCATGATGCCCCCGGAAAGTAGGGAGGTGGAGGTAGTGATCGCAATGGATGCGGAAAAGGCCTTTGATCGGGTAGAATGGGATTATCTGTGGGAGGTACTGGGACGGTTCGGATTTGGGTGGGTTTTATTGACTGGGTCAGGTTGCTGTATCAGGCTCCTGTGGCAAGTGTACAGATGAATAGGACAACATTGGACTATTTTAGACTACACCAGGGGACGAGACAGGGATGACCCGCTCCCCACTGTTGTTCGCGCTAGCTATAGAGCCACTGGCAATTGCTCTGAGAGCCTCAAAGGGCTGGAAGGGAGTGGTCTGGGGGGGGGGGGGGGGGGGGGCGGCACAGAGTCTCGCTCTATGCAGACGACCTGCTTCTGTATGTATCGGACCCATTAGAGGGGATGGAAGAAATCATGAGGATTCTAGTAGAATTTGGCCGGTTTTCGGGATATAAGCTAAATATGGGGAAAAGTGAGATGTTTGCGGTCCAGGCGAGGGGACAGGAGAGGCGATTAGGGAGCTGCTGTTTAGATTAGTAGGGGGAAGCTTTAGGTACCTAGGCATTCAAGTGGCGCCGGAATGGGACCGGCTGCATAAATTAAATCTGGCCCGGCTTGTAGACCAAATGAAGGACGATTTTCGGAGATGGGACGCGCACCCGTTGTCATTAGCTGGGAGGGTGCAGATGGTGAAGATGACGGTCCTCCCGAGATTCCTATTCGTGTTTCAATGTCTCCCCATCTTTATTCCGCGGTCCTTTTTTAAACGGGTCATCAAAGTGATCACTGGCTTCGTTTGGGTGGGCAAGACCCCGCGAGTAAGGAAGGTAATGCTTGAGCGAGTCAGGGAGAGGGCGGGCTGGCGCTGCCAAATTTTAGTAACTATTACTGGGCGGCGAATATAGCCATGATCAGGAAGTGGGTGGTGGGGGAGGAGTTGGCATGGGAGCGTATGGAGGCGGCTTCATGCAAGGGCTCCAGTCTGGGGGCGTTGGTAACTGCGGCTCTCCCGTTCCCGCCGGCATGGTACTCCAGCGGTGGTGGTGGCGGCCCTGACAGTCTGGGGGCAATGGCAGGGACATGTGGGAGCAGAGGGAGCATCGGTCTGGTCCCCAATCTGTAATAATCACCGGTTTGCCCCGGGAAGTATGGATGGGGGGTTCCGGATATGGCGGAGAGCAGGGATTGAGAGGATGGGGGATATGTTTATAGAGGGGAGCTTTCCGAGTATGAGGGCGCTGGAGGAGAAGGTTGGGTTGGCGAGGGGAAACAAATTCAGGAATCTGCAGGTGTGGGACTTCCTACATAAACAGGTGTCAACCTTCCCGCTCCTACCGCTAAGGGGGATTCAGGACAGGGTAGTTTCCAGAGGGTGGGTAGGAGAAGGGAGCGTCTCGGACATTTACAAGGAACTTGTGGAACATAGAACATTACAGCGCAGTACAGGCCCTTCGGCCCTCGATGTTGCGCCTGTGAAACCACTCTAAAGCCCATCTACACTATTCCCTTATCATCCATATGTTTATCCAATGACCATTTAAATGCTCTTAATGTTGGCGAGTCCACTACTGTTGCAGGCAGGGCATTCCACGCTCTTACTACTCTCTGAGTAAAGAACCTATCTGACATCTGTCTTATATCCATCTCCCCTCAATTTAAAGCTATTTCCCCTCGTGCTAGCCATCACCATCCAAGGTAAAAGGCTCTCACCTATCTAATCCTCTGATCATCTTGTATGCCTCTATTAAGTCACCTATTAACCTTCTTCTCTCTAACGAAAACAGCCCCAAGTCCCTCAGCCTTTCCTCATAAGATCTTCCCTCCTTTCCAGGCAACATCCTGGTAAATCTCCTCTGCACCCTTTCCAATGCTTCCACATCCTCCCTATAATGCAGCGACCAGAACTGCACGCAATACTCCAAATGCGGCCGCACCAGAGTTTTGTACAGCTGCAACATAACCTCATGGCTTCGAAACTCAATCCCTCTACCAATAAAAGCTAACACACCATCCGCCTTCTTAACAACCCTATCAACCTGGGTGGCAACTTTCAGGGATCTATGTACATGGACAGCGAGATCACTCTGCTCATCCACACTACCAAGAATCTTACCATTAGCCCAATACTCTGTATTCCTGTTACTCCTTCCAAAATGAATCACCTCACACTTTTCTGCATTAAACTCCATTTGCCACCTCTCAGCCCAGCTCTGCAGCTTATCTATGTCCCTCTGTAACCTGCAACATCCTTCCGCACTGTCCGAGGAGGGTCAGAGGTCAGAGGAGACGCAGACCGAGGAGTTGAAGCGCAAGTGGGAGGAGGAGCTGGGAGGAGAGATAGAGGATGGCTGATGGGTGTACGCGTTGAGTACAGTCAACGCGTTCGCAACATGTGCCAGGCTCAACCTGGTACAATTCAAGGTCGTTCATCGGGCTCACGTGACAGTGGCCCGGATGAGCAGATTCTTTGGGGTGGAAGACAGGTGTGCAAAATGTGCGGGAGGACCAGCGAACCATGTCCACATGTTCTGGGCATGTCCAAAGCTTGGGGGATTCTGGCAGGGGTTTGCGGACGTCATGTCCACGGTGTTAAAAACAAGGGTGGCGCTGAGTCCAGAGGTGGCGATTTTCAGGGTGTCGGAAGACCCGGGAACCCAGGAGGAGAAAGAGGCAGATGTTCCGGCCTTTGCTTCCCTGGTAGCCCAGAGACGGATACTATTAGCATGGAGGGACTCAAAGCCCCCAAAGTCGGAGACCTGGCTATCGGACATGGCTAGCTTTCTCTATTTGGAGAAAATAAAGTTCGCCTTGAGAGGGTCAATAGAACAATACAGCGCAGTACAGGCCCTTCGGCCCACGATGTTGCACCGAAACAAAAGCCATCTAACCTACACTATAGAACATAGAACAATACAGCGCAGTACAGGCCCAATGTTCGGGTTCGCCCGGAGGTGGCAACCGTCCGTCGCCTTCTTCGGGAAAATTAATCGTCAGCAGAAGGGGGGGGGGGGTTAGTTTAGCTTAGAGTAGGGGATTAATAAAGGTGGGACCTGTAAGGGAGGGAGACTGCTTTTGCACTATGTTCATTGTTTCATGTACATTGTTTATTGTGTTGCTGTTATAATACCAAAAAATACCTCAATAAAATGTTTATTAAAAAGAAAGCTGCTGGCCAATCTGGTTGGACAGCAGCTCCAGCAGGCTCTGCAGTGCCTGAGCTCAGTTGTGGTTGCTGCTGGTACTGCGAGGCGGCCCTGGGAAGGACATCATGGTGACCATGGTGGTCTTAGGGCAGGGAAGGATTGGACTGCCTGGAGGAGTGGCGGGTGGGTGAGGGAGGGATTGGAATTTAGGCGGAGAGGAATGAGAGGTTTGACATCTTGGGTGGTGCCCCCGATTTGCACAGGGCACCCCCCCCCTCAACCAATGAGACACCCCACCCACACCCCATGTTTTCCCTCTTTCTCTTGTCGTTGGCCAGTGTTTCATGGCAGTAGAGGCTGTTTGAGACCTTTCTTTGCCAGTTAATTGGGCAGTTAAGGGTCTCAATAGGCTTAAGGGCAGGCAGGGTAGTGGTGCCTTATTCCCTGTATTGTGGGGAACAGGATAGGGGGTTGGGCAGGAGGGTGGGCTGGGCAACCTACATATTTTATGTGCCCTCCTCCGCCACTGCAAACACACCAGGCAAGGGGCCATCAGCCGATATTACGAAATCCCTGCCCTTCCCCTTCCTCTCCCAGGTACTGGGCACGTGCAGCATTTTCAAAGTGCACTAATCTGTCCAGGTCAAACAGCATGATGTATCAAGCCTTAGCCTGATCCAGTTCCAACCTTTGGCACAGGTTTGTTCTCTGGGACCTTGTCCTGGAAACTGCAGGAAGGAGGGGTTTGGCTGTTCATCGACTTCAGGGCCAACTGGCTACTGTTGGAGATGAGCAGCCAGAGGTCATCAATGCTAAAAATAATAGCCTGTAACTTTCCAATAGCCATGGGCAGCACGGTAACACTGTTGCTTCACAGCGCCAGGGTCCCAGGTTCGATTCCCCGCTGGGTCACTGTCTGTGCGGAGTCTGCACGTTCTCCCCATGTCTGCGTGGGTTTCCTCCGGGTGCTCTGGTTTCCTCCCACAGTCCAAAGATGTGCAGGTTAGGTGGATTGGCCATGCTAAGTTGCCCTTAGTGTTCAAAAAGATAAGGAGGGGTTATTGGAATACGGGTTGGGTGGAAGTGAGGGCAGACTCGATGGACCGAATGGCCTCATTCTGCACTGTATGTTCTATGTTCAGGTCTGAGGGGGATTTGCCAATATGGGTATATGGATGGATGCAATCTAAGGCCATTGAAATGGGAGATCACAATCCCCCCGCCCCTCCCCCCCGGCACCCCCATCAGTTGTGGTCCTGCTCTGCACATCAGGAGATCAGGAGATTCCTCAGAAAATGTGGGGCAACAATAAAGGTCCTGGTGTGATGCTTATCTGTTCTTTTAAATCCTGATTGGAATATTAGAATTTCATGGGGGTAAAAATCAGGAAAATAGGCCATATCCAATCCATGGGGAAGAAATTCTATTAAAAGTTTAAAAAAAAATTAATTTAGAGTGCCCAATTGTTTTGTTTTCCAATTAAGGGGCAACTGTAGGGAGAAGTGCTAACCACTGCGCCACCCTGCCGCCGTTAAACATTTTTTTTTTCATGGGCAGCACGGTGGCACAGGGGATAGCACTGCTGCTTCACGGTGCTTGGGGCCCAGGTTCAATCCCGGCTTGTGTCATTGTCCGTGTGGAGTTTGCACATTCTCCCCGTGTTTGTGTAGGTTTCGCCCCCAAAGATGTGCAGGGTAGGTGGATTGAACAAAGAACAAAGAACAAAGAAATGTACAGCACAGGAACAGGCCCTTCGGCCCTCCAAGCCCGTGCCGACCATACTGCCCGACTAAACTACAATCTTCTACACTTCCTGGGTCCGTATCCTTCTATTCCCATCCTATTCATATATTTGTCAAGATGCCCCTTAAATGTCCCTATCGTCCCTGCTTCCACTACCTCCTCCGGTAGCGAGTTCCAGGCACCCACTACCCTCTGCGTAAAAAACTTGCCTCGTACATCTACTCTAAACCTTGCCCCTCTCACCTTAAACCTATGCCCCCTAGTAATTGACCCCTCTACCCTGGGGAAAAGCCTCTGACTATCCACTCTGTCTATGCCCCTCATAATTTTGTATACCTCTATCAGGTCGCCCCTCAACCTCCTTTGTTCCAGTGAGAACAAACCGAGTTTATTCAATCGCTCCTCATAGCTTATGCCCTCCATACCAGGCAACATTCTGGTAAATCTCTTCTGCACCCTCTCTAAAGCCTCCACATCCTTCTGGTAGTGTGGCGACCAGAATTGAACACTATACTCCAAGTGTGGCCTAACTAAGGTTCTATACAGCTGCAACATGACTTGCCAATTCTTATACTCAATGCCCCGGCTAATGAAGGCAAGCATGCCGTATGCCTTCTTGACTACCTTCTCCACCTGTGTTGCCCCTTTCAATGACCTGTGGACCTGTACTCCTAGATCTCTTTGACTTTCAATACTCTTGAGGGTTCTACCATTCACTGTATATTCCCTACCTGCATTAGCCCTTCCAAAATGCATTACCTCACATTTGTCCGGATTAAACTCCATCTGCCATCTCTCCGCCCAAGTCTCCAGACAATCTAAATCCTGCTGTATCCTCAGATAGTCCTCATCGCTATCCGCAATTCCACCAACCTTTGTGTCGTCTGCAAACTTACTAATCAGACCAGTTACATTTTCCTCCAAATCATTTATATATACTACAAACAGCAAAGGTCCCAACACTGATCCCTGTGGAACACCACTGGTCACAGCCCTCCAATTAGAAAAGCATCCCTCCATTGCTACCCTCTGCCTTCTATGGCCTAGCCAGTTCTGTATCCACCTTGCCAGTTCACCCCTGATCCCGTGTGACTTCACCTTTTGTACTAGTCTACCATGAGGGACCTTGTCAAAGGCCTTACTGAAGTCCATATAGACAACATCTACTGCCCTACCTGCATCAATCATCTTAGTGACCTCCTCGAAAAACTCTATCAAGTTAGTGAGACACGACCTCCCCTTCACAAAACCGTGCTGCCTCTCACTAATACGTCCATTTGCTTCCAAATGGGAGTAGATCCTGTCTCGAAGAATTCTCTCCAGTAATTTCCCGACCACTGAAGTAAGGCTCACCGGCCTGTAGTTCCCGGGATTATCCTTGCTACCCTTCTTAAACAGAGGAACAACATTGGCTATTCTCCAGTCCTCCGGGACATCCCCTGAAGACAGCGAGGATCCAAAGATTTCTGTCAAGGCCTCAGCAATTTCCTCTCCAGCCTCCTTCAGTATTCTGGGGTAGATCCCATCAGGCCCTGGGGACTTATCTACCTTAATATTTTTTAAGACACCCAACACCTCGTCTTTTTGGATCACAATGTGACCCAGGCTATCTACACCCCCTTCTCCAGACTCAACATCTACCAATTCCTTCTCTTTGATGAATACTGATGCAAAGTATTCATTTAGTACCTCGCCCATTTCCTCTGGCTCCGCACATAGATTCCCTTGCCTATCCTTCAGTGGGCCAACCCTTTCCCTGGCTACCCTCTTGCTTTTTATGTACGTGTAAAAAGCCTTGGGATTTTCCTTAACCCTATTTGCCAATGACTTTTCGTGACCCCTTCTAGCCCTCCTGACTCCTTGCTTAAGTTCCTTCCTACTTTCCTTATATGCCACACAGGCTTCGTCTGTTCCCAGCCTTTTAACCCTGACAAATGCCTCCTTTTTCTTTTTGACGAGGCCTACAATATCACTCGTCATCCAAGGTTCCCGAAAATTGCCGTATTTATCTTTCTTCCTCACAGGAACATGCCTGTCCTGTATTCCTTTCAACTGACACTTGAAAGCCTCCCACATGTCAGATGTTGATTTGCCCTCAAACATCCGCCCCCAATCTATGTTCTTCAGTTCCCGCCTAATATTGTTATAATTAGCCTTCCCCCAATTTAGCACTTTAGCGATTGGCCATGCTAAATTGCCCCTTAATAGGAAAAAATTAATTGGGTACTCTAAATTTATTTTTAAAAAGTTTTTTTAAACCATTATTGGTATAGCTGCTGACATTCTCTCTATAAGCTGCTGTTCAAAACTTGGACAGAGACTAGGGACGAGATTCTCCCTTTTTGGGACTAAGTCCCCATGCCCGCCGGAAAACGACCAGGATGATTCTCCATTTTCCAGGGGACTAGCAAGGCTGCCGGCGGGGCCCTGATGTCTAGACCGTGTGGCCGCGCATACGCACGGCGGCCGCAAGCCGGTTCGCGCATGTGCGCGGCGGCCCACTTTGGTGCGGGTGCCGCCGACGTGTTGGACCCACACAGCAGGCCTGCGCAGAGTAATGCAGGTCCCCCCCAGATCGCAATGGCCCGCCGATTCGTGGCCCCCGATCACGGGCCTGGCCACTGCTGAGGCCCCACCCCCCGGAGTCAGATTCCCCCGCCCCCCACCAGGCCGCCACTGCAGCCGCGTGTCCGAGCTCCCGCCAGATGGTACCAGATGTAAACCACGGCAGTGGGAGTTCGGCCGGTCGACCGCGGAGAATCGCCGCGGGGGTCTCTTTCAGCAGCCCCCAACCGGCGCTGCGTCAACTGCGCGCGCACCACTGGCGGGTCCGCGGAAGTGCCCGTCGCGCCGGATTTCCGGCGTGAACGGCTATTCTCCGCCCCCACGCCGGGTGCAATTCCGGCGCAGAGGGTCGGAGAATCCTGCCCAGGGTTTGTATTCAGGGCATATGGGTGCAAGCTCCATCTATTTGTTAATTAATTTTGATCGGATGTCCTAAACCTGCTTTAGGACCTCAATTTTCATCTGGAAGGCACCTAACCCCTCGTTCAGGGGGCTGTATTCATTCTTGGCATGTGGGTGTTACTGGCTAGGCCAGCATTGATTGACGACCCCTAGTCACCTTTGAGACGGTGGTGGTGTGCTTCCTTCTTGAACCGCTGGTTTCCATGTGGTGCAGGGAGGGAGTTAGGGAGGGAGTTCCAAGAATTTGACCCAGCGACTGTGGAGGAATGGCGATATATTTCTAAGTCAATCTGCTGCTCTTGTCCTTCTAGCTGGTAGTGGCCGTGGGTTTGGAAGGTGCTGCCTAAGGAGCCTTGGTGATTTCCCGCAGTGCGTCTTGTAGATGGTGCACACGGCTGCTACTGTGCATCGGTGGTGGAGGGAGTGAATGTTTCTGGAATGGGTGTTAAGCGGGGCTGCTTTGTCCTGGATGGTGTCGAGCTTCTTGAGTGTTGTTGGAGCTGCATAATGTTACGGGTTCAATTCCCACTCCAGGACTTTAGCACAAACACTGGAGTTAATAATAACAATAGTCGTTATTGTCACAAGTAGGTTTACATTAACACTGCAGTGAGGTTACCGTGAAAAGCCCCTAGTTGTCACATTCTGGCGCCTGTTCGGGTACACGGAGGGAGAAGTCAGAATGCCCCAATTACCTAGCAGCACGTTTTCCGGGACTTGTGGGACGAAACCGGAGCAAACCCACACAGATATGGGGAGAACGTGCAGACTCTGCACAAACAGTGACCCAAGCCGGGAATCAAACCTGGGACTCTGGCGCTGCGAAGCAACAGTGCTAAGCACGGTGCTACCGTGCCGTCCTAAGTTGAGACTACAGTCCAGGATTCGGGCAGTTCTGAATGGTTCGCGCTGCTCGAACGCCTCTGCATACGGCCTGTGAACGAAGTCTACGTGCAACACGTCGTCACCACTCGCCGCCAGCGCCCCAGGGAGTCGCTAGATGACTACCTACGCGACCTCAAAGCCCTCGCGCGCAACTGTAATTACCAGGCCGTTACGGCCACTCAGCATGGGTATGAGACACCTTGCCTTTTCGACTAGCCCTGTGTCTAGCCTCAAATTGAATTGGCTGAGGACAGGCACCTGGGATGTTGGGGACCATCCACTCGGCACTTCTTGCTGTAGTGTGTACCACCGACAAGATGCACTGTAGCCTCTTCCCATTGTTGCTTGTGTCCAAATATGAAGAGGTTGCTCTTCCTGACTGGGGTGTCTAGATCCTCAGGATCCGATTTTGACCATTTAGGACTGAGAGGAGGAGAAACTACTTCACTCAAAGGGTGGTGAATGTTTCTGGAATTCTCTACCTCAGAGGGTCGTACCTGCTCCATTTTTAAGGTTGCGATCGACAGACTTTGGACTTTCAGGAGTCAAAGAATATGGGGTGTGGGTGGGAAAGTGGAGTTCAGGCAGTAGATCAGTCTTGATCATATTGAATGGCTGGGCAGCTGAGGGGCTACTTCTGTCCCGATTTGTCATAACCCCCATGAGGACCACGGGGGAAACCATTGTCGATCTCCCCTTGGGACCCGTGGAGTATGAGCTTTCCAGGTAAGGAGGGTGGGGGGCGGTAACGAAGGCCACTCAGGTGCAGCTGATTAGACTTGCACATAAAAGCCGGCCCAAGCAGGGCCCGGAGATGTTTGTTGTCCCAACGGGGACTGGATTTTGGAGAGAGTATTTTACATAGTTCAATAAATCCTTGTTCCACTGCTGCTGGCTTCCTCAGTTACTAAACTGTTTCTTATCCTCTTATTTTCCAATGATGAAGAAGATCAAAGATGAAACATGGACTGGGCCTGGTGTTGGCAGATAGCCATTTAACCGGTGAACTGCTCCTTAATCAGAGCCTATTAGTTTTAGCTGTTGAAAGTAGTTAATATTTATTTTATTGTCTGCATCAATTCTTTCCTCGGTGTGGTTTAGAGCCTTGACTATTATGTACTTTGGATGAAATGCTAACAGCTTTTCACCCCGTTAACAATTATTTCAGCTAATAATCGGCCAAAGGAGAATTTAGTATTAACTGTGACCTACTTTGTCTCTATTTAACCAGAGAGTGGTTAAAATATGATTCCACATGAACAGCCAAGGTGAATGGGAAAGATATATTTGAGAGCGAGCGGGCAGCCTGTTTCTGTGCTGTAAGCTTTTTGTAATTTAGATAATTACTGAACATCAATAATTGTGAAATCGTGCTTCATTTTAACGGACGCATTTCTGGGTCAGCCTTTGGAAAATGTACAGAGAGTTATCACCTGCCTGTCAGTTGCGATGTGCTCCACAATGACTGGGAAATTGTGGGCAGTGCGTGCACGAAGCTCAGCCAAATGACGATGCTTTCCTGATCGATGCAGCATCTATAAAAATCCTGATGTCAACCCCTTGCAGACAGCAGATGATGGAGATTTACTACCCACACCTCGGAAATGGAAATTGGGTGCTGTGTAAAATTGGGATGCAACGAACCTGAGTGGATCGTCCTCCTGAGTGGGTGGCACGGTGACACAGTGGCTAGCGCTGCTGCCTCACAGCGCCAGGGACCTGGGCTCGATTCTGACCCCAGGTGACTGTCTGTGTGGAGTTTGCACGTTCTCCCTGTATCTGTGTGGGTTTCCTCCGGGTGCTCCGGTTTCCTCCCACAGTCCGAAGACTGTGGAGGTTAGGCGGATTGGCCATGTTAAATTGCCCCTTAGTGTCCAAAGGTTAGGTGGGGTTACAGGGCTGGGGCAGCGGGTTGGGCCTAGGTAGGTTGCACTATTGGAGCAGGGGCCAGCGCAGACCTGATGGACCGAATGGCTCCTTTTGCAGTGTAGGAATTCTATGGTTCTATGATCCCGAACCTGTGGGACCGGTGCGGGTTATAATGAATCATTACAGTTCATTGAACATATTGTAGCCTCAGTTTGCTGGTGATGGAGGAGGCGTTTGGAAATTCTGATTACAAGGACCCCATTCAAGTGCTCAGAGTAAGGGGCCACGCATTTAAGACAGAGATGAGGAGAAATTTCTTCTCTCAGAGGATAGTGATTCTGTGGAATTCTTTACCACAGAGAGCTCTAGAGGCTGGGTCAATAAGTAATTCCAAGGCTGAGATAGATTATTTTAAAATATAAAATTAGTGAACCCAATTCATTTTTTCCAATTAAGGGGCAATTTAGCGTGGCCAATCCACCTACCCTGCACATCTTTGGCTTGTGGGGACGAAACCCACGGGAAGAATGTGCAAACTCCACATGGACAGTGACCCAGAGCCGGGATCGAAGCTGGGACCTCGGCGCCGCGAGGCAGCAGTGCTAACCACTGTGCCACCATGCTGAGCCTTCTTGTGTACTTTTGTGGTTGTGCCCATTCAGGCGGGTGTTGAGTATTTTCGAACATTCCTGATTTGAACCTTGTGGGCTGGAAGTGAGTCCTAGAATATGCAGCCTCTGACCTGCCCTTGAACTCATGGTATGAATGTGGCTGATCCAGTTCAGCTTCTGATCAATTCTGACTGACTTCTGATGCTGGTGGCTCTGCGATAGAGATATAAATTGTCCGACCGTTTCTTTTTTTAAAATTTAGAGTACCCAATTATTTTTTTTCCAATTAAGGGACAATTTAGCGCGGTCAATCCACCTACCCTGCACATTTTTGGGTTGTGGGGGCGAAACCCACGCAGACACGGGGAGAATGTGCAAACTCCACACGGGTAGTGACCCAGAGCCGGGATCGAACCTGGGACCTCGGCGCCGTGAGGCAGCAGTGCTAACCCACTGTGCCAGTGTGCTGCCCAAGACTTTTTCTTTTGAGGTTTAACACAGCTTTCTATCTGCTTTACCCTAAAAATAAAGTTTGAATAATAAACAGTGATAAGGTGAGAATAAGCACCGCATAAACAAACTGGTTTATGGAACACACTGTTGCCTTCAGTGCGCCAGATATTGCTCAATGGCAGAATCTATCTCAAACGGGGTTGGGATAAACCTGCCAAAATAAATTACTTTGATGTGGACAGTTAGTCAATAACCAAGAGCGTGTGTCCCTGTGTTAAATCAACTGATGAACATTGATCCGTACATGTGGAGCTTGTGGCTTTTAAAAGAAGTTTTAAAATTGCAGAAAAGTACAACACCATATCGACGCTTAAAGCAGCAGAATTCTCATTTGACCAATCATAGTTTCATGTGAATATTTATAAATTACTGCCAGCCCAAAAGATTAAAAAAAGACTTGCATTGATATGTAGGATCTTTCATGACAATTTGCAGCCAATAAAGTACATTTTTGATGTTTGTGATGCGACCATCAATTCACTCAAAGACACGAGGAGAAGTAAACCGTGGTTTTAATCAGCTTAGAACAGTGTCTGCCTGTGACTGGTACAATACTGGGAACTGCCTGCAGGTCAGCTGCTCTTCATACTTCCTCTTAAGGGGAGAAGCCATGGGCGGAGCCCGTACATGTCCCAACATAACCCCCTGTGGGTGAAGCCACACAATGGCCCATAGGTGGAGCCCACAGGGTTAACAACATAACACAACAGCAGAACATGATACAAATGCACTGGTGAATTATGAGCACTATACATTCACCACATTCACCCCCTGTTAAAAATGAAGTCAGGCGGGGGTGATGGGCTCATAGGTTCAGCCGGTCTGGCGCACGGATCGTGCGCTGCGATCGCCGAAGCACTGGTGTTGCAGACGGTCCGGGTGGCTGTGGAAGTGGGGCCGGTGCGGGCACAGGCGTGGACTCCGGGAGCGGATCTTCTGGAGCTTCATTCCTGTGGACCGGTGTGGCGGGTGGGAGGGAGCGCGGGAGCCATATAGGGGTGGGGGCGCTGGACATGGGAGGTTGGACGGGATATAGTGTGGGGGCTGCGGTGGTGGTGGAGGCTGCGGGTGCCAGGTCCCGGAGAGAGACGGTATCTTGTTGGCCATCAGGGTGTTCGACATAAGCATATTGTGGGTTGGAGTGTAGGAGCTGGACCCTCTCTACCAGGAGGTCGGTCTTATGGCCCCGAACGTGTTTTCGGAGGAGGACTGGACCCGGTGTCTTCAGCCAGGACGGAAGCGAGGCCCCTGAGGTAGCTCCCCTAGGGAAAACAAACAAGCGGTCATGCGGAGTCTGGTTTGTGGCCGTGCAAAGGAGGGACCTAATAGAGTGGAGCGCATCGGGGAGGACCTCCTGCCAGTGAGAAACTGGGAGATTCATGGACCGCAGGGTCAGTAGGACGGTCTCCCAGACCATCGCGTTATCCCACTCCACCTGCCCGTTTCCCCTGGGGTTATAACTGATCGTCCTGCTCGAGGCGATGCCCTTACTGAGCAGGTACTGACGCAATTCGTTACTCATGAACGACGAGCCCCGGACACTGTGGACATAACTGGGGAAACCAAACAGGGTGAAGACACTATGCAGGGCTTTAATGACAGTGGAAGTGGTCATACCAGGGCAGGGGATGGCAAATGGGAAGCGGGAGAACTCATCTATGATGTTGAGAAAGTATGTATTGCGGTTATTGGAGGGGAGGGGCCCTTTGAAATCGATACTGAGGCGTTCAAAGGGCCGGGATGCCTTTACCAGGTGGGCCTTATCCGGTCGATAGAAGTGCGGTTTACACTCCGCACAGATCTGGCAGTCCCTGGTCATGGCTCTGACCTCCTCAGGGGCAGCACGGTAGCCTTGTGGATAGCACAATTGCTTCACAGCTCCAGGGTCCCAGGTTTGATTCCGGCTTGGGTCACTGTCTGTGCGGAGTCTGCACATCCTCCCCGTGTGTACGTGGGTTTCCTTCGGGTGCTCCGGTTTCCTCCCACAGTCCACCAAAGATGTGCAGGTTAGGTGGATTGGCCATGATAAATTGCCCTTAGTGTCCAAAATTGCCCTTAGTGTTGGGTGGGGTTACTGGGTTATGGGAATGGGGTGGCGGTGTTGACCTTGGGTAGGGTGCTCGTTCCAAGAGCCGGTGCAGACCCGATGGGCCGAATGGCCTCCTTCTGCACTGTAAATTCTATGATAGTCTATGATATCTATTCTGTCGAGTCCATTCAAGAACACAATCAGGAATAGACCATTCGGCCCATTAAGCCTGCTCTGCCATTCCATGTGATCATGGCTCACCTTGCGGCTTCAACTCCACTTTCCTGCCCTCTCCCGGTGTCCCTTGATTGACTGACCTGCCATGGAGGCCTGCTCATCCTAAATGCCCATACTCTGATGGAGAATTTGTTAAGGAGAATATTGCTGAAGTTGCTGCAGCTTTAGATCCAAGGAACACAAAGCTTCAGTGACTACTATCATAAATTCCAATTTCACACCACAGGGTGTAGAGGTGTATCTCCCAGATCAGTGTTGATGCTTCCCGCCGGATATGAAACAATCTACAGAACTCTCTAGCATTCAGCTTAGTTCCTGATGAATCGACAGACATTCAAGACAACCCACAACTGGCAATATTTCTTCATTATGTTCCCTCGGATGTAATTGTGAAAGAAGAAATGTTGGATCTCCTGGCACTAAAAGGGACACCGCGTGGTGCTGTTGTAGAAGAAGCAGTTGGCAGTTGTGGTGTTGGGTGTTCTGACACACAGATGAGCCAACACAGTTGCATATGGTACAACACTTCTTTATTTAAACTCACTATTTACAACTTGGTCTTTGCACTCTGCACGTGGGGGGCTCCCTGCTTGTGGTGTTTCATCAGCTCTTTCTTGTTTCCTTCTCCCCAGACCTCCCGACCTCCAGGTGTCGTGCTCGTGCTTTTTATGTGGTTGGTGTTCTTGTCTGTGATTGGTTGTGGTGTTGTGTACTCTGATTTGCCTGTTAGTGTGTCCATCATGATGTGTGTGTTTGAATATCATGACATCCCCCCTTTTTACAAAGATATGTGCCTACGTGGTAATAAATATGATCGTGACGTGAGTGCATCTAAGAGTGTGTGTGTGTCGTGTACTCTGATTTGCCTGTTAGTGTGTCCATCATGATGTGTGTGTTTGAATATCATGACAGCAGTGTGTTAACAAATGCCGATGTACCACTGGATAAACCTATCAGTGTTACAGATCTACCTGCCGAGGAGACCCCAGCCAGTCACCGTTTAGCACTGGTCCACACAAACGGGCAGAACGGCACTTTGGGGGGTCTCCCAGACAATCGGGGGCTCCCGGGTGGTTGGTATCTGGGTAGGGTGGCACCCAGGCACTGCTGATGCCCCAGGCAACTTGGCACTGCCAGCCTGGCACCCTGGCATTGCCTTGGTGCCCAGGTAACACTGCTAGGCTGGCAGAGGCACTGCCAGAGTGCCAGGCTGGCAGTGCCAAGGTTGCGTCGGAGGGGAGTCGAGGTTGAGAGATAAATGGCGCCCCGATCTCTTCCTGCACGGACGAACAGAGCTCCTCGGTGCAGGACATGCGACTGGGTGCGGCCTTGGCGGGTCGTCTCCCGTTGAGGCCCTAAAGAAAATAGAGTGCCATTAGATAGCTGGGTGGTTTCCTGCACTACGAGCACTGGGAACAACCCTTCTAATCCCGCCCAGAACAGACTCTGTTTATTTTAAGTTAGATCGCGCCCATTGTTTTTTTATTGAATCAAGAATTTTCTAAAGGTATTAACAATTCTCAATTTGAGGCCAGACACAGTTCAGAGGATTCTGCCTAGTGGAAGTGTGAGGCAGAATTTAATATGCAAGAACTGCTTGATTCTCATTCTTGAAATGTTATCAGTTTTCGTTTTATATCCAAATACTTAAAAATGCAAGAAAGAAAAAATATGCAGCAGAATGAGTGAGTTGATGGAGATTTGGTTCAGATCCCCCTGCTCTCTTTAATTGAATGCACATCAAATCCCATCCCTTGCCACTTCAGCAATAAAGTCATGTTGAACTGTTCCAACTTCACTATCAATAATTTAATTTGTTGCACCGAATTTATAGCTGAGTCCAATCAATGGAGCCATATGGAGCAAAAAAGAGACTAAATCAAAATGCCTGGCTGAGTGACAATCACACACATTTCAAAGGGAATGTATGAGGGTACCTGGAGGGGAAGATCTGATCCTAAATGAGTTGTCATGACTTGCACTGGTGGAGGTGTTCAGTTTTAAGGAAGGGCCAGGATTCTCCCCTATCCGGCGGGGCGGGGAGTCCCGGCGTGGTGGAGTGGCGGGAACCTCTCCGGCGTCGGGCCGCCCCAAAGATGCGGATTTCTCCGCATCTTTAGGGGCCAAGCCCTCACCTTGAGGGGCTTGGTCTGCGCCGGAGTGGTTGGTGCGCCGCTGGCCGGCGGGAAAGGCCTTTGGCGCCACGCCAGCCGAGGCCGAAGGGACTAAGTCCGCGCATGCGTGGGAGCGTCAGCGGCTGCTGACTTCATCCCCGCGCATGTGCAGGGGGGCTCACTTCCGCATCGCCCATCGCAGAGGCTATGGCCGAGGCGGAAGGAAAAGAGTGCCCCCACGGCACAGGCCCGCCCGCGGATCGGTGGGCCCCGATCATGGGCCAGGCCACTGTGGGGGCACCCCCCCGGGGCCAGATCGCCCCGCACCCCCCCCCCCCCCAGGACCCCGGAGCCCGCCTGCGCCGCCAGTCCCGCAGGTAAGGGACGTGGTTTGATTTACGCCGGCGGGACTGGCATGACAGCAGCCGGACGTCGGCCCATCGCGGGCCGGAGAATCGCCGGTGGGGGGGGCCAGCCGACCGGCGCGGCGCAATTCCCGCCCCCGCCAAATTTTCAGTGCCGGAGAATCCGGGATTCACGCCGCCCCCCGGCACTTCTCCGACCCGGCAGGGGGGCGGAGAATCCCGCCCCTGACTTCAGGAGATTTACTGTGTTTTGCTTACAAGATTTAAAATATATATATTTCAATAAACTAGGAGAATTTATAATGACAATTTAGTCGAATTTTCATTGAGCATTACACAGAGCAGAATATACTCCCTGGGGGTTGTCATAGAGGGCTGAAGGAGACTTTATGTATAACAACACTCAAGAAGCCTGACACCATCCATCCATTTGTAAGCACCCGACCCATCATTTAAGTATCACTCCCACCACCACTGGCACACAGTGACTCCTTAAAAAATATTTCATAGGATATGGACATCGCTGGTAAGGGCAACATTTGTTGCCCAGATCTAATTATCTTGAGAAGGTGACGGTGAGTCATAGAATCATAGAATTCACAGTTCAGAAGGAGACCATTCAGCTCATCGAGTCTGCACCAGTCCTTGGAAAGAGCACCCTACTGAAGCCCACGTCTCCACCTTATCCCAGTAATCCAGTAACCCCGCCTCACCTTTTGGATACTAAGGGGCAATTTAGCATGACCAATCCACCTAACCTGCACATCTTCGGACCGTGGGAGGAAACCGGAGCACCCGGAAGGAACCCACGCAGACATGGGGAGAAAGTGCAAACTCCACACAGTCACCCGAGGCTGGAATTGAACCCACGTCTCTGGAGCTGTGAGGCAGCAGCGCTAACCACTGTGCCACCGTGTCGCCCACACCTTGAACTGCTGCAGTCCATGTGGTGTAAGTACATCCGAGTTGCTGTCGAAGGGCCTGTTCTGTGCTGTATTTTCTATGTTCTATGTTAGGAAGAGAGTTCCAGGATTCTGATCCAGTGACTGAAGGAACGGTGATGTATTTCCAAGTCAGGATAGTGTGCGACTTGGAGGGGGACTTGCAGGTAGCGGTGTTCCCATGCCATGCATCTGCTGCCCTTGTCATTCTGGCTGGTAGAGATCCCAGGTTTAGCAGGTGCTGTAGAAGGAATATTGCTGAGTTGCTGCAATGTTTCTTGTATGTAGTACACATTGCTACCTCTGTGCATAATTCATGGGAGGAATGAATGGTTAAGCTGGTTGTAAGGATACCAATCAAATGGACCTCAGGAACTCCAGGATGTTGATAACGGGGGATTGAGCGATGGTAATTGAATGTCAATGGGAGGTAGTTAGATAGAGATAGTTGGAGATGGTCATTACCTGGCATCTGTGTGACACAAATGTTACTTTAAAAAAAAAAAATTTAGAGTACCCAATTCATTTTTCCCAATTAAGGGGTAATTTAGCGTGGCCAATCCACCTCGCCTGCACATCTTTGGGTTGTGGCGGCGAAACCCACGCAAACACGGGGAGAATGAGAATAGGAAGGCCGAGTGGCCTATTTCTGCTCCTACATCTTATGGTCTTCTCGTCTTATGGCATCAAGGATGCTGGATTTAAATTATATGGAAAGTCTAGAGAAGCTGGGATTAAGGAGAGATTTTATTGTATTTTTTTTAAATTCAGAGTACCCAATTAATTTTTCCCATTAAGGGGCAATTTAGCATGGCCAATCCATCTAGCCTGCACACCTTTGGGTTGTGGGGGTGAAACCCACACAAGCATGGGGAGAATGTGCAAACTATTAAGGAGAGATTTAACAGAAGTGTCGTAAATCACGAAGGATTTTGAAGGGATGATTAAGAGGAACCGTTTCTAGTGGCAGAAGGGTTGGCAACCGGACGACACAAATTGGTCAAAGAGCCAGAGAGGAAATTAGGAGAATTGTTTTACGCAGAGACCTGTTTGTGTCTGGAATGCACTGTCTGAGAACAGAATGAATAGTAACAACCAAAAGGGAATGGAATAAATGCTTCCAGCTGAAATTATTGAGAGGATTCGGGGAAGGAGCAGGGGGTTGGGACTAACTAGATAGCTCTTTCAAAGTGATCCTAGTTTGGAGTGACAAACTAATTTTTTATGGTGGACCTGACCTGATATCCTGGCACTTGGCATGGGCCACATTCGGTGAAAAATATTGAAATAGATCAAAATCGGGCAGCACGGTGGCCTAGTGGTTAGCACAGCTGCCTCATGGCGCTGAGGTCCCAGGTTCGATCCCGGCTCTGAGTCACTGTCCGTGTGGAGTTTACACATTCTCCCCGTGTCTGCGTGGGTTTCGGCCCCACAACCCAAAAATGTGCAGAGTAGGTGGATTGGCCACGCTAAATTGCCCCTTTATTGTAAAATATAATTGGGTAATCTAAACTTTAAAAAAAAGAAATAGATCAAAATAAAACATTGGGCGGGATTCTCCGACCCCCCGCCAGGTCGGAGAATCGCCGGTTGGTGGCGTGAATCCCGCCCCGCCGCTCCGACGTTGGCTGCCGAATTCTCCGGCCCTGGTTTATTGGCGGGGGCGGGGATCACGTTGCGCCGGTCGGGAGCCGTTGCCGCCGGTTGACACAGCACCAACCACTCCTAGCTCCCGGCAGTGTGGAGGATTCCGTAACTTCCAGGTGGCCCGACGCCGGAGTCACTCTTTGGCGCGGGTACGGCCCCCACGCCGTTTGGGGGAGAATCCCGGACATTGATTTTAAAAAATTTTTTACAATACCCAATTCATTTTTTTCAATTAAGGGGCAATTTAGCGTGGCCAATCCACCTAACCTGCACATCTTTGGGTTGTGGCGGCGAAACCCACGTAAACACGGGGAGAATGTGCAAACTCCAGAGGGATAGTGACCCAGAGCCAGGATCGAACCTGGGGCCTCGGCGCCGTGAGGCAGCAGGGCTAACCCTCTGCGCCACCGTGCTGCCCAATAAAACATTGTTAATGGCTTATATTTAAATTTCTTTTCCTACAGTTCAACAGCGATTACATTTCAAAAGTACTTCATTACCTGTAAAATTCTCTGGGATAGTATCCAAATGTCTTAGGCAAAATGGGATTGAGGATTTATAACCCCAAAAATTGATTAAGTTGTAATAAGCTTCTAGAGCACCGAGCTATTCACAGTCAGCCAAATCTAGGGTGAGGAGTGGAGTTTCCAATTTTTTATGGTTGATTCCGTTGCATCTGCAGCATTGATACTGGAGCGGACTCTGTCACATTTTTTTTAAAGTCAGTAATGTCCCACTTAGATTTCAAAGTGCAAATATGGCTTAAGAGCATAGACCTGGTACATACACAAAGCTTTGTGCATATGCACTCACTGTTTGCACACACTATGCATTTTACTATTTCAGGTTATCATGTTCCTATGGGAGAAGATTGAGTGACACAATTTTCTAACTAACTAATGGCTAATATAACCAAGAAGCAAACATGTTAATCACAGCCAGTGGATTTAGCCTGTAGCATTGGGAATTGTCCAGTTTAAAAGCTAGTGTGGATTCACTCGTTATTCAAAAAAAATGGTCAGTATTTACTCCCCTTTTATATTCAACTAATTCGCGGAAAGACAAATTAAACAACATATTGTTTATGTAGGCCAGCAGCACGGTTCAATTCCCGTACCAGCCTCCCCGAACAGGCGCCGGAATGTGGCGACTAGGGGCTTTTCACAGTAACTTCATTGAAGCCTACTTGTGACAATAAGCGATTTTCATTTCATTTCATATTGTTCTCCTTTAGTCTGCCCTCGACTGTCAAAGTCCGCAAACGTTAAAATAAAAGCAAAACACTGCGGATGCTGGAAATCTGAAATTTAGGCAGAACGTGCTGGGAAAACCCAGCAGGTCTGGCAACATTTTTTCGAGGGTTCTGATGAAGAGCTCCATCGAAAAACTAAGATGGCGTCGGAAGGTGGCAGTTTAACATGGGGCCCTGAACAACAAGAGTTCTTGAAATGCTGTGTGGAAGAGATCAAAAAGGAAATGAAGAAAGAGCTGTTGGCCCCGATACTACAGGCGATCGAAGGGCTAAAGGAGGAACAAAAGACCCAGGAGCGGGAGCTTCGGGTCGTGAAGGCAAAGGCAGCCGAGAATGAGGACGATATACAGGGCCTGGTGGTGAAGACGGAGACGCAGGAGGCACATCAGAAACGATGTGTGGAAAGGTTGGAGGCACTGGAAAACAACGCAAGGAGGAACAACCTGAGGATTCTTGGTCTTCCTGAAGGTGTGGAGGGAGCGGACGTCGGGGCATATGTGAGCACGATGCTGCACTCGTTAATGGGAGCGGAGGCCCCGGCGGGTCCGTTGGAGGTGGAGGGAGCATACCGAGTGATGGCGCGAGGACCGAGAGCAGGAGAAATTCCCAGAGCCATAGTGGTGAGATTCCTCCGTTTTAAGGATAGAGAAATGGTCCTTAGATGGGCGAAGAAAACTCGGAGCAGTAAATGGGAGAACGCGGTGATCCGCGTTTATTAAGACTGGAGTGCGGAGGTGGCGAGAAGGAGGGCGAGCTTTAATCGGGCCAAGGCGGTGCTTCATAAAAAGAAGATAAAATTTGGAATGCTGCAACCGGCAAGACTGTGGGTCACATATCGAGGGGGGCACCACTACTTTGAGACGGCGGATGAAGCGTGGACTTTTATTGTGGAAGAAAAACTGGAATGAGCGGGTTATTAAAAAGAACGTTCGAACAAAGTGGTGGGGCGAATGTGGGGGGCAAAGAGGGGTTTTATGTACTAATCCTGCGATGTGGTAACTTTTCTCTCTCCCACAGGTGGTGATGGGGGGAGGAGGGGAGGTGGAAGAGATGGGGCGTTGGCCATTGGGGGCGGGGCCAAGGGAGAAGCGCGGGCTTGGTTCCCGCGCTATGATAATCATGGCGGGAATAGAGAAGCAGGAAGGAGGGGGCGTCGCACGGTGCGAGCCGAGGTCACGGGGGGAAGCCGAGGTCAGCCAGAGTTTGCTGACTTCTGGGAGCAACATGGGGGGAGTAATTACGCTAGCGGGGGATCTAGCGGGGGGGGTGGGAGGGGGGAATTACTGGGTTGCTGCTGCTGGGGAGAGGGGGGAGCTGGTATGGGAGGGGATGGGCGGGGGGGCACCGCCTGGGGGAGATAAAGCTGCGTGGGAACCGGGTGAGGAGCTGGAAAAAGGTGATGGCTAATCGACAAGGGGGGGGGGGGGGGAGGAAGCCCCCCAACTCGGCTGATCACGTGGAACGTGAGAGGGCTGAACGGGCCGATAAAGAGGGCACGGGTACTCGCACACCTTAAGAAACTTAAGGCAGATGTGGTTATGTTACAGGAAACGCACCTGAAACTGATAGACCAGGTTAGGCTACGCAAAGGATGGGTGGGGCAGGTGTTCCATTCGGGGCTAGATGCGAAAAACAGGGGGGTGGCTATATTAGTGGGGAAGCGGGTAATGTTCGAGGCAAAGACTATAGTGGCGGATAACGGGGGCAGATACGTGATGGTGAGTGGCAAACTACAGGGGGAGACGGTGGTTTTGGTAAACGTATATGCCCCGAACTGGGATGATGCCAATTTTATGAGGCGGATGCTAGGACGCATTCCGGACCTAGAGATGGGAAAGCTGATAATGGGGGGAGATTTTAATACGGTGTTGGAACCAGGGCTGGATAGGTCGAAGTCCAGGACTGGAAGGAGGCCGGCAGCAGCCAAGGTACTTAAAGATTTTATGGAGCAGATGGGAGGTGTAGACCCGTGGAGATTTAGCAGACCTAGGAGTAAGGAGTTCTCGTTTTTCTCCTATGTCCATAAAGTCTACTCGCGAATAGACTTTTTTGTGCTGGGTAGGGCATTGATCCCGAAGGTGAGGGGAACGGAGTATACGGCTATAGCCATTTCGGATCACGCTCCACACTGGGTGGACTTGGAGATAGGGGAGGAAACAGGAGGGCGCCCACCCTGGAGAATGGACATGGGACTAATGGCAGATGAGGGGGTGTGTCTAAGGGTGAGGGGGTGCATTGAAAAGTACTTGGAACTCAATGATAATGGGGAGGTCCAGGTGGGATTGGTCTGGGAGGCGTTGAAGGCGGTGGTTAGAGGGGAGCTGATATCAATAAGGGCACATAAAGGGAAGCAGGAGAGTAAGGAACGGGAGCGGTTGCTGCAAGAACTTTTGAGGGTGGACAGACAATATGCGGAAGCACCGGAGGAGGGACTGTACAGGGAAAGGCAAAGGCTACATGTAGAATTTGACTTGCTGACTACAGGCACTGCAGAGGCACAATGGAGGAAGGCACAGGGTGTACAGTACGAATATGGGGAGAAGGCGAGCAGGTTGCTGGCACACCAATTGGGGAAAAGGGGAGCAGCGAGGGAAATAGGGGGAGTGAGGGATGAGGAAGGAGAGATGGAGCGGGGAGCGGAGAGAGTGAATGGAGTGTTCAAGACATTTTATAAAAAATTATATGAAGCTCAACCCCCGGATGGGAGGGAGAGAATGATGGGCTTCTTGGATCGGCTGGAATTTCCCAAGGTGGAAGAGCAGGAAAGGGTGGGACTGGGAGCACAGATCAAGGTAGAAGAAGTGGTGAAAGGAATTAGGAGCATGCAGGCGGGAAAGGCCCCGGGACCGGATGGATTCCCAGTCGAATTCTATAGAAAATATGTGGACTTGCTCGCCCCGGTACTGACGAGGACCTTTAATGAGGCAAAGGAAAGGGGACAACTGCCCCCGACTATGTCTGAAGCAACGATATCGCTTCTCTTAAAGAAGGAAAAGGACCCGCTACAATGCGGGTCCTATAGACCTATTTCCCTCCTAAATGTAGATGCCAAGGTCCTGGCCAAGGTAATGGCAATGAGAATAGAGGAATGTGTCCCGGGGGTGGTCCACGAGGACCAAACTGGGTTTGTGAAGGGGAGACAGCTGAACACGAATATACGGAGGTTGTTAGGGGTAATGATGATGGCCCCACCAGAGGGAGAAACGGAGATAGTAGTGGCGATGGATGCCGAGAAAGCATTTGATAGAGTGGAGTGGGATTATTTGTGGGAGGTGTTGAGGAGATTTAGTTTTGGAGAGGGGTATGTTAGATGGGTGCAGCTGTTGTATAGGGCCCCAGTGGCGAGCGTGGTCACGAATGGACGGGGATATGCATATTTTCGGCTCCATAGAGGGACAAGGCAGGGATGCCCTCTGTCCCCATTATTGTTTGCACTGGCGATTGAGCCCCTGGCGATAGCGTTGAGGGGTTCAAAGAAGTGGAGGGGAGTACTTAGGGGAGGAGAAGAGCACCGGGTATCTTTGTATGCGGACGATTTGCTACTATACGTGGCGGACCCGGCGGAGGGGATGCCAGAAATAATGCGGATACTTGGGGAGTTTGGGGATTTTTCTGGGTATAAATTGAACATGGGGAAAAGTGAGTTGTTTGTGGTGCATCCAGGGGAGCAGAGTAGAGAAATAGAGGACCTGCCGTTGAGGAAGGTAACAAGGGACTTTCGTTACCTGGGGATCCAGATAGCTAAGAATTGGGGCACATTGCATAGGTTAAATTTAACGCGGTTGGTGGAACAGATGGAGGAGGATTTCAAGAGATGGGATATGGTATCCCTGTCAATGGCAGGGAGGGTGCAGGCGGTTAAGATGGTGGTCCTCCCGAGATTCCTGTTTGTGTTTTAGTGCCTCCCGGTGGTGATCACGAAGGCTTTTTTTAAAAGGATTGAAAAGAGCATCATGGGTTTTGTGTGGGCCGGGAAGACACCGAGAGTGAGGAAGGGATTCTTCCAGCGTAGCAGGGATAGGGGGGGGCTGGCACTACCGAGCCTAAGTGAGTATTATTGGGCCGCTAATATTTCAATGGTGAGTAAGTGGATGGGAGAGGAGGAGGGAGCGGCGTGGAAGAGATTAGAGAGGGCGTCCTGTAGGGGGACTAGCCTACAGGCTATGGTGACAGCCCCATTGCCGTTCTCACCGAGGAACTACACCACAAGCCCGGTGGTGGTGGCTACACTGAAGATTTGGGGACAGTGGAGACGGCATAGGGGAAAGACTGGAGCCTTGGGGGGGTCCCCGATAAGAAACAACCATAGGTTTGCCCCGGGGGGAATGGATGGGGGGTATGGAATGTGGCAAAGAGCAGGAATAACGCAACTGAAAGATCTGTTTGTGGATGGGAAGTTCGCGAGTCTGGGAGCGCTGACCGAGAAATATGGGTTGCCCCAAGGGAATGCATTCAGGTATATGCAACTGAGGGCTTTTGCGAGGCAACAGGTGAGGGAATTCCCACAGCTCCCGACACAAGAGGTGCAGGACAGAGTGATCTCAAAGACATGGGTGGGGGATGGTAAGGTGTCAGATATATATAGGGAAATGAGGGACGAAGGGGAGACTATGGTAGATGAACTAAAAGGGAAATGGGAAGAAGAGCTGGGGGAGGAGATCGAGGAGGGGCTGTGGGCAGATGCCCTAAGCAGGGTAAACCCGTCGTCCTCGTGTGCCAGGCTAAGCCTGATTCAGTTTAAGGTATTCCACAGGGCACATATGACTGGAGCACGGCTCAGTAAATTTTTTGGGGTGGAGGATAGGTGTGCGAGGTGCTCGAGAAGCCCAGCGAATCATACCCATATGTTTTGGTCATGCCCGGCACTACAGGGGTTTTGGATGGGGGTGACAAAGGTGCTTTCAAAAGTAGTAGGAGTGCAGGTCGAACCAAGCTGGGGGTTGGCTATATTTGGGGTTGCACAAGAGCCGGGAGTGCAGGAGGCGAGAGAGGCCGATGTTTTGGCCTTTGCGTCCCTAGTAGCCCGGCGCAGGATATTGCTAATGTGGAAAGAAGCCAAGCCCCCGGGGGTGGAGACCTGGATAAATGACATGGCGGGGTTTATAAAGCTAGAGCGGATTAAGTTCGTCCTAAGGGGGTCGGCTCAAGGGTTCACCAGGCGGTGGCAACCGTTCGTCGAATACCTCGCAGAAAGATAGACGGAATGGGAAAAAGAAGGCAGCAGCAGCAGCCCAGGATCGGGGGGGGGGGGGGGGGGGGGGGGGGGGGAGGGGAGGAACCAGAAGGACTCTCAGGGTTGTTAATATATACTGTATTGTATGTATAGGTCGTTGCTACAGATAATTATATATTGGACTGTTAAATTATATTTTTGGAGAGTGTTACTTGTGACAAGGCAGTTGCCAATTAGGGCTAGTTTTCATTTTTGTTATTTATTATTTATTCATTTTTTGTTTATAAAATAGGTCATTGTTATTTGTGTTGTTATAATATTGTGTAAAGGATGCACAATGTACTGTGTTGGTTGACCAAAAATTTTCAATAAAATATTTAATAAAAAAAAAAAAAGAAGAGCTCCATCGAACTGGAAACACTGGGCGCAATTGTCTGATTTCTTTTCAAAGTGCCAGCTCGGGCAGGAATAGCGGAGAGTAGCCTGCCAACTGCGCTGATGGCTTTTCCCGCTGTATTGAAATGAAATGAAAATCGCTTATTGTCACAAGTAGGCTTCAAATGAAGTTACTGTGAAAAGCCCCTAGTCGCCACATTCCGGCGCCTGTTCGGGGAGGCTGGTACGGGCAGTATTTTGTGACACTTTGAAAAAAAAAGTAAAGAGCCGGGTCCCACAATCTAAAGGCTTGCTCTGCCAGCAACGTAGGCATTCAAAAGCTCAGGCTGCTGTTTTTAAAGGGTGCCCCCCATTTAAAAAAAAATAAAAGAACACCCCATGGAAAATGCCCCCAATGAATTTCCCACTGCTCCCCCAACCCCTGGCAGAGAACTGCCCTCCCTTCCCCCCACGGAGCTCCCACCACACCCCCTCCCCCATGAAATGGCCACCACCACAGAACCTCATCCCCAACCACGGAGCCCCAGCACCTCCCCCACAGACACCCCTACGTAAATACATATTCTCGGAGATGTAAATGAAGTCGGGATCATCGTTACGTTATTGGCCGGGGGGGGGGGGGGGGGCAAGGATAATCGAGCGGGGAAACCCCATCGGTGTAAAAGTGATTTTGGATCTCCCACTCGATTCTCTGCCCCCTCTGATGTTCCTGACCTCTGAACACGGGGGAAGAAAATTCCCCCTCAATAACTCCAGGTGCAGATGGCACGGTGTCGCAGTGGTTGGCTCTGCTGCCTCGCGGTGACAAGGACCGGGGTTCGATCCCGGCCCCGGGTCACTGTCCGTGCGGAGTTTACACATTCTCCCTCTGTCTGCGGGGGTCTCACCCCCACTACTCAAAGATGTGCAGGGTAGGTGGATTGGCCCCTTAATTGGAAAACAAACTCCAAAAACTCTGGGCACGATTTAACGGCCTTGTCGCACTCGACTTGATGTCACGACAAGGCCATTCAGTCCGGCAAGGTTCACGATGCTAGAGATGTCTTGCGAGTTGAAACAGAACCTCGCGAGACATGATCTGGATCTCGCCCTCGCTGGGCATGATCCAGGTGTGTATATTTATATTAGCCATTAGGCTCTTTTAAATATGCGTTCGCCGCATTTTTCCGGTGCCCGGAACCTAACGGACACACCTGGGAGACCTCGCCAGAGCGCTGTTCAGTAGTGGTCCACACAAACTTGGACCAGTCATAATGGCACCTGGTGGGGTCTCCCAGGCCACTGGAGATCCGAGTGTGGACTGGGCAGGGTGGTACTGCCAGGGTGTTCAGGTGGCACTGCTAGGCTGGCAGGAGACTGCCATGGTGCCAGGCTGGAAATGCCAAGGTGCTCAGGTGCCAGGTTGCGCATGCCAGGGGTTGTGTCTGAGGGGCGTTGCCCATTAGAGGTGGGGTGAGGGGGGGCTTGAGGACCCTAGAAGCGATACGTACGTTTGGTGAAGTGGGGGGTTCGGAGGCCGCGGTGGGGGCACTGAGGGTGGGGTCGAAAGGTCAGGGCTGCCTTTAAAAATGGCACCCTGATCCGCGAGTGTCTTTCTGCATTGGCAAGCTGACTTAGTCAGTGCAGGAAATGCCTAAAGTGCCGCCTTGCTGGGGAGTTCCTCGGCAAATAGCGGGGTCTTTCTCAATGCTGCAGGCACCGTGAAACACCCCGTTAAATGTGCCCAAAACCGGACATAGAGGGGGCGATTCTCCGATATGGAGGCCAAGTGTTCGCGCCATCGTGAACGCCGTCGTGAAACGCGACGGCGCGAGCAGGGCCCAGACACAACCTCATCAACATGGCGCCGGTGTTCTGGGGCCATGCGCGGAAGGAGGTAGGCCCGGGGGGGGGGCGAGAGGCCGTCCCGCCGATCGGTGGGCCCCGATCACGGGCCAGACCCCATTGGAGGCCACCCTGGTGAAGGAACCCCCCTCCCTTCCTCACAGGCCGCCCCCCCAGCGTTCCTGCAGAGTTCCCGCCGGCAGCGACCAGGGGTGGACGGCGCCGGCGGGAACCTGTCGTGCCGTAGCGGCCACTTGGCCCAACCGGGCCGGAGAATCGGCGCTCGCCAGTTCTCCGAGCGGCCCGGTGCGCATCGCGCGCCACTGGTTTCCGGGGGGGTGGGACAATCGCGTGCGGGGGGTCGGGGCGGCGTTGCGCAATTCGCGCGGCGCCCCGGCGATTCTCCCACCCGGCGTGGGGGGAGAATTTTTGTGTTCCTCACTCCACAGATGCTGCCAGACCTGCTGATATTTTCCATCATTTTCTATTTTCATTCCTGCAGATGTTAAGTTGCGCGAAAATCACTGAGCATTTTAGATTAATACCCAAATCACATATATGTATTGAAAAGGTCCATTCACTAACTTAACCTCCCTTGCTCTCTTTTTGTAAATCTGTATTTTCTGATAATGGATTTCTGCAAAAAAGTATACTTTGGAAAACAACTGCATGAAATCTAGTCTGGATGGGCAGGATTTCATTACATGCACCACCTAGCCTTCTGCCTTTATGTTCCACATTACATCTGTGTGTTAATGTGCTTTCCCAGATTACTCCATCCACACTCTGCACTGCTGGGTTATCCGCATGTGATGGCCTGTTCATTGAGCGAACAATTAAACTGACTCCAGGCATCAAAGGTCCAGTCACACCACATGAGCATTTAACCATCACCGGGCAGCATAGGCTGATTTGAACAGTCATGACTTGTTTGTTTCTTAATGATTTATCAAGCATCCGCCAGCCATGTGTTTTATCATTCAGGGTTCAGGTCTGCATGAGGTACTTTGAAAATTAATGTAATTCTGAAATTCCTCTAATCGTGCTTTGCTATTAAAAATGCAACTCGGGACGCTAAGATTCTGGCCAAGGTAATGGCAATGAGGATCGAGGATTGTGTCCCGAGGGTGGTCCATGAGGACCAAACTGGGTTTGTGAAGGGGAGACAGCTGAATACGAATATACGGAGGCTGCTAGGGGTAATGATGATGCCCCCACCAGAGGGGGAAGCGGAGATAGTAGTGGCGATGGATGCCGAGAAAGCATTTGATAGAGTGGAGTGGGATTATCTGTGGGAGGTGCTGAGGAGATTTGGTTTTGGAGATGAGTATGTTGGATGGGTGCAGCTGTTGTATAGGGCCCCAGTGGCGAGTGTGGTCACGAATGGACGGGGATCTGCATACTTTCGGCTCCATAGAGGGACAAGGCAGGGATGCCCTCTGTCCCCATTATTGTTTGCACTGGCGATTGAGCCCCTGGCAATAGCATTGAGGGGTTCCAAGAAGTGGAGGGGAGTACTTAGAGGAGGAGAAGAACACCGGGTATCTCTGTATGCGGATGATTTGTTGTTATATGTAGCGGACCCGGCGGAGGGGATGCCAGAGATAATGCGGACACTTCGGGAGTTTGGAGAATTCTCAGGATATAAACTGAACATGGGGAAAAGTGAGTTGTTTGTGGTGCATCCAGGGGAGCAGAGCAGAGAAATAGAGGACTTTCCGCTGAGGAAGGTAACAAGGGACTTTCGTTACTTGGGGATCCAGATAGCCAAGAATTGGGGTACATTGCATAGGTTAAATTTAACGCGATTGGTGGAACAAATGGAGGAGGACTTCAAGAGATGGGACATGGTAACCCTGTCACTGGCAGGGAGGGTGCAGGCGGTTAAAATGGTAGTCCTCCCGAGATTCCTCTTTGTGTTTCAGTGCCTCCCGGTGGTGATCACGAAGGCTTTTTTCAAAAGGATCGAAAAGAGTATCATGAGTTTTGTGTGGGCCGGGAAGACCCGAGAGTGAGGAAGGGATTCTTACAGCGTAGTAGGGATAGGGGGGGGCTGGCACTACCGAGCCTAAGTGAGTACTACTGGGCCGCCAATATTTCAATGGTGAGTAAGTGGATGGGAGAAGAGGAGGGAGCGGCGTGGAAGGGACTGGAGAGGGCGTCCTGTAGGGGGACTAGCCTACAAGCTATGGTGACGGCCCCATTGCCGTTCTCACCGAAGAAATACACCACAAGCCCGGTGGTGGTGGCGACTTTGAAAATTTGGGGACAGTGGAGACGGCATAGGGGAAAGACGGGAGCCTTGGTGGGGTCCCCGATAAGAAATAACCATAGGTTTGCCCCGGGGAGAATGGATGGGGGATTTGGAATATGGCAAAGAGCAGGAGTAACGCAACTGAAAGATCTGTTTGTGGATGGGAAGTTCGCGAGTCTGGGAGCGCTGACCGAGAAATATGGGTTGCCCCAAGGGAATGCATTCCGGTATATGCAACTGAGGGCTTTTGCAAGGCAACAGGTGAGGGAATTCCCGCAGCTCCCGACGCATGAGGTGCAGGACAGAGTGATCTCAAAGACATGGGTGGGGGACGGTAAGGTGTCAGATATATATAGGGAAATGAGGGACGAGGGGGAGATTATGGCAGATGAGCTGAAAGGGAAATGGGAAGAAGAGCTGGGGGAGGAGATTGAGGAGGGGCTGTGGGCGGATGCCCTAAGTAGGGTAAACTCATCGTCCTCGTGTGCCAGGCTAAGCCTGATTAAATTTAAGGTGTTACACAGGACGCATATGACTGGAGCACGGCTCAGTAAATTTTTTTGGTAGAGGATAGGTGTGCGAGATGCTCGAGAAGCCCAGCGAATCACACCCACATGTTCTGGTCATGTCCGGCACTACAGGGATTCTGGGTGGGGGTGACAAAGGTGCTTTCAAAAGTAGTGGGGGTCCAGGTCGAACCAAGCTGGGGGTTGGCTATATTTGGGGTTGCACAAGAGCCGGGAGTGCAGGAGGCGAGAGAGGCCGATGTTTTGGCCTTTGCGTCCCTAGTAGCCCAGCGCAGGATATTGCTAATGTGGAAAGAAGCCAAGCCCCCGGGGGTGGAGACCTGGATAAATGACATGGCAGGGTTTATAAAGCTGGAACGGATTAAATTCGTCCTACGGGGATCGGCTCAAGGGTTCACCAGGCGGTGGCAACCGTTCGTCGAATACCTCACAGAAAGATAGAGGGAATGGAAAAGAAGAAGGCAGCAGCAGCAGCCCAGGGGTGGGGGAGGGGGGGGGGGACCAGAAGGACTCTCAGGGTTGTTAATATATATGTATAATATGTATAGGTCGTTGCTATAAATAATTGCATATTGGACTGTTAAATCATATTTTTGGAGAGTGTTTATCTGAGACAAGGCAGTTGCCATTTAGTTTTAGTTTTCGTTTTTGTTATATATTATTTATTCTTTGTTTATAAAACAGGTCATTGTTATTTATACTGTTATATTATTGTGTAAAGGATACACAATGTACTGTGATGGTTGACCAAAAATTTTCAATAAAATATTTATTAAAAAAATTTTAAAAATGCAACTCGGAACGTTTGCGGTGTTGATATTTTAGCTGACTGAGGATATGGGTGTGCCAGAGTGGAATGGTTGCTTCCAGATCATTCAGTGAATTATGTTGACAAACAAGTGACAGCAGCAAAAGTAGGTTTAACCTTGAATAATTTGAAGCACCTTCATCAACTCAATGTCATCGCCGGGTCAAAACCCCCTATCAACCGGCACATCCTTCACCGCACAGACTGCAGCGCTTCCAAAAGACCCACCACCACCTCCTCAAAGGAAACTAAAGGTGGACAATGAATGCTGACCATTTTACCGTGACCCCAAAGGCATTCTGCAACAAACGGCTGGTTAAGCCAGTAAACCATCATTTTCAAGCTTCCAGGGGTTCACATTTCCTGTTGTGCATGTTTCAGTCACTGAGGGAACCTTCCCAATTTCTTTCCGCAGGAATGTCAACAGGTACATTGTTTACACCAGCCTAATTTCTCTGAATTCATTATTTTCAAGGAAAATCCGGGTCTGGATTCGCCGCCGTCGGGATGCTCCGTTTTGCTGGCAGCCCCGGGGGTTTTCCCGACGGCGTGGGGCTGCCCCACAATGGGAAACCCCATTGACCAGCCGGCTTAACCGAGCATCCGGCCGGCGCGCTAGACGAGAAATCTGGCTGGGCGGGACGGAGAATCCAGCCCCAGAACTCCAAATAATGAATATGCTTCAAAATATATTGGGAGCTGAAGTAAATTATGTACAATATCACATACCAGTTCCTCACAGTGGATATAGACTTTGAACATCTCATTTGGTGTCTATACCATTATATTAAAGATCACCAGATAAGCAATGTAAACTGTCATTCTATGACAAGGCTGGAATTAAACAAAAGCAAAGCTGTTGCTATAAAATAAGTGAAACGTTCATAATTTGTGTGATTTCTTTCTTTCACTGTGTGCCTGACTATCTTTCAATGCCGGGGGAATATCAACCTGTCCTTTGTTCAAACTATCGTCAGGAATTAAGTTTTCTGTCTTTTGTGCCAAATGACAACTCTTAACTCATCATAAAATCCAAGGCCATCCAAGACTTGAAAGTCACCTGGGGATTCTTTTCTTTCACACTTTGAAATGAGTTATAAGTAAAGCTTGTACTTTCTCAATTACTCTCTCCTACTCACGCAAGAAGAGGAGAAATATAAACTGAACTAATTTAACTCAAAGAGGACCTGATTCAGAAGGATTGTATCTGCACTTTAAGGCATATTTAGTAATTTGCTAGAAGAAGGTGTGGTGCCAGAGGGCTGGGGAATAGCAAATGTTACGCCCATATTTAAGAAGGGAGATAAAATATATCCAGGGGTCTGTAGACCAGTCAGCTTAACATGGAAGCCACATCGTCGGAGAAAATAGAAAAACATCTAGGGTGCGATCCAACGGCCACGCTGCACCCCAAACGTGTGGCCGATAAAAGCCGCGAGACTCCTCTCGCAAGATCTACCTGGCTTGCAACGTTTCGCGAGGTCTAATACGATCTCGCGAGAAATTGAGATGCAAATCCTGCCCATTGTGGGCAGGATCACTTTTTAGCAAATCTGCATATTAGAATGAGACAGCTAGCCTCACTCTAATATGCAGTTCCTTGAGGTGCCCGAGGCGTTGGCATTTATCTCCTTTGCCTCGGAGACCTCGGGCAAGTGCGGTTCAGCACTGATCCAGCACTGAGCCCCACAAACGGGGACCAGATACAACTACACTTGTGGGGGTCTCCCAGGGGATCGGAGGCCCCCAGGTGCTTGGGCAGGGTGGGACGTTAGCACAGCTGGCGCCACCTGGGCACTCTAGACTGCCAGTTTGGCACCCTGGCAGTGCCACCTGAGTGCCATACTGGCACTGCCATGGTGCCACACTGGTATTTTTTGTGTGCTGACGATCGGGCCTGGGGTGCCTGCACCGGTGCTAGGGGGGGCACCCTCCACCCTCCCATAGTGCGTTGGGGCTTAGGGGAGTCGAGGGTCACTTCAGGGGCTTTGGAGATCGGGACGCCATTTAAAAATGGTGTCTTGATCTCTTGCTACACTGAGGAGTTCCAGCAAGTGGAGCTCCTCAGTGTAGAAAACGGGGCTATGTGCAGCCTCGGAAGTGCGTTCCCCACTGAGGCCTCTTATTTAATGCGAGTGGCATTGTATGGTCATGTGTCTCTTGGCGCTGCGAGTGTCGGGAAACTCGCGGCTAAACGCACTGGCTATGGGATTTTGTTCCCATTTAGTTGAACTCTGCCCCTAGAAACCAACAATATAATAATGAACAGTCAATATCATCTTCGAAGGGAAACATCTTGCTTGGTCAACCTCATTTAATTATTTGAAGAGGTTGCAGAGAGAGTAGAAAAGGGTAAAAGCAAATTACTGCAGATGCTGGAATCTGAAACGAAAGGGAAAATGCTGGAAAATCTCAGCAAGTCTGGCAGCATCTGTAGGGAGAGAAAAGAGCTAACGTTTTGAGTCTGATGACTCTTTGTCAAGGCTTTTTCTTGCATGAAGAAATGGAACTCATAATCACAGGAAGCGGCAGCACGGTGGCGCAGTGGGTTAGCCCTGCTGCCTCGCGGCGCCGAGGTCCCAGGTTCGACCCCGGCTCTGGGTCACTGTCCATGTGGAGTTTGCACATTCTCCCCGTGCCTGCGTGGGTTTTGCCCCCACAACCCAAAGATGTGCAGGCTAGGTGGATTGGCCACGCTAAATTGCCCCTTAATTCGAAAAAATGAATTGGGTACACTAAATTTTTTTAAAAATAATCCCAGGAAGCGGGGTGAGGTGCAAAGATGTGTTTAAAGGGAGGTTCAATCAACAGAAGGAGATGGGAATGGAGAGCAGATGGGGAAGGATGGGAGGGGACTCAAGTGGATCATAAATGCCACTATGGACTAGTTGGGCTGAATGGCCTGTTTTGGGCTGTACATTCTATGTAATTCTGTATGAATGGAAGGCTAAGAAATAGAAGCAAAGGGATTCAATATCTCCCATGGCCTGGTCTAAAGTACTGCGCATGGCAGCACAAGGTGCACTCCGTGGGTCCTGCCATATCTGACTAATGTGCTTCATGCTTGCACTGCGTACAAATGTTTACCATTTCTCATTGCTCCCAGCATATTCAACTCCAAACTTGATAACGGTTTACAGATGCCAGGCGTGTCACTTGTATCACAATCACATTACTTGAAAACTTGCGTATCCCTTGAAAAGAAACGAATGAATTTGCATTCTGCCTTCAACAGCTCTCAAATGAACCATTCTGGAGAAAATGATTGAAACTACTGCTCTGCTGTTAAAGCTGCAGTATGGGACCTTCAGTCAATGAAATAAGTTTTGACAAACTACAACTGTTCACCTGGCGTGGTTAAGTTTCGTTCTGCGAAATGGCAGAAGTTGGATCAGTTTTATGAGTGAAAAGTGAATTTATTAAAGTATTCACCTTTTCTATCCCCATGGATACACAGGTTTCATTAGCTATGGCGCATCTGGTAAAAGTCGTATTAGGAATAGTTTCATTATCCCACCAAATGGTTCTGCGATTGATGACCAATTATAAAATATGCTAATTTTATTTTCCTTTGGAAAAGATTTCTGCCAAAATCCACACAATTCAAAAAGAGCATCTGAAATTTAATCCTGATTATTACACGTGGGACAATGATTCATTGTCATTTAAGCAACGGTGTAGAATTATACCATTGTGTCGTCATGTGGAAAGTAACAGCCTTTTAAATTTAAACAGTAAAAAGTCCATTGGGAAATTTTGAATAATTCTGATGCAGGAAATGTGCCTCCATATCAGAGGGGTCAAAGTGTAAAGGCGATGGGGGTGATTTATGAAAGGCGAGGGGGGCAAATTATGAGTATGGAGAGAAGGCCAGCGGAATGCTTGCACAGCAGCTTAGAAAGAGGGAGGCAGCCAGGGAGATAGGGAAAGTGAAGGATGGGGACGGGAGCCTGGTTGGAGACTCAGCAGGGGTGAATAAGGCGTTTAAGCAGTTTTATAGTAGGCTGTATGTGTCGGAACCCCCACCGGGGCCGGAGGGGATGAGGCACTTCCTCGGGGGGCTGAATTTCCTGAATGTGAACGGGGAGCTGGTAGAAGGACTGAGGGCCCCGATCGGGATGGAAGAGATAGCGGAGGGTCTGAAGGCCATGCAGGCGGGTAAAGCCCCAGGGCCGGACGGGTACCCAGTGGAGTTTTATAAAAGGTTCTCTGGGATATTGGGGCCGCTGTTGATGAGGATGTTCAATGAGGCAAGGGAGCGTGGGGTGCTTCCCCCGACGATGTCACAGGCCACGATTGCGCTGATCATGAAGCGGCATAAGGGCCCGGAGCTGTGTGGGTCCTACAGGCCGATACCCCTATTGAATGTGGACATCAAACTGCTGGCCAAAATCTTGTCCTCTAGGATTGAGGATTGTGTGCCAGACGTAATTGGGTAGGACCAGACGGGGTTTGTTAAGAGAAGGCAGTTGGTGGCCAATGTAAGAAGGTTGTTAAACGTGATCATGATGCCCTCGGAAGGTAGAGAGGTAGAGGTAGTGGTCGCAATGGACACAGAGAAGGCTTTTGATCGGGTGGAATGGATTATCTGTGGGAGGTACTGGGACGGTTCGGATTTGGGCGGGGCTTTATTGACTGGGTCAGGTTGCTGTATCAGGCTCCTGTGGCAAGTGTACGGATGAATAGGACAACATCGGACTACTTTAGGCTGCATCGGGGGACGAGACAGGATGCCCTCTCTCCCCACTGTTGTTCGCGCTAGCCATAGAGCCACTGGCAATTGCTCTGAGAGCCTCAAAGGGCTGGTCCGGGGGGGTGGGGGGGGGGGGGGGGGTGGGGGGGAGTGGAACACACAGTCTCGCTTTACGCAGACGACCTGCTTCTGTTTGTATCGGACCCAGCAAAGGGGATGGAAGAAATCATGAGGATTTGGGGGGAATTTGGCCGGTTTTCAGGGTATAAACTAAATATGGGGAAAAGCGAGATGTTCGCGATCCAGGCCAGGGGGCAGGAGAGGCGATTGGGAGAGCTGCCGTTTAGAATGGTAGGGGGAAGCTTTTGGTACCTAGGCATCCAAGAGGCGCGGGAATGGGTCCGGCTGCATAAATTAAATCTGGCCCGACTAGTAGACCAAATGAAGGATGATTTTCGGAGGTGGAACCTGCTCCCGTTGTCACTGGCTGGGAGGGTCCAGACAGTGAATATGACGGCCCTCCCGAGATTCTTGTTTCAGTGTCTCCCCATCTTTATTCCGCGGTCCTTTTTTAAACGGGTCAACAAAGTGATCACTGGCTTTGTATGGGCGGGTAAGACCCCGCGAGTAAAAAAGGGGATGCTGGAGTGGAGCTGGGGGGAGGGCGGGCTGGCGCTGCCAAACATCAGTAATTACTACTGGGCGGCGGATATAGCCATGATTAGGAAGTGGGTGGTGGAGGGGGGATCGGCATGGGAGCGTATGGAGGCGGCTTCATGCAAGGGCACCAGTTTGGGGGCATTGATAACTGCGCCTCTGCCATTCCCACCGGCACGGTACTCCACCAGCCCCGTGGTGGTGGGCGGCCTTGAGAGTCTGGGGGCAATGGAGGAGACATGTGGGAGCAGAGGGAGCATCGGTCTGGTCCCCAATCTGTAATCATCACCGGTTTGCCCCGGAAAGGATGGATGGGGGCTTTTGGAGATGGCAGAGAGCAGGGATTGAGAGGTTGGGAGATATGTTTATCGAGGGGAGCTTTCCTAGCTTGAGGGAGCTGGAGGAGATATTTGGATTGGCAAGGGGAAACGGGTTTAGGTATCTGCAGGTGCGAGACTTCTTACGTAGGCAGGTTTAAATCTTCCCGCGCCTACCACCAAGGGGGATACAGGACAGGGTAGTTTCCAGAGTGTGGGTGGGAGAAGGGAAGGTCTCCGACATTTACAGGGAACTCATGGGGTCAGAGAGGACGCAGACAGAGGAGCTGAAGCGCAAGTGGGAAGAGGAGTGGGAGGAATAGAGGATGGTCTCTGGGCGGACGCGCTGAGTAGAGTCAACGCATCCACAACATGTGCCAGGCTCAGCCTGATACAGTTTAAGGTTGTTCACCGGGCCCACATGACAGTGGCCCGGATGAGCAGATTCTTTGGTGTGGAAGACAGGTGTGCAAAATGTGCGGGAAGACCAGCGAACCATGTCCACATGTTCTGGACATGTCCAAAGCTTAGGGGATTTTGGCAGGGGTTTGTGGATGTCATGTCCACGGTGTTAAAAATAAGGGTGGCGCCGAATCCAGAGGTGGTGATTTTCGGGGTGTCGGAAGACCCGGGAATCCAGGAGGAGAAAGAGGCAGATGTTCCGGCCTTTGCTTCCCCGGTAGCCCGGAGACAGATGACAGATACTATTAGCTTGGAAGGACTCAAAGCTCCCAAAGTCGGAGACCTGGCTATCGGACATGGCCAGCTTTCTCTGCTTGGAGAAAATCAAGTTCGCCTTGAGAGGGTCACTGTTAGGGATCACCCGGAGATGGCAACCGTCCGTCGACATCTTTGTGAAAAATTAATCGTCAGCAGAAGCGGGGGGGGGGGGGGGGGGGGGGGGGGGAGTTAGTTTAGCTTAGAGTAGGGGGTTAATAAATGTGGGACCTGTAAGGGAGGTAGACGGCTTTTGCACTCTGTATACAAATTCATGTACATTGTTTATTTTGTTGTTGCAAAACCAAAAATACCTCAATAAAATGTTTATTAAAAAAAGAGAGGTCAAAGTGAAGGGGTTGCAGGCAGCCCATAATGTGTGCGCTTGGAAAGTATCACTTAACCTGAGTATAGCTCCTGTGGTGTTTTGAATCAGAAACAGAAAGTGCTAGAAAAATGCAACTGGTCTGGCAGTGGTTTTGGCGGGAGAAATCGTTTCTTTTTTAAAAATAAGTTTAGAGTACCCAATTATTTTTTTTCCAATTAAGGGACAATTTAGTGTGGTCAATCCACCTACCCTGCACATCTTTTTGGGTTGTGGGGATGAGACCCACGCAGACACGGGGAGAATGTGCAAACTCCACACGGTCAGTGACCCAGAGCCGGGATCGAACCTGGGACCTCGGCGCCGTGAGGCAGCAGTGCTAACCCACTGCGCCACCCCGCTGCCCTATTGTTTCTAGTTCTTGACCATTTTCAACTGGAAAAGCTGGAGATGCAACAGGTTTTAAGCAAGTACAGAAATCAGTGGGAAAAACCCCGCTGGTTGGAGTCATACCTGGCACAAAGGAAGATGGTGGTGGTGATTGGAGATCAATCATCTCGGCTTCAGGACATCACTGCAGGAGTTCCTCAGAGTAGTGTCCGAGGCCGAACTATCTTCAGCTGCTTCATCGGTGACCTCCCTTCCATCATAAGGTCAGAAGTAGGGATGTGTATAATGTTCAGCACCATTTGCGACTCCTCAGATAATGAAGTAGTCCATGTCCAAATGCAGCAAGACCTGGACAATATCCAGGCTTGGGCTGACAAGTGGCAAGTTACATTCGTGCCACACTAGTGCCAGCAATGGCCATCTCCAATAAGCGAGGAACTAACCATTGCCCCTTGACATTCAATAGCATTACTGTAGCTGAATCCCCCACTATCAACATCCTGGGGGTTACCATTGACCAAAAACTGAACTAGACTAGCTACATAATACTGTGACTACCAGAGCAGGTCAAAGGTTAGTAACCCTACTCACCTTCTGACTCCCAAAAGCCTGTTCACCATCTACAGGGCACAAGTCAGGAGTGTAATGGAATACTCTCCACTTGCCTGGATGAATGCAGCTCCAACAACATTCCAGGACAAAACAGCTCACTTGATTCTTCCACAAACATTCACTCCCTCCACTACCGACGAACAGTAGCAGTCGTGTGTACCATCTACAAGATGCACAGCAGGAATTCACTAAGATTCCTTAGGAAGCACCTTCAAACCCACGACTACTACCATCTAGACGGACAAGAGGAACCCCACCACCTGGAGGTTTCCCTCCAAGTCACCCACCATCTTGAATTGGTAATATATCGTCGTTCCGTCTCTGTTGTTGGGTCAAAATCCCGGAACTGCCTCCCTAGCAGCACTGTAGGTGTACCTACAACTCAGGGATGCAACACACCACCACCTTCTAAAGGGTAACTAGAGTTTGGGCAATAAATACTGGCCTAACCAACAAGACACACATCCCGTAAATTAATTTTAAAAAACATCGAGAATTTCGGCCTCGTTCGTGTTTAAATGGCCCTTAATACCTGGAAAAGTAGAAATGAGTCAAAACTGTTCAGCTATCCAGCTCCCTCTTGTTCATTCTTCTTTCAACATTGCATTGTTCCACATCTTCCTCCTCCCTGGCACCAAGCTTATTTCATCCCTGATCCTGGCACCAAGCTTACCACCCTCTGATCCTGGCACCAAGCTTACCACCTTCTGCTCCTGGTACCAGGCTTACCACCTTCTGCTCCTGGTACCAGGCTTACCACCCTCTGCTCCTGGTACCAAGCTTACCACCCTCTAATCCTGGCACCAAGCTTACCACCTTCTGCTCCTGGTACCAGTCTTACCACCCTCTGCTCCTGGTACCAGGCTTACCACCCTCTGCTCCTGGCACCAAACTTACCACCCTCTGCTCCTGGTACCAGGCTTACCACCTTCTGCTCCTGGCACCAAACTTACCACCTTCTGCTCCTGGCACCAAACTTACCACCTTTTGCTCCTGGCACCAAGCTTACCACCCTCTGCTCCTGGCACCAAACTTACCACCTTCTGCTCCTGGCACCAAGCTTACCACCCTCTGCTCCTGGCACCAGGCTTACCACCCTCTGCTCCTGGCACCAAACTTACCACCTTCTGCTCCTGGTACCAAACTTACCACCTTCTGCTCCTGGTACCAAACTTACCACCTTCTGCTCCTGGCACCAAGCTTACCACCCTCTGCTCCTGGCACCAGGCTTACTACCCTCTGCTCCTGGCACCAAGCTTACCACCCTCTGCTCCTGGAACCAAGCTTACCACCTTCTGCTCCTGGAACCAAGCTTACCACCCTCTGCTCCTGGTACCAAGCTTACCACCCTCTGCTCCTGGAACCAAGCTTACCACCTTCTGCTCCTGGTACCAAGCTTACCACCCTCTGCTCCTGGAACCAAGCTTACCACCCTCTGCTCCTGGTACCAAGCTTACCACCCTCTGCTCCTGGAACCAAGCTTACCACCCTCTGCTCCTGGAACCAAGCTTACCACCTTCTGCTCCTGGAACCAAGCTTACCACCCTCTGCTCCTGGCACCAAGCTTACCACCCTCTGCTCCTGGCACCAAGCTTACCACCCTCTGCTCCTGGCACCAAGCTTACCACCCTCAGCTCCCCCTGTTTTTGTCATTGAATGCTTTCAACTGAGCTTGCGTCACTGCTCAAGATGGCAATTAACTAGGGCAGCACGGTGGCGCAGTGGGTTAGCCCTGCAGCCTCACGGCGCCGAGGTCCCAGGTTCGATCCCAGCTCTGGGTCACTGTCCGTGTGGAGTTTGCACATTCTCCCCATGTCTGCATGGGTTTTGCCCACACAATCCAAAAGATGTGCAGGGTAGGTGGATTGGCCACGCTAAAATTGCCCCTTAATTAGAAAAAATGAATTGGGTACTGTAAATTTATTTTTAAAAAAGATGGCGATCAACTCCATTACTTCAACAACTCCACGTGTAACATCAATAACCCTCTGCACATTTGCCTTGCACGTTTATCTGTACAATTCTCTTGTAGTTCAATGCATTTCTTCCACATACATCACCTCATTCCTTCAATGATGTAGAGACCAGGATGGATCTCCTCCCCTGAGTCTTTATCCTGCAGAGAGAAGCTCTACCTCCAGATATCTCCTCATGGCTCATTGATCAAAGACCGGATACCACCCTGGTCATTCTTCTTTGAGACATTTCCAATGTGTGTATTATTGGGGCGGGCGGGGGGGGGGTTGTTGGGGGAGAAATAACCTGAAAGAGACTGCAGAGGGCAGTAAAAATAAGGCAGAAAAGCAATTATAATTTAACTAAAGTTCATTCTTGTTGGTACGAGGATAACAATTGTTTTCATTCATCACTATTAATATATTTAAAGATATTTATCCTTACTTAGAAGGTTTAAACACAGTTGGTTGCACAGTTCCTTTAGCTTAAAATTGGATTTGAAGGTAAGTTGGACCACAGCACTGAGTGGCAATCATAATGTTGCAATATTCTGATAACAGTTTTAGTCAAACAGACATGCCAAATGTAGTATTGTATTACGAGTGGGGCATCAGGAAGCCAGGCCTCTATCTGTTCTGGCAATTACTGTCTGCAAACAGTCATTAGGCTATTTGCCTTCCCAGAGGCGCCACAGCCACTGTCCTGTGAGCAAGTGCTCACTGGTGTCCTGTATTAAAATATCAGATTGAACTTCATATCAATGATAAAATTAAATTGATATATACTGATGTCAGTGAGAGAAACAAACGCACAGAAGCACAAGAAATGAATATAGATTGGCCATTCTAACCTCGACTATTCAGGGAATTCTTGCCTGATTCAGACTTTATCTGCTGTTTTGGGACTTTGGTTCAATTCAGGGCCTCAGCGGGGAATTCCGCGACTAGGCCGCACTTAGTCCCATTTCCTGCACTGGGGAGCGCCGCTTGCCGGAATTCCTCCGTCCAGGAGGAGAAAATGGCATTCCAATCTCTCAACCCCCGACGGGACTCCCGAACCCCATACCCCAAGCCCCAACTCACCTAAAAGGAGGTCCTCGGGGTGCCCCACTGCGTGCCCCCCCCCCCCCACCCCACCCCCCTCGGGACCCGATCCCCGACGTGGGAAAACTGCCAGCCTAGTACCACCAGCCTGGCAACCTGGCAACCTGACAGTGCCCCTACCAGCTGGAAGTGCCGCCCAGGCACTTTGGCAGTGCCAGACTGGCAACAGCAGTGCCCACAGGACAAGCACCTGGGGACCTCCGATCCCCTGGGAGGCCTCCACAAGTGCCGTTCTGTCTGTTCCCCGTTTGTAGTGGCCAGCACTCACCCGAGGTCTCCGAGGTGAAGGAGTTAGATCCCAACGCCTCGGGTAGATCAGGGGAGAACATATTCACTCTAATATGCAGATTTTCAAAATAGTGATCCCGCCCACTATAGGCAGGATTCAGATCGTGACCTCGCAAGATTGCATTAGATCAGGCAGCACGGTGGCGCAGTGGGTTAGCACTGCTGCCTCACGGCGCCGAGGTCCCAGGTTCGATCCCGGCTCTGGGTCACTGTCCGTGTGGAGTTTGCACATTCTCCCCGTGTTTGCGTGGGTTTCGCCCCCACAACCCAAAGATGTGCAGTGTAGGTGGATTGGCCACGCTAAATTGCCCCTTAATTGGAGAAAAATGAATTGGGTACTCTTAAAAAAAAGATTGCATTAAATCTCGTGAGGCATGGAGAGCTGGGGAGATGCTAACATTGCACATTAGTGTCAAAAGAGGTGCAGGTTAGGTGGGGTTACAGGGATAGGGCAGGGGAGTGGACCTAGGTTGGCTGCTCTTTCAGAGGGTCAGTGCAGATGCAATGGGCCGAATGGCCGCCTTCTGCATTGTCGGGATTCCATAATTCTATGATTGTATAAGGGCCTCAAAATCAGATCGGTGCACTTGCAGCTCCATTAAGAAGGTCACTCTGGTTGCTGCCATTTTAAATAAGTTCAAAAACCTTGAGATAAAATGGGAGTGTTGCCGAGTTACTGGCCCAGTTTTAAGTGACACTCAAGTGAAAAAATGAAGGGACACGTGTCGGATGGAGGTCAATTGATTTGGCCGGATCAGGGACTGTGGGAAATGGGCATTGTGGACGTGCTACTCCTGCTTGCTCCCTCTCCATTTCCACGACAACAGAGAGAGGTGGCTAGGAACAGGGGAGCCATCTTAATAGGCGAAATTCTAGCAGTTTGAATATCAATTCAGAGGAGCAGTCCCAAAGCACAACAATTAATTACAGGAGGAATCTGCTCCAGGACACAAGTGGTAATTCAGTATGACTTTTTTTTCAGCGCTCAGTGTCCCATGTCGGGGAGAGGTAAACGGAGGTTACCATTTGTGAATGTTCTCAAGGTAACGAGGGCACATCTTTGATATTCATCGGATTTATTTCATAACATTGATGTACCATCAATGTTCTCTTGCACTCATCAAATTAAAGCAATAAGCAAGGGCAGCACAGTGGCGCAGTGATTAGCATTGCTGCCTACGGCGCTGAGGACCCGGGTTCGAATCCCGGCTCTGGGGCACTGTCCGTGCGGAGTTTACACATTCTCCCCGTGGTCTGCGTGGGTTTTGTCCTCACAACCCAAAGATGTGCAGATTAGGTGGATTGGCCACGCTAAATTGCCCCTTAAGTGGAAAAAATAATTGGGTATTCTAAATTTATAGAAAAGAAGGAAAAAAAAAATTGGAAAAAGTGAAGTGGATATTCTAAATTTATTTTTAAAAAATGAATGTACGTCTTTCTTTTTTATATCAGTGGAAACCATTCCTAGAAAACCTATATGATTTCAAAATAAATTTTCTGGTGGAGAATGAATTAAATTATATAGTGACTGGTACATACAAACAAAATCTATTTTTTTAATTGAAATTTAGGCTTCCAATTTGTGAACAACAACTGTTTTATACATTCACCAAATAATTCACATGCACAGATTTAATTGAAGTAGATAGAGAAAAGCGTCAATAATTTCACATTCTTGCTGTTATTTCTTGGGTTATTTCTAAAGTTGCGAGGCATTTCTGCCACTGCATTACACACTTGGATTTCAGTGAATTCTGTCCTCCACCTCCTCGGTTCCTCCTTCTCCTCTTCCATGTCATTTTAACGCGAGGCATTAGAAGCTGAATCGTTCTGCCAGACCTTTGAAAGAACGAGACAATTAGTTCCACTCCCTGTCCTTTCCCCATTGCCCTGCACATTCTCCCCCTGTAGGTACGGAAGCACATACCAGGGGCGGGATTCTCCGCAACCGGCGCGATGTCCGCCGACTCGCGTCAAAAACGGCGTGAATTAGTCCGGCATCGCGACGCCCCAAAGGTGCAGAATTCTCTGCATCTTGAGGGGCCGAGCCCTCACCTTGAGGGGCTGGGCCCGCACCGGACTGATTTCCGCCCCGCCAGCTGGCAGGAAAGGCCTTTTGTGCCCTGCCAGCTGGCGCGGAAATGACTTTGCCGGGCAGCACATGCGCGGGAGCGTCAGCGGCCGCTCACGGCATCCCCGCGCATGCGCAGTGGAGGGGGAATCTTCCGCCTCCGCCATAGTGAAGACCGTGGCGAAGGCGGAAGGAAAATAGTGCCCCCACGGCACAGGCCCGCCCGCGGATCGGTGGGCCCCGATCGCGGGCCAGGCCACCGTGGGGGCACCCCCCGGGGCCAGATCGCCCCGCGCCCCCCCCCCCCAGGACCTCGGAGCCCGCCCGCGCCGCCTTGTCCTGCCGTTAAGAGAGGTGGTTTGATTCTCGCCGGCGGGACAGGCATTCCAGCAGCGGGACTTCGGCCCATCCGGGCCGGAGAATCGCCGGGAGGGGCCCGCCAACCGGCGGGGGCGGGATTCACGCCAGCCCCCGGCGATTCTCCGACCCAGCGGGGGTTCGGAGAATCCCGCCCCGTATCACAACTCACTGGGAATATTCTTTCCACTCACGTTGCCTCTGGCTCTTTTTCCACTGACCTTAAATCGTGTCCTCGGTTCATCAATACATCCACGGAAACTGTTTCTCCTTATTCGTTCTATCAAAATCCTTCCTCATTTGGAGTACCCTGGAAAATCTCCCCTTATCCGCCACCCACCACTAGATCTGGCTGGACTGCTGACAACACTATTGAGTTCCACTCTGCTAGAACAGCTCAGTGTTTTAGGATCAATTTGGAGTGCAAAGGCAACTCCAGCTTTTTTTCTCAACTATAAGCTATCTTTTAAAGCCCAATTCCCTGTCCCCTCCACCCTCACTCCCCCAAATACATCTGATTGGCTGCATTTGCCATGTCCCGCCCTTCCATTCGGCCACTTGCTCAAACTTCTTTAATTCTCCCCCCCCCACTCCACTCCACCCCCCCCCCCCCCCCCCAACCCCCCACTCCCCCCCACTCCCCACCCCAGTCCTGAATTTACATCTTTCTCTAGTTTCTCTCCCATCTCCTCTCATGACTGTTCCGAGATCATCTTGTCCATGATATCCACCTCCTGTTTCCGCGGTCCTATTCCCTCTAAGCTGATCACTCAACCTCCCCTCGTGGTCCCCACCTTAGTCGATATTGTTAATGGCTCTCTTGCTCTTCAGGTGTTGTCCCTCTCGCCTCTAAATATGCCAATTCACCTCAAAGATAAACCCCGTGACCTCTCCGTCCTTGCAAATTACTGTCCCGAGCTCCAATTCCCCTTTCCTCTCCAAACCTGTTGTCACCTCCCAAATCCCTAAGATGTATCACTTCATATTTTCTGCATTTAATGTATCTTTTTCCTCTTCACCTATCTCTCCATGTTCTCCTGGAGTCTGTTGTTATCCTCCCCACTGCTTAGCACATTTCTAAGTGTTGTGCTATCCACAAACATTGAAGCTATGCCCTTTATACCCAGGTACAGGTCCCGAATAGATGTTGGAAACTTTTATTTTAAAAATGTTTTTTAAAAATTCTTAATTCAGAGTACCCAATTCATTTTTTCCAATTAAGGGGCAATTTAGCGTGGCCAATCCACCTACCCTGCACATCTGTGGGTCGTGGGGGCGAAACCCATGCAAACAGGGGGAGAATGTGCAAACCCCACATAGACAGTGACCCAGGGCCGGGATCGAACCTGGGACCTCGGCGCTGTGAGGCAGCAGGGCTAACCCACTGCGCCACCATGCTGCCCATAGATGTTGAAAAGAGCAGTGGTCCTTAAAGCAACCCCTGGGCTGCTGTTTACCTCGCTGAAAATCAACTGTTTTCTCCTTTCTTGTGCCTTTAGTTACAATTGCAGCCATTTCCCCAATAATCCCACAGAGTTCAATTTTATTAACAAATTTATTGGGGTGGATTTTTCGCCCCCCCCCCGTCGTCCATTCCTGTTCAACTGCGTGAATCGTGACAGGTCCCCCACAAAGTGCATCTGGCGTACCCGTCGGAGGCACCCAGAAATACTGGGTAGTGCCGAGGGTCTTCCAGGGTGGGTGGGTGGGTGGGGGGGGTTGCTTGGGGCGAACGGGATCGGTGCGTCTATTTTTACTTCTTTAAATCGGGGCGCCCTTTAAAAATGATGCCCCAAACTTTTAAAAACCTGTGTTGCTGGCAGGGTGGGCTCAGTCAGAGCTCACCCCGCAGCCCTGACATTGTGGGACCTGCCCCTTAGTTTCTTCTCACGGAGACTCAGAATACGATGGAGAAAGTCACTTTTGGGACCGACGGCTCCCATTCTGTTTTCCGCCCTCTGCCAAATAATGAGAAAATTCCAGGACAGCACGGTGGCACAGTGGGTTAGCCCTGCTGCCTCACGGCGCCGAGGTCCCAGGTTCGATCCCGGCTCGGGGGACTGTCCGTGTGGAGTTTGCACATTCTCCCCGTGTTTGCGTGGGTTTCGCCCCCACAACCCAAAGATGTGCAGTGTAGGTGGATTGGCCACGCTAAATTGCCCCTTAATTGGAGAAAAATGAATTGGGTACTCTTAAAAAAAAGATTGCATTAAATCTCGTGAGGCATGGAGAGCTGGGGAGATGCTAACATTGCACATTAGTGTCAAAAGAGGTGCAGGTTAGGTGGGGTTACAGGGATAGGGCAGGGGAGTGGACCTAGGTTGGCTGCTCTTTCAGAGGGTCAGTGCAGATGCAATGGGCCGAATGGCCGCCTTCTGCATTGTCGGGATTCCATAATTCTATGATTGTATAAGGGCCTCAAAATCAGATCGGTGCACTTGCAGCTCCATTAAGAAGGTCACTCTGGTTGCTGCCATTTTAAATAAGTTCAAAAACCTTGAGATAAAATGGGAGTGTTGCCGAGTTACTGGCCCAGTTTTAAGTGACACTCAAGTGAAAAAATGAAGGGACACGTGTCGGATGGAGGTCAATTGATTTGGCCGGATCAGGGACTGTGGGAAATGGGCATTGTGGACGTGCTACTCCTGCTTGCTCCCTCTCCATTTCCACGACAACAGAGAGAGGTGGCTAGGAACAGGGGAGCCATCTTAATAGGCGAAATTCTAGCAGTTTGAATATCAATTCAGAGGAGCAGTCCCAAAGCACAACAATTAATTACAGGAGGAATCTGCTCCAGGACACAAGTGGTAATTCAGTATGACTTTTTTTTCAGCGCTCAGTGTCCCATGTCGGGGAGAGGTAAACGGAGGTTACCATTTGTGAATGTTCTCAAGGTAACGAGGGCACATCTTTGATATTCATCGGATTTATTTCATAACATTGATGTACCATCAATGTTCTCTTGCACTCATCAAATTAAAGCAATAAGCAAGGGCAGCACAGTGGCGCAGTGATTAGCATTGCTGCCTACGGCGCTGAGGACCCGGGTTCGAATCCCGGCTCTGGGGCACTGTCCGTGCGGAGTTTACACATTCTCCCCGTGGTCTGCGTGGGTTTTGTCCTCACAACCCAAAGATGTGCAGATTAGGTGGATTGGCCACGCTAAATTGCCCCTTAAGTGGAAAAAATAATTGGGTATTCTAAATTTATAGAAAAGAAGGAAAAAAAAAATTGGAAAAAGTGAAGTGGATATTCTAAATTTATTTTTAAAAAATGAATGTACGTCTTTCTTTTTTATATCAGTGGAAACCATTCCTAGAAAACCTATATGATTTCAAAATAAATTTTCTGGTGGAGAATGAATTAAATTATATAGTGACTGGTACATACAAACAAAATCTATTTTTTTAATTGAAATTTAGGCTTCCAATTTGTGAACAACAACTGTTTTATACATTCACCAAATAATTCACATGCACAGATTTAATTGAAGTAGATAGAGAAAAGCGTCAATAATTTCACATTCTTGCTGTTATTTCTTGGGTTATTTCTAAAGTTGCGAGGCATTTCTGCCACTGCATTACACACTTGGATTTCAGTGAATTCTGTCCTCCACCTCCTCGGTTCCTCCTTCTCCTCTTCCATGTCATTTTAACGCGAGGCATTAGAAGCTGAATCGTTCTGCCAGACCTTTGAAAGAACGAGACAATTAGTTCCACTCCCTGTCCTTTCCCCATTGCCCTGCACATTCTCCCCCTGTAGGTACGGAAGCACATACCAGGGGCGGGATTCTCCGCAACCGGCGCGATGTCCGCCGACTCGCGTCAAAAACGGCGTGAATTAGTCCGGCATCGCGACGCCCCAAAGGTGCAGAATTCTCTGCATCTTGAGGGGCCGAGCCCTCACCTTGAGGGGCTGGGCCCGCACCGGACTGATTTCCGCCCCGCCAGCTGGCAGGAAAGGCCTTTTGTGCCCTGCCAGCTGGCGCGGAAATGACTTTGCCGGGCAGCACATGCGCGGGAGCGTCAGCGGCCGCTCACGGCATCCCCGCGCATGCGCAGTGGAGGGGGAATCTTCCGCCTCCGCCATAGTGAAGACCGTGGCGAAGGCGGAAGGAAAATAGTGCCCCCACGGCACAGGCCCGCCCGCGGATCGGTGGGCCCCGATCGCGGGCCAGGCCACCGTGGGGGCACCCCCCGGGGCCAGATCGCCCCGCGCCCCCCCCCCCCAGGACCTCGGAGCCCGCCCGCGCCGCCTTGTCCTGCCGTTAAGAGAGGTGGTTTGATTCTCGCCGGCGGGACAGGCATTCCAGCAGCGGGACTTCGGCCCATCCGGGCCGGAGAATCGCCGGGAGGGGCCCGCCAACCGGCGGGGGCGGGATTCACGCCAGCCCCCGGCGATTCTCCGACCCAGCGGGGGTTCGGAGAATCCCGCCCCGTATCACAACTCACTGGGAATATTCTTTCCACTCACGTTGCCTCTGGCTCTTTTTCCACTGACCTTAAATCGTGTCCTCGGTTCATCAATACATCCACGGAAACTGTTTCTCCTTATTCGTTCTATCAAAATCCTTCCTCATTTGGAGTACCCTGGAAAATCTCCCCTTATCCGCCACCCACCACTAGATCTGGCTGGACTGCTGACAACACTATTGAGTTCCACTCTGCTAGAACAGCTCAGTGTTTTAGGATCAATTTGGAGTGCAAAGGCAACTCCAGCTTTTTTTCTCAACTATAAGCTATCTTTTAAAGCCCAATTCCCTGTCCCCTCCACCCTCACTCCCCCAAATACATCTGATTGGCTGCATTTGCCATGTCCCGCCCTTCCATTCGGCCACTTGCTCAAACTTCTTTAATTCTCCCCCCCCCACTCCACTCCACCCCCCCCCCCCCCCCCAACCCCCCACTCCCCCCCACTCCCCACCCCAGTCCTGAATTTACATCTTTCTCTAGTTTCTCTCCCATCTCCTCTCATGACTGTTCCGAGATCATCTTGTCCATGATATCCACCTCCTGTTTCCGCGGTCCTATTCCCTCTAAGCTGATCACTCAACCTCCCCTCGTGGTCCCCACCTTAGTCGATATTGTTAATGGCTCTCTTGCTCTTCAGGTGTTGTCCCTCTCGCCTCTAAATATGCCAATTCACCTCAAAGATAAACCCCGTGACCTCTCCGTCCTTGCAAATTACTGTCCCGAGCTCCAATTCCCCTTTCCTCTCCAAACCTGTTGTCACCTCCCAAATCCCTAAGATGTATCACTTCATATTTTCTGCATTTAATGTATCTTTTTCCTCTTCACCTATCTCTCCATGTTCTCCTGGAGTCTGTTGTTATCCTCCCCACTGCTTAGCACATTTCTAAGTGTTGTGCTATCCACAAACATTGAAGCTATGCCCTTTATACCCAGGTACAGGTCCCGAATAGATGTTGGAAACTTTTATTTTAAAAATGTTTTTTAAAAATTCTTAATTCAGAGTACCCAATTCATTTTTTCCAATTAAGGGGCAATTTAGCGTGGCCAATCCACCTACCCTGCACATCTGTGGGTCGTGGGGGCGAAACCCATGCAAACAGGGGGAGAATGTGCAAACCCCACATAGACAGTGACCCAGGGCCGGGATCGAACCTGGGACCTCGGCGCTGTGAGGCAGCAGGGCTAACCCACTGCGCCACCATGCTGCCCATAGATGTTGAAAAGAGCAGTGGTCCTTAAAGCAACCCCTGGGCTGCTGTTTACCTCGCTGAAAATCAACTGTTTTCTCCTTTCTTGTGCCTTTAGTTACAATTGCAGCCATTTCCCCAATAATCCCACAGAGTTCAATTTTATTAACAAATTTATTGGGGTGGATTTTTCGCCCCCCCCCCGTCGTCCATTCCTGTTCAACTGCGTGAATCGTGACAGGTCCCCCACAAAGTGCATCTGGCGTACCCGTCGGAGGCACCCAGAAATACTGGGTAGTGCCGAGGGTCTTCCAGGGTGGGTGGGTGGGTGGGGGGGGTTGCTTGGGGCGAACGGGATCGGTGCGTCTATTTTTACTTCTTTAAATCGGGGCGCCCTTTAAAAATGATGCCCCAAACTTTTAAAAACCTGTGTTGCTGGCAGGGTGGGCTCAGTCAGAGCTCACCCCGCAGCCCTGACATTGTGGGACCTGCCCCTTAGTTTCTTCTCACGGAGACTCAGAATACGATGGAGAAAGTCACTTTTGGGACCGACGGCTCCCATTCTGTTTTCCGCCCTCTGCCAAATAATGAGAAAATTCCAGGACAGCACGGTGGCACAGTGGGTTAGCCCTGCTGCCTCACGGCGCCGAGGTCCCAGGTTCGATCCCGGCTCGGGGGACTGTCCGTGTGGAGTTTGCACATTCTCCCCGTGTTTGCGTGGGTTTCGCCCCCACAACCCAAAGATGTGCAGTGTAGGTGGATTGGCCACGCTAAATTGCCCCTTAATTGGAGAAAAATGAATTGGGTACTCTTAAAAAAAAGATTGCATTAAATCTCGTGAGGCATGGAGAGCTGGGGAGATGCTAACATTGCACATTAGTGTCAAAAGAGGTGCAGGTTAGGTGGGGTTACAGGGATAGGGCAGGGGAGTGGACCTAGGTTGGCTGCTCTTTCAGAGGGTCAGTGCAGATGCAATGGGCCGAATGGCCGCCTTCTGCATTGTCGGGATTCCATAATTCTATGATTGTATAAGGGCCTCAAAATCAGATCGGTGCACTTGCAGCTCCATTAAGAAGGTCACTCTGGTTGCTGCCATTTTAAATAAGTTCAAAAACCTTGAGATAAAATGGGAGTGTTGCCGAGTTACTGGCCCAGTTTTAAGTGACACTCAAGTGAAAAAATGAAGGGACACGTGTCGGATGGAGGTCAATTGATTTGGCCGGATCAGGGACTGTGGGAAATGGGCATTGTGGACGTGCTACTCCTGCTTGCTCCCTCTCCATTTCCACGACAACAGAGAGAGGTGGCTAGGAACAGGGGAGCCATCTTAATAGGCGAAATTCTAGCAGTTTGAATATCAATTCAGAGGAGCAGTCCCAAAGCACAACAATTAATTACAGGAGGAATCTGCTCCAGGACACAAGTGGTAATTCAGTATGACTTTTTTTTCAGCGCTCAGTGTCCCATGTCGGGGAGAGGTAAACGGAGGTTACCATTTGTGAATGTTCTCAAGGTAACGAGGGCACATCTTTGATATTCATCGGATTTATTTCATAACATTGATGTACCATCAATGTTCTCTTGCACTCATCAAATTAAAGCAATAAGCAAGGGCAGCACAGTGGCGCAGTGATTAGCATTGCTGCCTACGGCGCTGAGGACCCGGGTTCGAATCCCGGCTCTGGGGCACTGTCCGTGCGGAGTTTACACATTCTCCCCGTGGTCTGCGTGGGTTTTGTCCTCACAACCCAAAGATGTGCAGATTAGGTGGATTGGCCACGCTAAATTGCCCCTTAAGTGGAAAAAATAATTGGGTATTCTAAATTTATAGAAAAGAAGGAAAAAAAAAATTGGAAAAAGTGAAGTGGATATTCTAAATTTATTTTTAAAAAATGAATGTACGTCTTTCTTTTTTATATCAGTGGAAACCATTCCTAGAAAACCTATATGATTTCAAAATAAATTTTCTGGTGGAGAATGAATTAAATTATATAGTGACTGGTACATACAAACAAAATCTATTTTTTTAATTGAAATTTAGGCTTCCAATTTGTGAACAACAACTGTTTTATACATTCACCAAATAATTCACATGCACAGATTTAATTGAAGTAGATAGAGAAAAGCGTCAATAATTTCACATTCTTGCTGTTATTTCTTGGGTTATTTCTAAAGTTGCGAGGCATTTCTGCCACTGCATTACACACTTGGATTTCAGTGAATTCTGTCCTCCACCTCCTCGGTTCCTCCTTCTCCTCTTCCATGTCATTTTAACGCGAGGCATTAGAAGCTGAATCGTTCTGCCAGACCTTTGAAAGAACGAGACAATTAGTTCCACTCCCTGTCCTTTCCCCATTGCCCTGCACATTCTCCCCCTGTAGGTACGGAAGCACATACCAGGGGCGGGATTCTCCGCAACCGGCGCGATGTCCGCCGACTCGCGTCAAAAACGGCGTGAATTAGTCCGGCATCGCGACGCCCCAAAGGTGCAGAATTCTCTGCATCTTGAGGGGCCGAGCCCTCACCTTGAGGGGCTGGGCCCGCACCGGACTGATTTCCGCCCCGCCAGCTGGCAGGAAAGGCCTTTTGTGCCCTGCCAACTGGCGCGGAAATGACTTTGCCGGGCAGCACATGTGCGGGAGCGTCAGCGGCCGCTCACGGCATCCCCGCGCATGTGCAGTGGAGGGGGAATCTTCCGCCTCCGCCATAGTGGAGGCCGTGGCGAAGGCGGAAGGAAAATAGTGCCCCCACGGCACGGGCCCGCCCGCGGATCGGTGGGCCCCGATCGCGGGCCAGGCCACCGTGGGGGCACCTCCCGGGGCCAGATCGCCCCGCGCCCCCCCCCCCCCACCAGGACCTCGGAGCCCGCCCGCGCCGCCTTGTCCTGCCGGTAAGAGAGGTGGTTTGATTCTCGCCGGCGGGACAGGCATTCCAGCAGCGGGACTTCGGCCCATCCGGGCCGGAGAATCGCCGGGAGGGGCCCGCCAACCGGCGGGGGCGGGATTCACGCCAGCCCCCGGCGATTCTCCGACCCGGCGGGGGTTCGGAGAATCCCGCCCCGTATCACAACTCACTGGGAATATTCTTTCCACTCACGTTGCCTCTGGCTCTTTTTCCACTGACCTTAAATCGTGTCCTCGGTTCATCAATACATCCACGGAAACTGTTTCTCCTTATTCGTTCTATCAAAATCCTTCCTCATTTGGAGTACCCTGGAAAATCTCCCCTTATCCGCCACCCACCACTAGATCTGGCTGGACTGCTGACAACACTATTGAGTTCCACTCTGCTAGAACAGCTCAGTGTTTTAGGATCAATTTGGAGTGCAAAGGCAACTCCAGCTTTTTTTCTCAACTATAAGCTATCTTTTAAAGCCCAATTCCCTGTCCCCTCCACCCTCACTCCCCCAAATACATCTGATTGGCTGCATTTGCCATGTCCCGCCCTTCCATTCGGCCACTTGCTCAAACTTCTTTAATTCTCCCCCCCCACTCCACTCCACCCCCCCCCCCCCCAACCCCCCACTCCCCCCCACCCCAGTCCTGAATTTACATCTTTCTCTAGTTTCTCTCCCATCTCCTCTCATGACTGTTCCGAGATCATCTTGTCCATGATATCCACCTCCTGTTTCCGTGGTCCTATTCCCTCTAAGCTGATCACTCAACCTCCCCTCGTGGTTCCCACCTTAGTCGATATTGTTAATGGCTCTCTTGCTCTTCAGGTGTTGTCCCTCTCTCCTCTAAATATGCCAATTCACCTCAAAGATAAACCCCGTGACCTCTCCGTCCTTGCAAATTACTGTCCCGAGCTCCAATTCCCCTTTCCTCTCCAAACCTGTTGTCACCTCCCAAATCCCTAAGATGTATCACTTCATATTTTCTGCATTTAATGTATCTTTTTCCTCTTCACCTATCTCTCCATGTTCTCCTGGAGTCTGTTGTTATCCTCCCCACTGCTTAGCACATTTCTAAGTGTTGTGCTATCCACAAACATTGAAGCTATGCCCTTTATACCCAGGTACAGGTCCCGAATAGATGTTGGAAACTTTTATTTAAAAAATGTTTTTAAAAAATTCTTAATTCAGAGTACCCAATTCATTTTTTCCAATTAAGGGGCAATTTAGCGTGGCCAATCCACCTACCCTGCACATCTGTGGGTCGTGGGGGCGAAACCCATGCAAACAGGGGGAGAATGTGCAAACCCCACATAGACAGTGACCCAGGGCCGGGATCGAACCTGGGACCTCGGCGCTGTGAGGCAGCAGGGCTAACCCACTGCGCCACCATGCTGCCCATAGATGTTGAAAAGAGCAGTGGTCCTTAAAGCAACCCCTGGGCTGCTGTTTACCTCGCTGAAAATCAACTGTTTTCTCCTTTCTTGTGCCTTTAGTTACAATTGCAGCCATTTCCCCAATAATCCCACAGAGTTCAATTTTATTAACAAATTTATTGGGGTGGATTTTTCGCCCCCCCCCCCCCCCCCCCCGTCGTCCATTCCTGTTCAACTGCGTGAATCGTGACAGGTCCCCCACAAAGTGCATCTGGCGTACCCGTCGGAGGCACCCAGAAATACTGGGTAGTGCCGAGGGTCTTCCAGGGTGGGTGGGTGGGTGGGGGGGGTTGCTTGGGGCGAACGGGATCGGTGCGTCTATTTTTACTTCTTTAAATCGGGGCGCCCTTTAAAAATGATGCCCCAAACTTTTAAAAACCTGTGTTGCTGGCAGGGTGGGCTCAGTCAGAGCTCACCCCGCAGCCCTGACATTGTGGGACCTGCCCCTTAGTTTCTTCTCACGGAGACTCAGAATACGATGGAGAAAGTCACTTTTGGGACCGACGGCTCCCATTCTGTTTTCCGCCCTCTGCCAAATAATGAGAAAATTCCAGGACAGCACGGTGGCACAGTGGGTTAGCCCTGCTGCCTCACGGCGCCGAGGTCCCAGGTTCGATCCCGGCTCGGGGGACTGTCCGTGTGGAGTTTGCACATTCTTCCCGTGTTTGCGTGGGTTTCGCCCCCACAACCCAAAAATGTGCAGGCTGTAATGATATGCAGGCATGTAACCAATGGGTCATCAGAACAAGACACAACCAATGGGTAATCAGAACACCCAGTGGTGGCATCACCACAAGAGGGCACCACACGACCACCATAAAAAGAACAAGGCACACAGGCCCTGCTCCTTCCACCGGCAGAAACCTAGAGAGCAAGACGTGTGTGGTTAGCAGCACCGTCACACCATAGCACGTGGTCTGGAGCAAGTTCATATCGTTAGTAGAGTAGACTGTGTTACTGGAGTCAGATTAGTAGAGTGTAGAACTCATTTAGGAGCTTTGTTAATCGCTCAATAAATACGTTCAACTTACCGCAAGGACTGGAGTATCCTTCAGCAACGCCTACACCAAGTCGCGGCTTATGTTACTCAAGTAACATAAAATACACAGGCTAGGTGGATTGGCCACGCTAAATTGCCCCTTAATTGGAAAAAAAAGTGAATTGGGTAGATTTATGTAAAAAGAAATCATGAGAAAATTCCAACCATTATGTGGTGGTTTATCAAAAGTCTTTACAAAGTCCATGTACATAAATAACATCATCTATACTGCCATGAGAACTAAAATCACTTTACAAACATCTTTCAGTGCATATCGATGATACGATACCGATATGGGTTAGTTCTGGTTTGTCACACTGAGGTGGGCAGTGTTTGGGGGGGGGTGCTGCTGCTGGAACTCAATGTGGGATGGTATATTTGAGTGAGGTGACGAGGGTGGCCATGCCTTTACAATCCTGTTTTACGTGAATAATCTGGAATTGCGATAATACCTGTTAAAATTGAAAAGAACTCATCGAACTTGACCTACTCTCTTTGGGACCAATAGTCACCGTGCAACAGAAACAGAAGGTTATTGTGTAAACTGGATGATGTCAACCTCAGCCCAGTTCCTGGCACCTATCACAAGGGAAAATCAGACCGATAGGGGTTCCCTTCCAAGCTGGAGCCTGGGCAGCGAGTGGAAATTGATCAGACTGGATCTAGTGTAAGGGTTAGAAGAGGAAACATTTTTTCCCCCAAAACTATAGGCTGGAAACTTCCGACCGATCACACTGGTGGAATCTTCCGGTTTCGCCAATGGTGGGTTTCACGGCGGCAGCAAGGGGTGCATTCCACCACGGGACTGGAAGATCCCACCACCGGCCAATGGCGCCCCGCCTCCTGCCGCCGTGAAGCACACAGCGGGTTGCTCGGTGGATCCGCCCACATACTTTACTCATAACATTTGTCAAAGTACATTGCAAAACATTTCAAACTTGAATGTTACAGAAAGTGCAATAAAATTTAACTTTTCTCCACACAGATGTTCTACTCTGGGGGCGCCTCAGTATTCCATTCCTTCACACCAACACCCCTCACAATGTCGAGCATCATTTAATTACAAGTGCTCTTAAGGCTGAAAGTGAGAGTGTCCAATCAACATATCGCCGGTCACTCCATTGCCAGCGAATGGAGTTTATTTCGCTTCTAGTTATCCCGCTATGATTGAAACGGTGTCGTCCCGTATTGAATCGACCACATCACTGAACAAAGTATCAGTGTGCCGATGAAGACACTGCCTGCTGCAGGGAAGGTCCGAATGTTAAAGCTCTGCTGTTTGGCCCAGGAGGTGATGGAGGATATGATTCAACGTTAATGAGAATGGTGGGGCCAGCGAGTGAGCACTTAACACCGTTTGCTCACTGACTGAGTTCGGAATTGACACCTTTTGAAAGCCTGCGGTCCAAAACAGGAAGTCATGTCACAAATACAGTGGTGACAGCTTGCCTGAGAAAAGCTGATTTCACCCGAAATGGTCTTCACGCTGTAACTGGAGGTTAGATAATGGGAAGAGGTTACATTTTCAGAGGCACTTCACCGCATGCTTCGTAATGCAATTTGAATAGCTTGTGCTCTGCAATGTATCATTCCTGATACACCTAGCATTATTCTTCTTTTATAATCAATTTAGAGTACCCAATTATTTTTTTCCAATTAAGGGGCAATTTAGCATGGCCAATCCACCTACCCTGCACATCTTTGGGTAGTGGGGGTGAAACCCACGCAAACACGGGGAGAATGTCCACACGGGCAGTGACCCAGAGCCAAGATCGAACCTGGGACCTCAGCGCCGTGAGACCGTGGTGCTAACCACTGTGCCACCGTGCTGCCCTCCTGGGATTATACTTAACAGAGAATGTAGGGCAGCATGGTCACTGGAGCGAAGAAGAAAGAGAGGTGGCCTGATACAAGGAGATGAGAGGTATGGATAGAGTGGATAGCCAGAGACTTTTCCCAGGGCGGAAATGGCTGTTACGAGGGGATATAATTTTCAGGTGATTGGAGGAACGTATAGGACACAGAGTGGTGGGTGCGTGGAATGTGCTGCCAGTGGAGGTGGTGAAGTCAAAGTCATTAGGGACATTTAAGCGACTCTTAGACAGGCACATGGACAGCAGTAAATTGAAGGGTGCAGGTTAGGTCGATCTTAGATTAGGATAAGTGGTCGGCACAACATGGTGGGCCGAAGGGCCTGTTCTGTGCAGTATTGTTCTATGTTCATGGTGGCACAGTGGTTACCACTGCTGCCTCACGGGGCCGAGGACCCGGGTTTGATCACGGCCCCGGGTCACTGTCCCTGTCGAGTTTGCACATTCTCCCTGTGTCTGCGTGGGTCTCAGCCCCACAACCCAAAGGTGTGCAGGGTAGGTGGATTGGCCACGCTAAATTGCCCCTTAATTGGAAAAAATTAATTGGGTACTCTAAATTTATTTTTAAGAAAATATAGAATGTCCCATATTAAATGGTCAACCTTTATTATTAAGCACAGTATAGTCTGAGTTCCAATTTCTTATAGTTGGTGCATTTTCTTATAGGTGTGAATGTGTTTGTAGGGTATAAAGTGATGACAACTCAGTTTCCTCTAACAATGGTAAGGAGGAACCACCAGTTAGCTCTCTCTCCAAAGGGGCGAGCAGCCTATGATTATTGCGGACTATGGTGACTCTCATTTTGTTTTAAAAACAAAAAAATTTTGAGTACCCAATACTTTTTTTTTCCCATAAGAAGTCTTACAACACCAGGTTAAAGTCCAACAGGTTTCTTTTGATGTCACTAACTTTCGGAGCGCTGCTCCTTCCTCAGGAATTTTTTTTTCTCCCAATTCAGGGGCAATTTAGTGTGGCCAATTCACCTACCCTGCACATCTTTGGGATTGTGGGGGTGAGACCCACGCGAACACGGGGAGAATGTGCTTACGCTACACGAACGGCAGTACTAACCACTGCGCCAGCGCGCTTTCCGGCTTTCGTTTTCATGATGTATCGTACACTATCTGATGTTGTAACGTGTCAGCTTTTAGCACTCTCATCAAAAGACTAAAAGGTCACTTATGGGCAGGAGTCATCCATGCTTATCCCAATCTTTTTCAAATAAAATCAATTATTTACTCAGAGCTATTCTAATAGGTACACAAAAAACCTTTCAGAAATGCTGTGTTTTAAATAATTACGTGCAGGTGTAACCAGATGTACGAACGTATCCAGGTAGCTTGAGTTTTGTATTGCACCATAACGTTGTGCTGTCACTGTTGTTGCATTTGCACCAGTACCTCTGTGGCACCATTTATCCAGCAGTTCTTAAACCTTCATACTGGGCACAATTCTCCCCAAAAATGACAAGTGTCATTTTGGGTGGGTTTTGCAGGGATGATTCCCGCCAGGAGTTTGAGCGCGATGTCAGATCACTCACACCTGGTCATTTTACTTGGAGCTTGGGGAGCTTCTCACTGAAATATCCCATGGGAGCCGGGAGACTGCGGCCTTGAACGGGCTGCACATACTTAAGTGAGCCCAATGACTCATTCAAATATGCTCATCTGAAACACGCCCAGCGAAGGCATGATCCAGATCGCGTCCGGCGCAGCTGGTCAGGTGCCTCACACGGGGCTCAGCGACGGGCGTGAAACCCATTTTTGGCCCCTCCCGCTATGCACCCAGTGAAACCTTTTACATATATATTGGAGGAGGTTAATGTCTTGAAGCATAATAATTACCTCTTCAAAACCAGTTACCTATGAAATAATATTAGACATGCCAATTACTTCAAGTAAAGAGAGATTGTCTGCATATTGAAATAAATAATGCCGTGAAATGGTCTTCAGTGGAAGGAAAAAGCAGCATTGAACCAACAGCCCCAATGGCAGTCCTGGGGCTGGGCAGTGCCAGAGCAGTTCCTGGGTAGGGTAGTGCCAGGGTAGTGTCACGGGGTAGTGTCTGGGCAGCGCCAGGGTAGTGTTGGGGGTAGTGCCAAGGAACAGTGCTAGGGGATAGTGCCAGGGTAATGCCAGTGGGTAGTGCCAGGGCAGTGCCAGGGCAGTGCTAGGGGATAGTGCCAGGGCAGTGCCAGTCAGTAGTGCCAAAGGGTGGCGCCAGTGGGTAGTATCAAGGGGCAGTGCCTGGGCAGTGCCAGGGGTGGTTCCCAGGAAGTGTCAGGGAGAGGTACCAGGGCAATGCCTAGCGGCTGTACCTGGGGGCAATGCCAGCACTGCGCAGGCACGGTTCTCCATCCCAGCTCAAACAGGGGTCGAACCCTCTGCTGTTGGTACCAATCTTATCTATACCAGCCAACCAAAGTGTCTGAGTTGCCATGGTAACTTAAAACATTTTTTTTAGTGTACCCAATTCATTTTTTCCAATTAAGGGGCAATTTAGCGTGGCCAATCCACCTAACCTGCACATCTTTGGGTTGTGGGGGCTAAACCCACGCAAACGGTTAGGGCAGCACGGTAGCACAAGTGGATAGCACTGTGGCTTCACAGCGCCAGGATCCCAGGTTCGATTCCCGGCTTGGGTCACTGTCTGTGCGGAGTCTGCACGTCCTCCCCGTGTGTGCGTGGGTTTCCTCCGGGTGCTCCGGTTTCCTCCCACAGTCCAAAGACGTGCAGGTTAGGTGGATTGGCCAGGGTAAATTGCCCTTAGTGTCCAAAAAGGTTAGGAGGGGTTATTGGGTTACGGGGATAGGGTGGAAGTGAGGGCTTAAGTGGGTCGGTGCAGACTCGATGGGCTGAATGGCCTCCTTCTGCACTGTATGTTCTATATTCTATAACACGGGGAGAATGTGCAAAGTCCACACGGACAGTGACTCAGAGCCGGGATCGAACCTGGGACCTCGGTGTCGTGAGGCAGCAGGGCTAACCCTCTGCGCCACCGTGCTGCCCATTGCCATGGTAACTTAAACATTTCCATGCCTGTTGTAGTCTGGAGTATGGACAGTGATGGTAGGAGCTCCAACTTTCTTTCCATCACATGACTGACCAGGAATCTCTCCCACTCTTATCACTCACCATTGGCATGTGTTGGAAGAATTTACAAGTTTGTACCTGTCTGCCACAATATAGTCACACCTTCCTTGGCTGTGGAGTTCAGTCTGGAGTGAGACTTGAACCTAAAGCTTCAGGCTCAGAGACAGGGACAGGTTTAGAAATAAGAATGCATAATGAGGCTTGGTTGAGAATCCATTATCCATTCGTCTTTTTAAACAGATGCACCCAGGGGATTGACAACTGTTTCTCTATGATCCACTCTGTCACTTGCATAATGTTTATTACACAAGATAAAGACATTTTACATGTTTGTAGTTTTTACTATTGATACGTTAAAGGGTCTGGATGATTGACACTTCTGTGGGTTTGCAGCAAAAGCAATTTTTAAGAAAGAAGAAAGTAGGGAAATGAATAACTTTTTAAACCATTCCCACACATGCTGTTGCTACTATAGGGTTTATTGGTTCTGTACCGAGGGTAAAGTAGGTGAATGGGCATAGTACTGCCATAGCTAGGCATGGATGGTATCAGGGACTTTGGGGGCAAGGGGGAGAGGCATAGGTTGGCGTGGAGGGTATGAGAGGCCATGTGGGGTGGGTGGAATAGCATGGTTGGCAAGATGTCATGGGTAAGACCTTTTGAGTGTACCTTTCAAAAGGTTTCTCATCAAATTGTTTTTTTATTGTTTTAAAAAAAATTTAGAGTACCCAATTCATTTCTTTTTCCAATTAAGGGGCAATTTAGCCTGGCCAATCCACCTAACCTGCACATCTTTGGGCTGTGGGGGCGAAACCCACGCAAACACGGAGAGAATGTGCAAACTCCACACGGACAGTGACCCAGAGCCAGGATCGAACCTGGGACCTCGGTGCCGTGAGGCAGCAGTGCTAACCCACTGCCCCACCGTGCTGCCCATTTCTCATCAAAATTAAGGAGGGGCCGTGAGCAATGAATATTTGAAGAACTGCCCTGATTTCATAGAAACTATGGGGAGGAGGGTGACAATGAGATGGTCATCCAGCCCGCACCATTATCCCATGCTGGTGAAAATTGTGGGCTCTGGGAACGGGGCCTGGAATCCTGGAATCATTTTTAAAGGTCTGTGGAGTTTCCCAATTCTGTCAAAATCCAGACAGTCTTTTGATGAACTTTGAGACCTATCGCTGTGTTAAAGTTACTATATAAATGCATATTGCTTTTGTTTTGGATCAAAATATCATCGGAAAGTTTTGCAGTTAGTAGACAAAGCAACTCGGCAAAGAACACATGAAATGATAAATGCATATTATTGTGAGGTCTTCATCACAATGTTATAGGATTTGAAATGCATCCTTTCCTTTATGAGGCGTTATTCATCCATTTGCACATGACCGTAGGTCTATTCTACATCCATCATTATGGAGCAAAGATGAAAGCCTTATTGTGTTAAGTAAGGAAAGCTGCTGGGTGAACCATGCTTGGAGCCAAAGTTGACATTTCCGGGTTTAATTTGGGTCATCCATCTTGGCAGTTTAACTAATGGAGGGAAAGGGAGATCATTCTTGGAGCTGAGTTCAAATCAGAACGCTTCACTTGTAAATTACTTTAAATGTTAGTCATTCTTTTTACTTCCCCTGAACTCCCTCCACTGGTCCCTAGGTAAGTTGACCAGAAATCTGCTCCGTATTCAGTATAGTCCTGGACAATCTAATCTCAATATTGAGTGTGTCGTTCACAGCCCAATGACTTCTTCATTTTGAATGAGGTATTTGCATGACGCACATCAGAATACACAGTGTACATGGGACTCATTTTATAATGAAATACAATATCCTTCATCAAATCAGCTCAGACAGTGACAGGGTGGTTCTACTTTAGTGGAATTGTATTAAAACTGCAATTGGTTTGCACAACGCTGGCCTGTCGCTAGCAATGTCTAAGTCCACAAATTGTCCTTTAACTTCCAGCAGTAATTTCTCCAAACTTCATAAGACACTATTAAGGGGGCGCTAATCCCTGAATATTTCAAGGACTAAAGAGCCTCTGAGGTGCCCAAGGTGGTGTCTTAAGCGTCAGTGCCAGTTTAACCCATGTTTACAACCAGCCATCACCATGTAAAGTAGTTGAAGCATAATAATAATCTTTATTGTTGTCACAAGTAGGCTTACATTAACACTGCAATCAGGTTACTGTGAAAATTCCCCAGTCGCCACATTCTGGTTCTAAGAGGGAGAATTCAGAATTTTCAGCTGCTACGGGAATTGAGTCCACGCTGCTGGCCTTGTTCTGCATCACAAACCAGCTGTCTAGCCCACTGAGCTAAACCAGCCCCTCATGCATTAGGAGTAGCCATTTGGAAATAAATTGATTTGGAAACAAAGAAAATAACCTTACAATACCTATGGCTAAAGCAGTGAGATTCAAAAGAAGCTTTTCGCTCTGGTGATTAGGCAGTTCAGGTGGTTTGGTATTGCGATAATAGTAACAGACTCAAACGGAACAATTTCAAATGGGCTAGATTCTCCGTCCGTTTCACCGGCAGCGCACTCACGCCCGGAGAATTCCCGACAGCGTGGGGGTGGCCACAATGGGAAACCCCATTGGTCGGCTGCCGGGATGCGGAATCCCGCTGCTGGCAGGGGCGCACCGCATCAGAAAACGGGTGCGGCGGTATGGAAAGTCCCGCCCCCTGTTATTAACATTTCATGTGGTGCTGTCATCTTCCACAGGTATGCATCTTACAGAGAATTATTTTTGGAAAGAAATGTGTTATTCAGAAACGGTTTTCATCGTAACAAGGTAAAGCGAAACAATAACGTACAACAAACAGCATTGCAAAATAGACCCACCCACATCAACCCCACCCACCAACTCCAACCCTCCATGAACAAATTAAGACCAATCTTCCCCTTCCACCCGCCCCCGCCCCCCCCCCCCCCCCCCCCCCCCCCCCCAACTTCAGATTGGCTGGTCACTCCCAGCGTCTCTGCGTGGAAGGCCCCAGGGTGTGGGCCAGTTGATCTTTCTCCCTCCGGGTGCACTTGGGCCCCCGGGTTACTCCATGGGTCAGAGGGGCAGCTGCAGTGAGCTCCAGAAGCCTCAAAAGTCATCTGGTGCTGCCAGACCTAGCGGCCTACATTGTCTGAACCATGCTGTTGAAACCTTCAGTCATGGTGGTCAGGGACTGAGTCATATTTTGCGAGTTCTCCGGTCATGGGTCTGACGTCTTGCCTCAGGTTTTACGCTGTGGACTCCACGCTTGCTGTGTTGGCCTGGGTGCCACGCAGTGTTGGCACCATCTTTGGGATTCCTCCATTGACCATACAGTCACCGGATTGCTGCTGATTGTCGCTGACTCCAGCTCCTGGTATTCCCAACTCTGCCTTTGCACCTCAAGCAGCTGAGGGACAAACGTGTCCAGAGGCACAGTATCTGGCTATGGTACAACTGAGTCCCCGGATCCAGCAGACCTCCGACTGTCTAATCCCTGGGACATTCCTGCCTCAATCTGATGTGGATCAGAAGCAGTGTGGTGCTCACCAGATAGTGACCCACAAGCTTGCCTGCTAAGATCATCTACCAAGGTGTGTGTCCCTGCGCTGGTGGATGGTGCGGCTGATAGCCATGACGAATCTACAATGTCCTCCTCCGACATGTCCTCTGAGGTTGCGTTGAGGGTTGGCGGTGGGACCCTTCTGGTGGACGGGCCAGGCTGACCAGGTGATGCTTATGCAAGGAAAGGAACATGGTATTAGTACACGGCCAGGGCAATGGCCAGGGATATGCAGAACCCACGAGTTTGGACATAAACATGTAGTGGTTCTTCACGTTTCTCTCGCAGGCCCACCTCGTTCTCAAAACAGGCGCATCCCTGCTCCTCCCCAGCAAGATCAATGGTAGTTAGGATCTTCAGCTCTGGCATTCCACCGCATGTCTTCACTCACTTGCAGCAGTTGTGAGCAAGCTTATCTTGCAGGAACACAAATGGGAATGATAATAGCAGGCCGTCTGGGGGAATCAGATGTTGGTGAAACCTGGCATTTGTGGGTGCAGGTGGCGAGCAGGGAGGGGTCCCAGAGGGTATGAGGAAGCTTGTGGGAGGTTGGGCGCTGGGGCCCTGCTTGGTGGCAGTATGTGGAGTAGAGGTTACAGTCCGAGGGGTGAGGGCAAGGTGGAGGGCAGAGATTACTGGCACACTTACTCTGGCACAACAGAGTAGGTTGTTCATCGTCTTGTGGCATTGCAGCCCCGTCCTCTTGCGCTGGCTGCCGGCACTGACCACTGCTGCCGCCGTCTCCCAGGCGAGGTCGCCGATCTTTCTGGAGAGGCTCTTGCCAGCCTGAGGGTAAATTGTTCCCCTTCTCTCCGCTGTGGCATCAAGCATACGGGTGAAGGCCTGCTCCGTGGAGCAGGGAGCGGAAGCATCTTCGCTGCCATCCCCCTGGCTTGACTGTGAGCAAGTGCCTGACAATTCCACTGGGGCAGGTGGAACTCGCAGCGGGTTACTGGGAACATTCTACCAAAACAGTTTATTTTTTTTTCCTTTTTAAATTTAGAGTATCCAATTATTTTGTTTTCCAATTAAGGGGCAACTTTAGTGTGCCCAATCCACTTAACCTGCACATCTTTGGGTTGTGGGGGTGAAACCCACGCAGACACGGGGAGAATGTGCAAACTCCACACGGACAGTGACCCAGAGCCGGGATTCGAACCCGGGTCGTCAGTGCCGTAGTCCCAGTGGTAACCACTGCGCCACCGTGCCGCCCCCACCCGAACTGTTTAAAGCGTGTTCTGTCAGGGCAGCACGGTGGCGCAGTGGTTAGCACTGCTGTCTCACGGCGCTGAGGTCCCAGGGTTGATCCTGGCTCTGGGTCACTGTCCGTGTGGAGTTTGCACATTCTCCCCGTGTCTGCGTGGGTTTCGCCCCCACAACCCAAAGATGTGCAGGGTAGGTGGATTGGCCGCGCTAAATTGCCCCTTAATTGAAAAAAATGAAATGGATACTCTAAATTTATTTTTTTTAAAGTGTGTTCTGTCTTGGAAATGCTGGGATTGTGAGAGCTCCTGCAGGCTCTCTGGTGTTAACTATATTCAATTTTAATATATTTAAATTTAAAAAAATAAATCACAAAACCAGCACGAACACACACGCACGCAGTCAGCCTGCATCTTAATAAATCATAATAAATGAATAAAAATACAGCTGATAAATTTTGGCAGCATGTTGCTAATGGAAATCGAGGATGTTGAACGAGTTTTTGCAGCTGCCTCTGATTAGAACCAACCCCGGTTTAAGGGCAGCTTTCTGAGTACATCCTTCTTCTTAGTCTTTTTTTCCTTAACCCTCGGTGAACCTGTGAGCATTACCTCTCCGTACAAGTGATGTCCTTTTATAGGTCGATTTGTTTCTTTTTTATTCGTTCTTGCGATGTGGGCATCGCTGGATGGGTCATCCCTAATTGCCCTTGAGGGTATTTAAGAGTGAACCGCATCACTGTGAGGGTCGGGAGTCAGCTGTAGGCCAGGCCAGGTAAGGACGACAGATTTCCTTCCCTGACGGACGTGAATAATAATAATCACTTATTGTCACAAGTAGGCTTCGATGAAGTTACTGTGTAAAGCCCCAATTCGCCACATTCCAGCACCTGTTCGGGGAGGCTGGTACGGGAATTGAACCCGCGCTGCTGGCCTTCTTCTGCATTGCAAGCCAGCTGTTTAGCCCACTGTGCTAAACCAGGCCCTTTATTTGTGAACCAGATGGGTTTTTACGACAATCGATTCATGGTCATCATTAGACTTTTTATTCCAGATATTTATTGAATTCAAATTCCATCACCTGCAGTGCCGGGATTCAAACCTGAAACCCCAGCGTATTACGCTGGGTCTCTGGAATGCTAGTCCAGTGACAATACCACTATGCCACTCCGAGAGTTCTCTTTGCTTGTTTTTTGGCTTTCTTTGTGCTGCTCCCTAATCTCCTCCACCTCTTCCAATAACCCAATGGACACTCACAATCTGACCATCTCAGGACATGAGAAAGTTTATCTGGGAATATGGGGGTAAGATTTTGCGTAACCATAAACACATGATTCATAAACTGAGCAAAACGTCTGACCACCGGACACCAGCTAAACGAATAATTAAGCGAAAGAACATTTATATGTCGGCAAAGATTTATGGAGTTACATTTACCAAAATGCACTAGACTTTGGGGTGGTCCCGGCGGATTGGAAATGAGCAAACGTGACACCACTGTTTAAAAAGGAGGTAGGCAGAAAGCGGGTAATTATAGGCCAGTGAGCATAACTTCAGTAGTAGGGAAGATGCTGGATTCTATCATCAAGGAAGAAATAGCGAGGCACCTGGATGGAAATTGTCCCATTGGGCAGACGCAGCATGGGTTCATAAAGGGCAGGTCGTGCCTAACTAATTTAGTGGAATTTTTTGAGGACATTACCAGTGCGGTAGATAACGGGGAGCCAATGGATGTGGTATATCTGGATTTCCAGAAAGCTTTTAACAAGGTGACACACAGAAGGTTGCTGCATAAGGTAAAGATGCATGGCATTAAGGGGAAAGTAGTAGCATGGATAGAGGTTTGGTTAATTAATAGGAAGCAAAGATTGGGGATTAATGGGTGTTTCTCTAGTTGGCAATAAGTAGCTAGTGGTGTCCCTCAGGAATCAGTGTTGGGCCCACAATTGTTCACAATTTACATAGATGATTTGGAGTTGGGGACCAAGGGCAATGTGTCCAAGTTTGCAGACGACACTAAGATGAGTGGTAAAGCAAAAAGTGCAGAGGATACCAGAAGTCTGCAGAGGGATTTGGATAAGTTAAGTAAATGGGCTAGGGTCTGGCAGGTGGAATACAATGTTGACAAATGTGAGGTTATCCATTTTGGTAGGAATAACAGCAAAAGGGATTATTATTTAAATGATAAAATAGTAAAACATACCGCTGTGCAGAGAGACCTGGGTGTGCCAGTGCATGAGTTGTAAAAAGTTGGTTTACAGGTGCAACAGGTGATTAAGAAGGCAAATGGAATTTTGTCCTTCATTGCTAGAGGGATGGAGTTTAAGACTAGGGAGGTTATGCTGCAATTGTATAAGGCGTTACTGAGGCCACACCTGGAGTATTGTGTTCAGTTTTGGTCTCCTTACCTGAGAAAGGACGTACTGGCGCTGGAGGGTGTGCAGAGGAGATTCACTAGGTTAGTCCCAGAGCTGAAGGGGTTGGATTACGAGGAGAGGTTGAATAGACTGGGACTGTACTCGTTGGAATTTAGAAGGATGAGGGGGGATCTTATAGAAACATATAAAATTCTGAAGGGAATAGATAGATGTGGGCAGGTTGTTTCCACTGGCGGGTGAAAGCAGAACTAGGGGGCATAGCCTCAAAATAACGGGAAGTAGATTTAGGACTGAGTTTAGGAGGAACTTCTTCACCCAAAGGGTTGTGAATCTATGGAATTCCTTGCCCAGTGAAGCAGTAGAGGCTCCTTCATTAAATGTTTTTAAGATAAAGATAGATAGTTTTTTGAAGAATAAAGGGATTAAGAGTTATGGTGTTCGGGCTGGAAAGTGGAGCTGAGTCCACAAAAGATCAGCCATGATCTCATTGAATGGTGGAGCAGGCTCGAGGGGCCAGATGGCCTATTCCTGCTCCTAGTTCTTATGTTCTTAAAACTTCTGACCCCCGGACACCAGCTAAACAAATAAATAAGCGAAAGAACATTTATATGTCGGCAAAGATTTATGGAGCTACATATAATTATAGCAATGTATGGTTTGCAATTTAATCTGAAATTTGCATGTTAGAAATAATGTAATGATTTGATAAAACATGTGGTGCTTACCAGTATCAGTGAAGGCAGAGTGCTTGTGTTAAGTTCCTCTTCCATGTAGCTATTGTAGCTTCAGTGAAACATCTTGATATAGGCCACGGCAGTTAATGTTTATTTCACTTAAATACAGTGGAGGTTTGAGTCTTCGACTTGCGCATCCCCGTGAAGACCTGCTGGTACCTCTTGTAACTCCACCAGTCTGACAAAGATAAATAAAGTCATAAAGGTGATCCCTAATAATTTCAAAGAGTCGGAGAATACCTTTGCTGATACTATTCATGTTATTTCGACTTCATTCCATGTCAGTGGAACACCAATGATGTCAGTTGTACACTTTTGACCGTTTTGCGGACTAGCAACTGATGTGGTTGGAGTGTTGTGTGACTCCGTTCGAGGTCAGTGATCTTGGTCGACCGCCATTTCGGTGTCAAATGATGCCTGAAAGATTGCCTTTGAATGAGATCATCACAAATGAGCGCAAATGAGCACTGCTACATGCATAATGACATCAGAATTTTCGGGAAGGGAACGAGTGCCCACGTTGAGCTGAGGGCAGCACGGTAGCACACGTGGCTAGCACAGCGCCAGGGTCCCATGTTCGATTCCCCGCTGGGTCACTGTCTGTGCGGAGTCTGCACGTTCTCCCCGTGTCTGCGTGGGTTTCCTCCGGGTGCTCTGGTTTCCTCCCACAGTCCAAAGACGTGCAGGTTAGGTGGATTGGCCATGCAAAATTTCCCTTAGTGTCCAAAAAAGGTTAGGAGGGGTTATTGGGTTATGAGGATAGGGTGGAAGTGAGGGCTTAAGTGGGTCGGTGCAGACTTGATGGGTTGAATGGCCTCCTTCTGCATTGTATGTTCTATGTATCTATGTATCAATGCTGGAAACATGACTCGTCACCCGCACCATTAAAGTGTCCCAATGCGCCTTTTAGCCAATGAAGAACTTTTCAAATCTGTTCCTCAAAGTAGAACTCTCTTTAAATTCCCTCCAAATTTGAAAATCTGTTTTAATACACTGAGATTTTACAGCTTGTACGGTACTGAACCCAACACCGCAAATCTATTAGTGTTTCCTGGAGGCAGTAAATGGAGGCGTGAGGGAGATTGTTATGGATCTCTTCGGAGGTGAAGTTTCATAAGGGAAGCTATCAATCTGGGCGGCACGGTGGCGCAGTGGTTAGCACCGCTGCCTACGGAGCTGAGGACACGGGTTCGATCCCGGACACGGGTCACTGTCTGTGTGGAGTTTGCACATTCTCCCCGTGTCTGCGTGGGTCTCACACCCACAAGCCAAAGATGTGCAGGATAGGTGGATTGGCCACGCTAAATTGCCCATTAATTGGAAAAAAAATAATTGGGTACTGTAAATTTTTAAAAAAGGAAAGCTAGCAATTTTCATTGCCAGGCTGCGCCTAGACCACTGAGAACCAAATAGTTTTATCAAGAAAGATCTCGGCTTTGATGTGTTTTTTGACAGTCTTCAGCTGCGTTACGATCTTCAGCACTGTGTTCACTTTTTCTTCAGCAACAATTTGCCATTCTTCCTAATAACCTTGCACTGTCAAAAAAGCAAAAGTCAGAGGCAGCACGGTGGCGCAGTGGGTTAGCCCTGTTGCCTCACGGCGCCGAGGTCCCAGGTTCGATCCCGGCTCGGGGTCACTGTCCGTGTGGAGTTTGCACATTCTCCCCGTGTTTGCGTGGGTGTCGCCCCCACAACCCAAAAAAAAAAAAGATGTGCAAGGTAGGTGAATTGAACACGCAAAATTGCCCCTTAATTGGAAAAAAATGAATTGGGTGCTCTAAATTTATTAAAGAAAAAGTATTGCATTAATATGGTGTCTTTCACAACTGACATCCCAAAGCATTATACAGCCAATGAAGAACTTTCAGAGTGTGGTCACTGTTGTAAAGAGAAAAACAGCAAACTGTCATAAACAGCAATGTGATCATTACCAGATCGGACCTGTTCTTGTGATGCTCCTTGATAAATATTGGCCAGGACACTGGGGTTAACTCTCCTCTTCTTCTTTGAAATAGCCCTATGGGATCTTTAAGATCTGTCTGAAAGGTCAGATGAGGTTCAACATCAGATCCGAAAGGTAGCACTTCCAAGAGTGCAACTTCAAACAATAATCCTATGGCTAAGAGGCAAGAGAGCTACCAGCTGAGCCGTGGCTAGTACATAACATTTATTTTATCACCAAAAGTTTCTTGGTGTGGCAAAATATATTGGCAAATTATTTCAAAAGAATTTGCTAGAAGAATGTTTCAGCACCATCTCCCCAGCATGAGTTGGGTATCAAAACCATTGTCCTCCAACTGGGGAGAATGGAGAAGAAATGCCGCTTTCTTGGGTCAAGTGGTTTAAGGAACGTAAAAGAGTTATTTTCAAAAAACCAATTCATGGAGTACCCAATTCATTTTTTCCAATTAAGGGGCAATTTAGCGTGGCCAATCCACCTACCCTGCGCATCTTTGGGTTGTGGAGACAAAACCCACGGAAACACAGGGAGAATGTGCAAGCTCCCAACACAGACAGTGACCTAGAGCCGGGATCGAACCTGGGGCATCGGCGCTGTGAGGCAGCAGTGCTAACCACTGTGCTACTGTGCCTCACCTTATATAACAAGAACTATAATGAAATATGCAGTAAAGACAACCAGTTAACTATAAACTAATTCCGAACTCTCCACTTTAAATTGCTCCCCCACCCTCTACACGCACACACAAGACAGACAAACACAGAGGGGTGGAAAGGGGTAAAAATCATAAGTGAAAGGAAAAAGAGTCCCGGTTTCAGATGATGGGGTTTGAGCACACTTTCCTTCACAGCAAGTTTGCAGGTCCTGCTCTTTGTTTTGCAGCCTGTGATGGTCTCTCTGCAAGTTCAGGAATGCAGTGCTCACAGCAACCTTCCTGGAGAGGCATTTTATTTCTCTTCAAAAATTGCTTTCAGTTTAAGGTTAGTATTCAGGCCTCTGTAGTTTCAGTAACACAGTACTCACAGCAGGCTTTCTGGAGAGAGAAAGTAGCAGGACCTTTTTCCGTGTTGCCAGGATCAAAACTGAAACTCCTTGGGACTCTGAAAAGCATTCCACTGGATACAACCCAATCACCACCTGTTACCAGGCAGACTACAGCCTTTTAGGCCAGTTCATTAACCACCAGCCAATCAATCAAACCGAGTCCTAATCCATCTCTCTCACTGGTGCCGGGAAGTCTGTCGTCTCCTGTTCAAACCAGCACACGCTGGCAAAGTGATCTCTTCTTTATTGTCTGGATTCTTCAGCTTGAATTAAAGGTACAGACTGCCTTAAAGGGATATGTCCATTAATCATTTGTGGATCAAATTAAGAACAGCAAGATAAAAGAAAGGGGAAATAAGGGGAAGAAACAGGAAGGACCCTTGCACTACGTTGCTCTCATTAGAATTCAGTGAAGAACTTTGGCTGGACAATTGGCTCTACCTGTGCCTAAAATTGTGCTTAAGAGGAAAGTAGAAAATAATTGGAAGAGGTAAAACGTAAAGAGTTCAGCCCAACAAAATGCGATTTGGATATGTAGCTCTTCTGTGTGGGATAATATGAGGGGCCGAACGGTTCCGTTCCGAGATGATACAAAGGACCTTTCCAGCAAGAAACAAAACAATTTGGCCCAGTTCTGCAGAACAGTGATCACGTATAATGTAAAATCATGATTTGAGAAGTATATAAAAAACACCAATAAATCTCAACACTCAACGTACAATTTAAATATCGACGATGCCATGTGGCTGAATGCACTAACAAATTGCACACAATTTAAGTTGCAAATTTACAGACATTCTAAATGTGAGATACATGTTCATTTTCCATTCATTTCTTTTATTTTTGGTGTCAAGTTCTAATTGTCACATAATGGGCAGCTATGAAAACCTCCTCTGATTTATGATATTTCAGCTTGTTTCACATTTGCTGATCAGGGCTAAACCAACAAGAACAGTCTGCTTGATTGACTTGTCCCTTGGTGACAACATGTACTCATGCTGCAAATTGCATTCAGCCTCATTTGTGGTACTGTGTGGACTCTCACCTTTTTAACGTTTAATTGCCTGCATCTCTGCACCCTCCTTTTTCTTATCATCATTACAGGCTGGCGACGAAGGCAGCAGAGAGGGAGCTGTTGTGCTAAATTAGCTCAGTGTCTCCGGCACCCGACCAGTCAATCTCACGTGCCAGCTACATTTGCAGTCGCGATCGATCTGCTCCAGGACGGAAACCTTGCCATGGTTTTTATTTCTTCAGGACCCGGCGAGCGATCAACTTTTCCTTCTGTCTCAGATGCACTGCTTCTTAAAAAGATTACTGCAGCGAGATTGGTACTTGATGGAAAGAAATGAGCCATAGAACTTGACAAAGGATTGCAGCCGGCAAGCAGCAGAGGTGAGTGCCTTCGAAGTCTTTTGAAGATTATTTTTTTTTAGAGAGTGCGTGTTTTATACACTGGTGCTGGTGAAATAATAAAGGGAGGCCACTGGGGAAATAGTGGGGGCGTGTACCGTACCATCAGCTCCTGGTTAACGTTACAAAAATCAGTCTTTATTATAGCGATACAAAGGTGTGAATGTGAAACATCAAACATGTCACCACACGTCCCCTCTTTTTTCCAGCTATTTTGGGTGAAATGTTACATTTCTTGGAAAATTCCGGCCTACGCATTGTAATCAGAATTCAAAATTAGTGTCTCTCTCCCAACTTGCTGGCAGAGCGGAGCAGAAAATGTACCTGTTGTATTTGTGTGTGATGCACAGGCACAGCAGCTCATATAACATTCCAGATAAATTCAATACTTACCAGCAGATTTTATTACAGTTTAACATTACAATTGGAGGCAGGTGAATATTGAACAAAGAGGATTGAAACACTGCCATCAAGCCCCTGAAGATAGCTCAAGTATTATTTTTCACAGTACAGAATGAACTCGAAGAGCTCATTGGTGAACTCTGCAGACACCTTGCGAGGCCGAGAGTTTAATCTTACTTGGCCGTGTCAAACCCTCTCTCGCTATGCTGCACCTACTCTTCACACTGTCTATACTTCTCTCAAAATCCACTGTGTCCCTCTCAACATGCTGTCTCCATCTTTCCTCCTCACCTCGTTATTTTTCAACTTCCCGCTCTGTAAGTCAGGTATCCCACAATATTGATCTGTATTTCTTTCTCATCATGTTTACACTTCCTTCAGGTTGTATTGTGTTACCTAACTGTGTTTTGATCTCTCAGCATGCCATCTACAATCCCGTCTCAGAGAGATAGGCTTTCATGTGTTACTATTTCCATTTTGTTACAAAGAAGATGACGAGGGAAGTTTTCTCCTCACTGTGTAACACTGTTGTCTGGCCGTGTAACTCTCATTGTGTTAAAATGATGATTCATCTCCTGTCTTCATCAAGACTCCATTTGAGCGAAGATTTAGCTCTTTGTTTCTACAAGTATTTTTTTTTAAAATATATTTTATTGAAAATTTTTTCCAAACAACAATTTTTTCCCTCTTACAAAGTAAACGTACCAGTAAAGAAATTTTAACAATAAACAAATAACTAAACCCCATAATCGTTTAACATAAACTAAAACCCCCAACCCCCCCCCCTCCCCCCCCCCCCCCCCCCGGGTTGCTGCTGCAGGTCATCTGTCTTCCCTCTAACGTTCCCCTAAGTAGTCGAGAAATGGCTGCCACCGCCTGGTGAACCCTTGAGCCGATCCTCTCAGGGCAAACTTTATCTGCTCCAGTTTAATGAACCCCGCCATATCGTTTACCCAGGCCTCCAGTCCGGGGGGTTTCGCCTCCTTCCACATGAGTAGGATCCTGTGCCGGGCTACTAGGGACGCAAAGGCCACAACGTCGGCCTCTTTCGCCTCCTGCACTCCCGGCTCATCCGCAACTCCAAATAGAGCTAACCCCCAGCCTGGTTTGACCCGGGCCTTCACCACCCGCGAAATCACTCCTGTCACTCCCTTCCAATACCCTTCCAGTGCTGGGCACGCCCAAAACATATGTGCGTGGTTTGCCGGGCTTCCGCCGCACCTCCCACATTTGTCCTCCACTCCAAAGAACCTGCTCAATCTTGCTCCCGTTATGTGTGCTCTATGTAGCACCTTGAATTGAATCAGGCTAAGCCTGGCGCATGAGGAAGAGGCGTTTACTCTGCTTAGGGCATCAGCCCACATACTTTCCTCAATCTCCTCCCCTAGCTCTTCTTCCCACTTTCCTTTTAGTTCGCCCACCAACTCCTCCCCCTCTTCCCTCATCTCTCGGTATATCTCTGACACCTTGCCCTCTCCGACCCACACCCCCGAAAGCACTCTGTCCTGAGTCCCCTGTGTCGGGAGCAGCGGAAATTCCCTCACCTGTTGTCTAGTAAACGCCCTCACCTGCATATATCTCAGGAAGTTTCCCCGGGGCAACTTATACTTTTCCTCCAATGCTCCCAAGCTCGCAAAAGTCCCATCTATAAATAAATCTCCCACCCTCCTAATTCCCAACTGGTGCCAGCTCTGAAATCCTCCATCCATTCTTCCTGGGGCAAATCTATGGTTGTTCCTGATTGGGAATCACCAGGGCTCCCTGCACACCTCTCTGTCGCCTCCACTGTCCCCAGATATTCAATGTTGCCGCCACCACCGGGTTCATGGTAAACTCTTTTGGTGAGAACGGTAGCGGCGCCGTCACCAGCGCCTCTAAACTCGTCCCTTTACAGGACTTTCGCTCCAGTCTTTTCCACGCCGCTCCCTCACCCTCCATCATCCATTTACGTATCATTGCCACATTGGCGGCCCAATAGTAATCGCCCAAGTTCGGTAGTGCCAATCCTCCTCTGTCCCTGCTACGCTGAAGGAACCTCCTCCTTACTCTCGGAACTTTCCCTGCCCACACGAAGCTCGTGATGCTCCTGTCTATTTTATTGAAAAAGGTCTGAGTGATTAGTATAGGGAGACATTGAAATACAAATAAGAACCTCGGGAGGACCATCATCTTAATTGCCTGCACTCTGCCCGCCAACGACAGAGGCTGCATGTCCCACCTCTTGAAGTCCTCCTCCATTTGTTCTACCAGCCGTGTCAGATTAAGTCTGTGCAAGGTTCCCCAGCTCCTAGCGATCTGAATCCCCAGGTATCGGAAGTTTCTTTCCACTTTCCTTAGAGGCAGGCCTTCTATCTCTCTGCTCTGGTCCCCTGGATGTATCACAAATAATTCACTCTTCCCCATGTTTAGCCTATACCCCGAGAAATCCCCGAACTCCCTCAACATTCGCATAACCTCTATCATCCCCCCGCTGGGTCCGACACGTATAACAATAGGTCATCTGCGTATAGCGAGACTCGGTGTTCTTCTCCCCCTCTAATCACCCCTCTCCATTTCCTGGAGTCTCTCAACGCCATGGCCAAAGGTTTGATTGCCAACGCGAACAACAATGGAGACAGCGGGCATCCCTGTCTTGTTCCCCTATATAGTCGGAAATACTCCGATCTTTGTCGACCCGTAACTACACTTGCCGTTGGGGCCCCATAAAGAAGTTTGACCCAGCTAATAAACCCGTTCCCGAACCCAAACCTCCTTAACACCTCCCATAAATACTCCCACTCCACCCTATCAAATGCCTTCTCTGCATCCATTGCCGCCACTATCTCTGCCTCCCCCTCCACTGGGGGCATCATTATCACCCCTAATAGTCGTCGCACGTTAACATTCAGTTGTCTCCCTTTTACGAACCCTGTCTGGTCTTCGTGCACCACCCCCGGGACACAGTCCTCTATCCTCGATGCCAGTACCTTTGCCAGCAATTTGGCGTCCACGTTCAATAATGAAATAGGTCTATAGGACCCGCACTGCAACGGATCTTTATCCCTCTTCAAAATTAGCGATATCGTCGCCTCCGACATTGTCGGGGGTAAAGTCCCTCCTTCCCTGGCCTCATTGAACGTCCTCACTATCAACGGGGCCAACAAGTCCACATATTTTCTGTAAAATTCCACCGGGAACCCGTCTGGTCCCGGAGCCTTCCCTGCTTGCATGCTCCCCAGTCCCTTAATAACCTCGTCCACCCCAATCGGTGCCCCCAGGCCTACCACCTCCTGCTCCTCCACCCTCGGGAACCTCAATTGATCCAGGAACTGCCGCATCCCCTCCTCTCCCTCTGGGGGTTGAGACCTATACAGTCCCTCATAAAAGGTCTTGAACACTTCATTTATCTTTCCTGCTCTTCGCACCGTGTCTCCCTTTTCGTCTCTAATTCCTCCTATCTCCCTCGCTGCTGTCCTCTTTCGCAACTGATGAGCCAGCAGGCGACTAGCCTTTTCCCCATATTCATACCTCCTCCCCTGTGCCTTCCTCCACAGCACCTCTGCCTTTCTGGTGGTCAGGAGGTCAAACTCCGTCTGGAGTCGTCTCCTCTCCCTGTACAGTCCCTCCTCCGGGGTCTCTGCAAATTCCCTATCCACCCTTAAAATCTCCCCCAGTAATCTTTCCCTTTCCTTGGCCTCTGTTTTCCCTTTGTGGGCCCCAATGGAGATCAGCTCTCCTCTGACCACCGCTTTTAGTGCTTCCCATACCACTCCCACAGGGACCTCGCCGTCGTCATTGACCTCCAGGTATCTCTCAATACACCCCCGCACTCTTGCACACACTCCCTCATCCGCCATCAATCCCACATCTAATCGCCAGAGTGCTCTCTGCTCCCTTTCCTCTCCTAGTTCCAGGTCCACCCAGTGTGGGGCATGGTCCGAAACCGCTATGGCTGAATACTCAGCTTCTTCCACCCTAGAGATCAACGACCTTCCCAAAACAAAGAAATCTATCCGGGAGTACACTTTATGGACATGGGAGAAGAAGGAGAACTCCCTAGCCCTAGGTCTAAGAAATCGCCATGGATCCACTCCCCCCATTTGGTCCATAAACCCCTTAAGCACCTTGGCCGCTGCCGGCCTTCTTCCGGTCTTTGAGCTGGATCTATCTAGCCCCGGGTCCAGCACAGTATTAAAGTCCCCTCCTAAAATCAAGTTTCCTACCTCCAGGTCCGGTATACGCCCCAGCATCCGTCTCATAAATCCCGCATTGTCCCAGTTCGGGGCATATACATTAACCAACACGACCTCCATTCCCTCCAGCCTGCCACTCACCATTACATATCTACCTCCGCTATCTGCTACGATGTTCTTTGCTTCAAATGCTACCCGTTTCCCCACCAATATGGCCACCCCTCTATTCTTTGCGTCTAGTCCTGAGTGGAACACCTGTCCCACCCATCCTTTCCTTAACCTAACTTGGTCCGCCACCTTCAGGTGCGTCTCTTGGAGCATAACCACGTCTGCCCTTAGTCCTTTCAAATGCGCGAGCACTCGGGCCCTTTTAATCGGTCCGTTCAGGCCTCTCACGTTCCACGTGATCAGCCTCACTAGGGGGCTACCTGCCCCCCTCCCGTGTCGACTAGCCATTACCTTCTCTAGGCCAGTCCCATATCCCGCCTCCGCGCTCCCACTCGCTCCCCCAGCGTCGCACACCAGCCCCGTCCACCCACTCTTTAGCCATTTCCTTTTGGATTTCCGCAGCAGCAACCCAGTTGTCCCCCCCTCCCCCTTCCCCCCCCCCAGATCTCTTTCTAGCGTGATTGCTCCCCCATATTACTTCCGTAAGTCAGCTGACTTCAACTGACCCCAGCTACTCCTGCTCACTCCTCGACCCCGCCGTGTGGGGAACTCCCATCCGCCTTGCGCCTGTCTTCCCGCCATATTCTTTCTGGCGCGGGAACATCCCTTTACCTGACCCGCCTCTTGTGGCGCAGCTCCCTTTCCCCTCCCCCTCCCCTTCCTCATTCTCCATCTATGTCACGTCTTTCCCCCCTCACCGGCGCGGCGCGATTCCCGCCCCCGCCAAATCCCGGCGCCGGAGAACTCGGCAGCCGGCGGGGGCGGAATTCATGCCGGTCCTCCGGCGATTCTCTGGCCCGGCAGGGGGGTCGGAGAATCCCGCCCAGAGTCTCTGGAACCCCTTATAGGTGCTATAGAAATGCAAGTTGTTAAAATGAGCATGTTGTTGTGGGCCACGGTAACATTTGTCCTCACTTAATGTGGTACAGCTGTAAGTCTGGTCAGCAGGTTCTGCACAGGGACACCTGGTTAATGTTAAAAAAAATAGACACTAACTGTTGGTTTGTGCAGGTGTGGGAACTTAAAAAAAACTGAGATCTCGGTGTCCAGGTAAGATTTGAATGAAAGGAAAATATTCCAAAATGGGCGGGAAGCTTAATTGTCATCACAGAGCTGATGATATCAGCTGGATAAATGGAATTGAGATACCAGGGGCTGAATGGCCTCCTCCTATTCCTGATGTTCCGATATTCCTATATTATCCGGAATTGTCAGTAATGATGGTGAGGTGGAATTGTCACCCAACGCCCAGTGGGGATGAGCGAGCATTTCTGCTTGCATTTCATGTCTAGTGATTCGGGGGGAAATGGCCTATCGGTGTAATTACTGTCTGCTCATTTTAACCAGCATCTGTTGCCGTGTCCGAGTTCCATTCCTGCAGGGCGGACGGAGCTCATTTTCATAGTAATTGCCTTGGCTTTCTGAAAGGCAGCGAGAGCGTTTCATGGCCGACATTGAAATGGGCTACTTCCACGGCTGTTATGTTGATGAATGGCTGCTTCAGGGTATTTTTGTGTCGGAATAACTCACACGTTTCATTGCGCACGGCCACTTCTGTAGTTCTGGAGAGTTCGCAGACAGCAGCTGATCTGTGATCAGCACCACTAGCTTGTTCTGCATTTTATATCATGCAATAAAAGGTTATTCGGATTACAAGAGAAAAAGTTCTCCTGTGTGAAGGTTTCGAAAGAACATGTGGTTTTCAATTTTGTTGCACACAGAGAAACACTTCCTTGTTATTCTTCAAAGTGTCTCCATTTCAGAAGTGCTTCTTTCAAAGATCTTCTGTGATGTACTGTCAGGTTGGACCCAATGTGCTGGATTCTCCATTTCAGTGGTTAAGTGCCGGCTCGAATGGAGAATTTGCGGCAGGTATACGACCAAAAAATCGGCGCTGACCCCTCACCGATTCTGGGACCGGTGAGGGGCTAGCAGCGGGGCTGGGTGGAAACCCCCGGCTCCCGCGCCAAAAATGGCCGGTCCCTGGCCGCACATGCGCACGGCTGATGACCTGCAGCGGTTGCGCCATGCGCAGACCCAACCCGCCATCTGCGACCCCACAGCCCACACCCTGGCCACCCCCCCACCGGTCCCCCAGCCCTCGCGAAAAGCCGCCCCAGCCAGCGGCACGGATCCCGGCCAAGTGTGCGCCGCTGGACACAGCCCGCAGCCACCATGCCGGGTTCCGGACCTGATGTGAGACCACCCGTGCCCCGCGCTGTCGGGAACTCAGCCCAACGGGGACGGAGCATCGCGGGAGGTCCTGCCGATGACGGACCAATGCCGTTGCAAAGGCGCGCGGCGCCGATTATGCCAATTCCGAGGGGGAAGAGCATGGCTGAATGGGTGCCGGCTCCATTCGGGCGTCGGAGCCAATTCTCCACCCGATCGCCAATTACAATATCGGCATTGGGCAGCAGAGAATCCAGCCCAATATTTTCGCACTGGTTTCTTTGCAAAATGGAGAACAGGTTGAAACAGCCAAACAAAGGGTGGGATATTACATCCTCACCCAGTCCCGCCGATAGTCAGTGGACCTTTGACTGGGCCGCAGAAACTCTCGCGGCAAATGCCACCATGGCGGGGCTGGAAATTTTCCCATCCCGACCACGAGGACTCGTGCCACTGGCGGGACTGGAACATCCCGCTCCAAGGTTGGCAGCCAACTGCAATCGAAGATTTGTTTATACCGAGGATTGGTTTCCACTGACTCTTTCAAATCCTGACCAATTTGTGAAGAAGAATGTTTTCACGACATCAGCAACTATACTTATCAGGAGAGCAGTTTTTTACTGTTGCTAGTTGATCTCAGAACTGATGTGTGGGGCGAGACCAGCTTCTCATCCCTGAAACTTTGAAAGAGTCCCTGGTCTTTCTGTAAAATTGGGTTTTCATTTGTTTCTGAACACGCGACGCAGTGATATAAATAATGTATTCCTATGTCACTAAACCCCAAAGTGCCCTGTCCCCTCCAAACACCACTCCCTGTCTCCTTATCCTTATCTCTCCTCTTCATTTGTCAGAGACCCCTCCCACCCAGGCTTTGCCCTCTTCCAGACCCGTCCATCAGGCAGAAGGTACAGAAGTCTGAAGACCCGCACATCCAGACATAGGAACAGCTTCTTCCCCACAGCTATAAGACTCCTCAACGACTCCCCCTCGGACTGATCTGTTCTCTGTAAGAACACTATTCACAGCGCCCTATGCTGCTCTTGTTTGGCCCTTGTTCCGCACAGTAACCAATCTCTATTTGTTGATGTACCATTGTTAGTGTACTCTGTCGATTATTCTTTTGCCTACTATGTACGTATTGTGTACATTCCCTTGGCCGCAGAAAAATACGTTTCACTGTACTTCGATACATGTGACAATAAATATCAATCAATCAGTCAATCAATCCATTTGCCTCTCCCCGCTCCTTTTCATTTCCAATCATTACCCTTTCTTCATTACCATTTTTCCCGCCCCCACCCTCCCTTCGCACAAGCTACCTGAGTTCGCCCTTTGCAAACTGTCGATGGTGGGGAGCCCCGTTTCCCTGACAACACCCACCTCGTAGCAGTGGGGATCATCTCAATTAGCAACAGGAACCTCTCATACAAGCAGCCCTGAGGGGAACAGAAGGTGCTGATTTTGTTAGCGCACACTGAAATGCAGATTCAGAAATGCTGATGGTTAGCAAGTTTGAATGCATTAGTGTGTTTGTAAGCTCGTACTGAGTAACCAGTGTTTGCGCTAAATTGAGGGTTGAGAAACCTGCAAAGTAATAACATGGGGCCTAATTTTAACTCCTTATAAGTGAATGAGTAAGTTAAAATTGGGTCCAATATACATTTTTAATAAACATTTTGATTTAGTTTGTATGAACAGAAGCCAATTTCAAGAGTTACTTTATTCAGCTTACTGCGTAGCAGGAAAGTCACAGGGCCCGATCTTCCCAAAAGGGGACAAAGTCCCCGAGCGGGCATGTTCACCGAGTGTTTCCTGGCACTCGCAGTGCCGGGAAACACGTGGCTATTCAACACGACTCGTTTTGAATAAGGGACCTGAACTGGGGACGGGCGGCCACGGCTGCACATAGCCCCCTTTTTCTACAATGGGGAGCTCCGCTTGCCAGAACGTCCCACGGTAGCGAGAGATCGAGGCCCTCAAAAGGAACCCCGATATCCCTCCCCAGACGGGAACATAATATGGGAGAGTCCCGCGGCCCCCTCCTCCCCCCCACATCGGGCATCCCCAGCCCGATCACGCACATGCAGAAAATGCCAGCTTGACACCTGGGTAATGCCCCTGTCAGCTGGCAGTGCCACCTGAGCACCTTCGGCACCCAAGGAGGACCATCACTTGGATTCCTTACAGATATAAAGCATATTCTTGCTTTTATGGTTGAGTTTGGTTAATTGATAATGTTACGCGATTAGAAAATGAATCTGCACAAAGTAAATTATAGCTTGAAATAAGTGTGGAATTTAGTTGAGCACATTTGGAACAATACCCACATAAACAAAGGCCAGTGTTAGCTTCGAGAGCTTTAGCCATTCAATTGGCATTACGTCATGTAATGATGTAAGCAGAAACAGGAGGGTGTTTCCTGATGCACAATGTTCACTGTGCAAAGTGCCAATTTTTCATTCAGCGTGCTACAATTTAAGAAATGCCCCTGCCCCTGGATTAGGTAATAAAGCTCCCTGCAGAATTAAGGACTTTTAAAATAATAATAATAATAATCTTTATTGTCACAAGTAGGCTGACATTAACACTGCAATGAAGTTACTGTGAAAAGCCCCTCGTCGCCACACTCCGACACCTGTTTCATAGATTATCATAGAATTTACAGTGCAGAAGGAGGCCATTCGGCCCATCGAGTCTGCACTGGCTCTTGGAAAGAGCACCCTATCCAAGGTCAACACCTCCACCCTATCCCCATAACCCAGTAACCCCACCCAACACTAAGGGCAATTTTGGACACTAAGGGCAATTTAGCATGGCCAATCCACCTAAACTGCACATCTTTGGACTGTGGGAGGAAACCGGAGCACCCGGAGGAAACCCACGCACACACGGGGAGGATGTGCAGACTCCGCACAGACAGTGACCCAAGCTGGAATCGAACCTGGGACCCTGGAGCTGTGAAGCAATTGTGCTATCCACAAGGCTACCGTGCTGCCCGTTCAGGTACACACAGGGAGAATTCAGAGTGTCCAATTCACCCAACAAGCACGTCTTTCGGGACGTGTGGGGAGAAACCGGAGCACCCGGAGGAAACCCACGCAGACACGGGGAGAACGTGCAGACTCCGTACATACAGTGACCCAAGCCGGGAATTGAACCTGGGACCCTGGCGCTGTGAAGCAACAGTGTCATCTAATCGCAGTAGGCAGAATAACAACTGCTCTGTAGAAGAGTCAGATTCGAAATGTTAACTTTTGTTTCGCTCTCCACAGATGTTGCCAGACCTGTTGAGTTTTTCCAGCATTTTCTGTTTTTATAACAACAACTTGCATTGATATAGCACCTTTAACATAATGAAACATCATAAGGTTCTTCCCAGAAGTGTTTGAGAGCAAACTTTAACACCCAGCCTGATAAGGAGGTACTACGGAAAGTGACAATAAGCTGGGTCAAGGAGGTGACTTTTCAGGAATACCTTATTGGTGGAAAGAGAGTGGTGGAGAGGTTTAGAGAGGGGTGTCTCCAGAGCCTAGGGCCTCAGTACCTGATGGTACAGCCCATTGGCGGAGTGATTCAAATCTGGGGGCGCACACCAGGAATCAAGGGGCAGCACGGCAGCACAGTGGTTAGCACTGGGACTACGGCACTGAGGACCCGGGTTCGTATCCCGGTCCTGGATCACTGTCCGTGTGGAGTTTCCACATTCCCCCTGTGTCTGCGTGGGTTTCACCCCCACAACCCAAAAAGATGTGCAGGCGAGGAGGATTGGCCACGCTAAATTACTCCTTAATTGGAAAAAAAATAATTGGGTATTCTAAATTTTTTTTTAAAAGGAATATCACATCAAGAGAACAGATTTAGAGAAACAAGGATATCGCAAAGGCTTGGGGGACCTGAGGAGATTTGTGAGCTAAGAAGTGGTGAGACCATGAAAAGATCTCAACACAGAATTTTAAAATCAAGGCGTTTCTTTTTTCAATTAAGGGGCAATTTAGCATGGCCAATCCACCTACCCTGCACATAGAACATAGAATGCAGAAGGAGGCCATTCGGCCCATCGAGTCTGCACCGACTCATTTAAGCCCTCACTTCCACCCTATCCCCGTAACCCAATAACCCCTTCTATGGTCACTAAGGGTAATTTAGCATGGCCAATCCACATAACCTGCACATCTTTGGACTGTGGGAGGAAACCGGAACACCCGGAGGAAACCCACGCAGACACGGGGAGAACGTGCAGACTCCGCACAGACAGTGACCCAGCGGGGAATCGAACCTGGGACCCTGGCGCTGTGAAACCACAGTGCTATCCACTTGTGCTACCATGCTACCGTGGGGGCAAAACCCACACAAACACGGGGAGAATGTGCAAACTCCACACGGACAGTGACCCAGAGCTGGGATCAAACCTGGGACAACAACGCCGTGAGGCAGCAGTGCTAACCACTGTGCCACCGTGCTGCCGTCAGGCGTTTTCTTAACAAGGCCCCAATGTCGGTCAGCAAGGGCAGGAGTGATGGGTGAACGGGAATTGGTGCGAGTTAGTATAGGGGCAACAGAGATTTGGATGGTTTCATGTTTCTGGATTGGAACAGTCATTCTCTTCCATTTCCACATGTCTAGCACGGAACGATGTTACCAAATATTTTTTATTTTGCAGGTAATCTAATGCGCTTCCTGACAATATGATCGAAGAACACAATAGCACATTTCCAGATTACTGGCAGGAATTGGGTGAATCACGTTTCGAGAGATCACCGTGTGTTTTGGGAGTTGTTCCAATCATTTACTACAGTGTTCTGCTCTGTCTGGGTTTACCAGGTGAGTGCAAAGATCATCCTTACACATCAGGCTGGTTAAAGCCATTACTCTGGCACGAAGAAGTTCAATCTGGTTCACGTCAATATTCGCAAGTTAGTGCAGTTTAGCAATGTCACTTGCTCCATCACGAAGCGAGAGCGCAGCCGGTTCAGTAACAAGAACTTGCATTTATGTAGCACCCTGCAATGTGAAACATCTCCCAAGGTACTTCACAGAAGCGAATTCAGCTTTTTAAAATGGACAACAAACATTCAAGACTGAGGCAGACAGATTTTTGATTGACGAGGGGAGTCAAGGATTATGAGTTAGGTGGGGTTACTGGGTTACGGGGATAGGTTGGAAGTGTGGGCTTAAATGGGGTGCTCTTTCCAAGGATCGGTGCAGACTCGATGGGCCGAATAGCCTCCTTCTGCACTGTAAATTCTATGAGGGGCAGACAACCGCTATCAGATCAGCCATGATCTCATTGAACGGCGGCACAGACTCGGGGGTCCCAATGCCTTCTGCTTTTCTGTAGGAAGAATGACGGGAAGTTTGGTTTTAAGAAGGGTTTTAAAGGAAGTGAGCGTAAGCGACAGAGGAGTTTGGTGATGCAATTCAGAAGCATTGGGCTCAGACACCTGAAGGTAAGGCTGCCAATGGTGGGGAAACATAGAAGGCCAGGCTCAGGGAATAGGAGCATTCAAAGATTGGGTTGCATGGCTGGAGGAAGTTACAGAGGGAGCGAGGGACAAGGGCATGAATGCATTTAAAGACAAGAATCTGAATTATTTTTAATTTGCGGTTATAGGGGAGCTATCTCTTCACCTTGCCATTGCAGCCTCGCCTTCAGGCGTTTGGGCCTGATTTGTTTTAAAATTTATGAGTATCCAATTTTTCTTTTCCAATTAAGGGACAATTTAGCAGTGGCCAATCCACCTTTGAGATCCAGTGGGAATAGGAAAAGGAAATTTGATCCAAAAAGCCTACTTTGTTTAAGGGCGGCACAATGGTTAGCACTGCTGCCTTACAGCGTCGAGGACCCGGGTAAGACCCCAGCCCCGGGTCACTGTCCGTGTGGAGTTTGCACATTCCTTTTTATTTCTTTTTCGTAAAATAAATTTAGAGTATCCAATTCTTTTTTTTCCAATTAAGGGGTAATTTAGCGAGGCCAGTCCCCCTATTCTGCACAGCATTTTGGGTTGTGGGGGTGAGAGCCATCCAGACACGGGGAGAATGTGAAAACTCTACACGGACAGTGACCCGGAGCTGAATGGCCTCCTTCCATGATGCATTCTGATTCTGACTTCATGGCTATCCCAGATAGCCTAATTATCCTTCCGGAGCAGTCCAATCTCCATATCACATTAGGTGAAGTTGGACACTTTCAAACTATGAATAGAAGATGTTGCAGAAGGGTTAGCTTCATTAAGTATAAGATTGTTTCTCGTTATTGGTAAGATGAGAGCACAAGTTCAGACAATCACAAAGAGCATTAAAGGGGAGAATGGGAAAAAACTACTTCACACGGCCGTGATTAGCACTTGGAATTTTCTGCCGGGGACGGATTTATAATGATAGAGTTTATGGTTTATTTTAATTGATGAATCTGCAACATTCTTATTAAGAGTATCGCATCGGGGACGGCATGTGGCTCAGTGGTTAGCACTGGGACTGCGGCGCTGAGGACCCGGGATCAAATCCCGGCCCTGGGTCATTGTCCGTGTAGAGTTTGCACATTCTCCCCGTGTCTGCGTGGGTTTCACCCCCACAACCCCAAGATGTGCAGGTTAGGTGGATTGGCCACGTTAAATTGGCTCTAAATTGGAAAAACAAATTGGGTACTCAAATTTTTTTTTTAAAGTTTATCTCATCGGTACTTCAAAGCACAGGCAAAGATGTTTCAGGTTCTGCTAAGGAACAGCAGCATTTGTTTGCAGGTGACTTTTTAAACCTTTGGAACTTAACGCATCCCTTAAGTACCGGTACTCACATGGACTAGAATATTAAATTTGGATTCTGTAAATCCAATTTATCGCAATGTTCCTCTGAGCCAGCAGCATCACATGGATTGAAAGCCAAATCGATAGCTTGCTAAATATCAGCCATTTGAAATAGGTCACAGAAAATGCGAGGTAATAAAATGAATCAAGGGAGAAATCTCATCGCCCTGATGGATCGGTGCAAGAATGAGCGCTGCAACTCTTCCTTAAAACTTTGTTTTCCTTCAGGGCTTTAGAAACATGTTGAGGCCAAATTACCAATAAACGTTTTGCTGGAATAACTCAAACAATCATCATGCTCATCAAATTAGATTCGAGCCGACATCAGTGAGTTGGTTTTGACACAGTGAATGAATGCGATGTGCCCCATAGCACGGGTCACACATAATGGATTCGAAGGTCACATTCTGTTCCAGGTCCTGATGTTTACACCGATATTTCCTCTTCTAAATCTGTAACTGGATGTACATTTTGCTGCTCACTGGTGTAAGGCCTCACTCCTACCTGAGATTTCTGACAGACGACGCACGCGGGGCTTGGATTTTCACAGAGTCGGGTTGACTCGAGAGCCCTTGAAAAATGCTGATTCTGGAATTCCTGACTCCATTCCCAGGATGTGCGATTTTCGTGGGGTGCCGTTTAAAGTTGTGGGCTGCTTCCTAGCAGAAGCTCATGTCTGGCGCTCCCATCCTGGCCGGCTCTATTGCAGAGATAAACATCTCCTCCTCTGTAGATTTCATGGAGTTGGGCCAGGTTTTTAAAGAGTCGTGGTTTACAGCTCTTTGGGGGATTCATGAACCCTAGTGAGCGTGAGGTGACCTGTTGAATGGTAAGTTCAAAAGGACCCCTTCATTACTTGTGATTGGCTGAGAACCAGACATTTATTAGAATAACAGAATACCTGCACTCCAGAGGGACCATTGTTTGATTGGCAGCTCAGGATCTCTGATCTCTGCAGTCAATTTCTCAATGTTTGTTGACAGACGTCAAGTGGTTTCAATTGGTTGTGGCTTGTGGATTTTGAAACCTCAGAGTGTCTGGATGATTGACACTTTTATTAGATTGTCATCCAGACTTTTTTCTCATACTAAAAAGTTCTCAATGGATTACGTTATTTCAAAGCTTTTTTCTACCCATCCTACTTTGCACTGTGGTGTTCATTGGTTCTAGAAGGTTTATAGTGGGTCAATGGTCATGGAAACGACAGAGCCTGGCAAAGGGGGCATGAGTAATTTGAGGGCAATGATGGAAAGGCAGAGCCTGGCATGGGGACATAATGGGCCTGAGGGGGTGGGTGGATGGACAGAGGCTGGCACAGAGGGCATGAAGGGACATGTAGGGTGGGTGGGGGGTTATGAAGTGGCTGGATAGGGAGTGTTTGGAGGGTGAAAGGGGTGTCTGTGGTGAGGGCGGGAGGGTCTATGTGTATTTCTTTTCACCAGGACAGAGTCAAAGTTTCATTGCACTGAGATGGGCTTCTTAAACACGCCACCTTGGCATCCAGCAGTCTTTGTGGTTACCTGCACACTTCTTCCCAGATCCGCGGGCCCAGCTCCAGCTCACACCCACCCCCAACAATGAAGATCCCGCCTCTGCGGGCACTTTCTCCCGAGGCAGAAGGGCCAAGCCGTAAATTTTCCCAAACACCCTTACCCGCCTTGAGGAAGAAAATCCAGGAACTCTACGGAAACATTCACTTTTTGATATGTAGGTTCAAAACTACAACCTGAACAGAACAACAAAATGTTCCAATTCAAGACTACAACTTGATCAGTACACCAATAACATTATGAGAGAGAGAGTATATATATTACTACCGGAATGATCAGATCAGCATCAATTTAGTTCCTCCTTGGCAAGATGATTGGCCAAGTCACCTTCTTTTGTCTGAAGCAATGGCAGCTTTATTTGCATCATCTTTTATACCCATTTCCAAGGGTGGAGCTAGTTTGTTATGTTGGCAAAGCCTTTTTGCCCTCTAAAGGCTTTCCTTAAACCAAAATATCCAATGAAACTTTTTTGTTTGTTTTTCTAAACCCGTCAATTGTCTACCTTAATTTCTGCGGCCATAACCAATCAGGCCATTCCTCAGCCTACACCATCTCCCATGTTGTTATGACCTTCTTTGTGACATCCCATTTCAAACATTTAAAGCAATGTTCATATTGGCTTGTTATCAGTTGTTTGTATTCAGGGCTGTTCAGAATGTTCATTTAATCCAGCAATTCTCATTTCCTATTACACTTTCAAACATAAGAGTTTCATTTAAGGCCAACACGCAATGTTTTGCATTCCAGCAATAAATACATACATATATTTAAGGTAAAGTCGACATAGTCCCAGATGGCCATAGGCTGCTTTCCCCTTTGAGGGGGAGAACAGACTGGTGGTGATTTAACCTGAGGATCACCACACCTCAGGTGAGGGGCCAAGTTGAGAAGGCCTTCATGAATAACCTCAGCCAGAACAGGAATTGAACCCACGCTGATGGCATTGCTCTGCGGCACAAACCTGCTGTCTAGCCAACTGAGCTAAACCCCATAGATATATATAAATGTAAAATACGTACACACATAAATACATAAACACACACCAATGTTTTCCCATTTATCTTTCTCTCCCATTCAATTTTTAAATAAATTTAGAGTACCCAATTTTTTTCCCAATTAAGGGGCAATTTAGCGTGGCCAATCCACCTACTCTGCACATCTTTGGGTTGCGGGGGCGAAACCCATGCAGACACGGGGAAAATGTGCAAACTCCACATGGACAGTGACCCAGAGCCGGGATCGAACCTGGGACCTCGGCGGCGTGAGGCAGCAGTGCTAACCCACTGCGCCACCGTGCTGCCCTTTCTCTCCCATTCATGAAATGGAATTCACATTGGCTCCAATGAGTGTCTTCTTCGCAATGTTTCTGCACCTTGCATTATTGTAGTCAGTACAAAAAAAATGACATTGCAGCTTAACTGAGAATCACCAGAGAATCTACAGACTGTTTATGACATCGAGGATTAAATGACCATTCCAAAGGATGCACTACCTTCAATATCTCTCCAATAAATTCAGATCTATTGTCTTTATATTTAAACAACTGAGCTGTTATTTGTTCAAACCTGCACTCTGGACCAGTGCAAGTTATGACTAAAAGCAACAGGAGATTTCTAAATGACCCTTCCAGGGTGACATATATTCCACTGGTTAACGTTATATTGCAGCCAACACAGAGGAAGCTGTTTCTAATCTAACCCAGTTAAAAAGGGTAATAGGATTTCCAAAGCGTCCTTAACTACCTGCACAATCACGGAAAATAATCTTGACAAGGTGGCTAGCCTTTCACAGAAACAGAGTGTATTAAACTGCAGCTAACTTTAATCAATCATATAGTGGGAGACATTGTTTCCGAGTAACAATTATTATCCCAGAATTACATTTCCAGTGAGGAGCTAAAGGTGTCTGTCTGCCAAATTGTATTCTCACTGGATTCACATTTAACCATTGGAAACTCAATTTTGGGCTTGTAGGTGTCGTGTTCTTTGTGTTACTTAATTCTGGATGGTTGGCAAAGACCACAAAATAGCTTGAACTTGAACAAAGCTATGAATTTATTCACACTACTAATTTGGATTCGACACGACCTCCTATTACTCCTAATTATTGATTTTTTATAAATTTAGTGTACCCAATTAATTTTTTCCAATTAAGGGGCAATTTAGCGTGGCCAATCCACCTACTCTGCACATCTTTGGGTTGTGGGGGCGAAACCCACGCAAACACGGGGAGAATGTGCAAACTCCACGCGGACAGTGACCCAGAGCCGGGATCGAACCTGGGACCTCGGCGCCGTGAGGCTGCAGGGCTAACCTACTGCGCCACCGTGCTGCCCTTACTCCTAATTATTAACATTTAAACTGCACTCATCTACAACTAATCTCTGTACTATTATAAACTATGATCTGCTCTTACTGACACTATCGTTACTTCAGTCTGTCTCCAGCTAACTCCTTTACTTCTCGCCCCCACCAGGCTTAGCATCAATGTCTTATATACTTGTAACTCCAATTCCCTCTAGTGGCTATTCTAGTCATTTCATTAACCCTTGCAGTTCTTACATTTATGATAATGCCACAGTAGGGTGTGTGTATACACGTAGCAGACCTTCATTCTTTGCTTTCCAACTCCTAGAGCCAGAAATCAGAGACAAAGGTCAGGCATCACTTGTGTCGAACACACATGGCCAAAACTCATCAAACTCAGCTTCTGCCGCAACATGTACAATATCTGCGGGGTACACGTCGGAAGGAGTTTTATTCATAGGAGAAAGTAATTATCCACATTCCTGCTTTCTCTGCTGAGAAATGTTTAGTTTTATGTTCCAGTTCTATTCTGGTATCTCAGTGTCTCAGTGGGTAACTGCAGTGTGTAATGCTTCTCTGAGACACACAGGCCACAAATACTCATGCTAATTCCACAGTCTGTGCCATTAGCTGATGTCAAATGGGGCTGGGGCAGCACAGTTGGCTTCAGTGCCTCCTGCCTTGGAGGAGAAGTCAGTCAACGTTTCCAATCTTCAGGATGATTTGAAAAGTATATGCTTGTCACCACCAGCTGAGGATGGGCTTGTGTTTGACTGCAAAAGATGTAAGGGTTGTCAAGCTTGCAAACACTTGGTGCTGGATTTTGTGGAGTCACGCCAACCCCAGAGGACATCGGAAATGGCTGTCAGGATGCAGATGCAGAGGTCCATTGGTATTGAGTTACAACAGACCTCATTTTTACACTTCCAAGGGCTTTAACCTGCAGTGTGGAAGTTACAAGTTGCAGATTTAAATGCTCTTGAAGGGCGATAAGGTTTGTTTAACTGTCATGATCTGCAGTTTTTAAAAAAAAAATCCCTTGCTCTTTAAACATGAAAAAAGCTTCAGTTCTCAATGAGAATTTAAAAAAAACTATCTGCTGGACTACTTTGATTGACAGACCACCTGGTGAGAGAGAATGAGGGATGCTGGCTGGAGAGCCATATTGCCTCTAGAACAACTGTGAGGAAGTCCAAGTGAACCAAAGCAGGCTTCTAATCACTCATTCATGGAATGTAGGCTTCACTGGCTAGGCCCGAATTCGTTGTCCATCCCTAATTGCCACTGAGTAGGTACCTTCTTGAATTGCTGCAGTCCTTGTAGTGAAGGTACACCCACAGTGGTGTTAGGAAGGGAGGTCCAGGACTTTGACCCAACGACTGTGAAGGGACAGTGATATGGTTCCAAGTCAGGATGGTGAGTGACTTGGAGGGGAATCTGCAGGTGGTGGGGTTCCCAGGTACTTCTGCCCTTGTCCTTCTAGATGGTAGTGGCCGTGGGTTTGGAAGGTGCTGTTTAAGGAGCCTTGGTGAGTAGCTGCAGTGCATCTTGTAGATGATACACACGGCTGCCACTGCTCACTAGTGGTGGAGGGAGTGAATGTTTGTGAAAAGGGTGCCAATCAAGTGGGCTTCTTTGTCCTGGATAGTGCCAAGCTTCTTGAGTGTTGTTGGAGCTGCACTCATCCAGGTTAGGGGAGGGTTTTCCTTCACACTCTTGACTTGTGCTAGGTAGATTGTGGATAGGCTCTGGGGAGTCAGGAAGTGAGCTACTCGCCGCAGGATTCCTAGCCTCTGACCTGCTCTGGTAGCCACAGTATTTTTATGGCTAGTCCTGTTCAGTTTCTGGTCAATGATAACCCCCTGGATGTTGATTGTGCGGATTCAGCAATGGTAATGCCATTGAATGTCAAGGGGCAGTGGTTAGATCCTCTCTTGTTGGAGATGGGCATTGCCTGGCATTTGTGTGGCATGAATGTAACTTGCCACTTGTCAGAACCAAGCCTGGATTTTCTGCATTTGGATTTGGACTGCTTCATTATCTGAGGAGTCACATTGGCGAACATCTCCACTTCTGACCTTATGGTAGAAGGCAGATGAAGTAGCTGAAGCTGGTTGCGCCTAGGACACTGTCCTGAGGATCTCCTGTGGTGATGTCCTGGAGCTGAGATGATTGACCTCCAACCACCACAACCATCTTCCTTTGTGCCGGGTATGACTCCAACCAGCGGGCAGCTTTCCCCAATTCCCACTGACTCCAGTTTTGCTTGGACTCCTTGATGTCATACTCGGTCAAATGCCGCCTTGATGTCAGGGGCAGTCACTCCCACTTCACCTCTGGCATTTAGCTCTTTTGTGAAGTTTGAACCAAGGCTGTAATGAGGTCAGGAGCTGAGTGGTTCTGGAGGAACTCAAACTGAGCGTCAGTAAATTGGTTACTGCGAAGCAAGTGCCATTTGATTGACTGAAATTGATCTCTTCCGTCATTTTACTGATGATTGAGAGGTAATTGGCCAGGTTGTATTTGTCCTGCTTTTTGTGTACAGGACATACCCGGGCAATTATCCACATTGCTGGATGGATGCCAGTGTTGTCGCTACACTGGAACAGCTTGGCGAGGGGCGCGGAAAGTTCTGGAACACAAGTCTTCAGTACTAGTGCAGGAATATTTGCAGTATCCAATGTCTTCAGCCTCTGATCTGCTCTTGCAGCCACAGTGTTTATATGGCCAGTGCAGTTCAGTTTCTGGTCAATGGTAGCTCCCCCCAGGGTGTTGATAGCTGAAGTGTGACTTTAAAGGTTTGACGGGGTCACTAGATTTTTAGACATGTATATATGTATGTGGATCAGGCAATTCTAGCTGTAAACAAACTCACAATTGACACAGTGTAAATAAAATTCTGTCTAATGTCATTATCAACAACAATGACTCCCATTTATATGACACCTTCAACATAGTAAGATATTGGACAGCACGGTGGCGCAGTGGGTTAGCCCTGCTGCCTCACGGCGTTGAGGTCCCAGGTTCGATCGCGGCTCTGGGTCACTGTCCGTGTGGAGTTTGCACATTCTCCCCGTGTTTGCGTGGGTTTCACCCCCACAACCCAAAGATGTGCAGGGTAGGTGGATTGGCCGCGCTAAATTGCCCCTTAATTGGAAAAAATTAATTGGGTACTCTGAAGTAAAAAAAAAATAGTAAGATGTCCCACAGTGTTCCACAGAAACTATACGAGACAAAATTTGACAGCGAACAGATAAGGATGTTAGGACGGGTTACCAAAGGTTTGTTCAAAGTGCAGGAGCTGGATTCTCCACCAGCAGGATTTTCCGTCGCGCCGGCGGCGCACCCACGCCCGTGGATTTCCCGGTGCGTTGGGGTGGCCACAAGGGGAAATCCCATTGGCGAGGGCGCGCGTTCAGGAAACTGCAGCTGGCGGACCGGAGGAACCCGCCCTAGAGTTTTAAGGAGTGTCTTAAAAGAGGAGAATGAGATGGTGATACTTAGAGACGTAATTCCTGAGTTTCAGGCCGAGGTTATATTGGAGAGACAATGGAAAGCGGGAATGCGCAAGAGGCCAGACCCCAGGAATACAGAGTTGTCAATTTCTATAATTCACATTACGGCAGGTTGAGGGAGCAAAAGGGGCGGCTCGGCGGCACAGTGGTTAGCACTGCTGCCTCACAGCGCCAGGGACCCAGGTTCAATTCCGGCCTCGGGTCACTGTCTGTATGGAGTTTGCACTTTCTCCCTGTGTCTGCGTGGGCTTCCTCCGGGTATTCCAGTTTCCTCCCACAGTCCAAAGATGTGCTAAATTGCCTTTTAATGTTCAGGGATGTGCAGGTTAGGTTATGGGATTACAGGGATAGGGCAGGGCATATAAATGGGCAGAGTTCTCATTTGAAGGGTCTGTGGTAAACACCCCTGGTAACACATTGCATGTATTACGGTACTGCCACTGTATTACAGGTACCACAGTAAATCCCAGCCTGCTGGCTCCTCCCAGCAGGCGACGTATAAAAGTGTATGCTCTCCTGCACTGCTCCCATTCTGGTTCCAGCTACAGGAGGCACAACATCTTGTGCAATAAAACCTCGATTGTTTCACCATTCTCGTCTCATGGTAATTGACGGTACATCAGGGTCCTTGCAGACTCGATGGGCCGAATAGCCTCCTTCTGCACTGTCGGGATGCTATGCTAAGTGGCAGAACAGACTCACAGCTGACCTCTCACCAGTTTGCATTTTCCTTTGACATGGCAAATATTGTCACAATCTTTCATTTCAAACCACGTTCAAGAGACAGTGAGACAAGGCAACAGGTCTCCTAAAAGAGATTAAAATATTGTTTTGGTGAATTTCAGTGGCAAGAAGATTGGGGAAGTGAGAAACTGGCTGCCAATTTGACTCAAATCCATTTTAAAAAATAAATTTAGAGTATCCAATTGTTATTTTTTTTCCAATTCAGGGAATTTAGCGTGGTCAATCCACCTACCCTGCACATCTTTGGCATGTTGTGGTGAGACGCAGCCTCGGACCATTTTACCCTCCCTGCCAGCATGAATCAATTTCACCCTCTATGTGATAAAGTCTGGTGACATCGGCAACTTGAGAAGCTTCTGTTGCAGCTGTTCAATGTCCTTTATCCCTGTGTCGATCTCTTCTTGTTCACTGATTTACCTAAATCCACGAGGGGGCAGGTCTGCGAGGTCTGTCACGCAACAAGGAGTCACATTTTTTTTTACAGTCTCATTCTCTGGCTGAAATGCTCATCTCTCCTGATTATAATCTTTTCTTATGAAAAATATAGGAGAATTGGGTGATTTTAACTGAAATTTATCACAATTTGTTAAATGTGTTATTGTTAGCAGGAACGAGGAGAGCAATTAATCACAACAGCCCTGCCAGAATGATGCTTTAGCAAGCCGCTTGGATTGGTGTCATCAATTAAACCCTGGTTTGCCAAGAATCATAAACTATAAATTCAACTTCACTATGTCGAATGCCAGCTCATTGAAAGTGCTGCCCAATGTTAGTCTTAATCACTTGCTCTTGCGCATTTTCCTTTTCAAATACATGTATATTTACACGAGCATTCACACAAAGCCCTGCATGCAAACATCTCCATTATTTCTTCGCCATAAACAGTAAAGTTGCCATAGTCCCTCTGAGGGGGGCGAGCTGACTGGTGGTGATTTAACCTGAGGGTCACCACACCTCTGCTGAGGTGCATGTTGTGTTATGCTTCTTCGTGTAGCATAAGCTGCTTCCTTGATGTATACTCTGACAAAGGAAGGTCCAGACTTTGTAATGAGTTCAATATGTTTATTGAACTATTAAATGAGTTTGACTCTCCTGCTAATCTAACTGTAGTAACTCAGTCTAACTAAACCAGTCTGCTCTAAGCCACGTGCTGGGTGTGATGCTGTTGATCAACCCTGATGTACTCTCTAGATGTCTGTCTGTGGAAAGAGGCAGAGCATGTCCTTTTATATGGGTTGTGTAATGCCCCCTTGTGGTCATGCCACCTCTGGGTGTCTTGACTGCTCATTGGTTGCGTCCTATTCTAAGTGTTCATTAGCTGCATGTTTGCATCATTACATGCTCTCTCTAGTGTTTACTTAGTTGTAGTGTATTTACATTAACGCCTTGTGTATATACAGTGATGCATATCCCACAGTGCAAGGTTGAAAAGGCGGGGCCTTTAGAATAACCTCAGCTGGTACGGGAATTGAACCCACGCTGCTGGCCTCACTCTGCATCACGAACCAGCTGTCCAGCCAACTGAGCCACGCCTATAACCATCCAAGGTGGGGGTGCAGGGAGGAGGGGAAGAGGAATTAACAGGTGGAGAAGTGAGATAGGCGGCCTGCTCATTATCCTTGAGGGTTGACAAGCATTCATAAGGAAAGTCCCCACTCCCCGTGTCTGCGTGGGTTCCAACCCCACAATTCAAAGATGTGCAGGGTAGGTGGATTGGCCACGCTAAATTGCCCCTTCATTGGAAAAAATAATTGGGTACTGTAAAAAAAAAATTTTTATAAGTCCCTTTGCTGATAAAATGATGGGGATAAAACCGGGAATGCTATTCATGGATTACAGAAGGAGCAGATCCGGTGGGATAAATTGCTTTTCTTATTGTTTGCATTTCTGTCTTCTCGTATATCATAAATACTGTTGTAAACTTCCAGTAGATGTCCCAAAAATATTACACAGAATGAGATTCAGATAACAGATGTGCATTGTAACTGAGACATGCGGCATTCTTGACAGGAGAAAGTGACCTACTTTCTCCCAACAGATACTTTGGATTTGTTTTGCAATGATGAGAATTCTTGTATTTAAAGCTGTAACACCAAGACATTAACCGCGAGGTAATTATTCCAGAGTAGTAACTCACTCAAGCAGCTGTGCTTGGAGGAGTAGAATTAATCCTCAGACAGACATTGATAATGGGTTTTAGGAGCACTTTCACTCAGGAGACATTTATCAGATGCCCAGTGACAGTCAGTGACTGGATTGATTGCTCACCTCAGCACAGCAGATGTAATAGATGACCTGAACGATATTGGTGCAGGGTGTAAATTATGGAGAATGAACACTGGAAAGGGCAAAAGGTGACTGCAAGAGAAGAAAAATATATTAGCAGTGAGGTTGGAAGTAGGTTCAGGGCAGGATAAAAGCATAGCAGCCTGCGAATGTAGTTTTTAAAAATAAATTTAGAGTACCCAATTAATTTTTTTCCAATTAAGGGGCAATTTAGCGTGGCCAATCCACCTTGCCTGCACATCTTTGGGTTGTGGGGGCGAAACCCACGCAAACACGGGGAGTGTGTGCAAACTCCACACGGACAGTGACCCAGAGCCGGGATCGAACCTGGGACCTCGGCACCGTGAATACAGTTTTAAATGAGAATGGCAATCCCTCGTCACTGAGAGCATTTGCTAAAGGCACATTTAGATTAGCAGTAGGCCATTCGGCCCCTCGAACCTGCTCTGCCATTCGATAAGATCATTACTTTAAAAAAATAAATTTAGAGTACCCAATTAATTTTTTTCCAATTAAGGGGCAATTTAGCGTGGCCAATCCACCTTGCCTGCACATCTTTGGGTTGTGGGGGCGAAATCCACGCAAACACGGGGAGAATGTGGAAACTCCACATAGACAGTGACCCAGAGCCGGGATCGAACCTGGGACGTGCTGCCCCGTGAATACAATTTTAAATGAGAATGGCAATCCCTCGTCACTGAGAGCATTTGCTAAAGGCACATTTAGATTAGCAGTAGACCATTCGGCCCCTCGAACCTGCTCTGCCATTCGATAAGATCATTACTTTAAAAAAATAAATTTAGAGTACCCAATAATTTTCTTTTTCCAATTAGGGGCAATTTAGCGTGGCCAATCCACCTAATCTGCACATCTTTGGGTTGTGGGGGTGAAACCCACTCAGACCAGGAAGAATGTGCAAACTCCACACAGACAGTGACCCGGGGCCGAGATCGAACCTGGGACCTCAGCGCCATAGGCAGTAGTGCTAACCACCACGCCACACGATAAGATCTAATTCTGACCTCCTGCCTCCCTCCCCCATAAGCCTTGACGCCTTGTCAATCAAAAACTGATTGATAGGGCGGCACGGTGGCGCAGTGGTTATCACTGCTGCCTCTTGACGCCAAGGACCCAGGTTCAATCTCAGCTGTCCATATGGAGTTTGCAGTCTCCCCGTGTAATAATAATAACTTTTATTCTTGTCACAAGTAGGCTTACATTAACACTGCAATGCATTACGGTGAAAATCCCCCAGTCGCCACACTCCGGCGCCTGTTCGGGTACACAGGGGGAGAATTCAGAATGTCCAATTCACCTAACAAGCACATCTTTGGGGACGTGTGGGAGGAAACCGGAGCACCCGGAGGAAACCCATGCAGACACGGGGAGAACGTGCAGACTCCGCACAGTGGCCCAAGCAGGAATCGAAACCGGGACCCTGGGGCTGTGAAGCTGTGTCTGTGTGGGTCTCACCCCCACAACCCAAAAATGCTCAGGCTAGGTGGATTGGCCACGCTAAATTGCCCCTTAATTGGGAAAAAAAGAATTGGGTACTCTAAATCTTTTTAAAAACTGATCTTATTGAATAGAACATAGAGTGCAGAAGGAGGCCATTCGGCCCATCGAGTCTGCACCGACCCACTTAAGCCCTCACTTCCACCCTATCCTCGTAACCCAATAACCCCTCTTATTCTTTTTGGGCACTAAAGGCAATTTCTGATGACCAATCCACCTAACTTGCACGTCTTAGGACTGTGGGAGGAAACCGGAGCACCCGGAGGAAACCCACGCAGACACGGGGAGGATGTGCATAGACAGTGACCCAGCAAGGAATCGAACCTGGGTCCCTGGTGCTGTGAAGCCACAGTGCTAACCACTATGCTACCGTGTTGCATATTCTTTGCAGGAAATATTTAGAGGGAGACTGTTGCCTCTTATAATCCTGCTGTTCCCTGCATTCTTCTGAAGCATCCTGTGTAGTTGGCCATGTTCCTTTAACTTATCTTTCAAAATAACATAATGCCATCAGGTAACAATTTTATTGCATCATCTGCCCTATTATCCCAATAGGCAGAATTTAACTGCTGACATTAAATTTACTAACACACTCTTTTTCTCTTACAGTAAATATCCTGAATGTAATTGTCCTCTCGCGCCTAGCCATTAAGACACAGAAATCATCCTATTGCTACCTCCTAGCCCTCTCGGCTTCAGACATCCTCACTCAGTTTTTCATCATATTCGTCGGCTTTATACTGGAGACAGCCATTCTTCACCGAAAGATTCCTGCTTCAATGGTGCACACGGTCAGTGTCCTGGAGTTTGCAGCCAATCACGCCTCCATCTGGATTACGGTGTCAATGACCATTGACCGATATTATGCTCTTTGCCACCCGCTGAAATATCGCATGGTGTCATATCCTGAACGCACTCATAAAATAATAGCAACCGTCTTTATAACGTCTTTAGTCACGGGTGTCCCATTTTACTGGTGGTCTGACCTTTGGCGCGTAAATAACCCACCCACCGTGTTCGACCAGGTGCTAATATGGACGCATTGTTTCATCATTTATTTTGTACCATGCACGGTGTTTCTGATTGTCAACTCAATGATCATCTACAAACTCAAAAAGAAGAAAGCACCGACAACCCGTTCCGGAAAGACCACAGCTATCCTCCTGGCAGTCACAACTATCTTTGTTATTCTTTGGGCCCCTCGGACCATAGTCATTATATACCATTTGTACGTCTCGTCAGTTAACAAGAACTGGAAGGTTCACCTGATGCTCGATTTGGCCAACATGCTTGCACTGATGAGCACTGCAGTCAATTTCTTTCTGTACTGCTTTGTGAGCAAACAATTTCGCACCACTGTGAAGGAAGTTATCCAGTCATTTCGCAAACAGTGAGAGGCACACAACTCTTTTGTCACAGTGCTGATCCATGTGCACATTCGGGAAGGGTGACCTGCCTTGATGTTTAAGGCATGAGCAAAGATGATTAAAGAAAGACAATTAAACCAACAAACTATGCTTTAGAATAACACATTGTTGTAACTTGTCAAATGAATGCCTTCCTACAACGGTTGCATATTAATCGAAGCTAAAACTATTATTATTTTAAGATTGTTCAAGCGCGATGCTCATTGGAGCAGCTGATAGTGGTGAGATTGAAATAGGATGGATTTGCAACTTTGAATTAAGAAAAGAGAGATGGGGAAGCCTGGATAATTTATTCCTATCCATTTTACAGCTGAGATTGCAAGCAATTAATACTTTCCAGCAAAGGTTTAAATAATGAAATTATATAATTCCAATCAGAATCTTGGCAGTGTGCAATTTATTTAACTACGATTAAATTTTTTTTTTGAGAAATCCAGATTCTCACACACAACAAAAACATTCTGCATTTGTATAGTGCCTTTTGTGAATTAAGCCATCCGGGGACATGTAATTAAAAATAATCACTAATGATGGTTTCATGGCTGGAAAGATACATTGATCACTGCACTGACCTACATTTAACAAGCAGATTGGCGGCAACATTCAATGGTGCATTTAAAAGGAAGCTAAGTAAACTCATGAGGGACAGAGGAATAGAAGGTTATGCTGGTAGGATTGGATAGAGAAGGATGGGAGGAGGCTTGTAGTGGAGCATAAACACACTGGCATGGACCAGCTGGGCCGAATGGCCTGATTTTGTGCTGTATATTCTGTGTAAGTTATGCAACATTTCTTCCAGAGTCCTGGTCATGGAAAATGATTAAATGTCAGACGATCGAAAGACTAATTGAGTGTCTTTTACTTGGTGTGGAACTCTTCATGATTTGAAGCACTTACCTGAGCACTTACACCACTGTGATTAACATTCTGAATGCGTATGTGAACATCACCCTATGCAGGGAATCTGCTCATGATTTCTCCGCCCCCTCATTGGGGAAGCTCATACTCCCTAAGGATTGTGGGATTGCCATTAGTCCCCAGACAGTGGTAAGCAGGCAGGTTATAACACCCCTAGTCACCACGTTCTGGCACCTGTTTGGGTACACAGAGGAAGAATTCAGAATTCTCAGCTGGTATGGGAATTGAACCCCCGCTGCTGGCCTTGTTCTGCAACACAAACCAGCTATCTAGCCCACTGAGCTAAACCAGCCCTATTATTACCTTGGCTCGGTTCCACTTCTGCTTCCACAGCGTTAAAGGAAGGGGAATAAAATCAGAAAATTCTGGAACACAGAAAAGTGGGCACGATCTGCAGAGAGAGAGAGAAAAAAACAACGTTTCAGGTTGATGACCCTCGTCAAAATTTGATGAAAGGTCATAAAACTGAAATACTGGGCATAATTCTGTTGAGGAAGACATTCAGCCAATCATGACTGCCCCACAGCCATTGGGCACTCTGAGGAGCGCTAATTGGAAGTCCCGCCTCAGAAAGCTGCTGGTCAATCTCACTGGCCAGCAGCTCAGCCTCAGCAGCGCCACCAGGAGTGGTGGCCACTGTTGGAACTACAAGTCTCCCGCAGTCAAGGTTCCGGAGGTAATAGGACACAAGTAAGACGGGCGTCTTGTGGCGGGCAGGGGAGGGCAGTCCCTGGGGAGGGGAAAAGAGGCTGGGGATCATAATTTGAAGTGCAATTGGGGAGGGTGCACCCTGGGGGTGGGGGGAGGGGGAGCAGAACGTGGGGAGGATATCACCAATGGAGGTGCTGTCCCACCCTTCTCACCCAAGGCCTAAACAAACTTACCTGCCACACTTTGTCCTTGTGTCTGAATCTCTCCTGCTGGCCTCAAGATTGAGACCGGGTCAGGAAGCAGCCTTTAGGCGGACATTAACTGCCCACTCATGGACCTTAATTGGAACAGGGGTGAACAAGCTGCCCAAAACTCGTCCACCCTCATTAAAGTGTAGACATAGAGGAGGGTGAGCAGGTAGACACCTTGGGAAGGCCACCCAGATGTACAAGAGGTGTTAACTGAGCTCAAAGTTGACACCGCTGCTGTCAGGTCAGCATTGAACACTGACTGGTGTCACGATCTTCCTGCTCTGCATATTTCACTGGATGCCCACTGAGACCCTCAGGAATGTGGCGTCCAGTACGATGTATCCCACAGTGCCACAGTCGGCATTTTGGATCCTTAAGGGCACTTGCAGCATCCACCAATATGGCCGCATTTGACAGAATTTCTCATCACCCCCAACTTCATCTGTGTTAATTGAATTTCCCCAGGGCAGGAGCAGGAGTACTGCGACCGGCCTTCGTGTTCGAGGCCTGTGATGGATAAAAACACCAGACAACATTCCTGCTCTAGATTACTACGTAAAGAATGGCGTGTGGGGCTGGAATGAGAACTGGAGCCCACCTCCGCAGTCAAATAACCTCCCAACATCCCCCGCTCCTGCCCCGTGTGAGACCGAGGGGGCTTGCCGTCTCTTGTGGAAATTTTCCAGCCTGTTTTGTCACCTTCAGCCTGAGGAGAGGAGGACGGGGGAAATAATGGGAAAAGGAACCTTAAAAAGGGGCAGCATGTTAGCACAGTGGTTATCACAATTGCTTCACAGCTCCAGGGCCCCAGGTTCGATTCCTGGCTTAGGTCACTGTCTGTGCGGAGTCTGCACGTTCTCCCCGTGTCTGCGTGGGTTTCCTCCGGGTGCTCCGGTTTCCTCCCACAGTCCAAAGATGTGCAGGTTAGGTGGATTGGCCATGATAAATTGCCCTTGGTGTCCAAAATTGCCCTTAGTGTTGGGTGGGGTTACTGGGTTATGGGGATAGGGTGGAGGTGTGGGCTTGGGTCGGGTGCTCTTTCCAAGAGCCGGTGCAGATTCGATGGGCCGAATGGCCTCCTTCTGCACTGTAAATTCTATGAATGTCATGAGGAGGCTATTTGTAAACCTGCAAAAGTGGCTGCAAACAGATTTTTCCGGCACTGTCAGTTCTCTCACCTTTGATCAAATGTACAACACAGCCTTAAGCACTGAACCATACGCAAGACATATACTTTAGAACAATGAAACCCAGCTGTCACAAATATCACAGACTTTTATTGAAGTTGCCTTTTTCAGTCCACCAACTAATCTATCAATTACTGGACCAATTAATTAAATGGACTGAAAGACTGATAGTTCCTGCTCACTGGCTGTTTGGCTGTCTAGTTTGTCCATTGCTCAGAGCCTCCTCCATCCCTCAGTTTGCGTACTAATGTATTATTAGCCACTCAATCTGAGCCTTCACTTACTTTTACATTTTGACACCATTAGGCAGAAGCAGAGTGCACATGCACACACCGCAAAGCAATATGAAGATCTCAGGATTTGCTTTCAAATCTGATACTTTGCTTCCATCAGAATATTATGGTCGGTCAGAAAAAAACATGCCAGGGAGGTGCAGGAGAGGACCATCTCAGATGCAGAGGTAGGCGTGTGACAACTAAGTGAGGTCCCAATGCAAATTAATGTCCCTATAGCGAGTGAGTCAGCCCCCTCCCCCCTCCCCCAGTCCTTCCCTAGATCTCACCATTTCTCCCAGTGTTTTGTCTTGCAGGATCACCAACAGACACACACCCCGGTTGACCAGTCCAGGAAGGCATCCAATTTTTGTCACTGCTGTCACCTGCACCCTCCAGCATTGCAGAGATTCTCACTTCGGTAGGGCATTTTAGTGACGAGGCTCCTGGGTCACCTTCTGGTGCGCACGTCACACATGCTGCAACACATCAGGTGGAGATAGGGACTCCCGAGGGAGCCAACAGTCGGAGGGCTGCCCAATCCCACGAACCAGATGTAATCCGGGCAGGTATTGTGGTTCTGGAAGGTATGATCCCATCACTGGTGCAGGATCTACTGAAGGGGGTGTCAGCAACTTTCCAGTACCTGCAAGTACAGCTGGAGGAGTCCATTCACCTTCAGGTGCAGGAGACGGTGGCGACAATGCGTGGTACCCAGGCCAACACTGAAGGTGTGCTGTCCGCGGTGGAAGCCTTGCGGCAAGAAGTCACAGCCATGGGTCATGATGTCCATGGCTTAGGGCAAATTGCGGTTGATGGCTGAGGCTCACAACAAGGGAGCCCATTCAAGGCAGACATGTCCCGGGCCCATATGGACATTGCTGCAGCACTCCAGAGCTTGGCCCATTCACAATGATCATGGCCGAGGGCATCGCGTGTATTGGCCAGGCGCTGACTGACCTGAGCCAGTCACAGAGGGACATTGTACAGTCCCAGAGGGACATTGCACAGCACCAGAGGGACATTGCACAGCACCAGAGGGACATTGCACAGTCCCAGAGGGACATTGCGCTGTGTCAGAGGGACATGGCACATTCCCAGAGGGACATTGTACAGCACCAGAGAGACATTGCACAGTCCCAGAGGGACATTGCGCTGTGCCAGAGGGACATTGCACAGTCCCAGAGGGATATTGCACAGCACCAGAGGGACATGGCACAGTCCCAGAGGGACATTGCACAGCACCAGAGGGACATTGCACAGCACCAGAGGGACATTGCACAGCCCCAGAGGGACATTGCGCTGTGCCAGAGGGACATGGCACAGTCCCAGAGGGACATTGCACAGCACCAGAGGGACATGGCACATTCACAGAGGGACATTGTACAGCACCAGAGAGACATTGCACAGTCCCAGAGGGACATTGCGCTGTGCCAGAGGGACATTGCACAGTCCCAGAGGGACATTGCGCTGTGCCAGAGGGACATTGCACAGTCCCAGAGGGACATTGCACAGCACCAGAGGGACATGGCACAGTCCCAGAGGGACATTGCACAGCACCAGAGGGACATGGCACAGTCCCAGAGGGACATTGTCCAGTCCCAGAGGGACATTGCACAGTGCCAGAGGGACATTGCACAGTGCCAGAGGGGCATTGCACAGTGCCAGAGGGACATTGCACAGTGCCAGAGGGACATTGCACAGTGCCAGAGGGACATTGCACAGTGCCAGAGCGACATTGCACAGTGCCAGAAGGACATTGCTCAGTGCCAGAGGGACATTGCACAGTGCCAGAGGGACATGGCACAGTCCCAGAGGGACATTGCACAGTGCCAGAGGGATATTGTGCATTGCCAGAGGGACATTGTACAGTCCCAGAGGGACATTGTACTGTCCCAGAGGGACATTGCACAGTGCCAGAGGGACATTGCACAGTGCCAGAGGGACATTGCACAGTCCCAGAGGGACATGGCACAGTCCTGAGGGACATTGCGCTGTGCCAGAGGGACATTGTACAGTGCCAGAGGGACATTGCACAGTCCCAGAGGGACATTGTACAGTGCCAGAGGGACATTGCACAGTGCCAGAGGGACATGGCACAGTGCCAGAGGGACATGGCACAATCCCAGAGGGCCATTGCGCTGTGCCAGAGGGACATTGCACAGTCCCAGAGGGACATTGCGCTGTGCCAGAGGACATTGCACAGTCCCAGAGGGTCGTTGCACAGTGCCAGAGGGACATTGCACAGTGCCAGAGGGACATGGCACAGTCCCAGAGGGACATGGCACAGTCCCAGAAGGACATGGCACAGTCCCAGAGGGACATGGCACAGTCCCAGAGGGACATGGCACAGTTCCAGAGGGACATTGTGCAGTGCCAGGGGGACATTGCACAGTGCCAGAGGGACATGGCACAGTGCCAGAGGGACATTGTACAGCGCCAGAGGGACATGGCACAGTCCCAGAGGGACATGGCACAGTCCCAGAGGGACATTGCACAGTTCCAGAGGGACATTGTGCAGTGCCAGGGGAACATTGCACAGTGCCAGAGGGACATTGTACAGTGCCAGAGGGACATAGCACAGTGCCAGAGGGACATTGTACAGTGCCAGAGGGACATGGCACAGTGCCAGAGGGATATGACTGAGGCAGTGAGGGACGACTCACTGAAGGGGTGTGGGCCAGTTTCAGTGCTCCATGGTTGAGGGCATCGAGATCCTGGTTGAGATGAGGGTGGGCCACCAGGATTGGCAGAGCCAGGGGACAGTGGAGCTTCTGGAGTTCACTCCGGACTCACCTCCAACCCATGCAGTAGCCCAGGGGCCATCGAGCACCCTAAGGGAGGGTCAAGTGAAGGGGTCCATTTCGGTGCCTCCCGCAGGGGAGGCACTGGAACACCTCAGCGCTCTGAATTCTCTCCACCAGACACTGAAACGCTGATGGGCAACAGGCAGACAGGGTGGTACCTCGTGACCTGTGACACCCAAACATTGACAGGGCCCATCCAGATCCAGGCCGTCCAGAGAACGATCGCCAAAGGTATCTCAGGTCAGAGGGTGTGATAGGCAGCAGGCCACCCCCATGTCTGATATGCTCTCTGGGGTCACAACTAGAAGGAGCAGTAGGCCACATTAAATAAGGAAGGTGGCACCAGTTATGTTGGCATGGGTGCCGCACAAAGGTTACAGGTAGGGTGTCAGGATACAACAATGTGTACAGTCACCATTAAACACCTTTTCATCAACATTCCGACCTTCCTCAATCCTCTGTCTGAAGGGTGTGAGGGATAGGCTGGGTGTGAGGGATGGGCTGGGTGGGGGGAATGGGCTGGGTGTGAGGGATGGGCTGGGTGTGAGGGATGGGCTGGGTGGGGGGAATGGGCTGGGTGTGAGGGATGGGCTGGGTGGGGGGAATGGGCTGGGTGTGAGGGATGGGCTGGGTGTGAGGGATGGGCTGGGTGGGGGGAATGGGCTGGGTGTGAGGGATGGGCTGGGTGTGAGGGATGGGCTGGGTGGGGGGAATGGGCTGGGTGTGAGGGATGGGCTGGGTGGGGGGATGGGCTGGGTGTGAGGGATGGGTTGGGTGTGAGGGATGGGCTGGGTGGGGGGATGGGCTGGATGTGAGGGATGGGCTGGGTGGGGGGGGATGGGCTGGGTGGGGGGGATGGGCTGTATGGGGGGGATGGGATGGGTGTGAGGGATGGGCTGGGTGGGGGGGATGGGCTGGGTGGGAGGGATGGGTTGGGTGGGGGGGATGGGCTGGGTGGGGGGGATGGGCTGGGTGTGAGGGATGGGCTGGGTGGGGGGGATGGGCTGGGTGGGGGGGATGGGCTGGGTGTGAGGGATGGGCTGGGTGGGGGGGATGGGCTGGGTGTGAGGGATGGGTTGGGTGTGAGGGATGGGCTGGGTGGGGGGGATGGGCTGGATGTGAGGGGTGGGCTGGGTGGGGGGGATGGGCTGGGTGGGAGGGATGGGCTGGGTGTGAGGGATGGGCTGGGTGGGGGGGATGGGCTGGGTGGGGGGGATGGGCTGGGTGTGAGGGATGGGCTGGGTGTAGAGGGATGGGCTGGGTGGGAGGGATGGGCTGGGTGGGGGGGATGGGCTGGGTGTAGAGGGATGGGCTGGGTGGGGGGGATGGGCTGGGTGTGAGGGATGGGCTGGGTGGGGGTGATGGGCTGGGTGTGAGGGATGGGCTGGGTGGGGGGGATGGGCTGGGTGGGGGGATGGGCTGGGTGGGGGGATGGGCTGGGTGTGAGGGATGGGCTGCGTGGGGGGGATGGGCTGGGTGGGGGGATGGGCTGGGTGGGGGGATGGGTTGGGTGTGAGGGATGGGCTGGGTGTAGAGGGATGGGCTGGGTGGGGGGTTGGGCTGGGTGGGGGGATGGGCTGGGTGGGGGGGATGGGCTGGGTGTGAGGGATGGGCTGGGTGGGGGTGATGGGCTGGGTGTGAGGGATGGGCTGGGTGGGGGTGATGGGCTGGGTGGGGGGATGGGCTGGGTGTGAGGGATGGGCTGGGTGGGGGGGGATGGGCTGGGTGGGGGGATGGGTTGGGTGTGAGGGATGGGCTGGGTGTAGAGGGATGGGCTGGGTGGGGGGTTGGGCTGGGTGGGGGGATGGGCTGGGTGGGGGGGATGGGCTGGGTGGGGGTGATGGGCTGGGTGTGAGGGATGGGCTGGGTGGGGGTGATGGGCTGGGTGGGGGTGATGGGCTGGGTGGGGGTGATGGGCTGGGTGTGAGGGATGGGCTGGGTGGGGGTGATGGGCTGGGTGTGGGTGATGGGCTGGGTTTAGAGGGTGTGCTGGGTGGGGGGGGGGAGGTTGATGGTGTGGGGTGTGGGTGTTGGAAGGCGACTTGCGCAGCGCCCCCAGGACACTTGAATGTTCCACCTGGGGCCGCCCTCAGAAGTGGCAATGAGCGGAGCCAAAAGTGTAGCGCTGCCTTGTCAGGCACTTTACCCAATGAGTGACCCATCATTGCTCACCATCTCCATAACCGCCCCTCCTCCACCCCCACCCCGCCAAAAGGACATATGGACCCTTGTGATGGAATGGCCAGCACACCTACAGGGACCACCCGGGCGGACAGTGGAATGTGACCCCGAAGGCAGGAGTCAGACATTGTCAAACAATAAGGAACACCAGAGCTCATCTCAAAGTGAGTCGTTATCTTCCTCCATCCCGTGGACAAGGCCCACTGATATTATCTGCCCACGGCCAGCACTCTGTAGTGATGTTGGTAGCACCCTCGGAGGGGGGGAGAGGGAGCTGGGATGTGGGATGGAGTAAAGGGAGGAGGGGCAGGGGTGGTGGATGAAGAGAGGAGGGACAGCGAAGGTGTAAGCGGCGATAGGGAAGGGGCAACACTTGGAAGGGGGGGGTGAGTATGTAGAGGTGGGACAGGGTGGCAGAGCTGCTGGTGGCCAGGTTTCATAGTTGGCAAATCAGATGGTAATGAGGTTATCCCTTGTGCGGAAGCCCTGGAGCACACGTTGGCGGCCTGCAGTGCCGGCCCGGACTCCATGCCTGGTACTCCCTGGCCATCCTCCTCGTCAGATGAGGCCTGGTGTTCTTCCTCCTCCTCCAGCATGTCCCCCCTCTGCTGTACGATGTTGTGCAGGGCGCAGCAGGCCAGCATGTTGTTAGAGAGCCTCCTGGGACTATATTGGAGGGCCCCACCTGAGCAGTCCAGAAATCAGAAACGCATCTTGAGGATGTGGACGCACCGCACACTGGCATTCCTGGTTGTTGCCTTGGCGTCATTATGACAGGTCTCCACGTCAGTCTGGGGCCTCCGGCAACCGTCATTAGCCAAGATCTCAGTGGGTAACCCTTGTCACCCAAGAGCCAACCCCTCACCCAAGGGAGCGCGTTGAAGGTGCCAGGAACTGCTGAGTTCACGAGGTTGTAACGCTGTCTGGGTATCAGGCGCAGACATGCATGATGTGCAGCTGGACGTCACACACCAACTGCACATTCAGGGAGTGGAACCACTTCTGCTTGATGAAGAGCACCCCCTGATGAGCCGGTGCTCAGAGGGGGACATGGGGGACATCGAACACCCCCGAAACTTTGCCTTTATTATTCACCTTTCAGTCGTTTGTTCTTGTCCTTGATTTCCCTTCTCTGACTCCGTGGAAAGGTCCCCACCCCCCAGCCATTTTAGTTGGGCTGGGCCACCCAGGCAGTGCGAGGGTGGCACCTCCAGGGTACCCAGATGGCAGTGCCAAGGTGTCCAGGTGCCAGCGGGAGTGCCAGGATACCACCCTGCCCAGAGTCGGACCACCTGGGAGCCTCTCATAACTGCAATCTCCACGCAGGAGTGACCCAGAGCCGGGATCGAACCTGGGACCGCGGCGCCGTGAGGCAGCAGTGCTAACCCACTGCGCCACCATGCTGCCTTCGCGCAGACATATCTAAACAAACCTATTGGCTCATTTAAGTATGTTAATCTGGATTTTGTCCAGCGAGAGCGAGATCCAATCACGACATCTCGCGAGATCCTCATAAATCTTGCAAGGCGTTTCGAGCGTCGCCAATCCCGTGCGAGGCCTCTCGCGAGATTCAACGGCCTCTTCCCGTCACTAAGTCGGGTGCGACGCAGCCGTCAAATCATGCCCTTTGTTTTATTTTATTTTCAAATGAATACTTTCCAGCCCCGAATTCACCTGAACGGGGTTTTGTAGGGCGAGGTGGCCATGACATGAATCCTGCTGCACAGTTTACATCATTGATAAGTATTTACAATACGTTACTCGGTTGAATTTCTACAGAAGGTGTTAATCATTGACTGTGAAATCCTATTAGCCTCTCAGTTGTACGATTTTCAGCCTAAGCTCACAGAACAGGATAGCCTGGGCTGCATTAGCGGCTGCACTTCAAACATAATTAATTGAATGAGAAATGAGGCCTCCTGGCCGTATGATTTGCTATGATTTAAATGCCAGAACGCCCTTTCATATTTCATATCAATAAAATGATAATCCCCGGGACTGCCATGATTTCTTCCATTCCAAAAACTGAAATGTCATAATCACAATTAGCCTCTCGACATCGGACAGTACATTCTTCAGTTGTTGAAAACCGAATGGGTCAGTTTTAAAGGGACTTTGGCTCTGCCTCCGCGGACCTTAATGAGACAAAACCCTACACCTGACAGCAGTTATATCTTTTCTGTCGATGGGTTGTAATGATGTCACATTCCCTTGCGTTCACTAGACTCTGGGGTGGTCCCGGCGGATTGGAAATTAGCAAATGTGATACCACTGTTTAAAAAATGAGGTAGGCAGAAAGGGGGTAATTATAGGCCAGTGGGCTTAACTTCGATACTAGGGAAGATGCTGGAATCTATCATCAAGGAAGAAACAGCGAGGCACCTGGATGGAAATTGTCCCATTGGGCAGACACAGCATGGGTTCATAAAGGGCAGGTCGTGCCGAACTAATTTAGTGGAATATTTTGAGGACATTACCAGTGCGGTAGATAACAGGGGAGCCAATGGATGTGGTATATCTGGATTTCCAGAAAGCCTTTGACAAGGTGCCACACAAAAGGTTGCTGCATAAGATAAAGATGCATGGCATTAAGTGGAAAGTAGTAGCATGGATAGAGGATTGGTTAATTAATAGAAAGCAAAGAGTGGGGATTAATGGGTGTTTCTCTGGTTGGCAATCAGTAGCTAGTGGTGTAGCTCAGGGATCAGTGTTGGGCCCACAACTGTTCACAATTTACATAGATGATTTGGAGTTGGGGACCAAGGGCGATGTGTCCAAGTTTGCAGACGACACTAAGATAAGTGGTAAAGCAAATAGTGCAGAGGATACTGGAAGTCTGCAGAGGGATTTGGATTGGCTAAGTGAATGGGCTAGGGTCTGGCAGATGGAATACAATGTTGACAAATGTGAGGTTATCCATTTTGGTAGGAATAACAGCAAAAGGGATTATTATTTAAATGATAAAATATTAGAACATGCTGCTGTGCAGAGAGACCTGGGTGTGCTAGTGCATGAGTCGCAAAAAGTTGGTGCATGAGTCGCAAAATGTTGGTTTACAGGTGCAACAGGTGATTAAGAAGGCAAATGGAATTTTGTCCTTCATTGCTAGAGGGATGGAGTTTAAGACTAGGGAGGTTATGCTGCAATTGTACACGGTGTTAGTGAGGCCACACCTGGAGTATTGTGTTCAGTTTTGGTCTCCTTACTTGAGAAAGGACGTACTGGCACTGGAGGGTGTGCAGAGGAGATTCACTAGGTTAACCCCAGAGCTGAAGGGGTTGGATTACGAGAAGAGGTTGAGTAGACTGGGACTGTACTCATTGGAATTTAGAAGAATCAGGGGGGATCTTATAGAAACATATAAAATTCTGAAGGGAATAGATAGGATAGATGTGGGCAGGTTGTTTCCACTGGCGGGTGAAAGCAGAACTAGGGGGCATAGCCTCAGAATAAGGGGAAGTAGATTTAGGACTGAGTTTAGGAGGAACTTCTTCACCCAAAGGGTTGTGAATCTATGGAATTTCTTGCCCAGTTAAGCAGTAGAGGCTCCTTCATTAAATGTTTTTAAGATAAAGATAGATAGTTTTTTGAAGAATAAAGGGATTAAGGGTTATGGTGTTCGGGCCGGAAAGTGGAGCTGAGTCCACAAAAGATCAGCCATGATCTCATTGAATGGTGGAGCAGGCTCGAGGGGCCAGATGGCCTACTCCTGCTCCTAGTTCTTATGTTCTTATGTTCTCCAGAATTTTTAATGTATGGATGTGAACTGCAGGCTGCCGTGTATGCTCCTGTGCACAAGTCAACATGATGTAAATCAAATGGCCAGTCGCCAAATGTCACAGGAGCCCATTCTATCGTTAGGCAGTTCTACTGAATCAAAAACCAGAAATGCTGGAAAAACGCAGCAAGTCCGGAAACATCTGTGGAGAGGGAAACAGAGGGTGGAATTCTCCCATGCCCCAGCCAGCGGATTCAATGGCAGTGGGGGAGGGGGTCGGCGGGAGACTATGTGGTAGTGCAGCTCCTTTCAGGGCGCGGGCTTTGCAGTCCATGTGACCGGCTCGGGACCAATCGCGCAGGAGCTCGTGAACCCTGCCCAATAGAGAGAAAACGTGGGGCCCTGGGAGCAGGGGCCTGGGCAGTGTGGACTCCAGAACGGGAGAGCCAAGATCTATCCAGCATTGCTCTGGGCCTGTATACAGTTGCCTTTGCCGACTGTTAATAAGCCCCCTTTGGTTTTTACTGGGAGTCTCCAGAGCGCTGTCTCGAGCCACCAGACTGGCAACGAGGTAAACGGTTCGATTGATAGTCTTCAGCAGTTTGGGATTTGAGGGGAGAAGGAAGGAGCCTCCAACGATGAGAATCAGGAACCTTCGACAGTAGCACCTAAAAAGTGAGTAAAATGCCAATGATCGGAAAGTTAGGACCATTCAACCAGGAGGCTGAAGACTGGAACCAGTACATCAAAGGTCTCCGCTATCTTCATGGTGAATGTGATAGCAGGGGAAGACAAGCAGAAGGTGATACCTTTGATGGTTTGTTGACCTCAAACCTACAACCTACATTCCTGGAGGCTCCCAACTTCAAAGCCTTCAACCAGTTTGTCATGTTGGTCAAGGAACATTTCAACCCAGGCCTTGATCATCCTGCAGTGGTACAAACTCAACTCTGCTGTTAGGGACACAGAAGAGTTCATCTCCGCCTTCGTAGCCAGGCCCCACCAAATGGACGAGCATTGTGAGTTCGGTGCAGCGCTCAGTATGCAGAACTAACAACCTCAGCATCCAGAAAAAACTGCTGGCTGAAACTAAAATGACATTAGACAAAGCGATCGAGATAGTTCTACCTGGGACTACTCTGAGGAAACCTGCCATTGTCGCAAGTTTGTCTGTTTTCGTTGCAACCGAAGAGGCCATTTCCAGGCCTGTTATCATGCGAAGCAGAGAGCGTCAATGTAATAATAAACAGTAGCACCAACAGCAATCCATTACACCACTGAACCAGGATGAGCTCCGAGCAGGCGCACAAAATGTACCATTTGAATGTTGCCAGAGTAAATAAGACAGCCCCAATCGAAATAATTCTGGTGAATGGAGGTCGATACCGGGGCATCAGTTAAGGCCGTCGGGGGGGCAGCACGGTGGCGCACTGGGTTAGCCCTGCTGCCTCACGGCGCTGAGGTCCCGGGTTCGATCCCGGGTCACTGTCCGTGTGGAGTTTGCACATTCTCCCCGTGTTTGCGTGGGTTTCACCCCCACAACCCAAAAAAATGAACAGGGTAGGTGGATTGGCCACGCTAAATTGCCCCTTAATTGGTCATTTAAAAATTAAATAATTGAGTACTCTAAATTTATTTTTAAAAAGGTTGTCGGGCAGCAGACGTTTGATCATATTCGAGGAGGGGCTCAGACCCTGTATTTGGGCAGCATGACAGCCAAGTTGGGAACCAAGATGGAGGAAATCCTAAGGGCGCGATCTTCCCAAAAGGGAACAATGTCCCCGAGTGAGCGCATTTAGTCGCAGTGCCGAAAAACACATGGCTATTCAATGTGACTCGTGTTGAATAAGAGACCTGAATGGGGAACGCACGGCCAAGGCCGCACGTAGCCCCGTTTTGTACAACAGGGAGCTCTGCTCGCCGAAACACCCCAGTGTAGCGAGATGCCCTCTTTAAATGGCAGCCCGATCGCCGAGGCCCCCAAAAGAAGCCCTGACATCCCCAGCCCCCCAGCCCGAATGCAATATGCCCCCCCCCCCGCCGTCGTCATCCCCCCCCCCCCCCCCCGCACCCCCCAACACCCATGCCGGGCAATCTTGGCCCGATTGCGCGCGCACACAAGGTGCCAGCTTGGCACCTTGGCAGTGCCAACCTAACATTTGACTCAGAGCTGTGAAGAAGAGGGAAGCATTGGAAAGGGTGCAGAGGAGATTTACCAGGATGTTGCCTGGTATGGAGGGAAGGTCTTATGAGGAAAGGCTGAGGGACTTGGGGCTGTTTTCGTTAGAGAGAAGAAGGTTAAGAGGTGACTTAATTGAGGCATACAAGATGATCAGAGGATTGGATAGGGTGGACAGTGAGAGCCTTTTTCCGCGGATGGTGATGTCTAGCACGAGGGGACATAGCTTTAAATTGAGAGGAGATAGATATAGGACAGATGTCAGAGGTAGGTTCTTTACTCAGAGAGTAGTAAGGGTGTGGAATGCCCTGCCTGCAACAGTAGTGGACTCGCCAACACTAAGGGCATTCAAATGGTCAATCGATAGACATATGGACGATAAGGGAATAGTGAAGATGGGCTTTAGAGTATTTTCACAGGTCGGCGCACCATCGAGGACCGAAGGGCCTGTACTGTGCTGTAATGTTCTATGTTCTATGACGCTGCCTGACCTGCTCACTCTTCCAGCAGAAAGCATACACGGTCGCCTCAGCCTGCCCACCCAGCATTGCGACTGCAATGATTGAATTTACTGATATTTAATCTTCCCCCAGCAGATGCAGCATCCACAGGAGCCATCGGCAACCCCGAGGAATAAACTCTGAAGAAGACATTGCACCTGCTCCAGTGTCACACTGGCCGGAATTCTCTGGCCGTCGGGATTCTCTTTTCCCGCCGGCAGCACACTCCCGCCCACGGGTTGCCCGGTGGTGTAGGGCGGCTTCAATAGAAAATCCAATTGTCAAGCGGTGTGAAGAGACACTGCTGCCGGCAGCGGGTGGCGTGTCGCGGAGGAAGACCCAGCTGCTGGACCCGAGATTCCCGCCCACTGTCTCTTGCAACCAGATATTCACACATTGGTGGGCATTAGGTCTTCAACCCTATGGGTACTGCACAGTGGTGAGGGTGCATCACACTCGCGTGAGAAGCTGGCAGAGGCAGAGAGTATCCAGGGAGCCAACAGTGGAGAACAGACTATGCTGAACCCGAGGCAGAGTCCCTGGAGTCATCCATCAGGCTGGATGTCCAGCGGGGTGTGCAGAGGGACCTTGCAGGGATCCATGATGCTCTGCGTGCCATGGGCTCTGCCATAGAGGAGTCTATGTGGAGCATTGACCCTGAGCAATGAGCACACAGTCTCCTCCATTGAGAGAGTGGTGACCCTCATGGAAAGGGAGCTCCAGGAGTGGAATCCGGGGTTCCAAATCTGCAATCCAGATCACTCGCTGTGACCTCAGGAGCTCACTGCCAGTGGGAGTGAGCGATGGTCCACCGTGTCTCTCCACTGGGCACTCATCCAGCGATAGTGAGCAAGGAGATGCAAATTGACCTCATGCTGGCGGACGAGCTGCCTGTCGTCTCTGGGCCTCCCCTCAGGATCACCTGGATAAGGGCACCAGCTCCTCGGCCCCCCTCCCAGTGGCCACTGGTTGGCCATGTCCTCCCAGGTGAAAGCTGCTCAGGTGCCAGTGGCCAGAGGACAACCATCAAGGTAATCACGGCCACCAGAACGGCAAGGTCGGCAGGCTGTGTCCATGCCACGGCCAGCGAGGTGCATGGGGTGGGGGCACCAGGACACAGTACCCGGTGACAGGGGCTACACAGGAGCAACCTCCCCCTACCACTGAATGTTCAGGTCACACCCTTGCATCACCCCCCCCTCCCCAGCCGACACCACACAGGCATCAAGGCAACCCAATTCCTTACCCCATCCTTACCGGCATCTGTCCCCAACCCATCCTCGCTGGCATCAGTTTCTGCCCCCCCCCCCATCCTTTACATCATCAGACCTCCCCCAATGATTGCCATCAGTTTCTGCCCCCCCCCATTCTCAACACTATCAGGCCCCCCCCCCCAATCACCAACATCAGGCATCCGTCCCCCCATGAACGACACTCCGCTATGGGGCCGCCAAAGGCCCTGCCCCGTTCAGGCCCCTCTTTCAAGCCCACCCCTTGGAAGTGCCGAACTGGCAGTGCCAACCTGGCAATGCCGGGTTGGTACTGCCAGGTTGGCACTGCCAGGGTGACAGTTGTCTGCCCCATTCCCATCTAACCGGGGTTTACAATGACCCCCGGTGATACCATCGCGTCTGGTCTCTTGCTCACCGTGAACCTGATTACATCTGCTGGGAGGGCCCGGAAACTGTTGGGGGGATAGCAAACTGTTTGCCTCCCGGCAAAATCCTATTTCAGGGATCTCCCGGTATTTTCCCGACAGCAGGATGTGTGCCGGGCCTAATGTGGTTCTTTGTCTGTCCATGCCCCATAACATAAACACTTATTGGACTTTAATGGGTTGAGTTGACAGGATGGTTTGAATAGCAGCTGCCAAATGCAGGACAGGATTGTGACTGTGTGCCGTTAAGTGGTGCTGGCGGACTGTGTTGTGTTCCTATTTGGCAATTGTTTGTAAAAGGGCACTGCCATTGGCAGCAAGCTGACGGTTTGTAGTATCACAGCATACCTGGTGTCCATGCCTCCATGGTCCATGCTGTCGTTTGCCTTGACATCCTACGCTGTACCTCCCCGGGCTCCTCCTCAGATCAAGCACTGGAGTCAGCCTCCCTCGCCTGTGGGGCTGTCTCACTCTCCACAACCTCCACTAGGTACCCCCTTGCCAGATCCAGGTTGTGCAGGACACAGCACGAGGGAGACTTGCTCTGGAGAACAGTCCACCCTCGCATTGGTGCACCTATCAGAAATGCATCTTGAGCAGCCCAGTGGTCCACTCTACAACCGCCCTCGTGGAGGCATAACCCCTGTTGTATCTCTCTTGGTTTCTGTCCTTGGGTGGTGGAGTGGAGTCATGAGCTACCATTTCAAGGGCTAGCCCTTGTCACCAAGGAGCAATCCATCCAACCTCGCCAGTTTCACAAACAGCCTTAGTATGTGGGAGTGCTGCACGATTTGAGCATTGTGTGAGCTGCCAGGGTAACGGGCACAGACTTGGAGAATCTGTATCCTGTGATCACAGACGATCTGAACATTCGTTGAGTGGAAGCCCTTTCAGACCATCCATTTTGTCCATTGTGCACCGGGCTGAAAATCACACAAGCAGTGTAAAATTGTTGTTTAATGTCTTCTTCATGGCCTTGATTGGCCCTTCAATTGTTTACAGGCCTGAATCCAGTTCGCTAGCGCGCCCATCCACCTTGAAATTAAGAGCGTGTGTGGTGATATCATGAAGAGTACACAAGGTCATTTGATGACACTTTATGTTTGGGTAGAACAAACCCTCACAGAGCCGAGGACCCGGGTTCGATCCCGGCCCTGGGCCACTGCCCGTGTGGAGTTTGCACATTCTCCTCGTGTCTGCGTGGGGTCTCACCCCCACAACCCAAAAAGATGTGCAGGGAAGGTGGATTGGCCACGCTAAATTGCCCCTTAATTGGAAAAAAAAATTGGATACCCTAAATTTATTTTTAAAACAGAGATTGAATCTGATATTATTTAATTTCCAGCCCACCTGTCTGCAGCAGTAAATAATCATTAGGTCCCACGCAGCGATATTGCTGCCTTTTGATTAAACAGCAAAGACATGTCAGCACAATAATAAGACATGACGAATAACTTATTACTCGTCCCGCCAAATTTATTTTTTCATGCTTCATCCCTACACATTCCTTGGTTACATTATTCTCTTGCTTTATTATTCAATATTCTAAGGTGCGCAGCTTGTGAAAAAGCACAGTGACGTTAATTATTTTTGTTCAAACTCATTGAACACTGTTTCTCATGCTCACTGGAAAAGGTCTTTGTTGAAAACAAATTCCAGTCTATATTAATGATTTTATGCTACTGACCTTTTTTTTCCAGACCTCTTGCTATTTTTCTGCCTTCATTAATCATCTTGTCATTCCAGGATTCAGTTTAGGTTCGTCCTGTGGGCAATATACATTTTCAAAAATGTTAACAACGCAGAGTAGACTATCAAGGAAAGATTTGAGTTAAATGGCACCTTTAATGATTTCAGCAAAGAGCTAAACAGCCAACCCAGTACATCTCAAATGTAGCCATGTCGGACATGTGGCAGTTAATATGTGCACAGCAAGATCCCGTAAAGGTATGTGATAGGGACTAGATAATCCGATGAGTAATGGGGGTGGAGGGATTAACATTGGCCAGGGAAACAGGGAGAACTCCATTACTCTTTTAAAGAGTGGTATGGGGGCCGGGATGCTCCGTTGTCCGTCCGCCCCACTACCGCTAGTAGCGAGGATGGAGAATTTGGTGCTCAGCCACATTTCTCATTCACTGCAGCGGGTCCTGAGATTCCTGTTCCCGTGAACGGATGGGGAATCCTGCAAGGGATCCTCTTACACCTGCATAATAGGGCAGGGGGGCCTTAGCTTTAACATCTAATCTGAAAGGAGGCACATCCGGCAGTGCAGTGCTCCATCAGCACTGTACTGATTATGTGCCCAATTTGGAGTCGTTGGACAGCCTATCAAATCAACCACAGGTTGAAGAGGCAGTAAAATGATGCAGAACTGGGAGAGGAAGATACTGAAGAAAAGTCCACAGTCCAGGGGTTGGATTCTCCGCATCCCGACGCTGAAATCGTGGCCGGTGCGGGGGCGGAGAATCCATTCCCCGCACGGAATCGGGATCGGCGCCGGTTCCCCGATTCTGCGGGCCCCAAAAAGCGACTTACTCAGAGAGTACGCCGTCTGGCACCTACCGTGGGCCATTGCTGGAGGCCCGCTGCCCCATTCTCTGCCCCCGACTGGCCGAAATCCTGACAGCATGGATCTAACGTGGCCCAGCCAGTTGGGATACTAGCGTGACGGCTGCGGACTCAGTCCGCGGCAGCCCTGTTCGGGGGCGGGCCGATCGGAGGGCAAGGGGGGCTTTATATGCGGCCGGGCAATGTTTGTGCGGGCGGTCAGGGTCGGGCACGCGGCTGATCGGGGGGGGGGGGTTATTTTCAGGGTCCAGATCCGCGGTCCGAGTCCGCCATGGAGCACGGCGTGGCTGCTGGACGCGACTGCCATGCGCATGCGCATCCTCCGACCCGGATGTGCGGGGGCCCGTATCTGCAGCAAAAGCTGCTAGATTTATGCCGCATCCCTGCTAGCCCCCTGCAGGGCTAGGAATATTTGGCCCTTTCATGCCAGTTTTTCTGGCGTGAAACCCCACAGTTCTGACGCCGTCCTAGGGACATAGTCCCAATGACAGAGATGGTGTGAGACATCATTGTTTTTCTGATCACTAAAAGCAGGTAATTCAATGCTTAATCACATCTCAATGAATTTCAAAATAATTCATAAAATACTTCAAAGCCACACACCATTTTCCCCTTAGCTCACTTTAAAATGACAATAGCAATTGTTAGTAAAACTAATAATATTAATAAAATACTCTGGACTAATAGTAAGAGCACAGGTAACGCACTCATGGAAATAAAAGTGCTGGGAATATTTATCAAGTGTGTCAGCACCTATATAAACAAAAGCTCGATGAATGCTTTGTGTTTAGACCTTTCATCAAAACACTCTTGGTAAATTCTGATGAGAATTTAATTTCTCCGGATATGTACTAATGTTCTTGTTTTGTTTATTTCAACATTCCACGGAATGAAAGAAATGACACCCCCTGCACAAAGGGTCTCCGCCAGAACAGGACATGAATTACAGCATCTGCCTCTGCTAAACCTCCATTCAAAGCTCCACTTTACACTCAAATTGCCTCAGCTTTCTCTTTCTTGCAGGCAAAATGCTCCAGACTTTTCCTGCACAAGGGCTTTAATGATAAGCTCGTCGCTCTGTATGAGCAGGATGAACAAACTGCCAAACATTGTAACTGAGCTCTCAGTTACATTATTTATGCAGGGAAAATACAGAGATATTCCCGGGGGATTTTGCTGTGAAATATTACAAACTGTGTTAGGAATGTTGAATAGAGAATTTGAGAAAAGCTTCTCCACCAATATTAAAATAATTTTAAAAATAAATAAATTTAGAGCACCCAATTAATTTTTTCCAATTAAGGGGCAATTTAGCGTGGCCAATCCACCTAGCTTGCACATCTTTGGGTTGTGGGGGCGAAACCCACACAAACACGGGGAGAATGTGCAAACTCCACACGGACAGTGACCCAGAGCCAGGATCGAACCTGGGACCTCGGCGCCGTGAGGCAGCAGGGCTAACCACTGCGCCACCGTGCTGCCCAGGTAATCTGCTTTAGTGATGTTGGCTGCGGAATAAATATTGGTCAGATACCAAGAGTAAACGTCCCCGTTCTTCTTCAAAATAATGCCAGGGGAGTGGCGGGGTTACCATTTAGGGTGGTGACAACTCACTTTAGGTACTAGGGGCTGCAGGTAGGGCGGGACAGGGCGCGACTCCGTAAGCTAAATTTCACGAGCCTGGTAGGGAAGGTGAAGGAGGGTCTGGGGAGGTGGGCTACTCTCCCTTTGTCATTGGCTGGCCGGGTGCAGGCAGTCAAAATGACTATTTTACCACGCTTTCTGCTCCTGTTCCAGTGTTTGCCGGTCTTTTTGCCGAAGGAGCTTTTTCGGGAGGGTGGATAGGCTGGTTTTGTTGTTTGTGTTGGCAGGGAAGGTGGCGAGGATAAGGCAGGCGGTGCTGCAAAGGGGGCGGCAGTAGGGGGACTTGGCCTGTGTTCCGAATCTGTTGCTCTACCACTGGGCGGCGAATGCGGACGATGTGCGGGGTTGGAGGAAGGAGCCGGAAGCGTTGTGGGTGCGGATGGAGGCGAGGTTCTGTAAGGGGTTGGGGTTGCGGGCGCTGGCAACAGCGCCTCTGCTGCTGGCCCCAGGGAAGTACTCTAGGAATCTGGTAGTGTAACCATGTTGAGGATCTGGGGGCAATTCCCACAGCACTTCAAGTTGAGGACGGGATCGAGGGTGATGCCGATAAGAGGGAATCATGGGTTTGAGCCAGGGAGGATGGATGCGAGGTTCCAGGAATGGGAGGAGAACTTGGTGAAAGGGAGGGGAAATTCGCAAGTCTAGAGGAGTTTGGGGTGACATATGGGCTGCAGCGTGAGGAAGGCTTTCGGCAAATGCAGGTGCGGAATTTTGTGATAATGTCCTTTCCAGATTCCCTGTGGCGCCAACATCCTCATTGCTGGGGTGGAGGGAGGGTGTGGCTGGAGAGTGGGGCTGTCTCAGCGATGTATGGTAGGATTATGGAGGAGGATAAGGAGTCTATGGAAAGGATTAAGGCCAAGTGGGGGGGGGGGGAGAGTTGGGAATGGGTTGGAGGAAGGACTGTGTTGCGAAGTGCTGTGAAGGGTCAATGTCTCGACCTCGTGAGCGAGGCTGGGGTTGATTCAGTTAAAAGTTGTGCACAGAGCGCACTTAACGAAGGTGGGGATGAGCCGGCTGTTTGAGAGGGTGGAGGATAGTTGCGAGCAGTGTGGGAGAGGCCCAATTAACCATGTCCATATGTTCTGGTCCTGCCTGAAGTTAGAGAGATATTGGCGGTCATTTCTTATCATCACGTCTGAGGTTCAGCATGTGGAATTGGAGCAGGGTCCCCTAGAGGCCTAATTTAGGGTGTTGGGCCTGCCAGAGTTGCAGATGGCCTTCGCCTCATTGATCGCTCACAGGTGGGTCCTGTTGGGGTGGTGATCAGCTTCTCCGCCCGGTGCCTCAGTATGGCTGGGGAATCTGTCGGAGTTTTTGGTTTGAAAAAGGTCAAATGTGCTCTAAGCGGGGCAGATGATGAGTTTCACCAGAGATGGGGTTGTTCATTTTGCACTTTGGAGACCTGGTCGCTGCCAAGGGGTGGGGGAGCTGGTGGTGGTGGGGGAGGGGGTCTGGGTACTGTTTGTGGAAAAATTTTAAAATGTTGAATAAAAATATTTTCAAAACAAATGATGCCAAGGGATTGAGGAACACTCAATTTTACATCTCAATCGAAAGATGGCATTCTGACAGTGCAGCACTCCCTCAGTATTGTATTGAAGAATCAGCCAAAATTTTATGTGCATGTCTTTGGAGTGGAAATCAACTTTCTAACCCATTTTTATGTTTATAATTTCTGATGATTTATGTAAACAAAACAAAACAAACTGGAAGACATTCACCTGAAACAGACACTCTTACCCTTGTACTTTTTGTATTACTTTTACACCCCACTTCCCCCTCTGTGTTTGTCTGTCTTGTGTGTGTAGAGAGGGTGGGGTGAGTTAAAGAGAGGGAGTTAGAAATCAGATAATAATTAACCAGTTGCCTTTGCTGCCTATTTAATTATAGTTATCATTATTAATAAAAGTTAATCATGTTTAAATTTACAAACCTGATGATTGTAGTTATTGGGCAGCCAAGGGCCAGAAACTTTGGGTATTTCTAAAATTAAGAGTTACGTTCAGCTGTCTTCCGACGTTGGGTCAAGTGGGGCAGGAATTGACCACGCAGTGGCCCAGGGGGTCGTAACACAGATAATAGTATTTTTTGAAAATCAAAAATTAATTTTTTTTCCTGATTTTTGCTGTGTGACATGGATTGAAGAAAAGTGATTGGCCAATGTATGAAGTTCAAAGAGCACAACTGTTATCATTTCATTGAAGACTTAGTTATGATTTTATATGATTGAACATTTTCTGGAATAATGTATTCACATTGCCCATTTGATTTTGCAGTAGGTAAAGTATGAAGTGGGATTACCTGTTGGACAATAGGATCATTGCAATTGCAAAACAAAAAATTAAAAGGGAGGTAATCAATTGAAAAGTTATTGCTCAAACTACTTTCTTGTTTGGGAGAGAGGAGAGCTTAAAACATCCATTTACCATTTTTACTAGGTTCGAGCTCGGGTTCAGATTAATGTTGGGTGAGAGCCACATTAACAGGATCATTATGGCACAAATTACCAGCCTTAAATGGCTGTGGCAGAACTAATTTGTATTAAAGATCGTAAGTTCTAGATTTCGATAAGCTTAACTACAACAGAGTTTGGGGAAGGAGGAATTAGAGGACATGTATATACCACTGAGGGGCAAGAGTTGTACTTAGCAAAACTTAGTCAATGAAACTGGTGAGAGATAATAATAATCTTTATTGTCACAAGTAGGCTTACATTAGCGTTGCAGTGAAGTTACTGTGAAAATCCGCTAGTCGCGACATTCCGGCACCTGTTCGGGTTCACAGAGGAAGAATTCAGAATGTCCACATTACCTAACAAGCACGCCTTTCGGGACTTGTAGCAGGAAACCCACAGAGGCACGGGTAGAACATGCAGACTACGCTCAGACAGTGACCCAAGCGGAAATTGAACCCGGGACCCTGGCATGTGAAGCAACAGTGTTAACCACTGTGCCCCATAAACATTTTTTTAAAAAATTTACAGCACCCAATTCATTTTTTTTCCAATTAAGGGAACATTTAGCCAGGCCAATCCATCTACCCTGCACATCTTTCTGTTGTGGGGGCGAAACCCACGCAAACACGGGGAGAATGCGCAAACTCCACACGGACAGTGACCCAGAGCCGGGATCGAACCTGCGACCTTGGCGCCATGAGGCAGCAGGGCTAATCCACTGCGCCACCGTGCTGCCCTTGCCCCATAAACATAACATAAAATGATAAGAAAGAGCAGGCAAAGGCACAAGCAGTGAAGATGGGACTGGGATAGATATGTAGGACTGCGAAGGAATACACGAAAGGCTGGAAAAATTGCAAAAAGAACTTTTGCAAGAGATTGCAAAGTTAACTCAAAAATAAAGTTGCACCGTTATTTGAAAGAAATTATGGTTCGTTAAAAGCAGGTGCAGGCGGTTTTGCAAATGAAAATAAGGAAATGGGAGACTTGGCAACGAATTACTTACGTGATTCCTCTTAGAGGAAGTGGGTGAATTACCTGACATTTCAGGGAAACTAGTAAACTGCAATCAACCGGAACTCACTAAAATCAACTTTAGTGGGGGAAAGACAGCATTAGAAAAACTAACGGCACTCTAGACTGACAGATCCCCAGGACATTAATGGTTTCCATTCCTGGGTTTCAAAGGAAGAAGGTAGGGAAATTGCAGAAACATTTGACCTATTAGTCGAACATCTATTGTGAGTGAGCTTCTGTAATTTATAATTGAGGACAGTGTGACGAAGCATTTTGAGATGTTTGAGTTGATTAGAGAACACCGATATGGTTTGGGAAAGGGTGAGTTATGTCAAACAAACCTAATTGGACTTATGAGGAAATAACTAATGTAATAGATTGGAAAATGTCTGGGCGGCACGGTGGCACAGTGGTTAGCACTGCTGCCTCACGGCGCCGAGGACCCGGGTTTGATCCCGGCCCCGGGCCACCGTCCGTGTGGCGTTTACACATTCTCCCCGTGTCTGCGTGGGTCTCACCCCCACAATCTAAAATGATGTGCAGGGTAGTGTTGTGTTGGGTGCTCTGGATCCGTGGAACACATACAGGCCATCAACACTTAAAATAGTGCAACACTATTTTATTAAGTTAGAAACTGTTGAACATACTTTCACTGTGGGTTAACATAATGTTAGATTAAACTAAAGACTGTCCTAACTAGTCTGTGCACTCAGCACATGGTGAAGATCTGTGCTGTAAGCTGTAAGCTCTGTCCTTCTGAGAAGCTGCATCCCGAATGAGCGGGAACTCTGATGCCCCCTGTCTTTATAGTGAGTGTGCTCTAACTGGTGATTGGTTGCGGTGTTGTGTGTGTTGATTGGCCTTGCTGTGTGTCCATCAGTGTGTGTGTATCTGCACCATGATATACTGGTGTATATTATGACATCCCCCCTTTTATAAAGAAATGTATGTGTGTGGCAATAAATAATACGTGGTGAGAATGTTACTATCCGGTAGACGAACCAGGAACGAGCGGGGGGCCACCTGCCGAAGGACAACAGCGGTTGCAGACCAGCCCCCATCCGGAAGATGGATGCGGCCGTTGTCATCTGGAGCCAGAGCAGGGAGATCAGCTGCACGGGTGTCATGAGCCGCCTTGTGCTGTGCACGAGACAGCTGCATCCGGCGAAGGACCGGAACGTGGTCGAGCTCTGGGACATGGATGGACGGCACCGGCGTCCTCAGGGTACGACCCATGTGTAACTGGGCTGGTGACAGGCAAGGTAGAAATCGGACCCAACATCAGCAGCCTTGCATAGGAGCCGTTTGACTATATGTACTCCCTTCTCCGCTTTGCCGTTGGATTGGGGGTACAGGGGACTGGACGTCACATGGGCAAAATTGTACCGCCTGGCAAAGTTGGACCATTCTTGGCTGGCGAAGCAGGGGCCATTGTCCGACATAACCGTGAGCGGGACGCCGTGTTGAGCAAAGGTTTCTTTACATGCACGAATGACTGCAGACGAGGTGAGGTCTTGCAACCGTATCACCTCCGGGTAATTCGAAAAGTAGTCCACGATCAGGACATAGTCTCTACCCAGCGCGTGGAACAGGTCGATGCCCACCTTGGGCCGGCTGGAAGCGCTGACAAGTGGGGCAGTTGAGCACTGTGTTGGCTATGTCCTCATTAATGCCGGGCCAGTACACTGCCTCTCGGGCCCGGCGACGGCACTTTTCCACGCCAAGGTGGCCCTTGTGTAGTTGTTCCAGGACAAGTTGGCGCATGCTATGCGGGATGACAATGTGGTCCAGTTTTAGACGAACCCCGTCTACTACCGCCAGATCATCTCTGACATTATAGAATTGAGGGCATTGGCCCTTGAGCCACCCGTCCGTTAGGTGGCGCATGACACGCTGTAGCAAGGGGTCAGCCGCCGTCTCGCGCTGAATTTGGACGAGGCGTTCATCTGAGGCAGGTAGATTGGAGGTTGCGAATGCCACATGGGCGTCAACCTGGCAGACAAATCCCGCTGGGTCACATGGAGTGTTGACTGCCCTGGAGAGAGCATCCACAATGATGAGGTCTTTGCCTGGGGTGTATACCAGTTGGAAGTCATATTGCCGGAGCTTGAGGAGAATACACAGGAGGCGAGGTGTCATATCGTTCAAGTCTTTCTGTATTATATTGACCAGCGGGCGATGGTCGGTCTCGACGGTGAATTGAGGAAGTCCGTAGACATAATCGTGAAACTTAACCACACCGGTCAGAAGGCCCAGACACTCCTTTTCTATCTGCGTGTAGCGCTGCTCTGTGGGAATCATCGCACGTGACGTATATGCAACGTGGGCCCATGATGAGGCCTCATCACCTTGAAGGAGCACTGCCCCAATGCCGGATTGACTGGCATCAGTCGAAATTTTGGTCTCCTTTGCTGGATCAAAGAAAGCTAAGACCGGGGCCGTGGTCAGTTTTGTTTTGAGTTCCCTCCATTCACGCTCGTGGGCAGGGAGCCATTGGAAGTCTGTAGTCTTCCTGACCAGGTTCCTGAGAGCCGTGGTATGAGAGGCGAGGTTAGGGATGAATTTCCCTAAAAAATTGACCATGCCCAGAAATCGGAGGACAGCCTTCTTGTCCTCTGGTGTTTTCATAGCTGTGATGGCAGCTTCCTTGTCCGCATCCAGCTGCACACCCAATTGGGAAATGTGGTCCCCGAGGAACCTGAGTTCCGTCTGACCAAAACAGCTTTTGGTCCTGTTGAGGCGGAGGCCATGCTCATGTATACGTCTGAATACGCGCTGGAGGCGACTAACATGCTCCTGCGGGCTGGTGGACCAAATGATTATGTCATCGACATAGATGCAAACACCTTCAATACCTTCCATCATTTGTTCCATAATCCTATGGAACACTTCTGATGCAGAGATGATCTCAAACGGCATCCTGTTGTAACAATATCTGCCAAAGGGGATATCAAATGTGCACAGTTTCCTGCTGGATTTATCGAGCTGGATTTGCCAGAATCCTTTTGATGCGTCGAGTTTGGTAAAGAGCTTGGTGCGAGCCATCTCGCATGTGAGCTCTTCACGCTTGGGAATTGGATAATGCTCCCTCATGATATTGCGATTTAGATCCTTGGGATCAATGCAAATTCTCAATTCGACGGAAGGCTTTTTTACACATACCATGGAACTGACCCAGTCGGTTGGTTCCGTGACTTTGGAAATCACTCCTTGGTTCTGGAGGTCCTGCAGCTGCTGCTTGAGGCGGTCCTTAAGGGGTGCTGGGACCCTGCAAGGTGCGTGCACCACAGGCGTGGCATTCGGTTTAATAAAATCGTGTAGTTGTACGGGAGCGTGCCCATGCCCTCGAAGACGTTGTGGTACTGGTTGATAATGGCATCGAGCTGCGCCTTGAAGTCGGTGTCCTGAAAGGCAGACGCGTCAGCAGGAGAGAGAGAGTGAACTCTCTGAACTAGGTTCAACAGCTTGCATGCCTGCGCGCCAAGCAGGGAGGCTTTCGAGGAGCCCACGATTTCAAAGGGAAGGATGGCTTTGCGTGACCTGTGCGTCCCTTCAAGTTGGCATGAGCAGCTGGCAGCAATGGCATTGCCATTATAATCTAATAGCGTGCAGGCTGATGGGCGGATGGCTGGTTTGACACGAAGGCTATTGAGGTCAGATTGAGATTGGCGTAGGCACCAGTGTCCAGGCGGAACCGTATTTGGGACCGGTTGACCATAAGAGTGGCACACCACTCATCGTCTGGATCGATGCTGTATACTGATAGAGGCTGGATTCTTTGCTTCGGGGACACCCTGTTTTTTGTAACGATACTGACTGGAAAAGGCGCCTTCGGGTCCTCGGTGTCAATATCGGGTAGCAGGTCCGAATCAGACTCGGTGACCGTGCGTTGAATGGCCCAGACATTCCTGCGAGGCTGGCTGGAGCGACAAGAGTTGGCAGGCTGAGCTGATCTGCATAAAGCAGCATAGTGGCCAAGTTTGCCACATCTCAGGCATCGTCGGGATTTGGCAGGGCATTGCCACTTTAAGTGGGCAGAGCCACAGTTGCCGCACATTGTAGCATCAGTACGTTCGCTGTGCCACCGCGTATGCGCGGTGCGGTCATACTTGGTGCGCGCCTGCGCAGTGCGTTCGTCGATGTCGCGTCCCCTCGTTCGGTGCGCACAAGCGTGGGAGTCCGCGAAAAGCGCGCAAAATGGCCGCCCTCATCCAGGCTGAGGCCCTGGAGTTTCTCGATTGCTTGGACCCGTTCTGCCTCGTGGGGACCTTGCCGCGCCGTTTCAGCCGTTTGGATGTGGGAATACCGACTAATGGTGTGTTCATGTAGCACTTATGTCTCGATGGCAATCGCTAGGGTGAGCTGCTTTACCTTGAGGAGCTGCTGGCGTAGGGGGTCCGACTGAACACCGAAAACAATCTGGTCGCGTATCATGGAGTCGGAGGTGGGCCCATAATTACAGGACTGCGCAAGGATGCGGAGGTGGGTGAGAAAGGACTAGAAAGGTTCATCCTTACCCTGCAAACGCTGTTGGAATACATAGCGCTCAAAACTTTCATTCACCTCGATGTTACAGTGACTGTCAAACTTGAGGAGGACCGTCTTGAATTTTGATTTATCTTCACCAGCAGCAAAGGTGAGAGAATTGAAAATGTGGATGGCATGTTCCCCGGCCGTGGATAGGAAGAGAGCGATCTTCCTGGTGTCTGAGGCAGCCTCCCGGTCTGTGGCTTCAAGGTAGAGCTGGAAGCATTGTTTGAATATCTTCCAGTTGGCCCCTAGGTTACCGGTGATGCGGAGTGGTGGAGGCGGGCCGACTCCTGGTATCATGATGTATTGGGTGCTCTGGATCCGTGGAACACATACAGGCCACCAATACTTAAAATAGGGCAACACTATTTTATTAAGTTAGAAACTGTTGAACATACTTTCACTGTGGGTTAACACGATGTTAGATTAAACTAAAGGCCTATGCCTGTCCTAACCAGTCTATGCACTCAGCACATGGTGAAGATCTGTTCTGGAAGCTATAAGCTCTGTCCTTCTAGGAGGCTGCATCCCGAATGAACGGGAACTCTGATGCCCTCCTTCTACATAGTGAGTGTGCTCTAACTGGTGATTGGCTGCGGTGTTGTGTGTGTTGATTGGTCCCACTGTGTGTCCACCAGTGTGTGTCTGCACCATGATATACTAGTGTATATTATGACAGGTAGGTGGATTGGCCACGCTAAAATGCCCCTTAATTGGAAAGAATGGGGTACTCTAAATTTTTTAAATAAAAAAGATTGGAAAATGTTGATGGGTGTAGTTTATATGGAATTCCAGAAGACACTCAGTGAGGTTTCGCGTAAGAGGCAGTTGGTTAAAGTTCATGGAATTCATGGCAAATAATCGATCTTGCTTGGAGATTGACGAGATGCAGAAGATAGGTTTGGGATAATGGGGGAGTATTTTAATTGAATGAAGTGGCTAGTGGTGTCCCACAAGGTCTTATACTACGACCGCAACAGCTCAATATGTTTCTTAATTACTTAGATAAAGCAATTGAGAGCCCAATATCTATGTTTACTGATGACACAAAGATTAGTGGCACAGCAGGTAGTATAGATAGGACCATAACATTCAAGAAATAAATAGATTAGGTGAATCGCCAAATTATGGCATAAGGATTTTAGACCAGCAAAGTATCATCACTTCCTTCACTTCAGAGCAAAAACAAAGGTAAATCATTGTGTAAATGGGCAAATGCTCTGAACCAGGTACACAAAAATTAAAATGATCAGCAAGGTTTATTTTTAATTTAGAGTGCCCAATTCTTTTTTTTTCAAATTAAGGGGTAATTTAGTGTAGCCAATTTACCTACCAGGCAGATTTTTGGATTGTGGGGGTGAAACCCACGCAGAGAGGGGGAGAATGTGCAAACTCCACACGGACAGTGACCCAGGGCCGGGATCGAACCTGGGTCCTCAGCACCGTGAGACCTGAGGTCTGGAGTATAAAGGGGAGGGAGATTTTGCTGCAGCTATACAAAGCACTGGGTACATCACATCCAGCTTTGACAAAGAGTCACCCAGACTCGAAATGTTATCTGCCTTCTCTCTCCACAGAGGCTGTCAGACCTGCTGAGATTGTCCAGTATTGTCTGTTTTTGTTTCCGATTCCAGCATCTGCAGTAATTTGTTTTTTAACATCTCATCCGTTGTGTTGTGCACAGCTCCGGACATAGCACAGAAAGGAATGCAGCCCCGATTCACCTGAATGTTACAAGGGCCAGAATATTGGGTTGCTCGCAGCAGGCCTCACCTCAAAATGGGTGAAATTGCATGAAAAGGGTTCGGGCGCGCGTCGCGACATCATTTTGACTTTTTAATAAATTTAGAGTACCCAATTCATTTTTTCCCAATTAAGGGGCAATTTAGCGTGGCCAATCCACCTAACCTGCACATCTTTGGGTTGTGGGGGTGAAACCCACGCAAACACGGGGAGAATGTGCAAACTCCACACGGACAGTGACCCAGAGCCGGGACCGAACCTGGGACCTCGGCGCCGTGAGGCAGCAGTGCTAACCCACTGCGCCACCGTGCTGTCCCCGACATCATCACGCACATGTGCAATATTTGCAGTGGCGAGACAGGTGTGAGTGTTGGAAGTGCGCCCAACCGACAATCGAGCAGGCAGTGTAGCCCATCAAGGGGCCAACTGAGCACAATTTTACGTAGCCTGTCTGCTTTTATGGCGGCAGGCGGACCGATTGGCCGGCCAGCCTTTATGTTTTAGCTCCAACCTCGGTCCAGGCTGAAATAAGATTTCAAAAGATGTGTGGGGACCGAGGTCTGCGATTGGTTATGCAAAACATTCTTTCCATACCCTTTCCGCTGATATCCATTTTGCACAGGTCAGCGGCTCCCGGGGGCAGCTCTGCACCAGCTGTCCCCCTGAGGGGGCACATTCAGAGTGCCAGCCCTCACGCTCCCTGTTCTCGAGGCCCGCCCTCTTCCCGCGCTCCCTGGCGGCGTTTAGCCTTTTACAGAGTGCGCATCGCGCAGACTACCCGTTAATTAGCCAGCTGGCAGGAAACTGCTCTCCGGGGCTGACTGCACGTGTTTCGTACCCACTTCTGCGCACGATGGGTGCACACACTCGAAGGGCGGAAAATTCAGGCCAACTCTCTAAAGGTTAAATTATGAGAAATTACACAAACTAGGTTTATGCTGGAGGGGTGTTTTGATGAAGGATTTTAGAATTTTGGAAGAGACATGAAGGGGCAATTATGAATCAGCACAGGGACAGCTCTTTCCAAGTGGAAGTCATTCACTTCCAGGAACCGCCACTGGGTGGCGAGCGATGCTAACGGAATCGTGTTTAACATGATTGTAAATTAGAGCAAATCCCTGCTGGTGGCTCTGCTGAGAAATATACAGGTGGTCCCTGGCACTCACTGCCTAGGCTCACAGAAGAGTGATCAATTGGCTCAGGTACTGGAGGGAAAGTGGAGTTGCACCTCAGATTTTCAACATTTTCGTTTTTGTCATTTTCCTTCTCTGGTCTCTGTCAATGACAGGATGCGAGAGCCCGGCTGATATTTCTTCCTGAATATCCCTCAGCGTCCATCACAGCGTCAGAATTGTGTCACTTGGCACTTCAATTACAATACTGGAGAGCGACCCGTGAACCTTCCAATATCAGTGTGAAAAATAACTTGCGTTTCTGTAGCGCAGAACATCCCCAAGGCTCTTTGCACACAATTCTGGTCACCGCACTACCACAAAGACGTGGAGGCTTTGGAGAGGGTTGCAGGGGAGGTTTACCAGGATGTTGCCTGATCTGGAGGGTGTTAGCTACGCGGAGAGGCTGAATAGACTCGGACTGTTTTCATTAGAATACGGAGGTTGAAGGGCGACCTGATAGAGGTCGACAAGATTATGAGGGGCATGGATAGAGTGGATGGGCAGGCACTCTTTCCCAGGGTGGAGGGGTCAGTCACCAGGGGGCATTGGTTTAAGGTACGTGGGGCAAAATTTAGAGGAGACGTGCGAGGCAGGTTTTTGATGCAGAGGGCGGTGAGTGCCTGGAACGCGTTGCCAGGCGAGGTTGTGGAAGCAGATACATTAACCGTGTTCAAAAGGCATCTTGACAAACACATGGATAGGATGGGTATAGAGGGATATGGCACGAGGAAGTGCTGAGGGTTTTGGCCGAGGGTGGTATCATGACTGGTACAGGCTTGGAGGGCCGAAGGGCCTGTTCCTGTGCTGTATTGTTCTTTGTTCTTTCCACCCAATGAAGTACTTTTCGAAGCGTAGTCGCTGTATTAATACAGGAAACATGGCAGCCAATTTATACACAGAAACTCTCACAAACAGCAATGTGCTCAATGACCACATAAGCATGTTGATTGCGGAATATATATTGGCCAGAACACCGGGGATATCTCTCCTGCTCTTCTTTAAACAGTGCCAAGGGCCACGGAGAACGGGCAGGACGGTGAAGATGAGGCCATGATGAGATCAGCCACGATCGAATTGAATGGCGGAGCAGGTTCGAGGGACTAAACTGCCTCCTCCTGCTCCTAGTTCTTATGTTCTAAAAGAACTATTCTGGCTGATTCCACCTTCCAGCTCTTGGCGTGTAGCCCTGGGGGTAACAGCTCCTCAAGCCCAAATTGGGCCGGGATTCCCCGGGAATCGGCGGGTCGGGCAGAAACGGCGCAGTGGAGTGGCGGGAACCACTCCGCACCTTCAGGGGCTAGGCCGGCGGCGGAGTGGTTTGCACCCAGCCAGCCGGTGTGGAAGGCCTTTGGCGCCGCGCCAGCCGGGGCCGAAGGGACTCCGCCGGCCGGCGCGGGTCTGCGCATCCGCGGGAGCGTCAGAGTCCGCTGACGTCATCCCCGCGCATGCCCAGGGTGGGGGTGCACCTTGGCACCGGCCATCGGGGAGGCTTACACGGCCGGCGCGTAGGAATCGAGTGCCCCCGCGGCACAGGGCCGCCCGCGGATCGGTGGGCCCCGATCGCGGGCCAAGCCACCGTGGGGGCACCCACCCGGGGCCAGATCGCACCCCCCCCGCCCTGCCCAGGACCCCTTGCCCGCCCGCGCCGCCAGGTCCCAGCGGTAAGGGACCAGCTCCCATTTACGCCGGCGGGACCTGCATAGGACGGGCTGGACTTCGGCCCATCGCGGGCCGGAGATATACGCCGGGGGGAGCCCGCCGGCTGGCGCGGCGCGATTCCTGCCCCCGCCAAACCTCCGGCACCGGAGAATTCGGCAGCCGGCGGGGGCGGGATTCACGCCGCCCCCCCCCGGCGATTCTCCGACCGGTGGGGGGGGGCGGAGAATGCCATCCCTGGTGTTCTTAGTTAACAAGGGGATTTCTTGATTAATAAGATATCAGGGGTTACGGGGAGAAAGCAAGAGAATGGGGATGAGGAATATATCAGCCAGGATCGAATGGCGGAGCAGACTTATAGAGTCATAGAATTCTATATCTTATGGTCCTATGGTTTGCAAATATTGTCAATGAGTAGGTGTGAGTGTAACATCCTTAATACTAGAATAAGAGCAAAGTCCTGCGGAAATCTGAAATGAAACAGACAATGCTGGAAAGACTCATGCAGCGGGATTCTCCGGCGGGATTTTCCAGCGGGATTCTCCGGCGGGATTCTCCGGCGGATTTCTCCGGCGGGATTCTCCGCTTTGCCGGCAGTGCACCCAAGCCCACAGGTTTCCCGACGGTTTAGGATGGCCACAATGGAAAACTCCATTGGCTGGCTGCCAGAACGGAGGATCCCGCTGCCGGCCAGAGAGTCAACTGGACCAGCCACATAAATACTGTGGCTACCAGACCAGGTCGGAGACTGGGAGTTCTGCAGGGAATAACTCGTCACCTGACTCCCCAAAGCCTGTCACCTTCTACAAGGTACAAGTCAGGAGTGTGATGGAACACTCTCCTGTTGCCTGGATGAGCGCAGCTCCAATAACACTAAAGAAGCTCAACACCATCCAGGACGAAGCAGCCTGCAAGATTGGCATCTCAACCACCACTGTAAAGATTCACTCCCTCCAACACCAATGCACAGTGACAGCAGTGCTTACTATCTACAAGATGCATGGCAATAACTTAACAAAGCTCCTTCAACAGCAGCCCCCAAACCTGCAGCCGAAAAAACAAGGGCAGGAAATGCTTGGGGACATAGAACATAGAACATTACAGCGCAGTACAGGCCCTTCGGCCCTCGATGTTGCGCCGACCTGTGAAACCACTCTAAAGCCCATTTACACTATTCCCTTATCGTCCATATGTCTATCCAATGACCATTTGAATGCCCTTAGTGTTGGCGAGTCCACTACTGTTGCAGGCAGGGCATTCCACGCCCTTACTACTCTCTGAGTAAAGAACCTACCTCTGACATCTGTCCTATATCTATCTCCCCTCAATTTAAAGCTATGTCCCCTCGTGCTAGACATCACCATCCGAGGAAAAAGGCTCTCACTGTCCACCCGATCCAATCCTCTGATCATCTTGTATGCCTCAATTAAGTCACCTCTTAACCTTCTTCTCTCTAACGAAAACAGCCTCAAGTCCCTCAGCCTTTCCTCATAAGATCTTCCCTCCATACCAGGCAACATTCTGGTAAATCTCCTCTGCACCCTTTCCAATGCTTCCACATCCTTCCTATAATGCGGCGACCAAAATTGCACGCAATACTCCAAATGTGGCCGCACCAGAGTTTTGTACAGCTGCAACATGACCTCATGGCTCCGAAACTCAATCCCTCTACCAATAAAAGCTAACACACCGCACGCCTTCTTAACAACCCTCTCAACCTGGGTGGCAACTTTCAGGGATCTATGTACATGGACACCGAGATCTCTCTGCTCATCCACACTGCCAAGAATCTTACCATTAGCCCAGTACTCTGTCTTCCTGTTATTCCTTCCAAAATGAATCACCTCACACTTTACTGCATTAAACTCCATTTGCCACCTCTCAGCCCAGCGCTGCAGCTTATCTATGTCCCTCTGTAACTTGTAACATCCTTTCGCACTGTCCACAACTCCACCGACTTTAGTGTCACCTGCAAATTACTCTCCCATCCTTCTACACCCTCCTCCAGGTCATTTATAAAAATGACAAACAGCAGTGGCCCCAAAACAGATCCTTGTGATACACCACTAGTAACTGGACTCCAGTCTGAACATTTCCCATCAACCACCACCCTTTGTCTTCTTCCAGCTAGCCAATTTCTGATCCAAACTGCTAAATCACCCTGAATCCCATGCCTCCGTATTTTCTGCAGTAGCCTACCGTGGGGAACCTTATCAAACGCTTTACTGAAATCCATATACACCACATCAACTGTTTTGCCCTCGTCCACCTGTTTGGTCACCTTCTCAAGGAACTCAATAAGGTTTGTGAGGCACGACCTACCCTTCACAAAACAGTGTTGACTATCTCTAATCAAATTATTCCTTTCCAGATGATTGTACATCCTATCTCTTATAAACCTTTCCAAGATTTTGCCCACAACAGAAGTAAGGCTCACTGGTCTATAGTTACCGGGGTTGTCTCTACTCCCCTTCTTGAACAAGGGGACAACATTTGCTATCCTCCAGTCTTCTGGCACTATTCCTGTAGACAAAGATGACTTAAAGATCAAAGCCAAAGGCTCAGCAATCTCCTCCGTAGCTTCCCAGAGAATCCTAGGATAAATCCCATCCGGCCCAGGGGACTAATCAATTTTCACACTGTCCAGAATTGCTAATACCTCCTCCTTATGAACCTCAAGCCCTTCTAGTCTAGTAGCCTGAATCTCAGTATTCTCCTCGACAACATTGTCTTTTTCCTGTGTGAATACTGACGAAAAATATTAATTTAGCATCTCTCCTATCTTCTTGGACTCCACGCACAACTTCCCACTACTGTCCTTGATTGGCCCTACTCTTAACCTAGTCATTCTTTTATTCCTGACATATCCATAGAAAGCTTTAGGGTTATCCTTGATCCTACCTGCCAAGGACTTCTCATGTCCCCTCCTGGCTCTTCTTAGCTCTCTCTTTAGGTCCTTCCTAGCTAACTTCCCTGAGCTTACTGAAATATCTAATCCCCGGCACCTGCAACAACCATTCCTGTCCCTGCTCTATCCACGTCTCCGAAATGGCCACAACATCGAAGTCCCAGGTACCAACCCATGCTGCAAGTTCACCCACCTTATTCCGGATGCTCCTGGCATTGAAGAAGACACACTTTAAACCACCTTCCTGCCTGCCGGTACACTCCTGCAACTTTGAAACCTTACTCATGACCTCACTACTCTCAACCTCCTGTATACTGGAGCTACAATTCAGGTTCCCAAGCCCCTGCTGAACTAGTTTAAACCCTCACGAAGAGCATTAGCAAATTTCCCCCCCAGTATATTGGTACCCCTCTGGTCCAGGTGTAGACCATCCCGTTTGTAGAGGTCCCACCGACCCCAGAATGAGCCCCAATTATCCAGAAATCTGAAACTCTCCCTCCTGCACCATCCCTGTAGCCACGTGTTCAACTCCTCTCTCCCCCTATTCCTCGTCTCGCTAGCACGTGGCAAGGGTAACAACCCAGAGATAATAACTCTGTTTGTCCTAGATCTAAGTTTCCACCCTAGCTCCCTGAATTCCTGCCTTTCATCCCTATCCCTTTTCCTACCTAAGTCGTTGGTACCTATGTAGACCACGACTTGGGGCTGCTCCCCCTCCCCCTTAAGGATCTCGAAAACACGATCCGAGACATCACACACCCTGGCACCTGGGAGGCAACACACCAACCGCGAGTCTCTCTCGTTCTCACAGAATCTCCTATCTATCCCTCTAACTATGGAGTCTCCAATGACTAATACTCTACTCCTCTCTCCCCTTCCCTTCTGAGCAACAGGGACAGACTCTGTGCCAGTGGCCTGTACCCCATGGCTTGCCCCTGGTAAGTCCCCTCCCAACAGTATCCAAAGCAGTATACTTGTTACTAGGGGGAACGACCACAGGGGATCCCTGTACTGACTGCTTCGTCCCAGCCCCTCTCACTGTCACCCATCTATCTTTATTCTTCAGAGTAACTACATCCCTGAAGCTTCTACCTATGACCACCTCTGCCTCCCGAATGATCCGAAGTTCATCCAGCTCCAGCTCCAGTTCCCTAACGCGGTTTCTGAGGAGCTGGAGATGGGTGCACTTCCCACAGATGAAATCAGCAGGGACACTGACGGCGTCCCTCACCTCAAACATTCTGCAGGAGGAACATTGCACTACCTTCCCTGCCATCCCCTCTGGATAAAAAAAGAAAAAGAAAGAAAGAACTTGCCTGTTATTCACTCTACCCCTTAGGTTAAAGGAGGTGGAAGGGTGGGGGAACACTACAAGTGTAGTGTTTAGGGTTTAGAAACTGCCCAACATAAATACAGGTAAAAATAAAACACTTAATCAGCAACCACTGCGCCCCACACAAAAACAGCAATCAGCTGTTATTGACCTGCACAAACAATTTAAATCTTTACTACTTACCCAGCAGTCACTCTGTCCTCACTCCGACCGGATTCAGCTGGAAACTTCCTACAGTAAGTTAAAAAAATTTTTTTACTCTGCTTCTCAGCAAGCACTCACTCAGCAACCTCTGCGCCCCGCACAATAACACCTGAGGGAAAATAAAAGAAAAACTACTTACCAGTCACTTGACAACAGCTCCTCCACAAACCACCTTCAAGTTAGGGTGACCACAACGGACGTATGCAAATTTCCCCCACAACAGCCCATCAGCATCTCCGCTCTACTGCCCTCTGCTGGATGCCACCATCCAGCAGAGGGCAGTAGAGTGGAGGGGACACCACCAGCTGAAGGTTCCCCTCCAGTCTACTGACCATCCTGACTTGGAAATATATTGCCGTTCCTTCACTGTCGCTGGGTCAAAATTAGACTGCGGCAATTCATGAAAGGGACTCATCATCACCTTCTGAAGGACAATTAGGGATGGGCAATGAATGCTGGCCCGGCCGGTGACACCCACAGCCCACGAGCCAGTGAAACAAAGGTTATTTGGCATAGCTGAGTTCACTCTGCAAGGGTCCGAGTCTTGTCAAAGGCAGACGGTACCACGTTTACAAACCAAAGCAGCACCTCTGTGTTTTCAAAATCCTCTCTCCAGACAAGCAGTCAACACAAGTCCCCAAAGCTGCCAAAGCTTGTGGAGAAATGCACCGCGGGATGATGAATCCCAGTTATTACCAGCAGGAAGGATGTTGATATGTAAGTAAAGGCTATCTCGGCTGGCCCAAGAAGGCAAAGAAAATCTGCTGGGAAAGCAAAAAATAATAGGAAAGATAAATGGCCAGAATGTGCTCACAAAATGCCAAGTCACCCTGACGCTGCCTCTTCACACCCCAGGACAGATGAAATTCTCTATCAGCCGCAATCTTTGATTTCCACCCCCGTAGAATCCCTACATTGCCGAAGGAGGCCATTCGGCCAATCGAGTCTGCACTGACCCTCTGAAAGAGCACCCCACCTAGGCCCAACCCCGCACGTTTACGAAGTACTTAGATACTGACTTGAGCTGCCATGAGCTCCAGGGTTTCGGGGCAAGTGCTTGAAAATGGAAGTTGCGTCAGCGGATTTTTGTCGACCAGTGTGGACACGATGCACCGAATGGCCTCGTTCTGTGCTGTTAAAGTTTATGCCATGCCGTCTCAGAATCCAGCAAGCTGGAGTGGGAGACAAGTCGTCCTCGATCCTGAGGGACTACTTAAGGAAAAGAGGAAGAATGATGCTCCATAAGAAGCATTATGATAACGACCAGATAATCTCTTCTTGATTGGGAAATAAATATTGGCCAGGACATGGGGAGAACTTCCTCTTCTTTTTCTAACTGTTGCCAGGGAATTTATGCAGCCACCTATGAGGACAGACAGCGCCTCAAATTAACACCTTATCTGAAAGCTATTAACTTTTTAAGTAATGTGAACTCCTTTTCTTCCAGGGACAAGCCACCATGAGTGGAGTGGTAATGTCAATGGACTATTAATCCAGGCACCCAGACTAATTCTCTGGGGGTTTGGTTTCAAATCTCACCATGGTAACTAGTGGAATTCAAATTCAATTAATAAAATCTGGAATTGAAGGCTAGTCTCGGTAATGGTGAACATGAAAGTATCATCGATTGTCGTCGGGGGGGGGGGGGGGGGGGGGGGGGGGGGGGGGGGAATTCTCCGGCACCGGTTTTTGGGCGGGGGTGAGGCTCGCGCCGTGCTGATCGGGGGCCGTTAGCAGCACCCCCCCCCCCACCCCCACCCCGGCATTTCGCCGGGCCTTGATGGGCCGAGCAGCCGCCCATTTGCGGCCAGTCCCGTCGGCTTGGATTAGACATAGTCCATACCGGCGGGACATGGCTTGGAGGGCGGTTAGCAGGGTCCTCGGGGGGGCGTGAGCGGATCCTGTCCCGGGGGGGCGGGGAGGGGGGGGCCATGATGGCCCACACAGGCCCGCCCGCGATCGGGGCGCACCGATCTGCGGGCGGGCCTGTGCCGTGGCGGCACTCTTTCCCTCCGCGCCGGCCTCTGTAAGGCTCCGCCATGGCCGGCGCGGAGAACAAACCCCTGCGCATGCGCAGGAAACATGGCAGTGGTTCGGCACATGCGCCAGAACACGCTGGCGGTCCTGCGCATGCGGCAACTCGCACCAGCCGGCGGAGGCCCTTCGGCGCCGGTTGGCGCAGCCCCAACCCATCCAGCACCAGCCTAGCCCCCGGAGGTGGGGAGGATTCCGCAACTTCCGGGCAGCCCGACGCCGGAGTGATTCACACCGCTCTTTGGCGCCGGCAGCAGGGTAGCACAAATGATTAGCACTGTGGCTTCACAGCGCCAGGATCCCAGGTTCGATTCCCCGCTGGGTCACTGTCTGTGCGGAGTCTGCACGTTCTCCCCGTGTGCGCGTGGGTTTCCTCCGGGTGCTCCGGTTTCCTCCCACAGTCCAAAGATGTGCAGGTTAGGTGGATTGGCCGTGATAAATTGTCCTTAGTGACCAAAGGAGGGGTTATTGGGTTACGGGAATAGGGTGGAAGAGAGGGCTTAAGTGGGTCGGTGCAGACTCGATGGGCCGAATGGCCTCCTTCTGCACTGTATGTTCTAAGATATGGTCCACCCCGCCAATTCCGGGAAAATCCCGGCCCTGGTTCACCGATGTGCTTTAGGGAAGGAAATCTGCCATCCTTACCTGGTCTGGCCTACATGTGACTCCAGGCTCACAGCTCTTAATGTCTCTCTGAAGTGGCCTAGCAAGCCACTCAGTTCAAGGGCAATTATGGGTAGGCAACAAATGTTGGCCTAGCCAGCGGTGCGCAAATCCCATGACAGAATACATTTTAAAAAAACGATGTATTACGATAACACGGTGGTTATCACTGCTGCCTCACAGCGCCAGGGACCCAGGGTCGATTCCGGCTTTGGGTAACTTTCTATGTCGAGTTTGTACCTTCTCCCCATGCCTGCATGGGTTTCCTCCGGGTGCTCCGGTTTCCTCCCACGGTCCAAAGATGTGAAGGTTAGGTGGACTGGGCATGCTAAAATTGCCCCTTAGCATCCGAGGGTCAGATGGGGTTATGGCGTTACAGGGATAGGGTGGGGGAGTGGGCCTAGTCAGAGTGCTCTTTCAGAGGGTCGGTGTAGACGTGATAGGCCGAATGGCCACCGTCTGCTCTGTCGGGATTCTTTGATTCCATGTGTGGCTTTCCTCATAAAAGAATTCCCCAAACCCCATGGGGGTCACAGAGAATGCTCTCACTTCTGAAGATATAGTTTAGAGACTCCTTTTTTCAACTGTTGAAATTGGAAGGGTTGGCTGAACAATTCTATCGTGAAGGGAGTGATTTGAGAGGTTGTGTTCTTGAGGTTACATTCCTGCCCTCCTGTCTACAATTCACACTGTGATGCTGGAATAGAAAATGTAATTGCCGCCTTGTAGTTGTAAACAATCCATTGCAGAAACATCAAGGTTACAGACACAACAACAAAGGGAGGAAGAGGGTGAGGATAATATGTGGTAAAAAAAGACTATCGCTGTCCCTCTTATTCTCTGTAAATTCCCTCGATATTCTTCAAACTCTTTACACTAGATTGCATCGCTTTGACTAATTGTAAGCCACATTGTCCCTACCTTAGAATTTCACGTTAATCTAATTTGTTAGAGTAAAACTATCTAATTCTACAATAAAAACACATGCAGAATTTAATTTGGCTTTAAAGATACTGGCTGAGATGAAAACCCTGGCCACTCTATTATTAAGTTATTATCCAATTAATATAACATAAAGACGTGTTCAATATATAAAACAGAAAATGCTGGATCAACTCAGCAGGTCTGGCAACATTTCTGGAGAGAGAAACATTAAAAAAAAAGTTTAGAATGCCCCATTCATTTTGGGCAATTTAGCGTGGCCAATCTACCTAACCTGCACATCTTTTGGGTTGTGGGGGCGAAACCCACACAAACACAGGGAAAATGCGCAAACTCCACACAGACAGTGACCCAGAATCGAACCTCGGACCTTGGTGCTGTGAGGCATCAGGGCTAACCACTGCACCACCGTGCTGCCACAAAGAAATAGGTTTCGGAGCGCTGCTCCTTCCTCAGGTGAATGAAGAGGTATGTTCCAGAAACATAAGCTTCTGCTCGGCGATTCTGCGTTGTCGCGCGTCCCGAAGGCCGCCTTGGAGAACGCTTACCCGGAGATCAGAGGCTGAATGCCCTTGACTGCTGAAGTGTTCCCCGACTGGAAGGGAACATTCCTGCCTGGTGATTGTCGCACGATGTCCGTTCATTCGTTGTTGCAGTGTCTGCATGGTCTCGCCAATGTACCACGCTTCGGGACATCCTTTCCTGCAGCGTATGCGGTAGACAACGTTGGCCGAGTCGCGCGAGTATGTACCGCGTACCTGGTGGGTGGTGTTCTCACGTGTAATGGTGGTATCCATGTTGATGATCTGGCACGTCTTGCAGAGATTGCCATGGCAGGGTTGTGTGGGTTTACCGCAAACCCACGGATAACCTCACGATGCTCCACTTCTCCAGCTTCCACCCTAAACATATTAAAGAAGCCATCCCCTATGGACAAGCTCTCCGTATACACAGGATCTGCTCAGATGAGGAGGAGTGTAACAGACATCTACAGACGTTGAAAGATGCCCTCGGACGAACGGGATATGGCGCTCGACCCATCGATTGACAGTTCCAACGCGCCACAGCAAAAAACCGCACCGACCTCCTCAGAAGACAAACATGGGACACAACCGACAGAATACCCTTCGTCGTCCAGTACTTTCCCGGGGCGGAGAAACTACGACATCTTCTTCACAGCCTTCAACGCGTCATCGATGAAGATGAACATGTTGCCAAGGTCATCCCCACACCCCCACTACTTGCCTTCAAACAACCGCGCAACCTCAAACAAACCATTGTTTGCAGCAAACTACCCTGCCTTCAGAACAGCGACCACGACACCACACAACCCTGCCATGGCAATCTCTGCAAGACGTGCCAGATCATCAACATGGATACCACCATTACACGCGAGAACACTACCCACCAGGGACGCGGTACATACTCATGCGACTCGGCCAAAGTTGTCTACCTCATACGCTGCAGGAAAGGATGTCCTGAAGCGTGGTACATTGGCGAGACCATGCAGACGCTGCGACAACGAATGAACGGACATCGTGCGACAATCACCAGGCAGGAATGTTCCCTTCCAGTCGGTGAACACTTCAGCAGTCAAGGGCATTCAGCCTCTGATCTCCGGGTAAGCGTTCTCCAAGGCGGCCTTCAGGACGCGCGACAACGCAGAATCGCCGAGCAGAAACTTATAGCCAAGTTCCGCACACATGATTGCGGCCTGAACCGGGACCTGGGATTCATGTCGCATTACATTCACCACCCACCATCTGGCCTGCAAAATCCTACCAACTGTCCTGGCTTCACACAATTCACACCTCTTTAACCTGGGGTTACCCCATCTCTGGATCTGTAAATATTTAATCACCTGCTAATTCCAAGCATTGTCTGGCATCTTTGAATCTGTCTATATATATGTTTCTGGAACATACCTCTTCATTCACCTGAGGAAGGAGCAGTGCTCCGAAAGCTAGTGACATCGAAACAAACCTGTTGGACTTTAACCTGGTGTTGTAAAACTTCTTACTGTGCTCACCCCAGTCCAACGCCGGCATCTCCACATCACAAAGAAATAGAGTTAAAGTTTCGAGTCCATATGATTCATCTTCAGAGCTGAAGACAGGCTGAAATGTAATGGATTATGTAGTTGGAGAAGGGGACCCGGTGAAGCAGAATAAAAGGTCAGGGATAGGTCGGAGCTGAGGGGAGATTGACAAAGATGTCATGGGCGCAAGACAGCGGAGTGTTAGTGGTAACATTAAGGACTAGAAAAGGTGCTGATGGTGGATTAAAGGTAAAATAGCAGAGTGTAGCAGATATATTTGCTATATTACTAACTATCCTGAAAATGGAATGACATGCAAAACCATTTGTTATTTTCTCAAGGACGTAGTTCTCATTTTAAGACTTTTTAAAATTGTTCAACATGGATTGTTTAAACTGCATAGTTGCAATTCCATTTGTTGCTACAATCGGTAGAGGTCGTCATCTTGCAGTCCTAACTCTGCATAGTGTATTTGAGGCTAATTGGCTTTAAGGAATCTTGAAAACAAAAGAATTCCTGCAGCTGCAAACGATGCAAGTTGGGAATTTGGGGAAAATATTTAATGAAGCAGCCAGTCCACTATCAATCTACTTAAAAAAAAAATTTTTTAGAGTACCCAATTATTTTTTCCAATTAAGGGGCAATTTAGCATTGGCCAACCCACCTAACCTGCAGATCTTTGGGTTGTGGGGGTGAAACACACGCAGACACGGGGAGAATGTGCAAACTCCACGGGGACAGTGACCCAGGGCCAGGATTCAAACCCGGGTCCTCAGCGCCGTAGGCAACAGGGCTAACCACTGTGCCACCGTGCTACCCATAAAGAAGCAGCTATAACAAATCTGATTCATTTCATGATGCCTCCCCTGTACATTCCTGTTGTATTTTTGAAATGTTTTAATATCTGTGTAGTTTTAAATTCTGGTGCATAAGATTTTTTCAAACTCTTGGATGCTGAGTGCTGCTCTCAGTCTGAGTTGTTTTGAGCTTCTTCGAACTCTTTGAGCTCCGATAGTTTGAATGAATGTGGCCAGAGGGAAAACACTACCTCTAATAGAATGCAAATAAACCAAAGGAAATTCTTCTCATTATCCATACTCTCATGGGTTACCTTTCAAAACAATTGCCGAAAATGTTAAAGAAATGAGCTGCTGAGAACAAATTCAATAAATAAGCATTAGATGATATAAAATCAAATTATAGAGGGTGGCGCAGTGGTTAGCATTGCTGCTTCACGTCGCTGAGGTCCCAGGTTCAATCCTGGCCCTGGGTCGCTGTCCGTGTGGAGTTTGCACATTCTCCCCATGTTTGCGTGGGTTTCGCCCCCACAACCCGAAGATGTGCAGGGTAGCTTGATTGGCCACGCTAAATTGCCCCTTAATTTGTTTTAAAAACAATTATAGAACGGTTACAGCTGAAGAATCGGCCATTTGGCCCATCAAGCAGTTTGCTAGAGCAACTCGGGTAACTCCCAGTTCCTGTCCTTTCCCCATAGCCCTGATATTTTGGGCAGGTTTCTCCATTTGGGAGACGAGGGGCTGGATTCTCTGATTTGAAGACTAAGTGCTGACACCACCGAGTAAACGGCGCAAAACCTCCACCGATCCTCTGTCTAATAGGGGGCTAGCAGGCACACAGTGTAAACCCAGCTTTAGCTGCGGATATGGCTGGATAATTGCAGTGTCCATGGCCGCGTATGCGCATGGAGGCGGACTGCAGGCCCCTGGGCTTGCAAAATCCTACCAACTGTCCTGGCTTGAGACAATTCACACCTCTTTAACCTGTGATTATCCCTCTCTCCAGTCGCACTGTCTGGACCTGTAAAGACTTGATTACCTGCAAAGACTCACATTCAAAGTATCATCTTGCATAGTGCCCCCTTTGGCTAGGCTCGCCACCCCCGGGACCACCTCCCCCACCAGTAACCCCAGCCTCTGCCAAAGCCCCCCCCCGCCCCCCTGCCAGCGGATCGGCTCCCCCCAGCCCCGAATGTGGTGGTGCAATACACTGTTTTGGAGGGGGCGGAGCATCGCAAAAACGCACCGCCCCCAATTTTGGGGCCAACGGGGATTCTCCGGCCGTTCGCCGAACACGATTCCGCCGTCAAAGACCGGAGAATCCCTCCCGAAGTGTTGAGGCCGGGACTGAATTGCATGGATACCACCATTACACGTGAGAACACCACCCACCAGGTACGTGATGCATACTCGTGCGACTCGTCCAACGTTGTCGACCTCATACGCTGCAGGAAAGGATGTCCCGAGGTGTGGTACATTGGCGAGACCATGCAGATTCTGCAACAACGGATGAACGTACATCGCGCGACAATCACCAGGCAGGAATGTTCCCTTCCAGTCAGGGAACACTTCAGCAGTCAATGGCATTCAGCCTCTGCTCTTCGGGTAAGCGTTCTCCAAAGCGGCCTTCAGGACACACGACAATGCAGAATCGCCGAGCAGAAACTTATAGCCGAGTTCCGCACGCATGTGTACGGCCTTAACCGGAACCTTGGATTCATGTGTCACTGCATTTAATCCCCCCACCATCTGGCCTGGGCTTGCGAAATCCTACCAACTGTCCTAGCTTGAGACAATTCACCCCTCTTTAACCTGTGATTATCCCTCTCTCCAGTCGCAGGGTCTGGACCTGTAATGACTTAATTACCTGCAAAGGCTCGCATTCAAAGTATCATCTTGCATGATTGGCTTTGTCTATTTATGCTGTGTTTGTATAACCTACCTCTTCACTCACCTGATGAAGGAGCTGTGCTCAAAAGCTCATGATTCCAAATAAACCTGTTGGACTTTAACCTGGTGTTGTAAGGCATCTTACTGAAGGAAACAATTCCAGCCTATCCAGCCTCTCCTTACAGCTCAAATGCTCCATCCCATACAACATCCTGGTGAGTCCCCTCTGTACTCCTCCAGTACAATCGCCTCCTTCCTAGTGAGGTGACCAGAACTGCGCACAGTATTCCAGCTGTGGCCTAACCAATGGTCTCTACAGCTCCAACATAACCTCCTGGTTCTTATATTCTGTGCCATGACAGAGAAAGGCAGGTGTCCCAGATGCCGTCTTAACGACTCTACTCATCTCCTCCTCCGCCTTCGGAGATCTTTGTACAAGTGTGCCAAGAGCCATCTGTTCCTCAGCTTCCGAGAGTCCGGCCATTCATTACACATTCCCTTGGCCTGTTTCTTCTTCCAAATGCATCACCACACACTTGTACCACCTGCCACTGCTCTGCCCATCTGACCAACCCATCGCGCGACAATCACCAGGCAGGAATGTTCCCTTCCAGTCAGGGAACACTTCAGCAGTCAATGGCATTCAGCCTCTGCTCTTCGGGTAAGCGTTCTCCAAAGCGGCCTTCAGGACACACGACAATGCAGAATCGCCGAGCAGAAACTTATAGCCGAGTTCCGCACGCATGTGTACGGCCTTAACCGGAACCTTGGATTCATGTGTCACTGCATTTAATCCCCCCACCATCTGGCCTGGGCTTGCGAAATCCTACCAACTGTCCTAGCTTGAGACAATTCACCCCTCTTTAACCTGTGATTATCCCTCTCTCCAGTCGCAGGGTCTGGACCTGTAATGACTTAATTACCTGCAAAGGCTCGCATTCAAAGTATCATCTTGCATGATTGGCTTTGTCTATTTATGCTGTGTTTGTATAACCTACCTCTTCACTCACCTGATGAAGGAGCTGTGCTCAAAAGCTCATGATTCCAAATAAACCTGTTGGACTTTAACCTGGTGTTGTAAGGCATCTTACTGAAGGAAACAATTCCAGCCTATCCAGCCTCTCCTTACAGCTCAAATGCTCCATCCCATACAACATCCTGGTGAGTCCCCTCTGTACTCCTCCAGTACAATCGCCTCCTTCCTAGTGAGGTGACCAGAACTGCGCACAGTATTCCAGCTGTGGCCTAACCAATGGTCTCTACAGCTCCAACATAACCTCCTGGTTCTTATATTCTGTGCCATGACAGAGAAAGGCAGGTGTCCCAGATGCCGTCTTAACGACTCTACTCATCTCCTCCTCCGCCTTCGGAGATCTTTGTACAAGTGTGCCAAGAGCCATCTGTTCCTCAGCTTCCGAGAGTCCGGCCATTCATTACACATTCCCTTGGCCTGTTTCTTCTTCCAAATGCATCACCACACACTTGTACCACCTGCCACTGCTCTGCCCATCTGACCAACCCATCTATAATCTTTCTGTAACCTACCACCCTCTTCTTCACTGTTAACCACTCTACCAATCTTGGTGCCTTCTGCAAACTTACTCAGCATTCCCCCCACATCTTGATCCATATCATTTATATGTAAAACAAACGATAAGGGACCCAGCACTGATCCCTGTGGTACGCCACTGGACACCGGCCTCCGGTTACTCAAACAGCCTTCTACCACCACCCTTTGTGTCCCATTACTAAGCCAGTTTTGGATCCATCTCGACAAATTTCCTTGAATTCCGTGTGCTCCAACCTTCTAGATCATAGAACATTACAGTGCAGTACAGGCCCTTCGGCCCTCGATGTTGCGCCGACCTGTGAAACAACTCTAAAGCCCATCTACACTATTCCCTTATCGTCCATATGTCTATCCAATGACCATTTGAATGCCCTTAGTGTTGGCGAGTCCATTATTGTTGCAGGCAGGGCATTCCACGCCCTTACTACTCTCTGAGTCAATCAGTCCCTTGTGGGACCTTGTCAAGGCTTTGCTAAACTCAATATAAACTACATTAACCGCACTTCCTTCATCCATACACTTGGTCACTTTATCAAAAGATTCTATCAAATTTGTTAGGCATGACCTCCCTCTGACAAAATCATGCTGACTATCTCTAACCAACCCATGTCTTTACAAGTGGAGATTAATTCTCTCCTTCAGAATTTCCTCCTATAGTTTCCCTCCCACTGATGTGAGACTCACCGATCTGTAATTCCCTGGTTTATCTTACCACCTTTCTTGAAAAGTGGAACAACATTAGCTGTTCTCCAGTCCTCTGGCATTTCCCCTGTGGCCAGAGGGCAATTAAAACTTACGTCAGAGCCCCTGCCATTTCCTGCCTCACCTCCCGCAGCAGCCTGGGATGCAATTCATCTGGGCCTGGGGATTTATCTTTTGCCACCAGCCACAGAGCCCCCATAAACCTGCCTCCGTGTGTCTCCCCATGTCCTTTACAAAGTGGCCCAGAATCACCAGGAGCATGAGAAAACCATCCTGGACCTATTGGTGCAGACCCCCACGGAGCAGAGGATGACGGAGTGAGCTGGCAAAGGAGAGAAGAGGGTTGTCTCTGAAGTGGAGGAAGGCATGCGGCAACCAAGTGCGCTCCCAATACAAAATGATGTCCCTATAGCAGTGCGATACCCCTCTCCCATAGACCACTCCTTCCCTGGATCTCACCATGTCTCTTGTCTTCTGTCTTACAGGATCAGCATCAGACCAGTACAAGCTGTCCAGGCTACCTCGTTCCCAGCCAGATCCCCAGCACACCCCAGAGGGCCAGTCCGGGGAAGACACCCGACTTCTCATCACTGCTGTCACCAGCACTCTCCACCATCGCAGAGACTATCACCTCAATGGGGCACTTTAGTGATGAGGCTCCTGGGTTACCCTCCAGTGTGCACGACACACATGCTGCAGCACATATGGAGGTAGGGACTCACAAGGGAGCGGGCGGTTAGGGAGGTGCTCAAACGCAGGAGAGAGCTGTAGTCCGGACAGGTGTCGCGCTTCTGGAGAGTATGATCCTGTCACTGGTACAGATGCAGACACAGAGCTAGGATTTACAGGAGGGAGTGTCAGCAACCTACCAGCGCCTGCAGGTGCAGCTGGAGGAGTCCAACTTCCTACAGGTGCAGGAGATGGTGCAAATAATGCGTAGTACCCAGGCCAACACTGAAGGGGTGGCATCCGCGGTGGAAGCCTTGCGGCAAGAAGTCAGAGCCATGGGTCAAGACATCCAAGGCTTGGGGAAATCTGTGCGGCCAATGGCTGAGGTGCAAGACAGGGGAGCCCAGTCACGGGCAGAGATGTACCAGGCCCATAGGGACATTGCTGCGGTGCTCCAGAGATTGGCCCAGTCACGAAGGATCATGGCTGAGGGCATCGAGAGCATTGGCCGGCTGCTGACTGATTTTGCCCAGTCACAGAGGGATATGCCTCCCTCACTGAGGCTGGATTTCAGAGTGAGTCAGCTGGTGGAAGTGGGAGGGTGGGAGTGGGCAGGAGGGGTTTGATGGGGGGTGTTGGAAGATGGCATGGGGCAGGGCCCACTGGACACCTGAATGGCGCACCTTGGGTCACCCTCAGAGAAAGGTGGTGGGGAATGTGACCAGATGTATGAGGCCGCCTTGAATAATAGCTTGCCCAGTGAGTGACGCATCACCACTCACTATCTCATGACCACCCCCCCACACATCGCCCCCCCCCCCCCAGAGGATATATGGACCCGTGAGATGGAATGGCCAGCACACATGCAGGGATCGCTCGGGCGGACAATGGAATGTGATCCTAAAGGCAGGAGTCAAACATTGTCAACTGATGAAGAGCACCGGAGCTTATCTCAAGGCGAGTCATCGTCATCCTCTGTCCCAAGGACAAGACCCACTGATCCTGCCTGCCAGGGCCCTGTGGTTGATGCCAATAGGCCCCTTGGTTAGGGGGGTGGGTGGGCGGTGGGGGGTGGGATGGAGTTAAGGGGGAATAGACAGGGAAGGTGGAGTGAAGGGAGGAGGGACAGGGAAGGTGGAGTGAATTGAGGAGGGATACGGAAGGTGGAGTGAAGGGAGGAGGGACAGGGAAGATGGAGTGAAGGGAGGAGGGACAGGGAAGGTGGAGTGAAGGGAGGAGGGACAGGGAAGGTGGAGTGAAGGGAGGAGGGACAGGGGAGGTGGAGTGAATGGAGGAGGGACAGGGTAGGTGGAGTGAATGGAGGAGGGACAGGGTAGGTGGAGTGAAGGGAGGAGGGACAGGGAAGGTGGAGTGAAGGGAGGAGGGACAGGGAAGGTGGAGTGAAGGGAGGAGGGACAGGGGAGGTGGAGTGAATGGAGGAGGGACAGGGTAGGTGGAGTGAATGGAGGAGGGAGAGGGAAGGTGGAGTGAAGGGAGGGACAGGGAAGGTGGAGTGAAGGGAGAAGGGACAGGGAATGTGGAGTGAATGGAGGAGGGACAGGGAAGGTGGAGTGAAGGGAGGATGGTCAGGGAAGGTGGAGTGAAGGGAGCAGGGATACGGAAGGTGGAGTGAAGGGAGGAGGGACAGGGAAGGTGGAGTGAGGGGAGAAGGGACAGGGAAGGTGGAGTGAATGGAGGAGGAACAGGGAAGATGGAGTGAAGGGAGGAGGGATACGGAAGGTGGAGTGAATGGAGGAGGGACAGGGCAGGTGGAGTGAAGGGAGGAGGGACAGGGAAGGTGGAGTGAAGGGAGGAGGGATACGGAAGGTGGAGTGAATGGAGGAGGGACAGGGAAGGTGGAGTGAATGGAGGAGGAACAGGGAAGATGGAGTGAAGGGAGGAGGGATACGGAAGGTGGAGTGAATGGAGGAGGGACAGGGCAGGTGGAGTGAAGGGAGGAGGGACAGGGAAGGTGGAGTGAAGGAAGGATGGACGGGGAAGGTGGAGTGAATGGAGGAGGGACAGGGTAGGTGGAGTGAAGGGTGGAGGGACAGGGAAGGTGGAGTGAAGGAAGGAGGGACGGGGAAGGTGGAGTGAAGGGAGGAGGGGCAGGGAAGGTGGAGTGAAGGGAGGAGGGATACGGAAGGTGGAGTGAAGGGAGGAGGGCCAGGGAAGGTGGAGTGAATGGAGGAGGGAGAGGGAAGGTGGAGTGAAGGGAGGAGGGACAGGGAAGGTGGAGTGAGGGGAGGAGGGACAGGGAAGATGGAGTGAAGGGAGGAGGGATACGGAAGGTGGAGTGAAGGGAGGAGGGCCAGGGAAGGTGGAGTGAGTGGAGGAGGGAGAGGGAAGGTGGAGTGAATGGAGGAGGGACAGGGGAGGTGGAGTGAGGGGTGGAGGGACACGGAAGATGCAGTGAAGGGAGGAGGGACGGGGACGGTGGAGTGAAGGAAGGAGGGATACGGAAGGTGGAGTGAAGGGAGGAGGGACAGGGCAGATGGAGTGAAGGGAGGAGGGACAGGGAAGGTGGAGTGAAGGGAGGAGGGACAGGGAAGGTGAAATGAATGGAGGAGGGACGGGGAGCTGGAGTGAAGGGAGGAGGGACAGGGAAGGTAGAGTGAAGGGAGGACGGACAGGGAAGGTGGAGTGAAGGGAGGAGGGACAGGGAAGGTAGAGTGAAGGGAGGAGGGATACAGAAGGTGGAGTGAAGGGAGGAGGGACAGGGAAGGTGGAGTGAAGGGAGGAGGGACAGGGAAGGTAGAGTGAAGGGAGGAGGGATACGGAAGGTGGAGTGAAGGGAGGAGGGACAGGGAAGATGGAATGAATGGAGGAGGGACAGGGAAGGTGGAGTGAAGGGAGGAGGGACAGGGAAGGTGGAATGAAGGGAGGAGGGACAGTGAAGGTAGAGTGAAGGGAGGAGGGACAGGGAAGGTGGAGTGAATGGAGGAGGGATACGGAAGGAGGAGTGAAGGGAGGAGGGACAGGGAAGGTGGAGTGAATGGAGGAGGGATACAGAAGGAGGAGTGAAGGGAGGAGGGACAGGGAAGGTGGAGTGAAGGGAGGACGGACAGGGAAGGTAGAGTGAAGGGAGGAGGGATACGGAAGGTGGAGTGAAGGGAGGAGGGCCAGGGAAGGTGGAGTGAATGGAGGAGGGAGAGGGAAGGTGGAGTGAAGGGAGGAGGGATAGGGTAGGTGGAGTGAGGGGAGCAGGGACAGGGAAGGTGCAGTGAAGGGAGGAGGGACGGGGAAGGTGGAGTGAAGGAAGGAGGGATACGGAAGGTGGAGTGAAGGGAGGAGGGACAGGGCAGATGGAGTGAAGGGAGGAGGGACAGGGAAGGTGGAGTGAAGGAAGGAGGGATACGGAAGGTGGAGTGAAGGGAGGAGGGATACGGAAGGTGGAGTGAAGGGACGAGGGACAGGGAAGGTGGAGTGAAGGGAGGAGGGACAGGGAAGGTGGAGTGAAGGGACGAGGGACAGGGAAGGTGGAGTGAAGGGAGGAGGGACAGGGAAGGTGGAGTGAAGGGAGGAGGGACAGGGAAGGTGGAGTGAAGGGAGGAGGGACAGGGGAGGTGGAATGAATGGAGGAGGGACAGGGAAGGTGGAGTGAAGGGAGGAGGCATTCGGAAGGTGGAGTGAAGGGAGGAGGGACAGGGAAGGTGGAGTGAAGGGAGGAGGGACAGGGAAGGTGGAGTGAAGGGAGGAGGGACAGGGAAGGTGGACTGAAGGGAGGAGGGACGGGGAAGGTGGAGTGAAGGAAGGAGGGACAGGGAAGATGGAATGAAGGGAGGGGGACAGGGAAAGATGTGAGCAATTCTGGGAAAGGGGGCACCATATGGGTATGGATAAGTGGCACAGGGTGGCAGAGCTGCCGGTGACCAGGCCTCTTAGTCAGCAATTCGGGAGGTGACGAAGTTGTCCAGTGTGTGGAGGCCCTGGAGCGCACATCGAGCTCTCCCGGCCTGGGCTTCATGCCCACTTCTTCCTGGACATCCTCCCAATTCTCCTCATCAGATGGCACTGTGGAAGGACGGAGCGTACTGTGCCCATCCCGCTAAGTACATTTAAATGCATGCAAATGCCGGTTTCACATGGCCCCGCCGGTGTGGACGTGAACCTCAATTTGACCGCCAGGGAGAGGGAACAGAATGTGGCATCGGAATAGGCACTCGATTTTCACATGTTGCCCCATTCTCCGCCCAATCGCAATTCGCGTTCCCTGCGTCACAAATTGGAAAATCCTGCCCTTTGTTTATCCAATTCTCTTTTGAAACAAGGGACATGGGACTATGGAGCAGGAGGAGGTCATTGTGTCCTTCGAGTCTGCTTTTTAAAAATAAATTTAGAGTGTCCAATTATTCTTTTCCCAATTAAGCAGCAAATTAACGTGGCCAATCCACCTAACCTGCACATGTTTGGGTTGTGGGGGTGAAACCCACACAGACATGGTGAGAATGTGAAAACTCCACATGGATAGTGACCTGGGAGGGCAGCACGGTGTCGCAGTGGATTAGCCCTGTTGCTTCACGGCGCCGAGGTCCCAGGTTCAATCCCGGCTCTGGGTCACTGTCCGTGTGGAGTTTGCACATTCTCCACGTGTTTGCGTGGGTTTTGCCCCCACAACCCAAAGATGTGCAAGTTAGGTGGATTGGCCACACTAAAATTGCCCCTTAATTGGAAAAAAATGAATTGGGTACACTAAATTTATTTTTTTTAAATTAAAAAATGGACAGTGAGCTGGGGCCAGGATTTGAACCTGGGTCCTCACACTGTGAGGCAGCAGTGCTAACCACTGTGCCGCCGTGCGCGCCCTTTGGACCTGTTCCACTACTCAATATGATCATGGGTGACCTGGTTGTGGTCTGAGGTGCACTTTGCTGACACAGCTGAATCTACCTTCACCATTCTGACTGTCTGCGTACTCCAGAACCTTATCACTTGCTGAACAAAATAGTTTTATCCTCAAGCTCTCTTTGGTTCCCTCGTCAGTCACTTTAAGTCTGTACACACTGGTTCTCGAACCTTGCACCAATGGGGAGAGTTTCTCTCCACCTGCTCCGTTTAGACCCCTCTTGGTTTGGGACACCTCCATCATATTTCCCCTCAGCCCTGCAAGGTCTCCCAGCAAGGTCTCCCAATCCACTCTCGTCACTGAAGTCCATCACTCCTGTGACCATTCTCATAAATCCTTTCTGCATCCTTTCTAAAGTCTTCGCATCTTTCCGAAAATGTGTTGCCCAGAATTGTCCACCGACTCCAGCTGAGGGTGAAACATTGTTTTAAAGGTTCATCACCACTTTCTTGCTTTTGCACGCTAAGCCCCTATGTATAAAGCTAAGGAGCCCTTAAGCCCTGTTCACTACTTCATCAATTTGCCCTATTAGTGAAACACTAAGCAAAATATTGCGAATACTGAAAATCTGGAGGCAGATTAACCTTTCAGTAATATTCCTGTTTCAAGGTCAACCCTTACTTCCCTCACTGCATTGGTGCTGCCTAACCTGCTGAGTGTTTACAGCATTTTCAGCTAATATTGATTATGGCATTACATTTTATATTTGTTGCTTTTTCCATTACCAGTGCGAACACTGGATCTATATATGTGATTCACTCGGTATTGGAGAGGTCGTGTAACCAACACCTGGGAACTCATGCACAGATTTATGTGTAATCTGCTCCAGGTTTTTGCTTTAATTTCACTGTGTTGGTTCCAATGTGAAATGAGAATTTCTCCTGTGGTGTTTTTTTTTTTTGCAATGTGGATTTTCAGCTTTTTTTCCTGGTTTATGCATCTTCTATTCCACAAGGTGCAGGACTGAAACTTACTGGGGAAACTTACCACTCATTGTCAACACTGAACACTCCCAGAATAGGCACAGGACAATTAAATGTGGAGGAAAGTTCCCTTTACGCTTATGGAGGTGGGGGGGCGGGGGGGCGGTGGTGCAGTGTGCCTCATTGCGCCGAGGACCCGGGTTCGATCCTAGTCTGTGTGGAGTTTGCACATTCTCCCTGTGTCTGTATGGGTTTCACCCTCACAATCCGAAGATGTGCAAAGTAAGTGGATTGGCCACGCTAAATTGGCCCTTAATTGGAAAAATAATTGCCACTTTAGTTTTTTTTTAAATCTTTGGACTGTGGGCGGAAAACCACATAGACACAGGGAGAACATGTGAACTCCACACAGTCACCCAAGGCTGGAATTGAACCTGGGTCCCTGGTGCTCTGAGGCAGTAGTGCTAAACATTGTGCCTTCAACTGCATTCTATATTCAGACAGGAGAGACAGATTAATTCAATCTTGGCCTGGGGAGGATTCAGCGAAAAATGCCCGAATAGGTCCCAAAACATATTAATGGTTTTAATTAATAAATATATCAAAGAAATAATTATAATAGTCTCAATGTTTGAAAAATAAAGTATAATTTTAAAAATCCCTTCAATCCGTTCTAATCTCCTCAACAATTCACCTAGGTTCCTTCAACAGCACCTCCCAAAGCCGTTCTCTCTACCACCAAAAAAGATAAGGGCAGCAGGCATATGGGAATACCATGATCGCTAACTCACACACTGTCCTGATTGGAAAGATTCCCATTCCTCTTTTGCCACTGGACCAAAATTCTGCAACTCCACACCTAACAGCACGGTCGGCATCCAACCTTACAAGTTGTAATCATTGGGGCTGGCATTGGGGGCTGGTTTAGCTCACTTGGCTGAACAGCTGGTTTGTGATGCAGAGCAAGGCCAGTGTGAGGGTTCAATTCCTGTACCAGCAGAGGTTATCCATAACCTCTCAACCTTGCCTGGGGTGTGCTGATCCTCAGGTTAAGCCACCACCAGTCTGCTCTCCCCCTCTCAGGGGAAAGCAGCCTCTGATCATCTGGGACTGTGGCGACTTTACCCTTACCTAATGACTTTAGCCATTCACCACCACCACCTTCCCAAGGCAATTAGGGTTGGGCAATAAATGTTGGCATTGCCAGTGATGCCCATATGCTGCCAATGAGTAAACTCAGTGTGGGTGCGAGGGTTGACTTTGGCTCCCCTAGAGGGAGGAGACAATGACAGGGGTTCCCATTCCTAACTGGCACAGTTCGGTGTTCAGGTGAGCAAATTGAATTGGAAACATTAGTGTTTCAGCTGTGGAGAAAAGCGTTAACTCTGTTTCTGTCCCACAGGCAGACGTATTTCCAGCAGTTTCTGTTTTTCTTCCTGATTTCTGGCAATGTTTTGTGTTGAAGTCTGGGCTGGGCTGGGCCAGTGAAGCCCAGCCAGGATTAAAAAACATTCAGGGACAATCGGGCGGATGAAACATTGTGCAGAAATGTTGAGAATGAAATATTTGTTCCCCTGCCTCTACTTATAGTTTTTTTTTCAACGAAAGAATAAGTTCTAAACAGGTCGTACTTCAGATCTAAGTACAGTCGAACTGATTGCCCGAAATAATCCGACACATTTTGGTGCAGGGTGGCATGGGAGTGCTGAACACGGAGCATTGTTCTTCAATTGGGTATTTTGAGTCGAATGCAGTCGGAGACAAATTGTACAGGGGGGATGAATGGGGAGGGGGCAGTCCCAGGGAAAGTGTCTGAATGAAGTTAGCAGCTCCTGCCGGCGCTGGGAGTTGTTTTAAAGCAGACACCGAGCTGTGCGTCACATTGATGTCAGTGCACAGGCTCAGAGGCAGAGTTGGAGAGTGTCACTCACTCACTCAGTGGGTGGGAGCTTCACCTTAAATCTTCAGCAACTGCATTCCGTCCCAGCTTCACCAGGGTGAAGCAGCCCTGCCTTCTCCAATCACCGCCCCAGCCACTGCGCTGAAACAAGTGAGTGCACCGAGGCAGCACTTTGCTCGGGGTTGCAGGCTCCCAGTTCCAACTCAGATTCCCCCCCCCCCGTGTTTTATTGAGGAGGGGGCTGGCCGGGAGGCTTCTGCGGCTCGCTGCTGGCGCTGGGGCGGTGGGAGCAGCGGAGGTAAGAGCGCGGAAACCGAATCGCTGCTCCAGCCCAAAGCAGGCTTCCTGTATATCTGTGTGTGTCTGTATATCAATGTGTTTGTGTATCTATGTGTGTGTGTCTGTCTATGTGTGTGTATCTGTGTGTATCAATGTGTGTGTCTACATGTAGCTATGTGTGAGTATCTGTGCGTGTATCTGTGTGTCGGTGTATCTGTGTGTGTGTGTGGGTGTATGTGTGTGTATCTGTATGTGTGTATGTATGTCTGTTTGTATATCTGTGTATGTGTGTCGGTCTTTGTGTGTATGTGTGTGTCGGTCTTTGTGTGTATGTGTGTGTCGGTCTTTGTGTGTGTGTTGGTATTTGTGTGTATGTGTGTGTCCTGTCAGTCGTGTGTGTGTGTCGGTCTGTGTGGGGGTATGTGTGTATCTGTGTATGGGTGTCTGTATGTGTCGGGGTATGTGTGTATCTGTGTCTGTGGTGTGTGTGTGTGTGTCGGGGTATGTGTGTATCTGTGTGTGTGGGTGTCTGTGTATACATGTGTGTGTTTGTACATGTGTGTGTCTGTGTGTACATCTGTGAATCAAAACAATTTCAGCAGACTTGGGCTACAGTAACAAGAAACTCCCCCCACGCCAAGACCGCGAATGTCAATTTTGAGATCGGATTAATTTTGCAAATTGTAATTTTTTCAAACTTTTTCAATAATGACGGGAAAGCTCGGGAGGGCAAAAATATGCAGCGGTATAATACACAGGCTTTTGTAAAACTAAAGCATGAGTTTGTGTTCACAGTCAGAGTCCTCCTGCAAGTGCAGTCGCTCAGACTGAAGGTGCCTTTATTCCGCTGCTGGCTGAACACAGTTCAGTATTCTTGTTTTATCTGCTGGGTGGTTGTAGCGAGTAAGTGAACACTGGCTCAGCACTCGAGGATGGCATGGCCATCCTGAATTAGTCCAGCTTTATACCGAGAGTAAGTTTGCATAAACCACGGCGGTTAAAACTTTCTCATGTCTCTTACATATGCAATGGTGCTCCAGTGGCGCCAGTGTGTTAACTGGTAACATCGTTTTGCAGAGGAGAAAGAGTCTCTCTCTCTCTCTCTCGGCTAGTTGTGGCAATTGTAATCCCCTCTTTGTTTGTTTTTTCAATGTTCCCCTCCCCATCTCTGTAATCTCCTCCAGCCCTACAAGCCTCTGAGAGGCACTTTTAATTCTTGAGCACCCTTGATGTTAATTGCTACAATATTGCTGGTGGTGGCTTCAGCTGCCGAGCCACTAACCTCTGGAATTCCTTCCCAGAACCACTTGGCCGCCCTCAATTGCCTCCTTGAAAATACTAATTAGAACCTGCCTCTATAACCAAAGTTTTGGTCATCTGTCTGAATATCTCCTCATATGGTTCAGTGTCAATTTTCTTCCTTATAAGACTCTTGTTAAGTGTCTTGGGATATTTCATGTTGTTAAAGGCAAAATGTAGGTGGATATAGTTTGGGTATCTTCCTGCTGTGTTGGATATAGTTTGGGTATCTTCCTGCTGTGTTTACAATGTCACTAACTCTTCAAAACCACACAGCATTTCTATTTCTGCTGTGCATTTAATATTCTCCGGACATTCACAGCTAGTGAATTGTTTGTGAAGTGTACTGGCAATTGTTTCGTAGTTAAATGCTGCCGCCAATTTGCGCACAGCAAGATCTAACAAGTGCCAGTATGGTCAATGCTGAGGTAATCTTGAGCCTGGCAGGGTGACCAGGTCTCTGGGAGAAGTGCAGTGCAATGAGAGTTTCTACATCCATTCAAATAGGCAGAATGGTTTAACAAATCGCCTAAAAGATGGAGTTATCTCTCAATCCCACGCTGAACTGTAAGTCATAGTCATGTGCTGAAGTCTCACAGCGGATCGTGAACCCCAAAACCTTTGTAGTCTGAAGCAAGGGTGCGATTGGCATGCCAGTCTTTTTTTAAATACATTTAGAGTACCAGATTCATTTTTTCCAATTAAGGGGCAATTTAGCATGGCCAATCCACCTACCCTGCACATCTTTGGGTTGTGGGGGTGAAACTCATGCAAACACGGGGAGAATGTGCAAACTGCACACGGACAGTGACCCAGAGCCGGGATCAAACCTGTGACCTCGGTGCCGTGAGGCAGCAGTGCTAACCACTGTGCCACCGTGCTGCCCTGCGCCGGTCATTTAAAAAAAATAAAAATTTAGAGTACCCAATTCTTTTTTTCCCAATAAGGGGCAATTTAGTATGGCCAATCTACCATCCTTGGCTTGTAGGGGTGAGATCCTCGCAGACACGAGGGGGGGGGGGGGGCGGGAGAATGTGCAAACTCCACACGGACAGTGACCCGGCGCCGGGATCGACCCCTGGTCCTCAGCGCCATGAGGCAGCAGTGCTTGCCACTGTGCCCCCCTCTGCGTGCCAGTCTTAGCACTTGTCAGGAGGTAAGTTACCCTGAATGGTGATTCCTCCCCTCTGAAATATAACAATGAGAAAGTTACCTAACTATTGGGAATACATTTTTAAAAAAATAAAAAAATTTAGAGTACCCAATTCATCTTTTCCAATTAAGGGGCAGTTTAACGGGGCCAATCCACCTACCCTTGGGTTGTGGGGGTGAAATCCATACAAACACGGGGAGAATGTGCAAACTCCACATAGACAGTGACCCAGAGCCGGGATCGAACCTGGGACCTCGGCGCCATGAGGCAGCAATGCTACTCACTGCGCCACCGTGTTGCCCTTACTATTGGGAGAACATAACAAAGCTTGACAATGTTCTTCACTGTTTTTGTATGCACAACCTTCAATGAATAACAATTGCTGGAGACTAAGGCACAAGTAAACACCTGGATATTTTTCCCTCTTAATCCTGGAGAATGGTTCCACACCCACTGCTGGTTTTAATACAAACTGGTTTGAATTTACACTTTGTCGAATGTATCATAACTCTGGACAAATGAAAATGTCACTAAATCTGATTGTTTTGTTCCCGGTCTGCCACATTTTGCTGACGTTTAATGCACTCTTTTCATTTATTTTCATTGATCAACTAAAAATGCATTTATAATGTCCAGGACAAGATGCTCTGTGTTACCAGATCGTAACATATAAGTTCAGCTTCTGTAACTAACTGGAAGCTGAAGAACATGATGTTCACCAGCATTATTTAGTTGTGACATGCTTTAAGTATACAAATTTGGAGTATCTGTTTAATGTACAGGATAAATATCTCTCCCCATTCCCTGGTTTTATGTGGTTTCTATTCAAATGCCACAGCAATTGAGGTGAGAATAGCTGGAGATACAATGGTCAAATGGAGCGATTGGATAAGTAGTGTCCCCAGGGTTTATTTTACTGACTTATAAAGTGAACACAATGATGGGAATAGTTCCAGCTTCTAACTTTTTCAAAAAAACAATTCCAAGCTGTAGCACGTTTCTCTCTCACACACACACACACTATCGGAAATAAACTGGCAGTTTGCAAATCTAATTTATTTTGAATGAAGGAGAAATAATGTTGCCGCGCCAGCCTTCTGTGCTGTGAGATTCTGCGGGGTAGATCTTGACTTTGTGCGATCATGGCTGCTGACTAGTTTTACGCCTCTCGTGTGTTCTTAGTTCCCTTGACTTTATGGAGATATGAAATGGGCTGCGCACTCTCTCAAAGTCAGGATCTGTTCTATGACTCGAGCATTTTTCCACTCCAGTCTCTTTCCGCTGTTGCAATCAATTAGATGAAATGGGCAGCATGAATTTCAGCCTTCAGAGTGCCATGTTAAATGGGGCAGTTGCGACCGTGATCACCGAGGCTGCTCGTTGATCTGGAGATGGTCACTTGGGAGGGGCATTTTTGCCTCACTAGTAGACCGTAACTATGGTTACAAACACCATCTGTGTTCTCGGGTGACTGAGAAATTGGACAAATCTCTTGAGTAAACAACAGACTGGGTCCAGCTCTATGAATATATATGCATTTGTTTTTGTTTTCATTATTTGAGGGTCTAATGATCAAGCCTTACTTTCAAAAGTCCCAGCAGTAGGATGCGGTGAGGGGGATCTCCCCCCACCCCCCCCAAGGTGGGTCCCTTGATGCCACAGAAAAATCGTCCTCTCATAAAGTGTTGTCTCAATCAACGTTTCCTTTGGGAAATCAGATTTTGAACACTGGTCAGATCAAATTTCTGCCGAATTCTATAGTAACATTTGATCCATGGGATCTGGACCGGTCATTTGGGTTAGCTAGATATTAAAAAACATTGCTGCCCATGCAAATGCAGTTGTGCATGACTTCTCAACCTCCGGAACGGAGTATGGAAATACAGCAGGGAAATGAATGGAGAGAAGAAAAACCAGGAGCTTACTCCTTCATTCATCGTAACATCACATCTGTCTTCACCCAAGGGAATGAGGACGTAGATATGGAACTCGGGGAGAGAGGCTGTGAGGTTCTTGAGCAACTTGTTACAGGGAGTGACAAGGTGGTGGCAGGCTTAAAAGTGGACAAATCTCCAGGTTCAGATGAGTTATGTCCAAGGATGCTGTGGGAGGCGAGGGAGGAGATTGAAGGGGCTCTGACGCAACCTTTTTATTCCTCTGGCCACGGGAGAAGTGCCAGAAGACTGGATACCAGCTCATGTGGTCCCGCTATTAAAAGAATGTTGTAGAGATAAGCCAGGGAACTACAGACCAGTGAGTCAATGGTAGGGAAACTATTGGGGAAAATTCTGAAGGAGAAAATCTATTTCCACTTGGAGAGGCAAGTTTTGATCAGGGATAATCAGCATGGCTTTGTCAGAGGGAGGTCACGCCTAACAAATTTGATTGAATGTTTTGAGCATGTGACCAGGTGTAGATGAGAATAGTGCAATTGATGTAGTTTATATGGATTTCAGCAAAGCCTTTGACAAGGTCCCACGTGGGAGGCTTTCAAGAAGGCAAATGCACATCGGATACAAGCTAACTTGATAAGGTGGATTCAAAGCTGGCTTAGCTGTAGGAGACAGAGGGTGATGACAGACGTCTGCTTTAGTGACAGGAAGCCAGTGACCAATGGTATACCACAGGAACCGGTGCTGAGTCCTCTATTGTTTATCATTGAGATGACTATGTGGGGGTAGGATCAGTAAGTTTGCGGATGACACAAAGATTGACCGGGTGGTTAACAGTGAGGTTGTGTGTCTTGGGTTACAGAAATATATGGACGGGATGGTCAAATGGGTAGAAAAGTGGCAGATGGAATTTAACCCTGAAAAGTGTGAGATGGTACACACGTCCCTCTACAGACACTGACAGGAGTAATGTGACAAGGAAGTATTCAATGAATGGCCTGCAACTGGGAAGTTCTGAGAATCAAAGGAACCTTGGTGTGTTTGTCCATAGATCTCTAAAAGCAGAAGGGCAGGTTAATAGGGTGGTGAATAAGGCATATGGAGCACATGCCCTTGTCACTCGAGGCATAGATTACAAAAGCAGGGACATCATGTTGGGGTTGTATAGAAATTTGGTGAGGCCACAGCTGGAATACTGTGTTCTATTCGCCACATTATAGGAAGGATGTGATTGCACAGGAGGGGGTACAGAGGCGGTTCACCAGGACGTTGCTTGGGATGGAACATTTAAGTTATGAAGTGAGGTTGAATAGGCTTGGGTTGTTTACACTGGAGCAGTGAAGACTGAGGGGGTAATCTGATTGAGGTGTACACTATTATGAGGGACATGGACAGGGTGGATAGGAAGTAGCTGTTCCCCTTAGTTGAACGGTCAGTTACAAGGGGACACAAGTTCAAGGTGGTTTAGGGGGCATTTGAGGAAAAACGTTTTTACCCAGAGGGCGGTGACGGTCTGGAATGAACTGCCTGGGAGAGTGGTAGAGGCAGGTTGCCTCACATCCTTTCAAGAGTACCTGGATGAACACTTGGCACGTCCTAACATTCAAGGCTAGGGGCCAAATGCTGTCAAATGGGATTAGGTAGGCAAGTCTTTCATGCATTGGTGCAGACTCAATGGGCCGAAGGGCTTCTTCTGCACTATTATTCTGTGATCACTTCAATGTCCTTGAAGCCTCTTGGAATGATGTACAGAAATACTCTTATGAATTAAAAAAGGCAGGTGTGGCAAATTTCGTTAAATGAAAAACATTCCTGAGCATGCAATCAATTGTTTTATCCCAATTGCCTGGGTAGAACTTAAATGGCCCTGATCCATTTTATTTTAAAATGGGCAAAAACATGTTCATTGTCACTTGAAACAGTAATGTCCATTTTCTTTTCCCGCTGACCCAATCCTGTTTCGCTGACAGGCCACAGTGTAATTTAATCACTTATGCCCCGTTCTCTCTCCCTTTTCTAGGTGCGTGACAAAATCCATTCCCAGATCGACCAACTTGAGCGGAAGATGTGGCTGAGCACACTGCAGTACTCCCGGCGGATTGGTCTCCCCCTCCTCCTACTCCCTGTGACTGCAGCTGGAGCTCCCGTGGGCTGTGCTGCTAGCCTTGACTCACTTTACTTCAACCTCTGTGATTTATCAGCTGTCTGGGGGATTGTGTTACAAGCTCTGGCCAGCGCTGGGATTATAAGTTGCTTTGTGCTCACGTTGGTTTTGCTTGCGAGCATACCGTTTGTTCAGGATGGCAAAAGGAAAAGCACAATTGGAATTCAGCTTTTTTTCATTTTTGGCACCTTCGGGCTGTTTTGCCTGGTTTTTGATTTTGTTATCAACAAGGATTTTGCAACCTGTGCGTCCAGAAGGTTCCTGTTTGGCGTTCTCTTTGCAATCTGCTTCTCCTGCTTGTTGGCAAACTCTTTCAGACTTTGTTTGCTTGTAAGGAAAAACAATGGTCCTAAAGCGTGGCAAATCTTTATCCTGGCCCTTGCTCTCGCCCTTGTGGAAGTAATAATAAATACTGAATGGTTAATAATCACCATTGTGAGGCCTAATGGCACCAATTCGGTACAACCTGGACATCCTTGCAATATTGCTAATATGGACTTTGCCATGGCTTTGATTTACGTTATGCTTCTCATTGTACTTACATTTGGTCTTGCTGTGTCCACTCAGTGGGGTCATTTTAAACACTGGAAGAAACACGGCATATTCATCCTTGTCACAGTCGGCTTCTCCATTGCCATCTGGATTGTGTGGATTGTGATGTATGTTTACGGGAATGAGAAAGTCGCAAACCAAACCTGGAATGATCCAACTCTCGCCATCGCGCTGGTCGCCAATGCCTGGGTGTTTGTCTTTATTTACATCGTCCCTGAGATCTGCCACCTTACCAAAGCCAGCATGGAGCAGAATTATGTTGAAGAGGTGTACCCAACAAGAGGGGTTGGCTATGAGACCATCTTAAAGGAGCACCAGGCGCAGCACATGTACATAGAAAACAAGGCCTTCTCAATGGATGAACCAAATGCAGGTTAGATCGATTTGTTCCTGGTCCTTCAACGTTCACAGGTGAAGATGCCATTTTTCTTTAGCTGAATACCCGGGGACTGGGACTGTCGCGACTTAAAATCAGCACCAAGCAGCCTAGTACAATTCAGCCAAACTTCTTTCAGCGTTAGCAGGCTGTCCTGAGTGACTTCCCCGCTTCTGGCTGTATAAATATCAGTCATCATTGCTGGTCCCTGATCCCTTCCTGGCCTTTTGGCTAAGATAAATGGTCAGATTGAGCCCAAGATGAGGTGCGATGACTTTTCTTGTCAGCTTGGACCTTGTATGTCTCTTTCTTCTGGAGACCAAGGTTTGGGTTGAATTTGAATTGTTTTTTAGGAGCGAGCAATGAAGTGGATTAAGGGTTTGCCCTCTCCACTCTGCGCATTGGCTTTGTAACTTTAAGGATGGGATAAAAATTAAATAATTGCTGTTTCCCCTAATCACACAGCATTTGGGCAGATATTTTATTTAACAATGCTGCTGCAGTTAATTGAGTGGACAGCCAACTCGGCAGATCAGTAAGTGAAGAGAGTGCAGCAATATGGTGAGCTCCAGCATTAAAACCGGAGTTTGCAGTGTAGCTTTTCACATTGTAGCTTCTGCTGGGAAATGGTCGTTTGAACTTTAAAAAAAAATGTAGAGTATCCAATTATATTTTTTACAATTAAGGGGTAATTTAGTGTGACCAATCCACCTACCCTGCACATCTTTTGGGTTGTGGGGGCGAAACCCCCACAAACACGGGGAGAATGTGCAAACTCCACACGGACAGTGACCCAGGGCCGGGATCGTACCCAGGTCCTCGGCGCCGTGAGGCAGCACTGCTTGCCACCGTGCTGCCCATCTTTTGAACTTTCGCCCAAGACCAGGAGGGCACAGCTTACACAGACCCCTAGGAAAGGTGAGGGAAAAATTGAGATTTCTGAAACCTTCCAAAATGGTAGTAACGTTTCAAAAAAAAAAAGTCTTAAAGAATTTTATTCTTTTACCAAATGTCTTTTTTTAAAAATCAATAATTAGTTTGCTGTCTCGAATTATTGAACAGCTCGTTCCGGGTCAGAAGTTAATGTCTCAGAATTGCCTGGCGCTCAGACCTGCTTGGACTAGTTTCTCACTGAACTGCAAGAGGCTGTTCCATCTTTAAAAACTAAATGTTGGACAGACATCCCATCTGCATATTATGGTGGAAGCGATAGAGAGAACATGGAAAAACAAATAACACATAAAAACATGCCCACGTCCGAATTCCTGACTGTTTTGATTATTCTTATTTGATTGTCAGTTTATTCACTGTGGAAATTATTATCCATTATAACGGGGAAAATAAAACTAATGGAAAAAAGAGCAGGACATCTCTTAACCTCGAACTGTTGCCGGTGAAAGGGACGTCTCGTCTATTTATATCACTCTCTCTTGCTTCCTGCCCTCAGCAAAGGGCAGTTGTCCTGGATCAAAGAGCAGAATGTTCCAACCATGCCTTAAACTAAATGATTAATACCAGGAAATATTAACCCAAAATGAACCAGTATTGCTAAATCCCAAGTCTTAACTACCCTATTTTACACATGTTGTTATTGGTCCGCCCACCCTAACCCTGAACTAATCCAAAGATTATCGATACAGATGACGTGAGGTTTTGCATATTTCTTTGGAGATTAAAGGCAGACGCCCGTGAGGGTGACGGCAAAACTTTTCTAGAATGTGTTTTTTAAAAAATCAAATTAATTCACTAATTTCCTTTAGGGAAGGAAACCTGCCTACCTTGGAACATCTGGTCCCTGTGTGTCTCACATCAACCCAACTTCTAAATGCTCCGTGATGTGGCCTCGGGAACCCATCGCTGTTTTCTCAGGGAAAGTCTAGATATGGCACTGTCAGTGTTACTCACAAATCCTAGGGGCAAAACAGAGTGTTGGGGGTGTTTTCAGGGAGCCTACCCATTATTTACTTTGACCTCTATTTATTTGGAAACTTCGGCAGTGAATTCCAGCACGTTTTGAAACTCCAGAAGGCTTCATAAATTACCCTGATACCAGCTTTCGGCAGGGGCTAATAGATGACAATCAGAAGCAGAAACCCTGACCAATTTTCCCCCCTCTCGAAGCCAAAGACGTAGACCAATTGCAGCAGCCCTATCACCCCTCCTCCAGACTGAGTTTAACTAACTCCACCGCACACACCAGGAATTGACCTGGAGAAGTTGCATGGTTAAATTATTTGAGGGCTAAGCTTGTTGAGAGCCAAACAACTTTTAAAATCAAGTAGACGATTGTTTTTTTCTGTGGCAGATGTGACTTTGTCTGCTTATTTTCCCAGCAAACAGGCCCAAATCCCCTTACAGTGGTTACTCTGGTTACAATGGACAGCTTCGCAACAGCGTATATCAGCCAACTGAGATGGCCTTGATGAACAAAACCAACGTAAGTTAGCTTAATATATTAGCGATTTGAGGATAGTAACTACAAGATTTATTTTCCTAAGCCTGGATGTGAAGCACAAATAATGTACTGCAATATAGCAACAGTCAAAAGCGGTATGACTGGTATTATGAGTCACAACCTATTTCAGCACAAGAGAGTCTTTGAATTTATTATTGTTATTGTCCCACTGAGGTTTACCGGTATTAGTGTATTAAAGAAACAATAGCCAATACGTTAATCATTGGCTGAATGGTTAAAGGTGACTATAGCTGGAGAAGCAGAGTTTATTTGACTTTAAAACGTAATTCTCTTTACTTGCATCTCATCGTAGCTCCTTCTCATGATGATGCAGTGCTCTGACGTACAGGACCCAAGTGCTAACACGGTTACCTGCTGCCAGGTGCAGTTTATTTAAAAGGGACCCTTTTCAACTCATCGTAAATCATCTCACCTGATGCCTATAAGGTGTTACTGAGGCCACACCTGGAGTATTGTGTTCAGTTTTGGTCTCCTTACCTGAGAAAGGACGTACTGGGGGCTGGAGTGTGTGCAGAGGAGATTCACTAGGTTAATCCCAGAGTTGAGGGGGTTGGATTACGAAGAGAGGTTGACTAGACTGGGACTGTACTCATTCGAATTTAGAAGGATGCGGGGGGGATCTTATAGAAACATATAAAATTATGAAGGGAATAGATAGGATAGATGCGGGAAGGTTGTTTCCACTGGCGGATGAAAGCAGAACTAGGGGGCATAGCCTCAAACTAAGGGGAAGTAGATTTAGGACTGAGTTTAGGAGGAACTTCTTCACCCAAAGGGTTGTGAATCTATGGAATTCCTTGCCCACTGAAGCAGTTGAGGCTCCTTCATTAAATGTTTTCAAGATAAAGATAGATAGTTTTTTGAAGAATAATGGGTTATGGTCTTCGGGTGGGAAAGTGGAGCTGAGTCCATAAAAGATCAGCCATGATCTCATTGAATGGCGGAGCAGGCCCGAAGGGCCAGTTGGCCTACTCCTGCTCCTAGTTCTTATGTTCTTATGTTCTATGTCTATGTATTTACATCATGTATTTATCGTACGTCCTATGTTTTTTTCATGTATGGAATGATCTGCCTGGACTGCAGGCAGAATAATACTTTTCACTGTACCTTGGGATGGCACGGTAGCACAGTGGTTAGCACTGCTGCTTCACAGTACCAGGGTCCCAGGTTCGATTCCCAGCTTGGGTCACTGTCTGTGTGGAGTCTGCACGTTCTCCCCGTGTCTGCGTGGGTTTCCTCCGGGTGCTCCCGTTTCCTCTCCCAAGTCCCAAAAGACGTGCTGTTAGCTAATTTGGACATTGTGAATTCTCCCTCAGTGTACCCGAACAGACGCCGGAGTGTGGCGACTCGGGGCTTTTCACAGCAACTTCATTGCAGTGTTAATGTAGGGCAGCGCGGTGGCCCAGTGGATTAGCCCTGCTGCCTCACAGCGCCGAGATTCCAGGTTCAATCCCGGCTCTGGGCCACTGTCCTAATGGCGTTTGCACATTCTCCCCGTGTTTGCGTGGGTTTCGCCCGCACAACCCAAAAAGATGTGGAAGCTAGGTGGATTGGCCATGCTAAATTGCCCCTTAATTGGAAAAAGTGAATTGGGTACTCTAAATTTAAAAAATAAATAAAAATGGCAGTGTTAATGTAAGCCTACTTGTGACAATAATAAAGATTATGATTACATGTGACAAATCTAAATTTACTGTTCCTGGTGTCTTCTGCGCCCTATGTAGTCTTATTGGTGGGACGAACGTGCATATGAAAATAATCCCAGTTAATCCCGTGACTATCCAGTGATTTTTGAGGTTTGCTTTTCAGTCTGTGTAGATTTAGGAGCATTACGGTTGAAATTGCTGGACTAGAGAAAGGTAGGAATAAATATCCCATGCCCTGGACCCAACTCTTAACCGGAGATATCTGCTAGAACGCGTGTATTTAGGAATGCTGAGTGGGAATCGAATTAAGTTCTGGTGAATTTAGCTTCCGCAGTTAAATTGTCCCCTTGCAGTCCACACTCTCTTGGGTATAATGGGCACTGATACCAGAGCGCAGAGGACACCCAGGAACAGTAACGGGGCTCGTTTAGCACAGTGGGCGAAACAGCTGGCTTGTAATGCAGAACAAGGCCAGCGGCGTGGGTTCAATTCCCGTACCAGCCTCCCTGAACAGGTGCTGGAATGTGGCGACGAGGCTTTTCACGGTAACTTCATTGAAGCCTACTAGTGATAATTGATTATTTATTAATTATTTTGATTTATTGTCATGTGTACCGAGGTACAGTGAACAGTATTGTCCTGCGTACAGTCCAGGCAGATGGGACGTATGATAAATACATGGTGTAAATACATAGACACAGATATCGGGTGAAGCATACGGAATGTAGTGCTACATCAGTAGAGAAGATGTGTGGAGAGATCAGTTCAGTCCATAAGAGCGTAATTCAGGAATCTGGCAACAGTGGGGAAGAAGCTCTTTTTGAACCTGTTGGTGTGTGTTCTCAGACATTTTAATCTTTTGCCCGCTGGAAGAGGTTGGAAGAGAGAATAACCCAGATGGGAGGGGTCTTGGATTATGCTTCCCACTTTCCCAAGGCAGCGGGAGATGTAGACAGAGTCAATGGATGGTAGGCGGGTTTGCGTGATAGATTGTGCTGTGTTCACGACTCTGTGTAGTTTCTTATGGTATTGTGCAGAGCAGTTTGCCACATCTGGCCGTGATGCAGCCGGATAGGATGCTTTCTATGGTACATCTGTAAAAATTGGTAAGAGTCAATGTGGACATGTCAAGACACCTGCAAGAGAGTAAAAACACTAATTGGCCAAGTTTTCATATGGAAAGGGCAGCATGGTGGCGCTGAGGACCTGGGTTCAAATCCCAGCCCTGGGTCACTGTCCTAGTGTGGAGTTTGCACATTCTCCCCGTGTCAGCGTGGGTTTCACACGCGCAACCCAAAAAGATGTGCAGGTTAAGTGGATTTGCCATGCTAAATTGCCCCTTAATTGGGAAAAAAAAAAATTGGATATTCTAAATTTTTAAAAAAAGTTTTCATATGAAGGTTTAATACCTTCTCGTATTTTTTTTAAAAAAGCACCTCCTAAACTGCCAGTTAAGATGACCGCTAGGCGATTGGCAGACAGTTGAAGCTAGAAGAGGCAGCACTTGGCCAATGAATGAAGTACTGCGCTGTCAAAGGGCCTTGGAAGAGCGATTAAACCAAGGATACCTTCAGCTGCCTTTTGAGGCGAATGTGAAAGATCCCATAGTATTGTTTTGGAGAAATGCGGAGGAATTCCTCCCAATACTTATTCCTCAAATAACGTCACTAAAATGGATCATATGATCATTACCGTATTCTGTTGGTGGGATCTTACAGTGCGTACATTGGCTGTTTCAACACTGACTACATTTCAAAAAGTACTTGATTGGCTGTAAAGCGCTTTGAGACATCCGGTGGCCATGAGAGGTGCTATAGAAATGCAAAATTACCCCCCTTTAGTGTTCCATTCATCACTTAGGCACTCCTTTCTGTTGAGGTGACACAGATAACAATCTGCCCCCGGGTAATTTGGCGCTGACCGCTGATTGCCTCGCTCAGGGTCGGAGATTTCACCTCGGAGCCATTCGCCTTTCAAGGTGAAGATGGATTTTTAGGGCTATGCTTAATTAATTTTTGATTGGCAATGAATTGTGAGCATGTGGCATAAAAGGCCATTAAAAGTAATCAACATTTGAAAAGCCACGTTTTTAAAAATCCATGGGCCGGCGCACTAAAACACAGATCTGGGAAGTGGGGATGCTCACTTCGCTGTTTTAAATATTAATTGACAAAGAATATTTCAGATGTGTCAATAAAAATGATTGGGGTTGCGGTTGCTGCGATTGTGGGCGCTGTACATAAAACCATTCATGCGTCACAAAAACACACCAACTGTAGTCTGTAAATTGCATTCGACAATAGATGGGTTCAGATGACCAGTTTTGATGTTGAAGTCAGATAAATGGTCCCCCCCCCCCCCCCCACCCCCCACCCCCCCCACCCCCCCCACCCACCCCCACACACACACACACACACTACCAACTAATACCTATATGACTTGTCAACATAACCCCCACCCCCGCCTTTAGCAACTGACTGGCCAACTCTTTAAAGTGCAGAATAAACAGACTTTGCTCATGTTAATGCTCTGTTTCAGGAAGAGAGTGATGTGTGTGTTCGGCTTGGACTGTGTAAGTTAATGTGGAAGTCTGTTCTTGCTCAGTTCTCTGTAGTCACTTAATAGGTTTCAGGAATTCTGATTCATCTTCAGCAATTTCTCTCCCCTTCTTCTTCTTCAGCGGTATTTGGCACCTAGCTGTCACTGTCGTCTGCTGTACCCCTGTGATTCTTTATCATCTGTTGGCGCTTATCAGATATCTTGGCTGCAGGGTGTATATTATGAAGTTTGACCTGTTGTGTGTAGGAAGCTGAGATTGTGTCTTATAACCTTGAGACTAGAGTTGGTACATTGCTGCAATTCCTTTCCCCAGAAGTTGTCTTCCACACGCACTGTTCTCTGGCTCTATATTAATTTTTTTCTAATTTTTCCAAATAAGATGCAATTTAGCGTGGCCAATCCACCTACCCTGCACTTGTTTTGGGTTGTGGGGGTGAGATCCACGTAGATTCGGGGAGAACGTGCAAACTCCACACAGACAGTGACCCGGGCCGGGATCGAACCCGGGTCCTCGGTGCCGTGAGGCAGCAGCGCTAACCACTTTGCCACCGTGCCGCCCTCTCTGGCTCTATAAATACCATCTTCTGCCATGATCAGTTGTACTCGCGTCAGATTTAAATGTTTCTCCTGGTCTTTGAATTTTGCACTTTTTATTTAAAAGCATAATTCAATTTCAGAAAACGGACCAAGAAAAAGTCAGTACCATTGGCAGTCTTGGCGGGTCTGGTCCAAGGGGAAGAGGAGGATGACGACCCACTCCATGGTGAACTCTGGTGCTCCGCATCGTTTGACAACGAATCTGACTCCCGCCCCAGTGTCACATTCCACTGTCTGCTCGGGAGACACCTAAATGCACGCTGGCCACTCCATCACACGGGCCCACAGACGTTCAGGGGAGGTGGGGGTGGGGTCCGGGTAGGGGAGGAGGTGGGGGGGGGGGGGCAGTGGGGGGGGGAGGTCGTTGATGTGGTGTGTGGGTGTTCGAGGACGACAGAGGCCAAGTCCCCCAGGTCAATCAATACCCCCCCGGAGGCGACAGGGGACTGGGCCAGAGATGTTGGGGGGGCCATGTGGTGGGGCCATATCACCGCTCACCTCGTGTGCCAGTGCCCATAGGGGGACGTCTTTCTCTCCATGGACATGGGGCATGTCTGCAATGATGGCGAATCCCGCTGACTGGGCAACCTGGTGGGCTCAGTCCAGACTGAAGTTGACACATTGTGCCACCCGGGCATATTGGGCATCCATGATGGTGTAGATGCTCCTGAATATGTATGTCTGCAAGATGCCAGACCAGTGGGTGTCCTCCTCCATACCCACGTGGTTCCAGGTGTGCCCTCATCTGGCACAGATATCGCATGGTCTCCCTGCTCACCCGCAGTGGTTGACAACATGCTCAGTCCGGTAGGTGCTGCCATAATACACAAGGCCTGATGCGGCGCCTCCTTCCCATCTCCTCCTCAGCCTGTCGGGCGGCTGGCTCCGCAGCCTCACCGGCTGGCCCCTGCTCCTCTGGGGCAGTCTCCTGTTCTGCAGGGTCCTCCCCAAGCAGCTCCTGTTTGTGCAGCCTCAGCCTGTCCTGGTCTCTCGCCGCCACTCCTCTCTCGAGCCCCCTCCTCCCCAGCCATGGCAGATGCCCCTCAGCCAGCAGCACAGCTGGCAGACCACTGCTGCCACCTTTGGAAGCTTCTCTTACCTCCTCTCTCCCCCTAAGCAGCCATGGCGGCCAGTCCCCATTTCTAAATAGCGCAAGTGAACCATGACACGCCACTTCCGCCTGGCAGATGCGGAGCATTGCGGGAGGACGGAGACTACTGGCACGGTGGCCCAGTGGTTAGCACTGCTGCCTCACGGCGTTGAGGACCCGGGTCCAATCCCGGCCGTGGGTCACTGTCCGTGTAGGGTTTGCACATTCTCCCCGTGTTTGCGTGGGTTTCACCCCCACAACCCAAAAATGTTCAGGGTAGGTGGATTGGTCAGGTTAAAGTGCCCCTTGGAAAACAAAAAGAATTTGGCACTTAATTTTTTTAAAATGTTAACAATTGCTACTGTACATTTTGCATGCCCTCGCCGGTGTGGGGTATGGAATGCATTCACGCAACCATCAAGGCACCGAAGCATGGCGCTCTGTTGGGCCCCCGGCGCCAGCCTCGATTTTCGGCTAACGCCCGAGTCTCCGCTCAATTCGATTCTTGATTCCAGCGTCGCTGGAATGTGAATCCACCCCAATATCTTTCAGAAGAGACATTAAACCGCGACCCCATTTGCCTGGTCTGCTGGGTGTGAAAGATCCTATTGTATTATTTCAAAGAAGAGCAGGTGAGATGACCCCAGTATCCTTGCCAATATTTATCCCTTAATCAACATCCCATCCAGATTAGCTGCTCTTTATCATTTTGCTGTTGGTGGGATTTGCTGCGAGCAAATTGGCTGCCATGTTTCCCACAACATTGATGACACATCGAAAGTGCTTCTTGGCTGTAAATCACTTTGATACTTCCAGTGCTCATGAAAAAGCTTTAAAAAAAAATTTTGGAATACCCAATTCATTTTTCCAATTAAGGGGCAATTTAGCATGGCCAATCCACCTAACCTGCACATTTTTGGGTTGTGGGAGCGAAACCCACGCAAACACAGGGAGAATGTGCAAACTCCACACGGACAGTGACCCAGAGCCGGGATCGAACCTGGGACCTCAGCGCCGTGAGGCTGCAGTGCTAACCCACTGCGCCACCGTGCTGCCCTGAAAAAGCTTTTTAAATGCAAATCTTTCCTTTCATTCTTACTAACTCCTGTAAAGATCTCATTCTAATTTAATTTCAATTTATAGTTTCCTGGGCAGCAAGGTGGCGCAGCGGTTAGAACAGCTGCCTCACAGCGCCGAGGTGCCAGGTTCGATCCCGGCTCTGGGTCACTGTCCGTGTGGAGTTTGCACATTCTCCCCATGCCTGCGTGGGTTTCGCCCCCACAACCCAAAAGATGTGCAGGGTAGGTGAATTGGCCACGCTAAATTGCCCCTTAATTGGAAAAAATGAATTGGGTACTCCAATTTTTTTTTTTTAATAAAAAAATTAATGCTTTCACTTAATGCTCTTCTGTATCAAGATGTCACTTCTTGAATGGGGAAAAGATCCAGAGGATGTGAGCTCGCCCCTCTCACTCAACTTAATTTCAGCCAAGAGCCCTAACCCCGCCACCTCCGTCTCCTCGTGTCCACGACCAGCTGAGATTGAGAGTTTGATGCAGGATGGAAACGGAGGGGGTGATCCCACGTATAGTCTGTTAGCACAGTACCAAACTCCACAATATCACTGGACACTTGTATCAAAATGCAATGGTTTGTTTTTTATAATTTAGCATTTCACTGATAGCTGGGGGAAGAACAAACACCTCTCGTTTTCCTGCCTTCGTTCGTTCATACAAAATCCCTTTTGCGATACTCAGTGACGAGTGCACGGCAACAACCAGGTGGACTTGTATAGGAATGCACCCCAAGATGCAATAGAGAGGGAAAATGAGAGAAAATGGACCCCGAGGCAATGCCGATGATATTGGGCGAGGTGGCCAAACATTGGGAGAGGGGGGGAGGGAGTCAGGACAGAAACCTGAGCAGGTTAGGGCCGAGAGGGCGGAAACCACAATGTCAGTGACGAGGTTAGAAGAGGGAGGGGAGCTGGAAAGCCTTCGTCAGGGTTGGAGAGTTTGGGATGGTTGTAGGACTGGAGATAGGGAAGTGGTATAGTTGTGAAGGGATTGAATTCCTTTTACATTGGCTTCTGACTTCTAAAACGCTCCACTTGAGGTCAGCAGGGACTCGAGTCATTGGTGTTCGAGAGTTGATGGTGGATAGGAGACAGGCAGGAGGATTCCGGGTGAGCTGAAGTTTAAAGAGGTGGGAAGAGTGGTAAGTGGGGAGGTGGGTGATGTTACGGTGATGTGGAGGCTGTCTTTGCAGGGCTCACCTGGATGGCCAAATAGAGAGGTGGCATAATATTTGGTTCAGCCCTGAGACTGTGGCCCAGGCCCAGGAGAAGTGCCCAATGAGGGGCAAAGGCAATTGGAGACAATTGGGAAAAAATGGACGCGGGGCAAGTATTGTGATCACATTGAGGCAGAGGAGGGATTAAGAGAAGTGGTGGAAAGATGGAAGTGAATATTGTCAGCAAAGTAAAGCTGCTCCCCCTTCCCCGCCATGTCAGTGAAGATTGTCATTGGCACGTGAAAGGGAAGAATATGGACAGTTACAGAACCTTGAATCTCAAAGTGTCACTGTTGCAACGCCTCAGCCTCTTGAGTCATGACTGTGACAAGGCTTTGAACGCCCCCAGAGGTTTTATCTTTTGAGAAATCCTATCGAGGGAAAGAATTTCTTTTTTGCAAAAAGCGTGGGACAGTCTTCTTGCCTGCTCTTTGAAAGGAAAGCTGTAATATCGGCAGGGTGGGGGCGTCTTGCTGCTTGGGGGGGGGGGGGTTGCAGCAGGGAGGGGGCTCTGAGCTGAAGGAGTTTACATGACCTTGGATAAGTGCTTGTTTACTCTGCTTGTTTGACCAGCCTTGGGTTTGATGTACTTTTACAGTAAGGGAAGGCCACGTGAGCTATATACCCTGACACATCAGTCTGTCCTATTACCATCGCCTTGTAAGGGTGGCTGCCTACCTGAAGTAAGAGTGAAGCACTCATGCTTAAACAGCGCAACGTTTTGTCAGCCACAGCGGAACAGAAGGCTCGTGTGTCGCCATAAACATTACAGGGCTGTAAATCCGAAGAAAGCTGAAAAGGCTGCATCACCGTATGGGCTCGGCTGGGAGCTCTTTGTCTTCTGCCACAGTGCAGAACTCGGCTGGAGATACCTGCAAGGATCTTTTATGTAGCATAATGATAACAGTGTGTTTATTGCTTATTTTGTTGATGGCATGTCTCATTTTTCCCGATTTTCTTTGGCCTGCCCTTTCACCGCCTTGCATCTTCGCCCTTTCATCAGCCCTGCCAAAGGCTGCTGGCAAGGAACAAAGAGGGACTGTAAAAGCAAAGTGTAAACTCACCCCAAGATTTAATGTCCAATTTCAACAAACAAGCACTTTTATTTTGAAAATCTTAACGACCTAGGTCAGCACAGGTATTCCCCCACTCTTGCCTTAGTTCCCGACTATTGATTCTGACCTTGCTGGTTATACCTGATATTAAACACTACAGCAATTGTGTGAACACAAGATGTTTCTGGCAGATAGCAGAAACTCCCAGTTATTACACACGTGTATTTCATTTCAGTGGATCATGGGAACCTTGTCAAGCTTTCACCTTTTTATTTAATCTCAAAGTCAAGAAATGTAACATTTAAAAAAAAATATTAATGGGCAGTGGATAGACGATAGGCATGCTGGTTAGATGCAAGAATTTATATGAATCAAATACACTTATAAATGAAATGAAATGAAAATCGCTTATTGTCACAAGCAGGTTTCAAATGAAGTTACTGTGAAAAGCCCCTAGTCGCCACATTCCGGCGCCTGTTCGGGGAGGCTGTTGCGGGAATTGAACCGTGCCTTGGTCTGCTTTCAAAGCCAGCAATTTAGCCCTGTGTTAAACAGCCCCCATGACTTATTGCAATAGGCGGCACGGTGACGCACTGCTGCCTCACGGCGCCGAGGACCCAGGTTCGAACCCGACCCCGGGTCACTGTCTGTGTGGAGTTTGCACATTCTCCCCGTGTCTGTGTGGGTCTCACCCCCACAACCCAACGATTGATGGATTGGCCTCGCTAAATTGCCCCTTAATTGGAAAAAAAAAAGAATTGGGTATTCCTTTTTTTAAAATTTAGAGTACCCAATTCATTTTTTCTAATTAAGGGGGGAATTTAACGTGGCCAATCCACCTACCCTGCACATCTTTAGGTTGTGGGGGTGAAACCCACGCAAACTCAGGGAGAATGTGCAAACTCCACACGGACAGTGACCCAGAGAAGAATTGGGTATTCTAAATTTTTTTAAAAATAAACAACTATTATAAATAGTCTGGTTTACTATAAGCAGATTGGAAAAATCTGGTCTTCCTTGTTTAATCAAAGTTAAGCTTGTCTCGTCGGTAAAGAATGAAAGATGGCGTGGATTTGGTAGGCACAGGAATGGTTGCCATGTTTTTGATGTGACCAGCATAGCTCCATTCCTGTTACAGTCAGGCATTTGGGCCTAGAAATTGGGTCCACCAATTGCTGGGCTTTGGAGGGGGAGGTGGGGTGGCAGGGCCTGAATATTTATTCTTTCAAGGCATGTGGGCATTGCTGGCTGGATCAGCATTTATTGCCCACCCCTAATTGCCCTTGAATGAGTGGCTTGCTAGGCCATCTCGGAGGGCAGTTAAGAGTCGACCGCATTGCTGTCGGTCAGGAGTCATGTGTAGGCCAGACCGCGTAAGGAAAGGCAGATTTCCTTTCCTAAAGAACGGTAGTGAACCAGGTGGGGGATTTTTTTGGGTAACTGTGGATGGTAGTGTCGTGGCCACCATTATTGGGACTGCCTTCGATTCCAGAATATTAATTGAATTTAAATTCCTCCAGCTGTCGTGTGGGATTTGAACCCATGTCCCCCAAAGGATTAGCCTGGGTTTACTAGTCCAGTGATATTACCACTATGCCATCATCTCCCCTTTATGCGGGGGGGGGGGGGGGGGGGGGGGGGGGGGGGGGGGGAGAGACCCCCAATATTGATCTTTGAGCTTTGTTTTCATCGAGGTGGTGTCCCCCCAGGTGTCACTGCAGCCCTCGGATAAGCGAGGAAGTGGTGCTAGGGTCAGGGGGTAGAGATATTGAATGTGGGGGGTGGGGAGAAGTGGGGCTAGTGAAGAGATGGTGCTGATCGGAGTGGGTTCAGCAGGAGGCAGCAGCCCTTGATCTTTGAATATGGGGTCAGAAGGAGCGGATAAAGTGAGGTAAATTTTCAAACCTTGCCTCGCTGGTGGTGTCCAGTAGTGGTCCCTTTAAGGCCTCAAGTGGACCTAGATTTCCTGAGTGGCACCACTTGTTGACCAAGCCAACAGTGAGGGTTCCCTCAAATGTCTGCGGGAGAGGAAACAAACCACCGCATTCTGCTGGAGATATATGTTTGGATATTGGTGGTGAGGGCAAGATGACACTTGGCAGTGGTGACCTCCCCTTCCCCCACCACCTACAGTTGAGTGGCATGCAATTAGTGAGAATCCAGTCTCAGACTGGGTCAATACCAGCACGTCTTCAGAGGAGAATCAATTGGCAATTAACTAGAGGGAAAATTATGGAGTAGCACAGTGGTTAACACTGTTGCCTCACAACGCCAGGGTCCCAGGTTCGTTTACCGGCTTGGGTCACTGTCTGTGCGGAGTCTGCACATTCCCCACGTGGGTTTCCTCCGGGTGCCCCGGTTTCCTCCCACTAGTCCCGAAAGATGTGCTTGTTAGGTAATTTGGACATTCTGAATTCTCCCTCTGTATACCCGAACAGGCGCCGGAGTGTGGCGACTAGGGGCTTTTCACAGTAACTTCATTGCAGTGTAAATGTAAACCTACTTGTGACAATAAAAGATTATTATTATTACTATTATTATTAATTGCTAGCAGTAAACCCTGTAGTTTTACAGAAAAAACACTGATAATGTTCCTACAAATATGCTGCAATTGTTATAATTGTAATAATTCTATTAATAAAATATAAGCCAGATGATATTCATTAGTTTTCTTAATTTATGCATGGGCAATTGGTTTGCATTGAAGTTTAGCGGCTGATAATTTTCAAAGTGTTTTATTTTTGTTACCTTTCCATGTTATGCGTGCTTACACTGTAACCTCGACATGTTCATAACTTGTCTTTATTTATAGATTTTTATTCACTCCTTTTGTTTTGTTCTTCCAAGTCGTTAGAAAATCCCTATGACCATTATATCCCGAGGGTCACCATCAGCCAGTCGGCGTTTTCCAGTAACGCCTCCACTCTCCGTGCCGAGGATGCATTTACAGCTGAGAACAGGCAGCCTGCCCAACAGGAGAGCAGCAATGGAAGGACATTTTAACACCTCCTTGCATGGCCGCAGAGAGACGATCAACAAAATGTACGGTTTTCATCTGTATCTGTGCGATTATGGCTATACTGGGGATCCCTGGATAAGATGAAAATGAAGCTGTAAGCCAAGGAGAACTAATTGATTCTATGTGTTAAAAGTTAATGCAGACCAATGCATGTTGATAATGGTCAGACGAGAAGATGACGTGTTGTGGGGGAAGGGAAGGGCATTGGCTATTTCTTTGGGTTCCAGCACTATAGGTGAACTACACTTGCTTTTAGAAGTCTAGAAATATCTTCTCCTCGACTACTTCTTTTCTGTTTCAGGGAAGGTAGCTTTTTCAGCTCGGAAGCTAACTAGTTCAATCTAAGAATGGTAAAACCACAACTTTTTTTAGCCTCCCTTTCCCTTGCAGGCTTTTACAATCCAAGCCGCGTGTTACTTAAATCACATCGCAAGTTATCTCCCCTGATCTGGGCCAGCCGTATAATACTGTGCTCCAAGAGCAGGCCAGAGGCTGGGAATTCTGTAGTGAGTCCCTCACCTCCTGACTCCCCGAAGCCAGTCCACCATCTACAAGGCACAAGTCAGGAGTGTGATGGAATACGCTCCACTTGCCTGGATGAGTGCAGCTCCAACACCACTCGAGAAGCACAACACCATCCAGAACAAAGCAGCCAGATGAATGACACCCCATCCACATTAAACATTCCCTCCCTCACCGACCCGCCGTGGTTGTAGCTTGTACCATCTACAAGGCGCGCCACATCAATTCACCAATGCTCCTTTAACAGCACCTTCCAAATTCTCTATCACCTAGAAGGACAGATGCATGGGAACACCACCACCTGCAAGTTCCCCTCCATGACATACGCCATCCCGATTTGGAACTATCACCGTTCCTTCACATGTCGCTGGGTCAAAAACCTGAAACTCGCTCCCTAACAGCATTGTGGGTGTATCTACACCAGTTGGACCACCACAGTTCAACACCTTCTTGAGGACAATTAGGGCTGGGGCAGTAAAAACTGGCCTGGGGAGGGGTGGAGCCCTGTGATGTCCACACAATGGGCCTGGGCTGTAAAAACCCATCAAAGTCCCACCATGTGCCTGCTTAGGACTTGCCCCTGGCACGTGGAGGGTCAGTGCTGGCTTCCAGTAACAAAACAACTGGAAGTGTTGCAACTGTGGGGTGTTTACTCATGGAAGTGGAATACCCTGAGGAGGCCCCAACCCCCTTAACCTTTCCTTAAGATTGAGTGTTTGTTGATTATTTAACTGTACCTGACTAGTCTATTTGTGAAAATCTGCAACCAATTAAAGACTCTGGATTTTTTCTCTTTGCAAGCTCCTCCCGTGGCCCGTTTATGGTTCTGAATCAACATTTTCGGGCAAAAGTCCAGATAAATGCTCATTATGTTCTTCCTGTTAAAGCCCCAGCTGAGATTTGATGGGCACTTGGGGATGGGCAATAAATGCTGACCTTGCCAGTGATACCCACGTTCCATGACAGAATAGGAAATAAAAAAGACAAGACTCCAATAATTAGTGGTCATCCGACTTCACATTTACCCAGCTAACAGGGGGGAGGAGCGAGATATCGCTATTAGCGGGAGCAGGTTAGCACACGTCACTATTAGTGTTCCCAGTTTTATTGAGTAACTCATGCTGTTTAATTTATATCTGATCCTGTTCTCTCCGAGGTTCATTAAATTCCTGGAAGTCCCTTAAGTGCTGTGTAACCCCCCCCCCCACATGATACAGTGAACAATGAACTTAAATAATTTCAGATACCAAACTATTGGCATTGGCTTTGCAATTTCTGCTTCAAACCAAACATTTCAGTCCATACACACTCTGTATTGTTTTGGACAAAACAGCTTGGTTAATATTCTGAAATGCAACAGTAGCACGGCCAATTGGTCCTATATTAGTGCTGGCTTGTATTGCAACTGGACCATTGACTATTCCAAAATATACGTTCAAATGTACAGATGTAGATGGTTTGTGTGATTTAGTTGCTGAAATGTTAATGAAATGATACCCCCATTCTTTTGGAAAATCGCCAGGAAAAATGAGCAGGAGGGATTTGTACCAGTGACACGAACGACCCTCAGCACACTCGCAACTTCGGGCCTTTACTCTTTTTTTTTTCTTGTTGATTCTTTTATTCCGTGAATGACACCAGTGGCCCAGACATTGGTCTGTTGTTACGGCATTTATCTGAAAAGGGACGGGACCGTTTCCTGAAGAAAACCCCCATGCAACTGGGTTTAAGCGTTTTGTTTAGTAACTGCAAGTCAAGCCACAATGAGTGAGCAATTGCACAAGGTCAGGATGGGGGACTGAACTGTCGCTGATCGTTCTCTCTGCACATGAGGCAATATTTTAATCGACTTCATGAACTCTGCTGAACAGATTTCGCAAGCCGCTGACTACTACCATCCAGAGGACGAGGGCTACAGACGCATGAGAACACCACCAGTTTCAATTTGCCCTCCGGGCCCCACAACATCCTGACTTGCAAATTCGTCGCCGTCCCTTCATCGTCGGTCAAAACCCTGGAACCCCCTCCCTAGCAGCACTGTGGGTCTCCCGGCACCTTGTGCATTGCTACAGTTCAAGAAGGAGGCTCTCCCCTGCATTCTCAAGGCCAGTTAGGGATGGGTAATAAATACTGCAACATCCACATACGCCCAATGAGTGACAAACGTGGAAGATATGGGGCGTCATTCTCCGACCCCCTGCCGGGTCGGAGAATGGCCGTTGGCCGCCGTGAATCCTGCCCCCGCCGAAGTCTCCGGTACCGGAGATTGGGCAGGGGCGGGAATCGGGCCGCGCCGGTTGGTGGGACCCCCCACTCAATTCTCCGGCCCGGATGGACCGAAGTCCCGCCCAGAAATTGCCTGTCCCGCCGGCGTAAATCAAACCTGGTATTTACCGGCGGGACCAGGCGGCGTGGGCGGGCTCCGGGGTCCTGGGGGGGGGCGCGGGCCGATCTGACCCCGGGGGGTGCCCCCACGGTGGCCTGGCCCGCGATCGGGGCCCACCGATCCGCGGGCGGGCCTGTGCCGTGGGGGCACTCTTTCCCTTCCGCCTCCGCCACGGCCTCCACCATGGCGGAGGCGGAAGAGACTCTCCCCACTGCGCATGCGCGGGAAACTGTCAGCGGCCGCTGACGCTCCCGCGCATGCGCCGCATTTCCGCGCCAGCTGACTGGGCAACAAACACCATTTCCGCCAGCTGGCGGGGCGGAAATCACTCCGCCGTCGGCCTAGCCCCTCAATGCTGGGGCTCGGCCCCCAAAGATGAGCATTCCGCACCTTTGGGCCGGCGCGATGCCCGTCTGATTGGCGCCGCTTTTGGTGCCAGTCGGCGGACATCGCGCCGTTGGGGGAGAATTTCGCCCCTGATGAGAAATTAGGCAGCGACAACTAACTTTCCAGTCTTGTAAGTTTGCATATTTCAACCGTCATTTCACTCCCCTGCCTCGTCTATCACCAGCGGGGAGATGCGGGATGCAGATTTCCCATCAGAAAAGCAATGAAGACATTCTAGCTCAACACTGAATGGAAAACCAGGGGCTGGATTCTCCACTGGCGGGATTCTCCATTGCGCCGGCAGCCCACTCACACCCGTGGGTTACCCGGCGGCGTGGGGGGTGATCAAAATCGGAAATCCGATTGGCAGGTGGCAGGAACGGAGAATCCCGTTGCCGGCGAGGGCGCGCCACCCAGGAAAACACGGCTGGCGGACGGGAGAATCTCACCCCATGTAAAAGGGAGATGGGTTTAATCTTCTGGCTGTACTTCTTTATCAGACTGCAATTCATTCCTGTGGCATGACTCAGTCACAATACTTTAAAAAAGAATGTTTTCATCTCATCCTTAAAATTTCAAGGCCAATGTGCAGATTGGACAGGGCAAACCCTTAATCCATCCCATTGCTTGCTCCCAAAACCAATTCAAATTGAAGTCAACTCATGGTCTCCACAAGAGAGATATACAAGATCAAAGCTGACAAGAAAAGGCATCGCACCTTATCTTGGGCTCGATCTGACGCTTGATCTTAGCCAAAGGCCGAGAAGCGATCAGTCACAATACTTCTTACAGGAACGGTCCATTTTATGTTTAAATCATCTGGAGGACAATTAGCTGATGGAATATAAGACATATTTTGGAATTGCCTGTGCTTCTTCAGGCTGAAGTTATGCTGTGTCGAGACTGGGAGTGCTATTCCCTTAGTCTTACAGCCCAGCAGAAAATTTGCCATCTTATTTCTGTGGTGCAGGCTCAAACATTCTTGGGAGGCAGGTCACTCAAAGATCAAAAACTAACCAAATGCTGATGCAAAGTACCGCTTTGTGAACCATGAATGTCCAATTTCATTTGCAAGAAATATTGTACCTTTTATTGGTATATAAGCATTGTTGCAATATGTGTTCAAGTGATGAGATGACACTGTTTATACTGATATACTACACTATCCAGGGAAATAGGCTAGAACAGTAGTTACATTGGGGACAGGGGGGGCAATCTAAACTAATCTCAGAAGAGCACAATTGGGAAAATCTAGAAATTTTTCAGGCTATGTTTTCCTCTGCCTGTAAAATAATGAATGCCAATGTGAGTAATAGTGAGGAACAATAATGGGGCAGAACGCACTCTTCTTCTGTTAAGATTCTGCATCTTGCTCCCAAGCTGAAAAGAGCTTGCAGACGGGAAAGTCCTGTGTGGACTGGTGACCCTGGTTTCAACCTGTGCTGACGCAGGGCTTTTTTTCTGGGTGCCCTTTGCAATCGTGGGCTGGCTGGATAATTGTACATTTGTGATTTACTGATTTCCAACTCCTGGCTGGTGAGGCTACACTAGAAGAAAGCATTCAGAAGATTGGCTTTCGAAACTATAGGTTGTGGGGGGGGGGGGTGATGCCTGGTGACATATGTTTTTACTTTTCCCCTGGGTTCTATCTCTTCCGTGATGTTCATATTAACAGATAGGATATTATTAACATCTAAACATGGTCGTCTATTTGGGGTATTGCCTTTCACGATTTATTAATCACTTTTTTATGTGGACACTTGTGTATTTCATCTTGTGCTAAAATGAAGTTAATGGCAGCCTGACATTACCCACACCTATTGACCTATTACTCCATTGACATTCACAGTTAAAAGCAATTATCACATACAGTCTTCATCTTCAACAGTGCACGTTTTCAAATGACAGACCTTTGTCCAGACCTGCAAATTCTTTTTATTATGAAGCCCATAATTCAGTAATTTACTGTTGAAAGCTCCCCCCCCCCCCCCCCCCCCAGCCCATCCGATATGTTATTTCCAATCCGTGAAGGATTCACATTTCTCTGAGCATTGCATTGGGGATTTCTACCCCGGGGGGGGGGGCTTTAATACTTTCGCAGTGAGCTGACAGCCGGTGTTTTTCCATTCTGTGGATGGCAGTCTGCTCCATAACTAGCAGCACCTTCACCGCGAGTGGAACCCGGCTAAATTGCCCCTTAATTGGAAAAAATGAATTGGGTGCTCTAAATTTAAAAAAAAAAAATTGTGTGTGTGTGTGTCACTTTGACCACGTCTCGTGCACTCCTGGGTTTGTTGAGGAAATGATTTCAACCTGCACTGTTAAAGATTACTTTCGGATGCTTGAGAATGATGTAAACTGCAGTAAAACTGGTGCGTTGTGATTGGCAGCTGGACGTTAGTTCCTGACCGTAGTTGGATTAGATATTAACTTTCCACAACAACATTGTCAACTTGCCTTTGTCATGCGTGAGGTTACCGTTTTCTACAAAAGAGGAAAATGTGGCTCTGACGCGATTTAAAAAAAAATAAATAAAACTAGGAGCTCAGCAATAATTTTTTCTTGTGAACTCCAAGGTTAGTTTATTAGGCACATGTTGGTTTAACTGGTGCAATTTGTAATACCAGCACTCTATTATCCGTGTTAGCCAAAGAATACACTTTATCATCGGTAAATATATTGTATATTCTGTGGCATTTTAGTGATTGTCTTTCGTCATTTTGAGCTTTTTTGAATTATGTTTTATTGATGTATCAGTTGCATGTTTTTCTGTAAAATCTGTAGAATAAGTTGCATCAGTACAGATATCCCGCCTTGTTTCTCATGTGTATTATTTAAATTACACAGATGTGTAAATCACTCCTCATTGAGCTGCCACTTGTGTGACAGATTTTGGGTTTTTTTTGTATTTATTTTGTCACCGTTAACAGGCACAAAGAGCACCGTTCAACCGGGAAATTTCTGTGTCTGGTTTCGGGTGCGTTTGACGGTGTGTTTCTTTGTGGATGTGCTGCCGCGATTCACTCCGCTATTCAACGACACATTGCCATTTATTTTGGCCCTGGGGAGATTCTCTCTGTCAAGGCCGTGCTTAGAGAGTGCGATTAACTAAATGGGAACAACATTCCATAGCGAGCACGTTTAGCCGTGTGTTTCTCGCTGCGCCAAGAAACATAAACCCTATCGAACGGCACTTGGGTTAGATGGGGGGTGGGGGCAACAGCTGGAATCACGCGGCCGAGGCCGCACAGGGTTTCAGCACTGAGGATCTCTGCTCGCCGGAACTCCTCAGTGTAGCGAGAGATCGGGACGCCATTTTTAAATGGCACCCCGATCTCTGGAGCCCCTGAGGTGACCCTCCCTCCAAGCCCTAACCCACTATGAGGGGGGTCCCCAGGCCACCCGCATCCCTGCTGCCAGTGCAGGGCACCCCGGCCCGATTGCTGCCAAATGAAAAATGCCAGCTTGGCACCACCAGGGTGCCGCCCTGCCCAATGGGCATGCATGTACGTGGGAGCCTGTCCCATTTTCGATGTTCCTCCCCACCCCAGCAACCTTGGGGAGGCCTGAGGGAAAGTCACCCGCCCCTACCTGTCAGGCTCTCTGATCCCTGGGAACCCTGGCACTGCCGGCCTGGCACCTTGGCAGTGCCCCTGCCCTCCTAGCACTGCCAGGGTGCATAGGTGGTACTGCCAGGCTGGCAGCACCCATATGCCAGAGGGAGAGCCAGGATACTGCCCTGTCCCTGCATACTGCAGCTTTCCATTGCATCTTTAAACTAATTATTGATATTCCTTTCCGAGTTTTTATGTGAACAAACATTCTTGCTTTTGCCACATTGCATTTTTGTTCCTGTGCTTGTCTGCTGCCACTTCCCATAGAATCAATTTTGCATGTTACATAGAATTTACAGCACAGAAGCAGGCCATTTGGCCCAACTGATCTATGCTGGATTTTACACTCCACACAAGCCTCCATCCCACCCATTTGCCTATCCTATCTGATGCGCGCTTTCCATTTACACTGAGCTTGGTTAGCGAGGGTAGAACATGGTGCACCATCACTGACCCACTAAGGAGCAGATTCCACGGGCTTTTCTCCCCAGTCTCCCTTTTAAGGAAAATGCGAAGGAGGAAATCCTGCCCTCCATCATCAGCAAAGGCCCTCATTCCCGGTCAAGAATCCGACTGACCCGATGGGCCAACTGGTCTTTTTCTCATTCCATGTTTGTGTTGCTGGGTTGTGCTGCCACCATGTTTAGAGTGTTTAGAGTAGCAATCCTGGCTGTTTACCTGGAAACTCCCAAGATTTCAATTGTAGAATTCCAAGTGGTACATCATCTGCCTGTCACTTATTCAACGATGAGTGAAATTGGGTCATTGAACCTTTTGTTTTTGTGATCTGAATAGACATTCTTTGTTGCCATTGCTATTTGAATAACCACAATATATATTTTTCTGCTCTTATAGTTGTGTTTCTCTTAAAAGAAGTCAAATCACAAGCACCTGTAAAAATGTTCTGAAACTAATCACTGGGATGTGACTAGACAACAAAAGCATCCAAACATGAAGATAAATGATAGAGTCAAGCCCAGATTTTTATAGAATTTATAGTGCAGAAGGAGGCCATTCGGCCCATCGAGTCTGCACCGGCTCTTGGAAAGAGCACCCCACCCAAGGTCAACACCACCACCCCCCCATCCCCATAACCCAGTAACCCCACCCAACACTAAGGGCAATTTTGGACACTAAGGGCAATTTATCATGGCCAATCCACCTAACCTGCTCATCTTTGGACTGTGGGAGGAAACCGGAGCACCTGGAGGAAACCCACGCACACACGGGGAGGATGTGCAGACTCCGCACAGACAGTGACCCAAGCCGGAATTGAACCTGGGACCCTGGAGCTCTGAAGCAATTGTGCTATCCACAAGGCTACCGTGCTGCCCCAGACAATTGTCTTGACTATTGTACCAGAGAGGCTGTTGCTCATTTAAAGCTACATTTTTTGTTAAAATAAACTCTCCTTTACATTGCTGGCTCCAGTCACTCATTTGTTTCTTTCACAGAACCTCCTTGGAACAAGGACAGTAAATTTCTATTATGCTCTTCGTGATGTTTGTACAGAGCAATGGGGCTGGGGGAAGCGGACATTGAACAAGGCTGAAATGAAGAAAGGTGGGAAATTGGGAGCAGGAAAAGGACGGTTAAAAAGAGGAGAATTTAGAAGCCTTTTTAAAATCGAGGGATTTAAAAAATTTAGAGTAGACAATTATTTTTTTTCCAACTAATGGGCAATTTAGTGTGGCCAATCCACCTAACCTGCTGGTTAGCAGAGGGCTAAATCGCTGGCTTTTAAAGCAGACTAAGGCAGGCCAGCAGCCCGGTTCAATTCCTGTCCCAGCCTCCCTGAACAGGTGCTGGAATGTGGTGACTAGGGGGGTTTCACAGTAACTTCATTTGAAGCCTACTTGTGACAATAATGATTTTCATTTCATTTCATTTTCATCTTTGGGTTGTGGGGGTGAACCCCACGCAGACACGGGGAGAATGTGGAAACTCCACACGGACAGTGACCCAGGGCCGGGATTCGAACCGGAAAGGGGGGTGACACAAATACAACAAATGGGAACAAAGGAAATAAACAGGAAGGACTCTTAAATCTTCATGGGCTGCAAAGGATAGACAGCCTCTTTGCACAGCGTATTTATTTATTTTATCCATTACTTTATCAGTTACAAAGCCAGAGCTCAAAGTGTGGACAGGGGCAAACCCCTAATCCAGCTCCTTGCCTGCTCCAAAAACCAATTCAAATTGAATCCAATCCATGGTCCCCACAAGAGAGACAAACCAGATCCAGGCATTACACCTGACCTCACGCTCATCTTAGCCAAAAGGCCAAGAAGCGATGCACAACTTACTTATACCGCAAGATGTTGCATGCTGCAGGTTGGTAGGCCGTGAGCTTCTGGCCTGAGCTGTGTCTATATTTCTTCCCAGGAATGGTGGGGAACTGAAGAATAAGTCAGAATGGTTGTCCTTGGGGTGCAACTCCCTAATTGGAAACAAAATGTTCTTCATCAGCGGTGAACTGCGGTGAGATGTTTGGTGGTCATGAAAAGTGCAGGTCTTCCCTTTTTATTTGTATCAAAGTCCGTCAGGGAATTGGTGGCAACAGCGTATTTGTAAAGTGGCGACAGGTTAGAATCATATGATGGGAGACCGGAGCGAAGATTACCTTTGTTCTTCGGGAAAAGGTTTGGAGCTTTGTTCTCGAGCTCGGGGGAAATAAGCACCTTCTTCATGAGGCTGTTGTGCAGGCAAAAGCTGGAGATGTAACTTTTTTTAAATCATGGTCAACTCGGTTAAAGTTCAAAAAATCAAGAACGTTGTCGCAGAATCCTTACAATGCAAAAGGAGGCCATTCGCCCATCGAGATTCATACTGGCTCTCTGAAAGAGCATTCTACCTAGTCCCACTCCCCTGCCTTATCCCCATAACCTTGCACATCCCTTCTTTTCAGATAGCAATCCAGTTCCCTTTTGAATACGTCGATCTGTCAAAGATATTTTGAGCCGTCTCTGCTAAATATTTTATGAGCTTTGATCGCCACAGCAAAATGGATCCTGCTCACAGTAATAAAGCTTTTCTTCTCCAGCTGATATTTAAACATTTATAATAGTTGACAATCATTTGTTAAAGAGTGAGTGTAAATACCTTCCGCTTTACATTCTAGTTTCAGGAGCTATGTGTGGCCCCAAATGGGTCTTGGCTATGATGACTAGTGGGGGGGGGGGAGGAATATTAACCGGGAATCAGGTCAGAAAGTGAGTTGAAGTGAAAGATCAGCTATGATCTTCTTGAATGGTGGAATAGGCTCAAAGGGTCAAATGGCCTACTCCAGATCCTATTACATTCTTATCGTATTCTGTAAGATAAATGGGGAGAGTGTTTCAGTGGGAAACATTTCCTGAATCACTAGCAATTAAAATTTATTCTTATCAACTGCACAAAAAGTAACTGGATTTTTAAGTGCTCTTATTAAAATGTCGATTTATTAAGCTTTTCAATATTTACAAATAATTTGCATCAAGCAAACAAACAAAAGTGGAATTATAGCTCCAGGTACAACACTAAACAACAGTCCATACAAAATTGGGAACAAATAAGGCCGGATGATTCAGCGACAGAATCCCCAACATGTTCCTTCCACAGACAAGTGACCCGTCTGCATCCAATCAGCAAACATTATAGACCTTCATCTCACCCATAGCTACAAAAGAAAATGACAGAGAGGAAAACAATACCCCGAAAACTCCAGTGCTGAGGGGGGAATCGACAAACTCTTGCAGTGCAATTTAACCTCTGCGGCAGATCCAGACCAGTACTGACATCGTCGAGATGGCAAGGTGACAGTGACAAAGACAGAGAGGGGACCAGGCACAATCAAACCTTAGCACTCCGCCTAGGGCACCTCGTAGGAGAAGTAAAAATAAGCAAGCAGAGGAACCAAGAGCAAGAATCCACAGATCCACAGTCCCCTTACCATCCCCAGGTCAAAGGACAAACACCAACCCGCCAGCACCCAATCCGCTCTCAATAAAACAACAGTATATAAGCTGATCCCAGTGGGAGGACAGGGGGAGAGCTACTCCAGGACGGAGGGCTGTCAACGGCCCCCAAATTGGGGTGCGCCCTGGGAGGGAGGGCCGGCCCAACCCACGAGAGCCCCCCCCCCCCCCCCCCGTCATGACCAGGGCCAGTCAATAGAAGAAAGGATTAGGCCACCCAAAGGCAAACATAGATCCGTAACTGAATGTCCATGTCACCAAGGGTCAACATCCTGCACCACCGAGGCCAGTCCTCACAGGCACCAGCACCAAGAGAGAAGTTGCAGCAATGCCCCGCAAATACTCTCAAAAACAGAGGAAAAGTGAAGAGCAAGAACTGTCGGAACTAATCCCCTCAGATCCCAACTCCTGAAATTACGACTAGACGAGAACCAATCAACCACCGTGTAGGCCCCATCCAACTCCCCAGAGGAATAAGGATAATTATGCAATTAAGCCTTCAGACCTTTCCCCTCTCCAGATCTCAAACTCAGCTGGGATCATCTCAACCTCCTCGCCAGAGCCACTGAGCTCCTCATCAGGTCCCCTTCGCCCTCACCCGAATTCCCCAGGATGGGTAACCGGCCATGCAGAAAGAGCTCAATCGTGCGGAGGCAGGCTTCCACCAGAGACCGGGTTCTCTCTGCAACCAGGACCTTCTCGTGCGCCATCACCTCCTCCACAAAGACGCCTCGCAACTCTTCAGATTGGGCATCCCAGAGCCAGGACTATCAGCCAGATCACCTCCATCGCAAACCGCGTCACCTCCCGGTGTGCACCGTATCATCAGGGTGGGAAACCTCTCAAAGGCAGCTCCATCCCCAAAGCTAGGCCTCATCCCAACTCCCTCCAGCTGCCACGAATCAACAAGGATTCAAGCATATTGCCTTGACTCAAAACTGCTGAACCATTCACCAACAAATCCCAGCACACAGTGAAAGCCATGGGTGTGATTTAATGGAAAAGAAACAGTCCCGTTTTGGGCGCGTTTGCCCGGAGTGTCCCGGTGCCTGCAGCGCCGAGAACGACCCTCTATTAAACTCAACCCTACTTCATTTTTGGCACTTGGCGAGGAACACCCCCACCGAGGCTAGATTAGTGCAGGAAATGGGTCTAACAGGCTCAGCTGTCCGTGCAGGGAGAGATTGGAAAAGGTGCCCCGATCTCTGGACCCCCCCCTCCCCGACTTACCACCAATCCCCAGCATGGACAAGATGCCACATGGGCACCTTGGCACTGCCAGCCTGGCAGTGCCACCTGGGCATCCTGCATTGTCAGGGTGGCACTGCCAGGGTACCAAGCTAGCAGTGCCATGGGCATCAGGAATGCCAGGGTAGCACACTTCCGAGAGCCTGACCATCCAGGGGCCCCCAAATGCCCGAGAGACCCCTCCCAAGTGCCGGTATGCCTGGTCCACGTTTGTAGAAACCAATGCTAAATGGCACCCACTCGGGGTCTCCGAGGCAAGGCCGTTAGGTCCTGCACCCTGGGTAACTCCGGCACAAACATATTTAACCAAGCTTAACTGCACACTTAAATATGCAAATCTGAATCCTGCCAGTTGAGGGCAAGATCCAGATTGCGACACCTTGCGAGATCTCGTTAGGTTTCGCGAGGTGGAGGCAGCACGGTGGCCTAGTGGTTAGCACAGCTGCCTCACGGCGCTGAGGTCCCAGGTTCGATCCCAGCTCTGGGTCACTGTCCGTGTGGAGTTTGCACATTCTCCCCGTGTCTGCGTGGGTTTCGCACCCACAACCCAAAAACATGCAGAGTAGGTGGACTAGCCACGCTAAATTGCTCCTAAATTGGAAAAAATGAATTGGGTACTTAATTTTTTTTTTTACAGCACAGTGGTTAGCACAGTTGCTTCACAGTGCCAGGGACCCAGGTTCGATTCCCGGCTTGGGTCACTGCCTGTGCGGAGTCTGCACGTTCGCCCCGTGTCTGTGTGGGTTTCGCCCCCACAACCCAAAGATGGCTAGGTGGATTGGCCACACTAAATTGCCCCTTAATTGGAAAAAAATTATTGGGTACTCTAAATTTATATAAAAATATATATATATATTGTGTAACAATGGGGTACGTTCTATATAAACGTTTTCAAACATCTTAATTGAGAGAGAGCAGAGTGGACCACTTTGTGTGGATTTGCCATTCCTTTATTTTAATAAATAGTCCTTAATAATTGTTGCACATCGACTGGGCTATTTATTGTCAGGGGGTTTCACTTGCCTCCTCACACAAAAACAAAGTAAAACTAGACACCCCCTCAGCACTGGAGTTCTCGGGGTATTGTTTTCCTCTTCTGTCATTTTGTTTTGTAGCTATGGGTGAGATGAAATAGGAACAGCTTCTTCCCCACAGCTACAAGACTCCTCAACGACTCCCCCTCGGACTGATCTGTTCCCTGTAAGAGCACTATTCACGAAGCCCTATGCTGCTCTTGCTCATGTATTTGCTTTGTTAGGCCTCTTGTTCCGCACTGTAACGGTTCACTGTTTGTCGATGTACCATTTGTCAATGTTCTCTGTTGATTATTCTTTTGCCTACTATGTACGTACTGTGTACGTTCCCTCGGCCGTAGAAAAATACTTTCCACTGTACTTCGGTACATGTGACAATAAATCAAATCAAATCAAAGGTCGATAATGTTGCCTGTCTCCTGATTGGGTGCAGACGGGTCACTTATCCGTGGAAGGAACATGTTGGGGATTCTGTTTCTGAATCATCCGGTTTTATTTGTTCCCAATGATGCAATGGCTGTTATTTTGTGTAGTGCCTGCTGTACCTGATGCCTGGAGATATGTTTCCACTCTTGTTTGTTTGATTGAGGCGAGTTTTTGTAAAAAAAAAGAAAAATCCCAATAAATAGACATTTAGAAACCAAAATTAGATATTCATTGATGAAGCAGAGCACTGAATTTGCAAATAAGTAACTGAATCACAACATTGATGAATGCATTGTTGCTACAGCTTTTATTGAACATTGCAAAGTTTAATCGTGCAAAAAAAATGTGAACAAAGTGAAACTGATGCTACTCCCTCCACATCACGATGAATAAATAATGGAAGAGGCTGCAGGATAATCTATATTATATGGATTCGATACCTGTTTTCTCAGAGTTGTTTTGAGCTCCCTAACCTTGCCTGGCAGAATTTTTCCTGCAGAAATCTATTGTTCCGGTGTGCTGTAATGATATCGATTTAAAGGTAATTCAAATACTCTCAAAAGGATCTCCTCTTTTCTGCACTTCTGTCATTTGTAACCCTGAATGCAAATTTGGCAGCAGATTTCAGTTTTGAGACAGAGAATTTCCTGGAAGTGAACTGGGAGGTGTAGCATTCAGTTGTTCGGTGCGTTTTAAATAACGTTTTATTCCATTCAGAAAGAGACAAAGCCAGTGTGCAGCGTGGACAAGGCAAACCCTTAATCCATCTCAGTGCTCAAAAAAAACAATTCAAATTCATATTGAACCCCAATTCATGATCTCCACAAGAGAGAAAAAACAAGACCCAAGCTGACAAGAAAAGACATCTTGTGCTTGGAGAGGCAGTGGCGTAGTGATATTGTCACTGGACTACTAATCCAGAGAACCAGGGTAATGGGGTCCCAGCTTTGAATCCCACCACAGCACATGGTGAAATTTGAATTCAATAAAACTCTGGAATTAAAAATCTAATGATGAACATGAAACCATTGTTGATTATCATAAAAACCCATCTGGTTCACTAATGTCCTTTAGGGAAGGAAATCTGTCATCCTTACCCGGTCTGGCCTACATGTGACTCCAGACCCACACAGCAATGTGTTTTTAAAAATAAATTTAGAGTACCCAATTATTTTTTTCCAATTTGGCAATTTAGCATGAGATCCACGCAGACACGGGGAGAATGTGCAAACTCCGCACGGACAATAACCCAGAGCCGGGATCAAACCTGGGACCTCGGCGCCGTGAGGCAGCAGGGCTAACCCACTGCGCCACCGTGCTGCCCTTAAATTGCCTCTTAATTGGAAAAAAATAATTGTGTACTCTAAGTTTATTTAAAAAAAGGTAATTTCTGTATTTAAGTTCAGCTCACCCATTTTCTCTAAGAAATGACACGATGTACATATGTTTGTTGTTCATGATTGTTTGTTTGAAGAAAAAGTCAGTTTGCTTTACAAGGGAGAAAAAATGTATTCAATTACTCGGTGTTTGATTGTGTGTTTCTGTTCTCTGCGCTGTTCATCAAGCCTGTGGCCGTGGTTCAAGAAAGAGATAGAAAACTGAAAGCAAGAAGCTGAAAGCTGGTGACTGCAGGTATTTCAAAAGCAATGCGAATAAAGCTCATGTTCAGATACAGAAACTGGTGTCATCTCTGCGTATCTCCGAGGCATAAAACATGACAGAAAGAACACTAACATTTGTATTACACGTGAATGAATATCAAGGGGAATGGGAGTACTTTGTTCAAAGCACTTTCCACAGCCCTGTTCAGAAAACTCCAACCCAGAACCAGTTTAGGCAATGATCAGTATGTAAGTCCGCTGACTTCATGCTGATTTCATTGGTATTCTGGATTTTTTGGAGAAGTAAAGACTGGGCTCAAAATTCCAGAGTTTGTTTCAGATCCAATCCATCAGCTTGAACTCAACCAATAATCCTCAGCACCTAGGAATCCTCTTGATAAAAGTACAACCTTTTCAAATTTAATGACCGATCGCAGTCGTAAGTTGTGGAAATAATTGGAATTTGGAAACGGATAATGTTTTTGCAAAATTGCACACTGATTCCTATTGGGAATCTCACAGTAATAGAGTGCAATAGAGTTTATACTTCAGCTTCAATCAAATGCATTGTACGTGTGATCTTGCTGCCAGCCTGTGGAAAAAGTCTGTTGTCAATTGATCTACCCAACCCCTTTCTCACTAACGTGGAGTAAGGGGAGAGAAGAAGGGGCTAACTTGCCTTTCATGACTTCCCAAAGCACTTACAGGTAATAGGGTGTTATAACCCCCTAGAAAGTAAGGAACTATGCAGGTCAGGGAGGGGGACTTTCTCACTCTTGTAGGAAATGTGGTAGACAAAGAACAAAGAAAAATACAGCACAGGCACAGGCCCTTCGGCCCTCCAAGCCTGTACCGGTCATGATACCAACCCTTGCCAAAACCCTAAAGACCAGGCAATTTGTACAAAGCAAGGTCCCACAAAAGGCAAAGAGATAAATGACCAGGTAATCCATTTTTAGCAATGTTGGTTGAGGGATTAAATGTTAACTGGGACACTGGCGAGAACTCACCGATCGTTTTCAAAAAATAGTGATGAAATCTTTCACATTCATCAGAGAGCAGATGGGGAAAGGGTGACGCAGTGGTAATATCACTGAACCAGTCAGTAATCCAGAGGCCCAAGCTCTGGGTTCATGGGTTCAAATGGCACCTTGTGGAATTTAAGTTCAGTTAATAAAGTTGAAATTATAAAGCTGCTCTGGGTAATAGTTTTTTAAAAATTTACAGTACCCAATTCATTTTTTCCAATTAAGGGGCAATTTTTAGTGTGGCCAATCCACCTACACTGCACATCTTTTGGGTTGTGTGGGCAAAGCCCACGCAAACACGGGATAATGTGCAAACTCCACACGGACAGTGACCCAGAGCCGGGATCGAACCTGGGACCTTGGTGCCGTGAAGCAGCAGTGCTATCCACTGTGCCACCCTGCTGCCCTGCTCTGGGTATTAGTGACTGATTAATTGCCATTACAATTTGCCCTTGAGGGAAGGAAAAAGACCATCCTGATCGAGTCTGGCCTACGTGTGACTCCAGAATCACAGCAATGTAGTTGACTCTCAATAGGGCAGCACGATAGCACAGTGGTTAGCACTGTGGCTTCACAGCGCCATGGTCCCAGGTTCGATTTCCTGCTGGGTCACTGTGCGGAGTCTGCACGTTCTCCCCGTGTCTGCATGGGTTTCCTCCGGGTGCTCTGGTTTCCTCCCACAGTCCAAAGTCGTGCAGGTTAGGTGGATTGGCCATGATAAATTGCCCTTAGTGACCAAAAAAGGATAGGAGGGGTTACTGGGTTACGGGGATAGGGGGGAAGTGAGGGCTTAAGTGGGTCGGTGCAGACTCGATGGGCCGCATGGCCTCCTTCTGCACTGTATGTTCTATGTTCTATGTTCAATTGTCCCTTGAAATTGTCTACCAAATCACTCAGTTCAAGGGGAGTTAGAGATGGGCAACTAAATGCTGGCCTTGCCAGTGACACCAACCATCCCATGCAAATTTTAAAAAATGGAACCTGAGTTGAATATCTCACAGTACTCAGGTCCCGCAGAGTGATATGAAACTACAACTGTGACCCCAGAGGCAGGAGTGCCAACCATTGACAGGTCCAAATGCGCCTGTGTTAAAATCTTGAGAAAAAGGGCAAAATTGCCCCTTAATTGGACAAAAATTTATTGGACACTCTAAATTTATTTTTTAAATCTTGAGGACAGGTGCAAAAAGTACGAAATGGAATTTTTTTTCAGAACAGACTTCCCATCAGAAAAAAGCACAATAACTTGTAGACACAAGATTAGATTGTCATTTTCCCCTGAAGAAACGCAGTTTCATTGGATTCAATTTAATTATAATTGGGGTCCCACAGCAATACTGAAACTTGGGCGGCACATTGGCACAGTGGTTAGCACTGTTGCTTCCAGGGTCCCAGGATCGATTCCTGGCTGGGTCACTCTGTGCGGAATATGCACGTTCTCCCCTTAACGTTTTACCAGACTGATAACTTTATCTGGGTTTAACTGATTCAATAAAATTGTCTAAAATACTAATTCTCTTACCTGAGTTGTGAATTTCGCAACATGTGCTATGTACATGTTTAATCGTCTTTATGTTACATCTTAACTTATCATTGAGCACAGGATCAATATTTACCACAATACTGAAAAATCGTTTATCTCCTAATAGCTTTGTTGGTGAGGTTGGAATGGAGCCACTTTGACCAGAGAGGTTGCAGGGTAGTTGGTTAGTAGTTGGGAGCATCGGTTCAACCCAAAAGATGTGCAGGGTAGGTGGGTTGGCCACGCTAAATTGCCCCTTAATTGGAAAAAATGAATTGGGTACTCTAAATTTTAAAAATATATATAATTGTTGTCTTTGTAATACTAAAGGCAAATTAGATACTGGAAACTAGTTCTGCATTTTCAACTAATATCTCTTCCTTCTTACTGAGCACTGAGGGCTCTTACTTCCCCTCCCAGAATTTCCAGAACCCCATGTGCATCCCTGCCCACATACCACTTTCACCCCTTCATTAGGGTTTGTGCCTTCAGCCTTCTGGCTCAATGATATAAAATTCCGTTCAGAACCCCTTCTGCCTCTCTATCTGCTTCTCTCCCTTGACCTGACACAGACACAAATATCTAAGCTTGTCTTCTCATGCTGCGCCGTTAGGGGTGCCGCCTTTAGATAAGACGTTAAACTGAGGGCCGTCTGCTTGCCCATCAGGATGTAGAATTTTCCATGGCATAGTTTAAAGAGGAGCAAGGGAGTTCTCACCAGTGTTCCGACCAATATTTATCCCTCAGTCAACATCACACAAATATGGTTATCATCTCATTGCTGTTTGTGGGATCTTTGCACAAATTGGCTGCTGCATTTCTGCATTATATCAGTGACAACACTTCAAGAGCATTTCATTGGCTATAAAGTGCTTCAGAATGCCCTTAGGTCACAAAAGGTACTGTTATCTGTAAAACCTCAGACACTTCAACCAGTTTATTATTCAAGCATTTTCCCAGATTCCCTCATTAGCAAGATGAACAAGGGACAAATACAAGTTTGCAAATCAGTCAAGTTTATTATCAAACGCAGTAAAAAACAGTTTAAAAAAAATAAATTTAGAGTACCCAATTATTTTTTTTCCAATTAAGGGGCAATTTAGTGTGGCCAATCCACCTAACCTGCACATCTTTGGGTTGTGGGTGTGAGACCCACACAGATACGGGTCCTTCCTGGTGGTCGATTCCTATACCCCTCTCCGCGCCTTTCCAGAAAGCTATCTGACCCTCAGCCAATGAGATCTCGTGGCGGGGGTCACAACACCCAATACAGTTGCCGATTAAAACTCTTCGGGACATCAGGAACCCGCCCCAGTGGTCCATAATGTCCTCACGTGACCTTACTCCATATATGGTAGTGGCGGGAAATCTGGATATCAGAAAGTCTTGATTCATCTGGGCAATCCACAACAATCGATCCATTTGAATGGGACTGAATACCCCCTGATGTCCTGTTTACAGAGCAGGTCCAGACTTGTCCTGACTGTCTATCTCTGCTCGGTGTCTTCAAACTTGGCTGTTCGAATTCCCATCAGCCCTGATGTGGACCGACTGTAGCTGTGAGTTAAAACGCCCAATTCTTAATTTAAAGTGTCCAATTGTATATCGGGTCTAAAATTCAGGCCGTTGTCCATTTTACCACAATACTGTATAAATACAAGTCTTTCCTTCTTGCATTGAGCAGGAACTCTCCGCCCAGGGAGTATCCCCAACTATGGCCCAGCTCCAACCCATCGTTGTACAGGGGCAATTAGAATGTTTCTGTTCTTTTCAGTCAATAGGGAAAAGGTGTGGGCCTATCCTAACTTCCCTGGAGCTTCGCTGAGACTTCCTCTGCAGTCGCTACATGGAAATCAATGGAACTCGCCAGTAGACCATAAATGAGGAATGCTCGCTCAGGCGAGGAATCAGAGGGCTCTCAGAGAGTCAGTACAGCTTGAGGTGGAATAAAATGAAGCTTATAAAGGCCGTTAATTGCTTGCTGATGTTTCGTACGGGGCGGTGACTTTTTTCCAGTGGCCTAGCTACAATGCACGTTGCCTCTGCAATATAATTAACATTTTTATGTAATTACAAAATTGTGCTTTTTCTCAAAATATATACACACCCAAACCGTTTGATGTTAATTATTTTTTTTCCAGGGAGCTCCAATGCAACCTTTTCACTTCATATAGTTACCAAGCAATCAATGTCAGCCAACATCAAAAGTGAGATTTATGATTAGAAACAGCAACATTTAGCACAAGGAGTTTTTTAAGAGAGAGGGATACATCACAATAGGTGACATTTATGAATCAAAGTGAATGAGCCTCACTTTTATTGAGGGACTGAGGTGTGGCAGGTCTGTACATCTGCCGGTTTATTTCTTCCCTGTGCCTCTCTGTTCTGAATGATATCACTGCATCCAGTTAGACTGGGATTGAGTTGCATTTCTGAGCTCACGGGTGGAGCGAACAGGGCTCAGATTGTTGGCTCCTTTTAAATGCTCACAGACTAGTGCCTGCAGGGCGGAGAGGCTGAAGGTGAAATAGGGCAGGGATGAGATGAAGTTGCACTTTGAAGATTGTCTTTCATTCAATCTGCTGTGATTCGGTGCATGTGCACAGGAAGGATCTGTTTCTGCTGCATCAGGAGATGAATTATTCAGTAGTGCAATCAGCATTTCAAACTAAAGATTCCTTTTTCCTGTGCTTACAACCATGCTGAACAGTGAGATTCCGAACTTTATTACAATATTAGAAGGTGGCTGATACAGTCCGTACAGCTACAACACAAGTTCCTTAATGCGACTTGAAAAAAAGGTGTATGTTTAAATACTTTAAAAACATAGAGATTACTCTACATGATATTAAAGTATGAATGCCCCAAATGATTTATTTAAAATGGATTCATATCTCCAATACAATAATGAATTCACATCATGCAAAAGCATTGGGTTTTCTGGACCTAATACCCCATTCAAGTTCTAAGTGTTTAACTTTGCTTATTATTGGGAAGTTAATTATTTTCATAAATTTATACCAATGACATTGGCATGTGTTGTAGGAAGTGGCATGGAAGCGTACGTTACACCACCCAACGCTGTGTGAGAAAGAAAGAGTTGCATTTCTTTTTTTAAAAATTTAGAGTACCTAATTCATTTTTTTTTCCAATTAAGGGGCAATTTAGCGTGGCCAATTCACCTACCGTGCACATCTTTGGGTTGTGGGGGCGAAACCCACGCAGACACGGGGAGAATGTGCAAACTCCACACGGACAGTGACCCAGAGCCGGGATCGAACCTGGGACCTCGGCGCCGTGAGGCAGCAGGGCTAACCCACTGCGCCACCGTGCTGCCAAGAGTTGCATTTCTAAAGCACATGTCACAACCTTAGCTGGTCACATAGCTCTTTGCAACCAATGAAGCTGTACCTTTGAAATGTAGCTAATTGGGGCTGGTTTAGCACAGTGGGCTAAACAGCTGGCTTGTAATGCAGAACAAGGCCAGCAGTGCGGGTTCAATTCCCGTACCTGCCTCCCAGAAAAAGTGGCGGGATGTGGCGACTCGGGACTTTTCACAGTAACTTCATTGAAGCCTACTTGTGACAATAAGTGATTATTATTATTATTAGGGGAATTGCAGCCAATATGCACACTGCAAGTTCCCACAGACAGCGTAATGTGCCATCAATTAACACAAGACGAGTAGTGAACAAAACTGTGACTTTAATAAGCTAAACAGAAAAGCCTCCTGACCACTGATCCCGAACTGGGGCAGAGCCGGAGGTCAGCCACCTTTATACCGAGCCCGAGGGGAGGAGCCACAGACGGAGCCATCAGGCAGTGGTTTACCACAATACATGTAGTACAGTAACAGTTTACCACAATACATATAATACACTAACAGTGGTTTACCACACAGCGCTGAAGATAAATGAATTGGGGTTTCTCTAGGTGTTCTTGAGGATTAAATGTTACATTCCATGTGCTCTTCCGCCTCCCTCTGCCTTCAATGAGCTGAAGTCAAGATACATCACCTCCCACTGTGTTGACCTTTTGATCCCTGACGTTGGTAAGAATCACACTCTGAGTTTAGAAAGATGAGAAGTCTTTGGCCGAAATCTCCCGGTCCCGCTGGAGGGATCTTCCTGTCCCGCCAATGGCACCCCCCCCACGGTGCATTCCCTGACAGTGGAGTGTGTGGGACATGCAAAGCCCCAAAAGACATCGGCAGGACCTACTGGCCAAATTTCTTCATTCGAATTAGTGAATATTTGGAATTCCCTATACCCAGAGAGCCATTGATACTCAGTCATTAAGCACATTTAAGACGCAGATTGGTGGATTTTTAGGTGTTATAACCTGCCTGGATCCTATTGGCTGGGTACAATTGGTTACCCCATGTTCCTTGAGGAATATGAACTCCCCCAATGGAGGTGGGGGGGGCATTATTAGCAGCGCAGCTGTCTAAATAGAGCTGGCAAATGTGGTACTGGCTAGAGAGGGAACCAATGGTGAACTATTGGTCCTGTGTATATATTGTTGGAAATAAAGTTGCTTCTGTTTGACTCTACAAACTCATGCTGGGTTCTTCGTGGCCCGCACACAATTAGGTACTAAGCAAATTAAGGGAATGTGTGGAAAAATGATTTTGAGTCAGGGCTGGTTTAGCACAGTGGGCTAAATAGTTGTAATGCAGAACAAGGCCAGCAGCGTGGGTTCAATTCCCGTACCGGCCTCCTCGAACAGGCGCCGGAATGTGGCGACTAGGGGCTTTTCACACTAACTTCATTGAAGCCTACTTGTGACAATAAGCGATTATTAGATAAAAGATCAGCCATGATCTTATTGAATGGGGGAGCAGGCTCGAAGGGCCAAGTGGTCTACTTTGGCTCCAATTTCTTTTATTCTTATGTAAAAGTAAAGGGTCTCTCTGGTTTCGATTGACCAGCCCTTGCAGCAAGAAGGAGATGTGGCGATAAATACAGCTTCTGATGCCAGCGTGAAGCAGGCTATCCTGATCAACTTCCCACTGCTCACCTTTAATGTAAAGGAAAATCGGGGAGAGGCACAATGGTTCATTGGATATTGTCTCCTTTACCCAACCGAGAGGATTCCAAGCTGCGAGAAGCAAGGAAAGGCAGAGAAAATTCAATTTCTTTCAATTTAATTTAATTTAAATTTAAACAAGTTCTTCCCCAGGGGTAGAAGTGAAAAGAAATGTCTTTCATCCAAATGAACAAATTTCCATCTCGCAAACCACGGCACTTTACAGTTACAGGAATCTCACACGGTTCATGTATAAATATCACCTGTTTTGATGTATCTCACTCTTAAAAAGAACGGCATGAAGTTAAATGGATTTGTGCTCTATCTTTCTGACTGCAAATCTTGTTCCTGTTTCCCCCCCCCCCCCCCCCCCACCCCACCTCGAATGTCGACACCTCCAGGTACTTCAGTGAGGAGATTGTTCAGGTTAGCTTCAACTGATCGACTCACCCTGACATCAGCAGGAATGTCTGAGCTTCCTGAATTTCCCAGTTTTGCTGCCAGTTCAAATAGTGCTCCGGCACCCAATAACATGGCCATACTGTTTTTATTAACGTTATTAAAAGACATTGCAGCCTTTTTAAGTTGCACACTGAAGGGTTGTATTGTTAATATCAGCACCCTTGGAAATCAAAGCCCACTTGTCCCCTCCAGTTCTGGGTAGCAGGCTGTGTTGAGTGCGCTGTCAGCAGGTATGGATAGAATTACAGGGCTGCAGGAAACAACCGCACAATAGTAATTATCATAGAATTTACAGAGCAGAAGGAGGCCAGAAGATATTTTAGCAACAATAAATGGGAAGGCTGTGTCGAGGTTTGCCTCAAGTCACCTACACACTGCTCCCATTTTTTTTTTATTAAATATTTTATTGAAAATTTTTGGTCAACCAACACAGTACATTGTGCATCCTTTACACAATATTATAACAACACAAATAACAATGACCTATTTTATAAACAAAAAATGAATAAATAATAAATAACAAAAATGAAAACTAGCCCTATTGGCAACTGCCTTGTCACAAGTAACACTCTCCAAAAATATAATTTAACAGTCCAATATATAATTATCTGTAGCAACGACCTATACATACAATACAGTATATATTAACAACCCTGAGAGTCCTTCTGGTTCCTCCCCTCCCCCCCCCCCCCCCCCCCCCCCGATCCTGGGCTGCTGCTGCTGCCTTCTTTTTCCCATTCCGTCTATCTTTCTGCGAGGTATTCGACGAACGGTTGCCACCGCCTGGTGAACCCTTGAGCCGACCCCCTTAGGACGAACTTAATCCGCTCTAGCTTTATAAACCCCGCCATGTCATTTATCCAGGTCTCCACCCCCGGCCCCGGGGGCTTGGCTTCTTTCCCCATTAGCAATATCCTGCGCCGGGCTACTAGGGACGCAAAGGCTAAAACATCGGCCTCTCTCGCCTCCTGCACTCCCGGCTCTTGTGCAACCCCAAATATAGCCAACCCCCAACTTGGTTCGACCCGGACTCCTACTACTTTTGAAAGCACCTTTGTCACCCCCATCCAAAACCCCTGTAGTGCCGGGCATGACCAAAACATATGGGTATGATTCGCTGGGCTTCTCGAGCACCTCGCACACCTATCCTCCACCCCAAAAAATTTACTGAGCCGTGCTCCAGTCATATGTGCCCTGTGTAATACCTTAAACTGAATCAGGCTTAGCCTGGCACACGAGGACGACGAGTTTACCCTGCTTAGGGCATCTGCCCACAGCCCCTCCTCGATCTCCTCCCCCAGCTCTTCTTCCCATTTCCCTTTTAGTTCATCTACCATAGTCTCCCCTTCGTCCCTCATTTCCCTATATATATCTGACACCTTACCATCCCCCACCCATGTCTTTGAGATCACTCTGTCCTGCACCTCTTGTGTCGGGAGCTGCGGGAATTCCCTCACCTGTTGCCTCGCAAAAGCCCTCAGTTGCATATACCTGAATGCATTCCCTTGGGGCAACCCATATTTCTCGGTCAGCGCTCCCAGACTCGCGAACTTCCCATCCACAAACAGATCTTTCAGTTGCGTTATTCCTGCTCTTTGCCACATTCCATATCCCCCATCCATTCCCCCCCGGGGCAAACCTATGGTTGTTTCTTATCGGGGACCCCCCCAAGGCTCCAGTCTTTCCCCTACTGCTCCCATTTTGACAATGCACCAATAGTCTGCCTGGTTTGTGAGGGAAGAAATTATTTGAGATGGAACTTATAAGCTTTCATCTTAACGCAGCTGCACAACCGATGCAAAGGAATGATAGAGCTGTTAGGAGAAAGCACTGTTGGAGTACCCAATTCATTTCTTCCAATTGAGGGGCAATTTAGCATGACCAATCCACCTATCCTGCACATCGTTGGATTGTGGGGGGTGAAACCCACGCAAACACGGGGAAAATGTGCAAACTTCACACAGACAGTGGCCCAGGGCCGGGATCGAACCTCGACGCCGTGAGGCAGCAATGCTAACCACTGCGCCACCGTGCTGCCCCTGAGGCTCCCTGTCAGAGGTGAGTAAGGTGGCAAACACAGAAAGTGCTAGAAATAGTCAGCAGGTCTGATGGATTTGTGGTGGCAGAAACAGAGGGCGCGATTAGCGGCCTCATTACGACTTGGTGACACAACGAGGCCGTTGCATCTTGGGAGAGGCCTTCCTCTCAAGATTCACAACGCTCGGAAAATCTCGCAAGATTCAACGGAATCTCGCGAGACGACGTGACCTGGGTCTCGGCCTGGCTGGGCGAGATCCAGATTAGCATATTTAAGTGAGCTATTAGGCCCTAACGACTGTGCCTGGGAGACCAGGTTTAACTGCAACTCGGGAGGGGGGTGGGGGGTCACCCAGGCCATTAGAAACACTCGGGTGGGGCAGCACTGTGGTGCAATGGTTAGCACTGCTGCCTCACGGCACTGAGGTCCCAGGTTCGGTCCCGGCTCTGGGACACTGTCCGTGTGGAGTTTGCACATTCTCCCCGTGTTTGCGTGGATTTCGCCCCCACAACCCAAAGATGTGCAGGCTAGGTGGATTGGCCACGCTAAATTGCCCCTTAATTGGAAAAAATGAATTGGGTACATTAATTTTTTTTTTTAAAGTAACACTCGCGTGGTCAGGCTCTAGGCAGGGTGGTCCAGGCACCTTGGCACTGCCTGTCTGGCATCTTGGTAGTGCCACCAAGACACCCTGCCAGTCCCACCCTGATACTACCAGGGTGCCAGGCTGGCAGCACCAAGGTGTCTGGATACCAGGTTGCCCATGCCAGGGACCTCTGACCTGCTCTTGTAGCCACAGTATTTATATGGCTAGTCCAGTTCAGTTTCTGGTCAATGGTAACCCCCAGGATGTTGATAGTGGGGAATTCCACGATGGTAATGCCATTGAATGTCATGGGGGGATGGTTGAATTCTGTCTTGTTGAAGATGGTCATTCCCTGGCACCAGTGGTGCAAATGCTACTTGCCACTTGTCAGCCCAAGGATATTGTCCAGGTCTTGCTGCATTTGATCATGGACTGCTTCAGTATCTGAGGAGTTGTGAATGGTGCTGAACATTGTGCAATCATCATTGAACATCTCCACTTCAGACCTCATGATGGAGGGAAGGTCATTGATAAAGAAGCTGAAGATGGTTGGGCCTAGGACACTACCCTGAGGTGCTCCTACAGTGATGTTCTGGAACTGAGATGATTGACTTCCAATAACCATCTTCCCTTGTACCAGATATGAGTCCAACCAGTGGAGAGCTTTCCCCCCGATTCCCATTGACTCCAGTTTTACCAGGGCTCCTTGATGTCACACTCGGTCAAATGCTGCCTTGATGTCAAGGGCAATCACTCTTACCTCACCTGTGGAGTTCAGCTCTTTTGTACATGTTTGAACAAAGACTCTACTGAGGTCATGCAGGTGATATCTACTACAGGCGATATCTTCACCAAGTGATATGCACTCCAGGTAATATCTACTCCTAGTGATATACATTCCAGGTGATATCTACTCCAGGTTATATCTATTCCAGGTGATATCTATTCCAGGTTATATCTATTCCAGGTGATATCTACTCCAGGTGATATCTATTCCAGGTTATATCTACACCAGGTGATAACTAGTCCAGGTGGTATCTACTCCAGGGGGTATCAAGTCCAGGTGGTATCTACTCCAGGTGAAATTTATGCCAGGCGATATCTACTCCAGGTGATATCTACTCCAGGTGATATCTACTCCAGGTGATATCTACTCCAGGTGATATCTACTCCAGGTGGTATCTATTCCAGCTGATATCTACTCCAGGCGATATCTACAGCAGGTGATATCTATTCCAGCTGATATCTACTCCAGGTGATATCTATTCCAGGTGATATCTACTCCAGGTGATATCTACACCAGGTGATATCTATTCCAGCTGATATCTACTCCAGGTGCTATCTATTCCAGGTGATATCTACTCCAGGCGATATCTATTCCAGGTAATATCGACAGCAGGTGATACCTACAGCAGGTGATATCTATTCCAGGTGATATCCACTCGAAGGTGATATCTACACCAGGTGATATCTATTCCAGGTGATATCTACTCCAGGCGATATCTATTCCAGGTGATATCTACAGCAGGTGATATCTATTCTAGGCGATATCTACTCCAGGCGATATCTATTCCAGGTGATATCTACACCAGGTGATATCTATTCCAGGTGTTATCTAATCCAGGTGATATCTAATCCAGGTGCTATCTACAACAGGTGACATCTATTCCAGGTGCTATCTACAACAGGTGATATCTGCACCTGGTGATATCTACTCCAGGCGATATCTATTCCAGGTGATATCTACACCAGGTGATATCTATTCCAGGTGATATCTAATCCAGGTGATATCTGCACCTGGTGATATCTATTCCAGGTGGTATTTATTCCAGGCGATAAATGCACCAGTTTTATCTTCTCCAGCCACCAATGGGAACATTCTCAGTTTTGGTAGTCTGTGATACTAGTGCCCTATCCCAGCTATCAGTCAGTTTGCAGACCTCGGCATCCTGTCCAATGTCAGACTGTCTTCTTCTGGTTTCAGAACCGATAGTGAACAGATGTGTTCTTCCAAAACCAGCTGATGATTTCACTACAAATACCAATGGGGATCCATTCTGTTTCCTCAGTTATCAATCAATACAGTAAGAAGTCTTACAACACCAGGTTAAAGTCCAACAGGTTTGTTTCGATATCATTAGCTTTCGGATACAATCAATACAGCGGTTATTGTGTGGAATTGGATCTGTTTTACTCAACGTGTCTTTTTTAACATAAATTTAGAGTCCCCAATTATTTTTATTTCAATTAAGGGGCAATTTAGCGTGGCCAATCCACCTAACCTGCACATCTTTGGGTTGTGGGTGTGAGACCCACACAGACATAGGGAGAACTCCACACGGACAGTGACACGGGGCCGGGATCGAACAAAGGTCCTCGGCGCCATGAGGCAGCAGTACTAACCGCTACACCACTGTGCCGCCCTGGAACTCCAGTACGATTGCTGCAGAATTGTTGGTTTGGTTTTAACGACGTTAACGAGTGCCGTTGGTTTCTAATTGCGACCAGAATCCAATTTAAGATGGCTCAAGTCAAACTGCCAATTGTCCTGTTGAGTCTCAATCGATGAACCGGCATTGTCCCACTTCCTTTTCTTTTTTTTAATTAAAAAAAAAATTTAGAGCACCCAATTATTTCTTATTCTTAGGAGATATCCACCTAACCGGCACATCTTTGGGTTGTGGGGGCGAAACCCACGCAGACACGGGGAGAATGTGCAAACTCCACACGGACAGTGACCCAGAGCCAGGGTCGAACCTGGAACCTCGGCACCGTGAGGCAGCAGTGCTAACCACTGCGCCAGTGTGCCCCCCCCCCCCCCCCCCCACCACCACCACTTCCTTTGCTTCTGGGACAGTTAGAGGCAGCAGAAAGAGATTCCATTCTGTGTGTCAATAAGTGAATCAAACCCTGGGCTTGGTGGTGAAAAGGCAGTGAACCTACAGCCTCTATTTTGTCATTCATTATCCCTTAACTTGGAATTGTCAAAATCATCACCATTTTTCTTTCATGGCTATTGAAGCACTGCTCCACAACACGGTAATGGCCGATCCTGGAACTAGGGTCTAGCGGCAACATTCTTCCACTGGGGATGGACACACGGAGGGCACAATTCATAAATTCTTGTGTGAAACCTCTGCATGATATTTTTCCACTCACACTCCAAACTCGCTCTTTTCTAAAAACATTTAAAATGTCACCACTCAAGTGACAGGACAAATTAATTCCACCCCCTACGCTACCCCACCCATAGACGCAGTGAAAAATGGGCCCTGAATCCTTGTTATATATTTTAATCTGGCGGAGGATGTTAATTTTGTATATTACTGCCAACCCTGTCATACTCTTGCAGGCAGTGGCAAAGATGGATGAGAAAATGTCAACTGCTTCATAAATAATCAGATAAAGCACAACACCTATTCCTCTGACTAGGCGTTTGGTGGGGAACTGATTTATGTCTCATTCTATGAAGCAAAAGCAATTCTTCCATATCAAATCTATTACAGTTTTCATGGAACATTTGCAGCTAAAATGTAGCCTGTTACAAATTCACAGATCATTCCCTGCCCATCCTTCTCTTCTTCCTGAATAGGACTAGTCATGATGTTTTGGCACAAGTAGCTTTTGGTGCGTGAATCTTGACCCTCAAAGCTTTGAAACACTTGACTGACTTTGGATGCAGAATGTGGTAAACTAGGGGAATCTGGGATGGTCCCTGTTTTAACTGAGGTTCCACCATTCCTTCCCTGTTACCCCTCTGCCAAGCTTCCTTTCGTCCAACAGGGTGTGGAATCTTCCTTCACTTTACCCCTTCTCTTCTGACATCTCATTTGAATCGAGATAGACAGCAGTGGTTTTCCGTTAGCTCCACTTCAGTACTTCTGTCAGGTCTCCTCTTAACAATCCAACTTCTCGAGACCTGGTACTGAGGGCGGGGTTCTTCAGCACTGTCCACCGCAAGATCGCCACGGGCGGGACGCAGACCATGTAAATGTTCATTGACCTCAGGCGGGAATTTCCAGTCGTAGGTAGGGCGCGACCAGAGAATCCTGTCCTGAGTGGTTCAAGAGTAGGGATAGCAGTACTTCTTCAGTGTGTTTCTGTGAGAGGCTTTTACTGAACTGATCTTAAGATGTCTTCCTCCAGAGGCAGCCTCATGGCATGACATGACTACAGCAAGTCTGAGGTGTCAATCAGACTGGTTAGATTTCAAAACCCAAACATCCTCTTTTTCATATAAAACAAAAGAGATGCAGTCACTGAGGTTGCAAACTGTGATTAAATATATTCCTGGACGTTTTATCGCATTTATCACACTCCAGCCATTATTCAGCTATCACATAATTCCGTGTGACGTAATGCCTTCCTTAGCCAATCGGAAAGAAAGACATCTCATTACCTGTGATTTTTTATTTTTTTAAAATAAATTTAGAGTACCCAATTCACTTTTTCCAATTAAGGGGCAATTTAGTGTGGCCAATCCACCTACCCTGCACATCTTTGGGTTGTGGGGGCGAAACCCCCGCAAACACGGGAGAATGTTCAAACTCCACACGGACAGTGACCCAGAGCCGGGATCGAACCTGGGACCTTGGCGCCGTGAGGCAGAAGCAGTAACCACTGCGCCACCGCGCTGCCCTTCATTACCTGTGATAACCCTCACGGGGACCACAGGAGATCACTGATTGATCTCCTCGTGGGCTTCTTAGAATATAAGTGACCACGGTGAGCGGGCAGGGGCCCAGGGGCCCACCCAACTGGGGCTCCCAGACCCGGACTGGTAGTTCCTGATCGTCCTGGGCTGGGACGTTTGTTTCGTGAGCCCCGGTAGTGGTTTTATTTTCAGTTTAAAATAAAAATGCTCGCAAGGAGCTACACCTGGTGGCATGTGCTCGATACAGGGATTGAGAATCTGTTGAATCAGTGCTGCTTCTGCCAGGAGAACCAGAAACTCCCACCTTCGGCCTCTTTCCCCCGTGGGAATGGCCGGGAAGACCATGGGTAAGGGTGCACGTGGACTTTGTTGGCCCATTCCTGGGATCAATGTTTCTTATTATGGTCAACACCCACTTGAAATGGTTAGAAGTACATCGTACGGGCAGCACAGTGGCTAGCACTGCTGCCTATGGCATGAAGACCCGGGTGCGATCCCGACCCTGGGTCACTGTCCGTGTGGAGTTTGCACATTCTCCCCCTGTCTGCGTGGGTTTCATCCCCACAACCCAAAGATGTGCTGGGTAGGTGAATTGGCCACGTTAAATTGCCCTTTAATTGGAAAAAAAAAATTGGGTCCTCGAAATTTACTTAAAAAAAGAAGTACATCCTACATCCTCCATGAATGAACAAACGGCCTGCTGGTTCCTTGGATACACAATTGGCCAATTCCTCTTTGATTATAGAACCACACCGTCAACGACAATGGGAGTCACACCAGCGGAACTGTGTTTTTAAATTTAGAGCCCCTACCACCCCTTACTTACTGTGTGTGGCCTTGCGACCCTCAAGGTCGACCCACCTCCCCTTTTTGCAAACCTAACCTCGGATTGCAAACCCGTCGCCACCAGGAGCAGATGGTACAGCGCCCAGGACAGACCTTCATCAGGTCCGAGGTCCAGCGGCTGCTTCGGGAAGGCATCATCGAGGCCAGCAACAGCCCCTGGAGAGCCCAAGTGGTAGTGGTGAAAACTGGGGAGAAACACAGAATGGTCGTGGACTACAGCCAGACCATCAATAGTACACGCAGCTCGACGCGTACCCCCTCCCACGTATATCTGATATGGTCAATCAGATTGCACAGTACCGGGTCTTCTCAACTGTAGACCTCAAATCCGCCGACCACCAGCTCCCCATCCGTAAGGCAGATGGCCGCCTCTACCATTTTCTCAGGATACCCTTCGGTGTCATCAACGGGGTCTCGGTCTTCCAAAGGGAGATGGACCGAATGGTCGACCGGTACGGGTTGCGGGCCACCTTCCCGTACCTAGAGAATATCACCATCTGCGGCCATGATCAGCAGGACCACGATGCCAACCTTGCCAAATTTCTCCACACTGCCACTCTCCTAAACCTCACCTATAACAAGGAGAAGTGCGTATTCAGCACAAACCGCTTAGCCATCCTCGGCTATGTGGTCTAGAACGGAGTTCTGGGGCCCGATCCCGACCGCATGCACCCCCTCATGGATCCCCCCCTTCCCCACTGCCTCAAGGCCCTCAAACGCTGCTTGGGGTTCTTTTCATACTACGCCCAGTGGGTCCCAAACTACGCGGACAAGGCCCGCCCACTCATCCAGTCCATCCTTTTCCCCCTGACGGCCGAGGCTCAACATGCCTTCAGCCGTATTAGCGCTGATATCGCCAAGGCCGCGATGCACGCAGTAGACGAGTCACTGCCCTTTCAAGTGGAGAGCGACGCATCAGACGTCGCCCTAGCCGCCACCCTAAACCAGGCAGGCAGACCCGTGGCATACTTTTCACAAACCCTTTATGCCTCCGAAATTCACCCCTCCTCTGCCGAAAAAGAGGCCCAAGCCATCGTTGAAGCTGTGCGGCATTGGAGGCATTACCTGGCTGGCAGGAGATTAACTCTCCTCACTGACCAATGGTCGGTAGCTTTCATGTTCAATAACACACAGCGGGATAAGATAAAAAATGATAAAATCGTGAGGTGGAGGATCGAGCTCTCCACCTACAACTACGAGATTTGTATCGCCCCGGCAAGCTCAACGAGCTACCCAGATGCTCTATCCCGAGGTACATGTGCCAGCGCACAGGTGGCCCGACTCCGGACCCTGCACGATAACCTTTGTCACCCGGGAGTCACACAGTTGTACCATTTCATTAAAGCCTGCAATCTGTCCTTCTCCGTCGAGGAAGTCAGGGCAATCACCAGGGACTGCCAGGTCTGTGCGGAGTGCAAACCGCACTTCTACCAGCCGGACCGGGCGCGCCTGGTGAAGGCCTCCCGCCCCTTTGAACGCCTCAGCATGGATTTCAAAGGGCCCCTCCCCTCCACCGACCGTAACACGTATTTCCTCAGTGTGGTCGATGAATACTCCAGATTCCCCTTCGCCATCCCATGCTCCGATATGACGTCTGCCACCGTCATCAAAGCCCTCAACACAATCTTCGCGCTGTTCAGCTTCCCCACCTACATCCACAGTGACAGGGGATCCTCATTCGTGAGTGATGAGCTGCGTCAGTTCCTGCTCAGCAGGGAGTATCGCCTCCAGCAGGACGACCAGCTATAACCCCCGGGGAAATGGCCAGGTGGAGAGGGAGAGTGGGACGGTCTGGAGGACCGTCCAACTGGCCCTACGGTCCAGGAATCTCCCGGCCTCCCGCTGGCAGGAGGTCCTCCCCGATGCACTGCACTCCATTCGGTCACTACTGTGCACCGCCACTAACGACACACCCCATGAACGTCTCTCTGTCTTCCCAGGAAGTCCACATCCGGGGTGTCGCTCCTGACTTGGCTCGCAGCTCCAGGACCCGTACTCCTCCGTAGGAACATCCGACTCCACAAGGTGGACCCGTTAGTTGAAAGGGTGGAGTTACTCCACGCTAACCCCAAGTATGCCTACGTAGCGTACCCTGACGGCCGCCAGGAAACTGTCTCCCTCAGGGTCCTGGCACCAGCAGGTTCCACACACACACACCCCTCCGGCCCGGCTTCAGCACCCCTCCCCCGGCGCAACTAGCAGCAACCCCCCCAGGACCATCTGTCCTCCCCCTGCCCACGCCCAAGGATGACGAGGATTTTGGCACGCTCCCGGAGTCACCAAGGACCAGACCAACACTGGAATCGCCGCCACCACTGCGTCGCTCCCAACGCCACATCAAGGCCCCGGACCGGCTAAATCTATAATTGGTTCGGGACTATCAACCCACCTTGTACTGGACTTCAGAAAGAAATATTTTTTTTCGCTTCTGTATATTAAACTTACTCTGTATATAGTTCTCCACCACCCCCGCCGGACTCAATTTTAACAGGGGGCGAATGTGGTAATCAGCACTGTTGTATATATTAGGAGATGTGTGGTCTGTAACATAATTACTGAAAGTATTGATGGGCCGCACAGGATTAAGTCTTTTTGAGCTTCCACTACAGCTATTATTGGGAGCCAGCCTTTTTGGAAAACCGATGCCTTGAAATTGTGATGCTGATGTTTTGAGGCAGGTTTGTACTTGTCTTGTTTTGTTTATTTCGTGTAAGCAATATAAAATACAATAGAGGGTAACTGGCACAGGCCTAGCCAATAAAATGGGATGAGAGTATGCGGTGTATGGCCTCAGCCTGTGAGAGTGCAGAAATGCAGAAACTACATGCACCAAAACAGGCAGAACTTGCTCGATTCCTTACATTGACAGTTGACTTCGAGGTTTTCTGAAACATCACTAAGAATGCCGTTGAACAAGTTCCAGGTCATTACCTTAATCATGTCTGCATTCAGGAAATGCTTCAGTTAATGGAAGATTAGAACATTATTTACACTTGCTAAAAGGGCTTTTCAAATAGTACAAGAAAGTTACGTCAAACCTTTATAGAAGACTAATTTGGCCACAGCTGGAGTACTGTGGACAATTCTGGACACCACACTTTAAGAAAGATGTCACTTGGCCTTAGAAAAGGTACATTGGAGTTCTGCCAGAATGGTACCTGGTAGGGTTGCCAACTATTGTAGTCAATGAGTCCCAAAAAGGTGAGTCAAAAGTAGTTTATTTCCCAGTCACAAGTCTCAGCGGCCAAGTCTCAGCGAGGAACATCTAACGATGTTGTTGTTGGGCCTCCACCCTCAATAGAGGAGTTTGTACCCCACGTGCCCCACAGGGAGACGTATAGGGTCGCCCCGTCGGTCTCTCGGGGGTTATAACACCAAACCTCCAGGACTGGCCTGGAATTTCCAGGGATTGAAGATCAATCTCCAGGACACTGCTGTGTGCAACCCTGGAAAAACAATCACCGGGATGGGAAAAAAGACATTTTTTTGTCAGTTTCTTTGAACATTTCTCTTTACCAGATATAAAACCCTTGAAAACAGGGATAGGGGGCAACACAGTGGCACAGTGGTTAGCACTGCTGCCTCACGGCGCCGAGGCCCCAAGTTTGATCCCGGCTCTGGGTCACTGTCCATGTGGAGTTTGCACATTCTCCCCGTTTCTGCGTGGGTTTTGCCCCCACAACCCAAAGACGTGCAAGGTAGGTGGATTGGCCACGCTAAATTGGCTCTTAATTGGAAAAAATTGGATTGGGTACTCTAAATTTACAAAAACAAAACGGGGATAGGGACGGCCCTGATGGAGGCTGACGTTTCCCTCCTTCACTGTCACTGCCTGACCTCTACAAGGGAAAATATAAATAGAAAAATTAAATTCAATTTCTAATTTACAAAGAGAAGTTTTTAAAATAAATTTAGAGTACCCAATTATTTTTTTTACCAATTAAGGGACAATTTAGCGTGGCCAATCCACCTACCCTGCACATCTTTGGGTTGTGGGGGTGAAACCCACGCAGACACGGGGAGAATGTGCAAACTCCACATGGACAGTGACCCAGGGCCGGGATTCGAACCCGGTCCTCAACGCTGTAGTCCCAGTGCTAACCACTGCGCCACATGCCGCCCCTCCAAAGAGTAGGTTTATCTCCAAACCTTCCTGCAATACTTTCCAGGGTTTGTCAACTTGCTAGAATTTTTAAAAATTCATTTATGTGATGTGGGCATCGCAGGCCAGGCCAGCAATCATTGCCCATCCTTAATTGCCCCTTGAGATGGTGATGGTCATAGAATCCTAGAATTTACAGTGCAGAAGGAGCCATTCGGCCCATCGAGTCTGCACCCATCCTTTATTGCCCCTTCGAAAGAGCACCCGACCTAAGCCCACACCTCCACCCTACCCCGTAACCCAGGAACCAAATCCAGCCTTTTATGACACTAAGGGCAATTTAGTATGGCCAATCCACCTAACCTGCACATCTTTGGATTGTGGGAAAACCCGGAGGAAACCCACGCACACACGGGGAGAAAGTGCAGACTCCGCACAGACAGTCACCCAAGCCGGGAATCGAACCTGGAACCCTGGAGCTGTGAAGCAACTGTGCTAACCACTGTGCGTCTAACCACTTTGAGGATAAGAATTGGCAAGTCATGTTACAGCTGTATAGAACCTTAGTTAGGCCACACTTGGAGTATAGTATTCAATTCTGGTCGCCACACTACCAGAAGGATGTGGAGGCTTTAGAGAGGGTGCAGAAGAGATTTACCAGGATGTTGCCTGGTATGGCGGGTATTAGCTATGAGGAGCGGTTGAATAAACTCGGTTTGTTCTCACTGGAACGACGGAGGTTGAGGGGCGACCTGATAGAGGTCTACAAAATTATGAGGGGCATAGGCAGAGTGGATAGTCAGAGGCTTTTCCCCAGGGTAGAGGGGTCAATTACTAGGGGGCATAGGTTTAAGGTGAGAGGGGCAAAGTTTAGAGTAGATGTACGAGGCAAGTTTTTTACACAGTGGGTAGTGGGTGCCTGGAACTCGCTACCGGAGGAGGCGGTGGAAGCAGGAACGATAGTGACATTTAAGGGGCATCTTGACAAATACATGAATAGGATGGGAATAGAGGGATATGGACCCAGGAAGTGTAGAAGATTGTAGTTTAGTCGGGCAGCATGGTCGGTACGGGCTTGGAGGGCCGAAGGGCCTGTTCCTGTGCTGTGCATTTCTTTGTTCTTTGTTCTACCATGAACCGGTGCAGTCCCTAGGGTGTAAGTACATCCACAGTGCTGTTAGTGAGGGAGTTCCAGGATGTTGCCCCAGTGACAATGAAGGAACAGCGATATATTTCCATGTCAGGGTGGTGAGTGGCTTGGAGGGGAACCTCCAGGTGATGGGTTCCCAGGTATCTGCTGCCTTTGTCCTTCCAGATGGTAGTGTTCGTGGGTTTGGAATGTGCTGCCTAAGGAGCTTTGGTGATTTCCCGCAGTGCATCTTGTAGATGGTACACCCTGCTGTTACTGTGCATCAGTGATGGAGGGAGTGAATATTTGTGGAAGGGGTGCCAATCAAGTGGGCTGCTTTGTCCTGGATGGTGTTGAGCTTCTTGTGTGTCGTTGGAGCTACACTCATCCAGGCTAGTAGGAAATATTCCATCACACTTTTTTTTAATATTCAAAATTCTTTATTTTATAATAATCTTTATTATAGTGTCACAGGTAGCCTGTGAGAGTGCAGAAATGCAGAAACTACATGCACCAAAACAGGCAGAACTTGCTCGATTCCTTACATTGACAGTTGACTTAGAGTTTTTCTGAAACATCACTAAGAATGTCTTTGAACAAGTTCCAGGTCATTACCTTAATCATGTCTGCATTCAGGAAATGCTTCAGTTAATGGAAGATTAGAACATTATTTACACTGGCTAAAAACGCTCTTCAAATAGTACAAGAAAGTTACGTCAAACCTTTATAGAAGACTAATTTGGCCACAGCTGGAGTACTGTGGGCAATTCTGGACACCACACATTAAGAAAGATGTCACTTGACCTTAGAAAAGGTACATTGGAGTTCTGCCAGAATGGTACCTGGTAGGGTTGCCAACTATTGTAGTCAATGAGTCCCAAAAAGGTGAGTCAAAAGTAGTTTATTTCCCAGTCACAGCAGGGAAATACAGCAGCTAAGCAACAGGCCAAGTCTCAGCGAGGACCATCTAACGATGCTGTTGTTGGGCCTCCACCCTCAATAGAGGAGTTTGTACCCCACGTGCCCCACAGGGAAACGTATAGGGTCGTCCCCGTCGGTCTCTCGGGGGTTATAACACCAAACCTCCAGGACTGGCCTGGAATTTCCAGGGATTGAAGATCAATCTCCAGGACACTGCTGTGTGCAACCCTGGAAAAGCAATCATCGGGATGGGAAAAAAGACATTTTTTTGTCAGTTTCATTGAACATTTCTCTTTACCAGATATAAAACCATTGAAAACAGGGAAAGGGGCAGCAAGGTGGTGCAGTGGTTAGCACTGCTGCCTCACGGCACCGAGGTCCCAGGTTCGATCCCGGATCTGGGTCACTGTCCGTGTGGAGTTTGCACATTCTCCCCGTGTCTGCGTGGGTTTCGCCCCCACAACCCAAAGACGTGCAGGGTAGGTGGATTGGCCACGCTAAATTGCCCCTTAATTGGAAAAAAATGGATTGGGTACTCTAAATTTACAAAAACAAAACGGGGATAGGGACGGCCCTGATGGAGGCTGACGTTTCCCTCCTTCACTGTCACTGCCTGACCTCTACAAGGGAAAATATAAATAGAAAAATTAAATTCAATTTCTAATTTACAAAGAGAAGTTTTAAAAATAAATTTAGAGTACCCAATTTTAAGTACCCAAACTAAGCAGTTTGGCTTAGTGGTGCAAAATCATGTGATGAAGACTTCAGGAATCCCTAGCATATACCAGTCTGGACAAACTCTGTACCCAACTTCTTCAGAAGGCGGTGGTACTGCTCATTAAGTTCTACCCAATCTCTGTTCGACATGACAGGCCAGTTGCTTCTGCTGTATTAATGTAGTAGTGCCTTGTGGAATTAAGATTGCAAAACAATCGCACAGACTGTCAAGAATAGAGTGCTTCTAAACATTGATAAGCTCCGTCAAGCATAGGATCTTTGCTGAATTGATTTTAGAAAACAGTTAGAGATGTCAATGAACCAAATTAAATATCTTCGAAATGAACGCTCGTCTCGTGTAGGCAAGTAATCTCAGATCGTATTTGCTGAACTGCCCTTCTGGTTTGTGACCATCTTTCTTTTCGTGAGCACACTTTAATATGTCTGAGTGTCATAATGTTCTGACAAGAAGCGGACGAGACAGTCTGTATGTATACGCGATGGCACGGAGGATATGCTTCTAGCAATTTACTGTGGTGGAAAATTGAGTGGGGGGGAAGGGTCAAGGCAGCACAGGGCTAAATCGCTGGCTTTGAAAGCAGACCAAGGCAGGCCAGCAGCACGGTTCAATTCCCGTACCAGCCTCCCCGAACAGGCGCCGGAATGTGGCGACTAGGGGCTTTTCACAGTAACTTCATTTGAAGCCTACTTGTGACAATAAGCAATTTTCATTTTTCATTAACTCCGTTACTAGTGTTGAAATGGTTACGGTTGAATTGGAAAGCAATCTAGGAGTCGTAATAAACAACATATTAAATATATCCAGCAATGCAGAGCAGCAATCAATAACGGCAGTAGAATGTAAACCGCATTCACTATCTCAATCAATAGGATACAAACAGAGTATGTTTTTTTTAAAACTTAGAGTACCCAATTATTTTTTCTTCCATTTAAGGGGCAATTTAGCGTGGCCAATGCACCTAACCTGCACATCTTTGGGTTTGTGGGGGTGAGACCCACGCAGACATGGGGAGAATGTGTAAACGCCACACGGACAGTGATCCAGGGCCGGGATCAAACCCGGGTCCTCGGCGCCATGAGGCAGCAGTGCTAACCACTGCGCAACCTTGTCGCCCTCAGATTGCCCTAATCAGACGCAATTTGAATACCGCACTTGATTCCGGTCACTGAAGCAAAAGGGAAACGAGTGCAGCGAAGAGACATGGATGAATCTCATCCTTGGTGTCAGGAGCCTGGCATATTGGGAAAGATTACTAACGAAACTCAAGGCATCTGTCAGGCGATTTTAGAGGTTAGTACGATAGTAAATAGCATGAAGAAGATCAATCACTTGAAAATAAACAGTGGGACAAGGGCAAAGACTCTTAAGCAAGGAAGTTCTCTTCCATCCGATGTAGCGAGTTGTCAGTCAGTGCTTAGGTAAACCTTAGGTGCATTTTCAGAAAGGATTTGGTGTTGCCAGGGTGGCGTGTCACGTGTTTCCGGATGGATGAATGAATATGGCTGACGGTCTTTCAGACCTGCAAAGTAACATGACCTTATGGAGCTCTGAGTCGCCTGTTAAAACTGGGAATAATGGCCGAACAAACACCCTGTACATTGCACAGATCGAGGGGCAGTATTCAAATTTAAATTTCCATATTCAGTAAAAGCATCCTTAATTTGGAAATGGCTTGGTGGGGAGAGTGAAAGCCGATCTGGCAAGGTGGGACGCCCTTCCTCTGTCACTGGCAGGTCGGGTACAGGCGGTTAAAATGAATGTGTTGCCGCGATTCCTGTTTATTTTTCAATGCCTACCGATTTTCCTGCCAAAGTCTTTTTTCAGGGAGATTGAGGGAAGGATTACCTCATTCATATGGGGAGGGAAGGTGGCCAGATTGAGAAAGGTGCTGCTACAGAGGGGAAGGCAGGCAGGGGGTTTGGGTCTCCCGAACCTGTTGTACTACTACTGGGTGGTGAATGTGGAGAAAGTGCAGAGCTGGGTCAGAGGGGTGGATTCTCAGTGGGTCAGAATGGAGGAGAGTTTGTGCAGGGGGTCGGGGCTGAAGGCACTTGCAACAGCGCCGCTCCCGATAGCTCCGGGGAAATATTCAGGGAGTCCGGTAATAATAGCTTCATTGAAAATCTGGAGGCAGTTTCGCCAACACTTCGGGTTGGGTTTAGGGTCAAGGGAAATGCCGATTCGGGGGAACCACAGATTTGAGCCAGGGAGGTGGGATGGAAGTTTTCGGAAATGGGAAGAGAGGGGGATTAAGACGCTAAAAGATTTGTTTCTTTGGGGTCGGTTTGCAGGATTGAGGGAGCTGGAAGCGAAGTATGGGCTAGACAAGGGAGAAGTGTTTAGGTACATGCAGGTTCGGGATTTTGCCAGGAAGGAGATACAGAGCTTCCCAGAGGAACAGGCTTCCACATTGCTGGAGGAGGTGTTGACGACAAAGGGACTGGAGAAGGGGGCAGTGTCAGCGGTGTACGGAGCTATTCTGGAAGAGTATAAGGCACCACTGGAAGGGATCAAAGCAAAGTGGGAGGAAGAGCTGGGAGAGGTTATAGAGGAGGGGGTCTGGTGTGAGGTGCTCCGGAGAGTGAATGCCTCCACCTCATGTGCGAGGTTGTGGCTGATAAACTGAAGGTGGTATATAGAGCGCACCTCACGAGGGTGAGGATGAGCCGATTTTTTGAGGGGGGGGGGGGCGCGCGAATCATGTTCATATGTTTTGGTCCTGTCCAAAGCTAGGGGAGTACTGGAAGGAGGTGTTTAGGGTAATTTCCAAGGTGGTGCGTGTGAAACTGGACCCGGGTTCCCGGGAGGCCATATTCGGGGTGTTGGACCAGCCAGGGTTGGAAACGGGAGCGGAGGCAGATATCATAGCCTTCGCCTCGTTGATCGCCCGAAGGCGGATCCTGCTGGGATGGAGAGCAGCCTCTCCACCCAGTGCCCTGGCGTGGCGGGGGGACCTGTTGGAATACTTGACCCTTGAGAAGGTTAAGCTCGAACTGAGGGGAAGCTCGGAGGGGTTCTACAAGTCATGGGCACTATTTATTACGCACTTTCAAGAACTGGATAACATCGAACATTAGTTGGGGGGGGGGGGGGGGTGGGTGGGGGGGAGGGGGGCTGTATAGATTAAGGGTGACTATGGGTAATCCCTGATTTAATTTTGTCATTTGTTTATGTAAACAAGCGGGCTGAGGTTTGGGGGTTGGTGGGTAGATGGGATCGTTGTTATTATGGGGGCTGACATATCTTACTGATTATTGTTTATTGTTGATGGGTGTAAATGTGGGAGAAAATGTGAAAAAGGAGGAGAATAAAAAAAAAATAATAATAATTTGGAAATAGCACCTTTGTTTTCAGACAGCACATAAACAGTGAAGCGGAGCCAATTCACACTTTTTCGAACCACTGTGTGAAACACAGTTGATGCAATGCTGCTGCTTTTATCAAAGGAATAATCAAGATCTAATTGAGTGAAGAGCTGCAGTTATTACCGCATTTCAAAGCCTATTGTCTCACATTCTGTTTCATGCACATTCTTCAGGCACAAAAGGCTTGAAGCTCTGCTGGTCTTGATCACTGGCCTTGAGAGACTTCTTTCTGTCTCTGGCTTGGATTTGTGCAGATACAGAAAATAGGAACAGAATTGGGGTGGGGTGTTTTTACGTGTTCCCATTTAACGTTTTTTTCCAAGAGTATTTGCTCCAGGACTGACTGCTATTCTGGATCCATTCTATAATGGAACACGTACAATGCTCTTCCATCAATCTCTGGCACTTATACAAGGCCATCTGCCAGCAAATACAAAGGCATCAGCTGGCGCAACACTGCCCTCATTGCAGACCTGGTCCACGTGACGAGGTGGGTGAATTAGCCATTGACTTTCAGGCTCATTTGCTTTTACTGAAAGACTGAATTAGCAACAATGGCCGTGTAGATTAACATATGATAGGGACAAGTTAAGACGCTGAGGTTGAATTCATTTGTTTTGTCGGTGACTGATCAAAATCAACAGTTAGTTGCCTGCCTGTCTGTGTAACCCAGGTGAACAATGTTACGTCAATCAGGCAGGTTCTGTTTTTAATTCCATGGAAATCCTGAATTTTTACAGGATCTTATTCCACAAATCCGTCCTTTGTTCCTTTGCAATTGTAAATCGGTAGTCTTGATCCTGGGTTGATTCTCCCTATTCTTGTAGCCTCCCTACAAAAGCATTAATCCCCACTGTGGTGAGCGATCTGCTTCAAGCAGCTCTCCCATTATAATTTATTACGGACCAGGGTTCCAGTGGGGATAAGGTGTTAACAGAAGCTCAAGAATGTTGTCTGGTAAGAACAGACACTCAACACCGGCTGTTTGCATTCTACCCGTATAACATCACTCATTTCAGAACCTGTCTCAATTTACCTGCTACTGAAACATACTTAATTACCTCAAAGCTTGAGTATCCCATTGCTCTCCCGGTTTTCTGCCCTCTAGAAACTCGAGCTCATCCAAACCTCTGCTGCCTGTATTCTGACAACAGCTAGACCCACCCATCCCGATTGTGCTCCCTCACTTCATTGAATTCCAGTCCACTTAGAGTTGCCAACACTCCAGGGTTTCTCTGGAAATTGACCATCAATCTCCAGGAAATAAATCGAGACGTTAAACAAATGTTGGTTTTTTTTGTCATTTTCTTTGAAATTTCTCCTTACCAGATGTAAAAATATTCAAAATTGGGGGTGGAGGGGCTTATTCACCCTTCCAACTTCTTCCATCGGGCAGGAGATACAGAAGTCTGAGAACTCGCACAAAGAGACTCAAAAACAGCTTCTTCCCCGCTGTTACCAGACTCCTAAACGACCCTCTTATAGACTGACCTGATTAATATTGCACGCCTGTATGCTTCACCTGATGCTGGTGTCTATGTGTCTCTTGTGTTGCCCTATTATCTATTATCTATTTTATTTTTATTTTATTTTATTTTCATGTACTAAATGATCTGTTTGAGTTGTTTGCAGAAAAGTACTTTTCACTGTACCTCGGTACATGTGTCAATAAACAAATTCAAATCATCTAGTTGGATTGAGAGTCGTTTTGCTTTCCGGTTGGTGTGGGAAGGCAGGATGTCCGTCACAGGAATGGGGGGAGTTGGCCGATGGAACATGGGGGCAAGTCATGTGATGAAGTAGCCAAGCATTCATTTAATCACAGTTGGCAACACAAGTTTGTGGTAGTCTGTTTAGAGGTAATACGATACCTGGTAATGCTGGAACACCATTGGTGGATATTGCATGTTTTCCTATTGGTCAAGCTGTATGGTAGCTCCGCCCTGCTAGGGGTATAAGAGCCTATGCCATCCCAGCAGCCTTCTTTCTGTACCTGAGCTGCTGGGGGAAACATCTAGCTTATTAAAGCCTTCAGTTGGACTACAACCTCGCTTTAGTGGTCATTGATCGTGCATCAATTTAATAAGCTAGATTTAAAACGATGGAGCTCCGAATCAAGCCGGAGTTTCTGCAACTAAGCCCCCACGCGGCGAACTCAGCGGCAACCTTCAAGCACTGGCTGGCGTGTTTTAAAGGATATCTCGGAACGGCCGAAAACACACCCATGGGAGAACAGAAATTGCAAGTCCTGCACTCGAGGGTGACCCCGGAAATTTACACCCTCATCGAGGATGCGGACGACTTCGATGCAGCAATGGAGCTGCTAAAAGGACATTATATTTGCCCGGTAAACCAGGTCTACGCCCGACATCTGCTAGCAACGAGGTGACAAATCCCTGGGGAATCGCTGGAAGAATTCTACCGTGCGCTCCTGGTGTTGGGGAGAAACTGCAGCTGCCCGCAAGCTTCGGCGAGCGACCACACAGAACTCTTGATCCAGGATGCTTTTGTGGCAGGTATGCTGTCCTCCCAAATCCGCCAGCGATTGCTGGAAAAAGACACCCTAGGCCTCAAGGAGGCACAGGCCCTTGCAGGCTCCCTGGAGGTGGCCTCCCAAAACGCCAACGCTTACGTTCCTGACCGCGTGGCAGCCCCCTGGGCAGCGTGGAACCCCTCCGCAGCCAACCCCGAGACATCTCCCATCCCCCCACAAGCTTGTGCTGCAAGGCGGCCTGGCAACCCCGGGGGGCCCCGCTGCTACTTTTGCAGGCAGGCCAAGCACCCCCGACAGCGCTGCCCGGCCCGCGCATCCACCTGCAAGGGATGCGGTAAAAAGCGCCACTTCTTGCTGGTATGCCAGGCCCGTATGGTCGCCGCGGTCTCCAGTGGCGAATGCGGACCGCCACCACAAACCTCACCACGGTCCCCGTGCGGCCAGCAGGCGCCGCCATCTTCCTCCTCCAGGGCCACATACAGCCCCCGGGCGCCGCCATCTTGTCCCGCGGATGCCACGTTCGATGGATGGGCGCTGCCATTTTGTGCACCCCCAGCCATGTGCAACTAATGGGAGCCGCCATCTTGGATGGACTCCCAGGACCCCAGCTCGGCAGACCACACACCGCCCGAAGAGAACACTGAACTGCTGCGATTAGCCTCGGTGACCCTGGACCAATCCCGGCCTCGAACACTCTCAACTGCTACAACAACAGTACTAATCAATGGGCACGAGACATCCTGCTTAATCGACTGTGGGAGAACGGAGAGCTTCATCCACCCCGACACGGTAAGGCGCTGTTCTCTCCTCGTCCACCCCGTTAATCAAAAAATCTCCCTGGCCTCCGGTTCCCACTCAGTAGAGATAAAGGGGTTTTGTGTAGCAAACCTCACGGTCCAGGAAAGGGAGTTTAAAAATTACCGGCTCTACATCCTTCCCCACCTCTGCGCGGCCACACTCCCAGGGTTAGACCTCCAGTGTAATCTCCAAAGTCTAACTTTCAAATTCGGCGGCCCTATACCCCACCTCACTGTCTGCGGCCTCAAGGTCGATCCGCCTTCCCTGTTTGCGAACCTCACCCCGGATTGCAAACCCGTCGCCACCAGGAGCAGACGGTACAGTGCCCAGGATCGGATCTTTATTAGGTCAAAGGTCCAAAGGCTACTGGGGGAAGGAGTCATTGAAGCTAGCAACAGTCCCTGGAGAGCTCAAGTAGTGGTGGTAAAGACCGGGGAGAAGCATAGGATGGTCATCGACTACAGTCAGACCATCAACAGGTTTACGCAGCTGGACGCGTATCCTCTCCCCCGCATATCTGACCTGATAAACAGGATCGCGCATTACAAGGTCTTCTCCACGGTGGATCTTAAGTCCGCCTATCACCAGCTCCCCATCCGCACTAGTGACCGCAAATACACTGCCTTCGAGGCAGATGGGCGGCTCTATCACTTCTTAAGGGTTCCCTTCGGTGTCACCAACGGGGTCTCGGTCTTCCAGCACGAGATGGACCGAATGGTTGACCGGTACGGTTTACGGGCAACATTCCCGTATCTCAATAATGTCACCATCTGTGGCCACGACCAGCAGGACCACGACACCAACCTTCGAAAATTCCTCCAGACCGCAAAGATCCTTAACCTTACGTATAACAAGGATAAATGTGTGTTTTGCACCGACCGCCTAGCCATCCTCGGCTACGCAGTGCGAAATGGAGTGATAGGCCCCAACCCTGAACGCATGCGCCCCCTTATGGAGATCCCCGCCCTCACTGCTCCAAGGCCCTGAAGTGCTGCCCAGAGTTTTTCTCTTATTATGCTCAGTGGGTTCCCAACTATGCGGACAAGGCCCGTCCCCTGATCCAATCCACAGTTTTTCCCCTATCGTTGGAGGCCAGCTAGGCCTTCAGCCACATCAAAGCAGACATTGCAAAGGCCACGATGCACGCCATCGACGAGTCCCTCCCCTTCCAGGTCGAGATCGACGCGTCTGACGTAGCTCTGGCGGCCACCCTCAACCAAGCGGGCAGACCCATGTCCTTCTTCTCACGTACCCTCCATGCTTCCGAAATCCGCCACTCCTCAGTCGAAAATGAGGCCCAGGCCATAGTAGAAGCTGTGCGACATTGGAGGCATTACCTGGCCGGCAGGAGATTCACTCTCGTCACTGACCAACGGTCGGCTGCTTTCATGTTCGATGATGCACAGCGGGGCAAGATAAAAAACGATAAGATCTTGCGGTGGAGGATCAAACTCTCCACCTACAACTACGAGATCTTGTATCGTCCCGGGAAGCTAAACGAGCCTCCTGATGCCCTGTCCCGCGGCACACGTGCCAATGCACAAGTGGACCGCCTTCAAGCCCTCCACGAGGACCTCTGCCACCCGGGGGTCACTCACTTTTTCCACTTTATCAAGATCCGCAACCTGCCCTACTCCATCGAGGAGGTCAGGACAGCCACCAGGGACTACCAAATCTGCGCGGAGCGCAAACCGCACTTCTACCGGCCAGGGAAAGCGCACCTGATAAAGGCTAACCACTGAGCCACCGTGCTGCCATTGATGTTAAACTGACTGGTCTGTAATTTCGGGGGCTATCCTGCCACCTATTTTGAACAAAGGCCCAAACTCTAACTTTTCCTACACCTCCTCCCCTCACTCATCTCCTTTAAGGCATTCCTTAAAACCTTCCTTTTTGACTGTCGTCTATCCTAATTTCTCCTTCTGTGGCTTTAATGGCCACGTTGCGCGTAAGTGAGAGTGCAGCAAAACCGTTAGATCGCGGGAGAGGCTGAAAATCAGCACCGGGCGGGGGCACCCATTTCATTGGTGAAATCAGGAACCTGCCAAGTGAGCCCCCTGTGATCTAACAGCATCCCCAGTAAGTGGTCACAAGGGCACCAATTAGTGCTTCTTTTTCAAAATGTCAAGCTGGTGGAAGGGCTGCTGTGGGCAATGAACCGGGGGCACTGGGGTGCTGCCCCTGTGATCAGTGGGGGACCGGGCTCGGTCAGGAAGGCGTGCAGAGCCGGGGGAGGGGGGGGGGGAGAGAGTGCCCACCCATGGCCTGGGGGTGGGGTGGGCAAGGGGGAGGGTTGGGTGTCTCAGTCTGCAGGTCTGCCATGCCACCCTCTGGATCGTGTGTTCCTCTTCCAATGGCAACCCTGTCTGCCCAACCGACCATCCGCAACACAGGATTTAGTAGCTCTTGTTATTTTTTAAAAGTTCGTTCATGGTTCGTCCCTAATTGCCCTTGAGGGGCAGTTAAGAGTCACCCACGTTGTTGTGGATCTGGAGTCACATGTTGCCCAGACCAGGTAAGGATGATTTCCTTCCCTAAAGGGCATTTGTGAGAGGGTTTTTACAAAGTCAACAATGGTTTTGTGGTCATTATCAGAATTTTTAATTCCAGACATCTAATTGCGTTTAAATTCCATCACCTGCCAGGTGGGTTTCGAACCTGGTCCCATTCTCCTGGGTCTCTGGGTTACTTGTCCAGCGACAATACCACTATGCCACCGCCTCCCCAGGTATTCTTCTAGTACTCTCTCTGGCACTCTTCTACCATGACCTCTTTTCGTTCTCTCTCACCTTTCATTATAATCTGTTTGCACTTGTCGTTGTTCCTACTCTGCTCTCTCCCTCTCACTGCCACTTACAGCTAATGTATGAGCTGTTAGTGTTACAAGGTGTATGTACAAATGGAGCAAGCTCACTGTTAAATTGCATTCATTCACTCACCATGTTTCCTCATCTCAATAATTTCAGCAGCAGAGACTTCATGAGAAAAATGTTCCTTCCTCTCAAAAGGTGACAACTTTCACATATGACTCTGGCATCGCTAATGAACACCTCACCCCAGTAAATAACATGACAGGAACTTCATTATTCCTTCTGCTTGTCAGGCCTTACGGGAGTGGATTTTACAGCTCTCCATTCATCTGCTGTATCCAGGTTGGCAGATACATGAATATTAACGAGAGACAAGAGATTTGAAAACCATACATTATTCCCAGGGAGCCTTGTAGCTGCTGCACCTACTGCTCAGTTTGGCAGAATTTTCCACGAAAGCTCATATTTCTGTCTACTCTGGGTGATTAAGCAGCAACGTGAGAGCTTGCGGGCCAAGTTAAATTAAAGCGCTTTTTGAGATACTTGAGAGCTTCAGCACTCTGTATATCAAAGACCCTGGGAAGCAACGAGGACCCTGGCAAGACCCTGGGAAGCACCAAGGATCAGAGGGAACCGGGGTGTGCATGTACACCCATCCCTTAAGGTAGCAGAACAGGTAGATACAGTGGTTAAGGAGGCATATGGTATACTTGCCTTTATTAGCCAAGGTATAGAGTTTAAGAGCAGAGATGCTGGAACTGTATAAAACGTTGGTTAGGCCACAGTTGGAGTATTGTGTGCAGTTCTGAACTCCACATTAGAGAAGAGTTGTGATAGCATTGGGAAGGGTGCCTAGGGGATTTACCAGGATGTTGCCTGGGCTGGAGGATGAGAAATTGGACAGACTTGGATTATATTCCTTGGAGCAGAGGAGACTGAGGGGGGGACATGATTGAGATGTATAATAGATAGAGTAGACAGGAAGAAACTTCTCCCCTTGGTGGAGGGATCAATGACCAGGGGGCATAGATTTAAGGTAAGGGGCAGGAGGTTTACCCAGAGGGTGGTGGGAGTTTGGAACTCGCCGCCTGAAAGGCAGAACATATAACCTTCATGACATTTCAGAAGTATGTAGATGGGAACTTGCAATCCCAGGGCATACAAGGCCATACAGGTCAAGTGCTGGGAAATGGGATTAGAATGGTTAGGTGGTTGTTTATGACGAGCGCAGACTCGATGGGCCGAAGGGCCTCTTCTGTGCTGTAGGACTCTATGATTCTATGACCGTTATCAGATTCTCGCCTCAGATGGCACAACAAGCACAATTCATGAGAGCTTCAAATGTCCACTTGCTAGGTGTCCCGTACATCCAACCCAGTCCTCCCAAAAACCAGAAAGCTTCTATTTGCAGAAAGTGGGGCCATGTGAATAAGATTTTCCATCATTGTGCAAATTGAATAGTGTAACAGATAAGATTATTCTCAGTATTAATGGTATCTCGAGTAAACAGGCGAACGCTATACAGTTTTTCAGGCTGATTAACAATTGATTAAGATATGTGTTCTGAGTGGTCAGTGTTTGCAGATCCATTCTAATCTACACTATATTACCTTTCATGGAGACACATCGAAGGAATATTATTTTCCCACACTCAGCATTGACCATTCCCAAGTCAGCTATAATGTAGCTAAAATGACTCCTCTCCATGAATGTTGCTGCGCTTCAACCCCACCTTCAAAACGTCACTCTGCTGGTAACATTTTCCAGCTCTTCCCACCATTGGGATCTTCCCGCCAAAGTGGAAATGAAATGACAAAATGAAATGAAAATCGCTTAGTGTCACAAGTAGGCTTCAAATGAAGTTACTGTGATAAGCCCCTGGTTGCCACATTCCGGCGCCTGTTCGGAGCCTGTTCGACACTCCCGCAGCAGGTTCCCCGGCGGCAGGGCGAGCAAGCCGTACAAAACAACGGCAGACTTTGGAGGGACTGGAGGGTCCCAATGTTTCACGGCACCTTTCGCGGGAAAATCCACTGTGTGTGTGTGTGTGTGTGTGTGTGTGTGTGGTGGTGGTGGTGGGTGGGTGGGTGGGGTGGGGGGGGGGGGGGCGCCAGCGGATTGGGGCTGAGCAAGCTCCCTTCACCACCGATTGAGCCGACCAGAATCACACTCAAAGAACAAAGAAAAGTACAGCACAGGAACAGGCCCTTCGGCCCTCCAAGCCCGTGCCGATCATGCTGTCGTGTGAGCCGAGGTAGGACCTTCCCCACGGAAGTAGAGGCGGGATCCACTGATGCTCTCCTTCGCGAGCTGATCGATGCCCCCGCATCAAATGATGCCAAATCCAGCTCAGCGAAACCATCACGGCATTGTAAAACACTCAGGAAAGAGAACTGTATTCAAGCAAAGCTGATCAGGCTTCTTCATGGTGCGAAACTTTCTGTGGGAGTCCTTTTTATTTAGCTTTGTAAATAATTTAACATGGAGAATGAATAAAGGATGAGAAGTGCACATTCATTTCGGGCGCGATTTAACAGCCTTGTTGCACGGAGAGAGTCCGTGCGAGCCGGTTAGATCACGGGAACGTCGCCAGGCGCTAAGCAGTTTGTGATGTAACTGGATCACTCCCATTGGAGGATTCCAGAACTCGTCTAGGCGTGACGAGAAACCAATAATCATCAATCAAGGCCAATCTCCATCTCAATAGTGAGATGGTCGCCCAATCTAGCGGCCTTCTGGGATCTAACCAGTCCGCCAGCAAGATGCCGCGTGAGTAATGGTCAGTACTGGCCCACACTAACGAGGACCAGGCGGAACAGCACCTGGAGGGTCTCCTGGGCCGTTGGAGGCCCCTGGGCGGTCAGAGGCAGGGCAGGGTTGCACTCTGGCTCTCCCCTGGCACCTGGACATATTGGCACTGCCCGACTGGCACCTGGATTCCCAGTATTAGCCAGCAATACAGAAGTTTCAAACCCTTCAGCAGTACAAACAGGTTGTTTGTTCAATGCTCTGGAGGCAAAGTAATATCAAAGTCAGGAAAAGGATCAGTTTTCCACATGTCGTTCGTGATGCTTGGCAGGCACTTTGGCATTTGCTGTTCCTTGAAATGTATTTCTTACTTTCCTAAATGTTCCTATTATCTTTGGCTCCTGGGAATGTGCCAGAGAGAATACAATGATGTTCTACAGAGGCGGCCGAGCCAAAGAAAAATGAAACGTTACAATAGGAAGGTGCTGCACACTCAGCTTGAACACTGTCTGACCCTGACAATGCAGATCTTACAAAGGCAAATTCTGCTCATTCTCCTGCCTGCAATGACCCAGAACCGAGATGCTTCCCAGTTCAAAGTGCTCCTCCCTTCTCCACCGAGAATTGTGTATCTGAGCTTGTGTATGAATTGGGAAACTGTATCAGGTGAAGAGAATCACAGAATTGTTACGGTGCAGAAGGAGCCCATTTGGCCCATCTTGTCTGTGCTGGCTGTCCAAACGAGCATCATGACTGAGTGCCAATCCCCTGCCTCTTCCCCGGACCCGCGCACATTGTAATGAGATCAGCTTTACCTGTGATGCTCCCCCCATTGATCAAACTGCTCACAACTACACAGCGTGCATAGAGACCTTATAAGTTCACACAATCTTCGAGTGGATAAAATTCAAGGGAACCAGTGTAAATCTGCCTTTGCAACAAGAACAGCAATCCAGCAATCCCATTTAGCAGGAAGCAAAAGACAACTGGTTGATTTGGGTCAAACAAACAATGTAGCACAGCCCCACCCGCCACCTCCCCCCCCCCCCCCCGGCCCCCCCAACCCCACCCCCTCCCCCCACACCAGCACACATTCTGTCACCTTTGTGAATTAGCCATGATGTGGAGATGCCGGCGTTGGACTGGGGTGAGCACAGTAAGGAGTCTTACAACACCAGGTTAAAGTCCAACAGGTTTGTTTCGATGTCACTAGCTTTCGGAGTGCTGCTCCTTCCCCAGGTGAATGAAGAGGTATGTTCCAGAAACATACATATAGACAAATTCAAAGATGCAAGACAATGCTTTGAATGCGAGGTTGCCTTCAAACAACCACGCAACCTCAAACAAACCATTGTTTGCAGCAAACTACCCAGCCTTCAGAACAGCGACCACGACACCACACAACCCTGCCATGGCAACCTCTGCAAGACGTGCCAGATCATCGACATGGATACCACCATTACACATGAGAACACTACCCACCAGGTACGCGGTACATACTCGTGCGACTCGGCCAACGTTGTCTACCTCATACGCTGCAGGAAAGGATGTCCCGAAGCGTGGTACATTGGCGAGACCATGCAGATGCTGTGACAACGGATGAACGGACATCGCGCGACAATCACCAGGCAGGAATGTTCCCTTCCAGTCGGGGAACACGTCAGCAGTCAAGGGCATTCAGCCTCTGATCTCCGGGTAAGCGTTCTCCAAGGCGGCCTTCAGGACGCGCGACAACGCAGAATCGCCGAGCAGAAACTTATAGCCAAGTTCTGCAAACTTGAGTGCGGCCTCAACCGGGACCTGGGATTCATGTCGCATTACATTCATCCCCCACTATCTGGCCTGGGCTTGCGAAATCCTACCAATTGTCCTGGCTTGAGACAATTCACACCTCTTTAACCTGGGGTTTCCCCTATCTCTGGATCTGTAAACACTTAATTAATTGCAAATGCTCGCATTCTAAGCATTGTCTTGCATCTTTGAATTTGTCTATATATATGTTTCTGGAACATACCTCTTCATTCACCTGAGGAAGGAGCAGTGCTCCGAAAGCTAGTGTTTGAAACAAACCTGTTGGACTTTAACCTGGTGTTATAAGACTTCTTACTTTGTGAATTAGTGCATGGAGTGGTCAGAACCGGCCTGTTGTCTGTCTCTTCAAAACCAGCACAAATCCTGACATTTTAACAGCCTGCACAGACTTTAGTTCCACAACGTTCACGTCACCATCTGGACGAAATGTAGAAATGTGACTTTGTTTACAGTGAATGTTTCTGATTTAAACCAACAGAACCCCTGCCCAGCCCTTCTCCCTGACCCTAGTTATAAATGGCTCTGGTGCTATAAAAAATAATCTATAAATATCATGTACCGTGGGAGACCTTTCCATCCCAACTCACACACATTAACTCTGGCACACATCTGGAGCACATTTAAATAAGGTCATTAGTATCAATTCAGCAATGTGTTGCACTTTCATTGATTATTTTGCGGGGACATTGCAATAAAGGGCACAATTAAAATAGGGATCTCTGAGCCATCCCACTGTCTCAGGAAAGAGTCGGAATTTGGTTCCTGGCTGAGTTGTTGACCTGTTGCAATTTCTGGAGGGCGGCTATAAATAGCCGCAATGTTTGTGGCTTAGGGAGAAGATCCCATGGGGAGCAATAAATGTAGCCTGGCCAACCTCACTTGTATCTCGCGAACACATTAAAAATAATTGGTCTGGATCGACTGATAGACATCAATTCAGACGAGACGCTGAGAAGCAGTGAACCGATGCTTTAATAAGCTAAATATGTGCCGACCTGTAGCTCCTCCCACACTGCAGGGCTGACCCAGGCCAACAGGCTTTATAACCGCCACAGCTGGGCGGAGCCACAGGCGGAGCCAACAGCAGCACCAATAATAACATTCCATCAGTACAACAGCAACAACCAATAACAGAACAGCACTAACAATAAGTATATACAACAGTGGAGATAACAATACTAATAGGACAGTAGAACATATATACAACAGCCTTACGTAGCCATACATGGCTCACCACATTCACCCCCTGTTAAAAAAAAGTCTGGCGGGGGTGAAAGGGACTCATAAGTTCAGTCTCACAGGAGGATGAATTGTTCGCTGCGTACGCCTCAGCTCCGGCTGCGGCGTGGACACTGGCGTCGAAACCTTTGGCTCCGGGAGCACATTGTCCGCATAACAGGGTCCCGGATTGGGTGACGACGCCGAGGCAGGGCTAAAGGACCCTGTGGGAGATGTTGGTGAAGGTGTAGGTGGGGAAGTGGGTGGGGAGGGGCTGGGGGGGGGGGCGGTGATAATGGGCGCAGGGGTACCCGCGGGAGCCAGGTCCCAGAGGGAGACTGTGTCCTGTCGTCCATTGCGGTGTGCCACATACGCGTACTGAGGGTTCGCGTGGAGAAGCTGAACCCGCTCGACCAGGGTATCGGCTTTATGGCTCCTCACGTGTTTCCGTAGGAGGACCGGCCCAGGTTTCGTTAACCAGGCCGGGAGCAACACCCCGGAGATCGACGTCCTGGGGAAAGACAAATAGAAGATTGTGAGGGGTCTCGTTTGTGGCAGTACACAGAAGCGACCGGATGGAGTGGAGCACGTCAGGGAGGACCTCCTGCCAGCGGGAGACTGGGAGACTTCTAGACCGTAGGGCCAGAAGGTCGGCCTTCCAGACTGTAGCAGTCTCCCTCTCCACCTGCTGCGCAGGCCCTTGATGACAGTCACAGAGGACATATCAGGACAAGGGATTGCAAATGGGAAGCGGGAGTACTCATCAACAACATTGAGAAAGTACACATTACGGTCAGTGGAGGGGAGTGGCCCTTTGACGTCCATGCTGAGGCGTTCAAAAGGGCAGGAGGCGTTCACCAGGTGAGCCTTGTCCGGCCAATAGAAATTCGGCTTGCACTCTGCACAGATTTGGCAATCCCTGGTCACAGACCTGACATCGTCAGTGGAGTAGGGCAGGTTGCGGGCCTTGACGAAGTGAAGAAGCCGGGTGACCCCCGGGTGACAGAGGTCGTTGTGGATGGCCCGTAACCAGTCTGTTTGCTCGCTGGCGCATATACTGCGGACAGGGCATCTGGGGGCTCGTTGAGCTTCCCAGGGCGATATAAGATGTCGTAGTTATAAGTGGAGAGTTCGATTCTCCACCGCAAAATCTTGTCGTTCTTAATCTTGCCCCGCTGAGTGTTATTAAACATGAAGGCAACTGACCGTTGGTCTGTGAGGAGAGTAAATCTCCTGCCGGCTAGGTAATGCCTCCAGTGTCGCACAGCTTCCACAATGGCTTGTGCCTCCTTCTCGACGGAGGAGTGTCGAATCTCGGAGGCATGGAGGGTACGGGATAAAAAGGCGATAGGCCTTCCTGCCTGGTTGAGGGTAGCGGCCAGGGCAAAGTCAGACGCATCGCTCTCCACCTGGAATGGAAGGGATTCATCCACAGCGTGCATCGTGGCCTTGGCAATGTCGGCTCTAATGCGGTTGAAAGCCAAGCGGGCCTCAGCCGTCAGGGGAAAAATGGTGGACTTAATGAGTGGGCGGGCCTTGTCCGCGTAGCTGGGGACCCACTGGGCATAATACAAAAAAAAACGACAAGGTTCACCAACTTGGGAACTTTGTTGGAAGAACGCCATTGGATGCGAAAACGGTGACGATCAGCTGTGATGCCCTCTGCAGTTGGATAGCCTATCACACGCCTTTGGTCTGCCCAATACCTGCTGTTCTTCCAGCGCAAAGAGTTATCCCTGTCCGAGTGTTGCAGACTGGCACATTCCAAGGGCAGTACGGTAACATTGTGGATAGCATAATTGCTTCACAGCTCCAGGGTCCCAGGTTCGATTCCGGCTTGGGTCACTGTCTGTGCGGAGTCTGCACATCCTCCCCGTGTGTGCGTGGGTTTCCTCCGGGTGCTCCGGTTTCCTCCCACAGTCCAAAGATGTGCAGGTTAGGTGGATTGGCCATGATAAATTGCCCTTAGTGTCCAAAATTGCCCTTAGTGTTGGGTGGGGTTACTGGGTTATGGGAATCGGGTGGAGGTGTTGACCTTGGTTAGGGTGCTCTTTCCAAGAGCCGGTGCAGTCTCAATGGGCTGAATGGCCTCCTTCCTGCACTGTAAATTCTATGTAATCTATGGTTATGTGCTGAGAGTACACTAAACCTTGGGACAGCCACCCGCAGAGATGCAGCAGGGAAAGGTTGCTGTCTAAGATCTTTCAGCCATAGTGCACCTAAGGGCTGGGAACTGTGTGTTTCAGCACATGTTCGGGATGTAGGTGGGGTTTTTCAGGGCTTGTCTCTTTTCCCTTAGTAATCTACTCAAGACATGGTTTACTCAAACCACTATTATTTATTTCCAGCTCCATGTACATCGTAGGAACTGTCCACAAGGCTGGACTTCTCCTTCCTCCTGACCTCTGTTATTTAGTACATAGAACTTAGAACGTACAGTGCAGAAGGAGGCCATTCGGCCCGTCGATTCTGCACCAACCCAAATCTCACTTCCACCCTATCCCCGTAACCCAATAACCCCCCCTAACCTTTTTGGTCACTAAGGGCAATTTATCATGGCCAATCCACCTAACCTGCACGTCTTTGGACTGTGGGAGGAAACCGGAGCACCCGGAGGAAACCCACGCGCACACGGGGAGAACGTGCAGACTCCGCACAGACAGTGACCCAGCGGGGAATCGAACCTGGGATCCTGGGGCTGTGAAGCCACAGTGCTAGCCACTTCTGCTACCGTGCTGCCATTACATCATAGTTGCATCAGGTGCTCCAATGTTAACCTTTTACTCCACACTGTGTAGAACCCCTCAGCTGTACGCCTGATAATACTGTGAATATCAAAAATATTAACATTTTAACCTGGTACCTCTGAGTGGAACATGCTGCAAGGAGAAAGGTTGAATTTTATCGTGCTTTCTGGAATTTTCAATTCACCATGTTTCTTTAATATATTTTTCCAAATGTTATGTATAAGGTGTATTGTTGCCAGATAATAGCCTGTCAGCACTCGTGGTCTAGGTCCACACATTTGACCATGGCAATTTAGCCAAGGTATCAGAGAACAACACATTACCATGGGCCCCATGCCACTTCATTGTAAAGGTGAGTCCTGTGTTTCAGAGGAATAGGTAATTAAAGTTGCCATAGTCCCAGGTGGCCATTGGCTGCCTTCCCCTTTGAGGGGGAGAGCTGACTGGTGGATCACCACTCCTCAAGGGAGGGGCAAGATTGAGAAGGCGGGGCCTTCATGAATAATTTCAGCCGGAACGGGAATTGAACCCACGCTCCTGGCCTCACTCTGCATCACAAGCCAGCTGTCCAGCCCCAGCTTAAGGAATGTGTCTCTAATTATACTCGAATGCGATAGACGGGGCAAATGCGATTTAAGAATTATCTCCAGCTAGCCATAATTGAAAGGGACTACTTTGCGTCCATTGGGAAGTGACCATTACGCAACACTGTCCAGATAACTGTCCACAGAGGGTCAGCCATACCTCGTGCTGTGCCAGCGTCCATTCAGGAACTGATGCCAAGTGTGACTGGCAGCTGGACTAGAATTCTTTGAAATTCTATGATCTGTTCATCCGCAGACAGGGAAAAGTGAACAAAAGTGGCTTAGAAATCAGATCAGAACGCACGTGCTCATTCCATGCCAGAACTGTCCACACTATTGGGCTGCAGACGTCACTGCAGATGACAAGGGTGCCTGCTGGAGCTATTGAAAAGCAACGTTATAATATTTAATTGAGGATCCAAAGTTTGTAGTAGAATGCTTTCGTGTAATTGGTTTTCCAAGTTCCTGATGTGCTCGGCAACACGTGGAGTTGGCAGGAGATAATTCAGCAATGCTTTTCCACAGCCTCATTCCAGTCCATACTTAGTGGCTGGTCTCTCCGCGGAGGCTCGTGTTTTTGACCTTTTTCAAACTTCTGCAACTGACTTCAGCTACCGGCGTTCCGTCTGTGCTGGACTGCTTTGATGTCTTCAAAGCAGCTTTTTTTTAAAAAAAAAAATTGTTTTATTCGCCTCCTTTTTCACATTTTCTCTCAAATTTACACCCAACAATAATCAGTAACGAATGTAATGTCAATCTCCATATCAATAACAACGATCCCATCCTCCCACCAAACCCCCAATCATTAGCCCGCATGTTAACATAAACAAATGACAAAAAGGAATCAGGAATCACCCACAGTCACCATTAACACATACAGTCCCCCTCCCCCCAACCCTCCCAGCCCCCAACACCCCCTAATGTTCAATGTGATCCAATTCTCGAATGTGCATAATGAATAACGCCCATGAATTGTAGAATCCCTCCATCCTTCCCCTCAGTTCAAATTTGACCTTTTCAAGCGTCAAGAATTCCAGCAGGTCCCGCCCCCCCCCCCCCCCCCCCCCCCCCCCAAACCAGGCCAGGGCACAGGTGAAGAGATTGATCTCCACCCTAACAGGATCCGCCTTCGGGCGATCAACGAGGTGAAGGCCACAACATCTGCCTCCGTGCCCATTTCCAATCCCGGCTGGTCCAACACCCCGAATATGGCCTCCCAAAGGCCCGGGTCCAGTTTCCCGTGCACCACTTTAGAGATTACCCGAAACACCTCCCTTCAAAGCAGCTTTTATTGCATTCATGGGTGCTCCGGTAGGGCGGCCTCTTGGGCTGGGAGAAAATGAAATGAAATGAAATGAAAATCGCTTATTGTCACAAGTAGGCTTCAATGAAGTTACTGTGAAAAGCCCCTAGTCGCCACATTCCGGTGCTTGTTCGGGGAGGCTGGTACGGGAATTGAACCGTGCTGCTGGCCTGCTTGGTCTGCTTTAAAAGCCAGCGATTTAGCCCTGTGTGCTAAACCATGAGGGAATAAAGCAGCCAAGAAGGTTGGAGAAAGGGGGGTGCACTTGGGAGAAGCGGGAAGAATATGATCTGCATTGGATCTTCAGCGAAAACATCTATTGAGTGGGGGAGCGAAGGGTCAGGCGCTGACACGGTGGCACAGTGGTTAACACTGCTGCCTCACGGCTCCATGGTCCCGGGTTCAATTCCCGCCTCGGGTGACTGTGCGGAGTCTGCACGTTCTCTCCGTGTCTGTGTGGGTTTCCTCCGGGTGCTCCAGTTTCCTCCCACAGTCCAAAGATGTGCAAGTTAGGCCATGCTAAATTGCCCCTTAGTGTCCAAAAGGTAAGGTAGGGTTACTGGGTTATGGGGGTAGGGCGGAGAGGTGGGCTTAAGGAGGGTGCTCTTTCCAAGGGCAGGTGCAGACTCAATGGGCCGAATGGCCTCCTTCTGCACAGTCGGGAGTCTATGAAACTTCACAAAGGAACCTGTCACCGAGAAATGCCAGAACTCCAACAGCACTGTGTGTGATTGTCAAGGTCACTATATGAACAGGATTATTCCAGGAAGCACTTCCCAAAGTATCAGAGCAGAAGGAATAATTATATCTAATCCCCCATTGATGGAAAATCCCACATTCCAGGTATCCCTCTGCAGGTCCAAAGTGCCATAAACAACAATCGCATAGCAGTTCCCTCGCTCAGTCCCTATTCTTTGACTGCTAACCTCCGACCTCCTTCTGAAACTATGAAAGTCAGGACACTGAATAGACGTCCAGGTGGAATTTTAAAAAAATGTATTCATGGGATGTGGGCGTCGCCGGCTGGGCCAGCATTTATTGCCCATCCCTAATTGCCCTTGAACTGAGCGGCGTAAAGGTCACTGAGGAGTCAGCCACATCGTTGCCAGTCTGGAGTTGCATGTAGACAAGACCAGATAAGGACGGCAGATTTGAATTCCCTGGGGCAGCACGGTGGCACAGTGGTTAGCACTGGGACTACGCCACTGACGACCCGGGTTCGAATCCTGGCTCTGGGTCGCATGTCCGTGTGGAGTTTGCACATTCTCCCCGTGTCTGCGTGGGTTTCACCCCCACAACCCAAAGATGTGCAGGTTAGGTGGATTGGCCACACTAAATTGCCCCTTAATTGGGAAAAAAATAATTGGGTTCTCTAAATTTATTTTTAAAAAAGGAAAAAAAAAAGATTTGAATTCCCTAAAGGACATCCGTGAACCAGGTGGCTTTTAAACAACAATCAACAATGGTTTCGTGGCCGTCATTAGACTTTTAAAGACAGATTTAAATTTCACCATTTGCCATGGCGGGATTCGAACCTGGGTCCCCAGAGCATTACCCTCGATGGGATCTTCCTGTCCCACTGAAGGTGACCCCCCTTCGAGTCTGCGCTGACCCTCCGAAAGAGCACTCTACCTAGTCCCACTCCCCCACCCTATCCCTAGAATCCCACCCAGCCTTTGGACACTAAGGGGCAATTTAGCGTGGCCAATCCACCTAACCTGCACATCTTTGGACTGTGGGAGGAAACCGGAGCACCCGGAGGAAACCCACGCAGAATGGGGAGAACGTGCAGACTCCACACAGACAGTGACCCGAGTGGGCGGCACGGTGGTTAGCACTGCTGTCTCACAGCGCCGAAGACCCGGGTTCGCTCCCGGCCCCAAATCATTGTCCATGTGGAGTTTGCACATTCTCCCCATGTCTATCACAGGCACAACCCAAAAAGATGTGCAGGGTAGGTGGATTGGCCACGCTAAATTACCCTTTAATTGGGGAAAAAAAAGAATTGGGTGCTCTAAATTTAAAAAAAAGACAGTGACCCAAGGCCGGAATTGAACCGGGGCCCCGGGCGCTGTGGGGCAGCAGTTCACACACCTATCATCAGATTCCTGAAGCAACAATTACTTTGCTCGGAGCTCAATCATGGCAGGAAATGCTTCAGGGAGGCCAAACCTTCCCTCTGACACTAAGAAGTCTGTGGTGGACAAAAATGGAGCAAAGCCATTTTGGGAACACATCGAGAGACTTTATCGGGGACATGCAGAGGTGAAGCCGAGGCAACAGAGCGCACAACCCTCAAAACAGCCCTTCTAGCCCGCGTGACCCACGTGTGGCGGAGGGAGCCTGTCGCTCGGGCCTTGGGCATATTAGCACTGAACCAGAGGAGAATCCTGAGGGACTGCTTAAGACTGAAGACTGATTTCGGTCCCAGCTTTGTGACTGTCCTGAGGTTTATAGCAATAGAAGGGCTGCACCTCTATTAAAACCCATGTCCCTCACTGTCTACTGGTGTTTGCCTGAAGGTAGCAATTACAGGAAAACAAACAAGGTCCTGAGCAAACCCATTAACAACGAGAAATTGCTGATAAAGTTTCCATTCTCCAGATTTGGCAGAGTAAACAGCTTGTGAACTGGTTGAGGCTCGATCTTTGTACACTATCTGACATCTGCCAGAACTCGCTTTAATTGAGCCGCTTAATCACGGCTCGGGTGAAACTGTGCTGCAAGTGTCATTCTTTTTTAAACAGCCTTCTTTACCTGGCTGTGCCAGGGCTGGCTATTTTATTACAGTATCTCTATCAGCTTCGAAGATTGGGATTGGCTCATATTACTGGTCACTGGTCAGATCATTTTGTAAAAACAATTTTTTTTAAAATTTAGAGTACCCAATTCATTTTTCCAATTAAGGGGCAATTTGCGTGGCCAACCCACCTACCCTGCACATCTTTGGGTTGTGGGGTGAAGCCCACTTAGACATGGGGAGAATTTGAAAACTCCAAACGGACAGTGACCCAGAGCCGGGATCGAACCTGGGGACCTCGACGCCGCGAGGCAGCAGTGCTAGCCACTGCGCCACCGTGCTGCCTTGCTAAAACGATTTAAAGCTCAGGAAACGAATGCCTCAAATTGGACACAGCCTCAGGAATCTCAAACCGAAGAAATGACAGAATTTAACGATTTGCACAAAACGTTTTTGAAAACCTTTTTGTGTGCTCAAGAGTGTGCAAATCATCATTGAACCTGTAGTTATACAGGTGAGTAAGGCCATTCTGTAATTAGGTGGACATTCACCTACGTATGTCATGTTGGGTTGCTATGCTCGGGAGAAGAGGCAACTTGTATTTATTGAATTTGCAAGGATAATCCCCAGCTGCTTGGTACTGCCTGTTAACATAGAACATAAAACATACAGTGCGGAAGGAGGCCAATGGGCCCATCGAGTCTGCACCGACCCACTTAAGCCCTCACTTCCACCCTATCCCCGTAACCCAATACCCATCCTAACCTTTTTGGACACTAAGGGCAATTTATCATGGCCAATCCACCTAACCTGCACATCTTTGGACTGTGGGAGGAAACCGGAGCACCCGGAGGAAACCCACGCAGACACGGGGAGAACGTGCAAACTTCACACAGACAGTGACCCAGCGGGGAATCGAACCTGGGACCCATGAACTGTGAAGCCACAGTGCTAACCACTGTGCTGCCGTGCTGCCCTAAAACAAACAGGGGAGGTGGTGGTGTGGTGATATTGTCACTAGACTAGTAATCCCGCGTTGGGGACCCAGGTTCAAATCCTGCCTCGGCAGATGGTAAAATTGAAATTCAATAAAAGTCTGAAATTAGGGTGGAATTTATTGACCAACCTGCTGTGTGTGGAGGCAGCCCACCAGCAGGATTTACTGGTCCCCACCAGCAGGATTTACTGGTCCCCACCAGCAGGATTTACTGGTCCCCAACAGCAGGATTTAGTGGTCCTGCTGTTCCCGTTGACTACACTCCTCATCGGCCAGGATGGGATCGGAATATCCTGCCTGTGTGAACAGCTGGTACATCCCACACTAAAAGTCTAATGTTTTTTTCAAATAATAAATTTAGAGCATCCAATTCTTTTTTTCAATTAAGGGGCAATTTAGCGTGGCCAATCCACCTACGCTGTGGGAGTGAGACCCACGCAAACACAGGGAGAATGTGCAACCTCCACACGGACAGTTACCCGGGGCCGGGATTGAACCTGGGTCCTCGGCGCTGTGATGCAGCAGTGCTAACCACTGCGCCACCGTGCCGCTCCTAAAGGTCTAATGATGACCATGAAACCATTGTCAATTGTTGTAAAAATCCATCTGATGGGTCTCACCCCCACAACTCAAAAAGATGTGCAGGGTAGGTGGATTGACCACGCTAAATTATGGTGGGAGACAGGGCAGTGTGCGGGGAGGCAGGTTGCAGTGTGGCTGACCGCAGTATCTGACCCTCCACCAGCCATCTGGTGTAGAGAATCAAGGATATTGGAGCTTTGGAGTGGACAATCCTTGCTGCAGTTTACCACCTGCTTTCATAGTCTGCTGACACCTCTTCCCATATTGGTTGCATGATAGCACAGTGGTTAGCACCGTTGCTTCACAGCGCCAGGGACCCGGGTTCGATTCCCGGCTTGGGTCACTGTTTTTATGTTTTCATATTTTTAAATCTCGAGCCCAGGGTCGGTCCTGGTTTCTGCCCTTTCCTTGATCTTGGGGACATGTGGCATGCACTGGGCCAGGCTGAACCGCAGGGATCAGCCAGCGAATGGAAAGAATGCAGCAAGGGAATATTGACACAAACTCATGTCTGAGGAAGTGTTGCAGGCCTGACCCTAAGCATTCAGTCGGCAGTACTGTCTTTCAGACAAAGCATTAATCTGAGGCCCTGTCTGCTGAGGTGGGTGGAAACCACCCTTGAGCATCACTTCAATCATTTTCTACGCTTCCTTTGTTTTTTATATAGTTTCTTTAATTGTTGCCCTGCTTTAAAATGGGGGCGCCCTTTATTAGTTTTTGTTTGATGGACACTATGAACCCCATGGTCCCTTGTGGGCTGTACTTTACAAAAGAGTTTTTTCTTCACTCTTTGTGGTGACAGAATGAAAGGTAAAAGTTTGCCTTTTGCTGCGAGAGTTGCCAAGTTTGCAAAAGGCCCGTCCGGACATCGCCTCGTTTCGCTCACCTTTGCCATAGAAATGTACACAAGGTTCTTCATCTGGAAACAATTATGTTTATTCATGAGTTTGCTTTTCAATCAACATAATCGTTGCCATGGTTTTGTGGTCCAACACCAGGCCCTGTGGACTAACCGTCTGTTCCTTCTTTCTGTTTTTGTCTTCTGTGGGCGCTCGTATGAATGGGAACTCGGCAACAACACAATAAAACCTTGAAGAGCATGTTTTAGCCATGTTATAAATCACCTTTCTAATCCATCGCATTAATTTCTTCCCATTACTCTTGGTTTCCGAACAAGTCGGCCCTGCTAAGGATCAATCTGTGCTCGAGGGTCTTTTTTTTCTGTGTGTTTCAGACAGGTTTGCCAACTCTTAATGGCTGATATTATGGGTCCTGTTGGGGGTGGGGGTGGGGGGCGGAAGCAGAGGTAAGGAGGGGCTAAAAGTGGCTGTACTGCAGGGGCAGCACGGTGGCGCACTGCTGCCTCACGGTGCCGAAATCCCAGGTTCGATCCCGGCTCTGGGTCACTGTCCGTGTGGAGTTTGCACATTCTCCCCGTGTTTGTATGGGTTTCGCCCCCACAACCCAAAGAGATGCAGGTTAGATGGATCGGCCACATTAAATTGCCCCTTAATTGGAAAAAAATGAATTGGGCACTTTAAATTTATATATTTTTTAAGTGGCTGTACTGTTAGGGTGCTGGTTCTCTGGTGTCTTCTGCCTCGGAGTTATTTTCCCCGAGGCGGGATGTGCACCAGCGGAGCCAGTCCTCCACACCCTCGATTAGCGAACTGAGCCAATCAAACGCCTATTGTCAGAGACCGACTGCTAACAAGGGACAGCAGAAGCCTCCTTGAGGTGAGCGCCCAACGGCAGGACAGTGCGGGCCAGCGCTCCAAGAAAGTGCCCCCCCCGCCCACGTGGTGAGGAACATACCAGCTGATGATAATCCAAATACCAGTTGACCAGACCAGCAGCCCTGTGGTTCCAGGGTTGAGCTGCCACCCTATCAGTGGAACCCGAGCCCTTTGCGCTAGGTCTGAATGTCGCTGTTTGGTGATGCCTTTTCTATTTTGGAAGTTTGTGTCATTCTGAAAAGTCAGCCCAACAATTAGTGTCGGCGGGTGGATGCTCACTGCAGTCATGTGACATTTGTCTATTTGCTGCCGTAGCTCCTTCAGTCAAAGTAAACATATTCTGGCCATGTGAAAACAGCAGAAAGGGGAATGTCACATGAATATATTAGATTTTTGTCAAATAGAATCACAGTCATTTCAAGGCTGCAGAAGCTGTTGATTTGGGTGCAATTGAGCTGCAATATGTCTCTTGTCAGATTCCCATACATTCAGGAATCCTCATCAATTAAGTACAGTTTTTTTGCTCAATATACACTTTGCAATGTCATACACGGGTACTGCTGTTTTTAAGATGGACATTAAACCGAGGCCCTTGACGCCCCTCTCGAGTGACGTTAATTACTCCGTGGTGTGATTTTGACAGAGAGCTGCCGAGTTCTCTCTGGTGTCCTGGCAATATTTATCTTAAAGGGTACCTAATACGGATTATCTGCTCAATATCACATTGCTGTAGGGCAGCACGGTGGTTAGCATTGCTGTCTCACGGCACCGAGGTCCCAGGTTTGATCTCGACTCTGGGTCACTATCCGTATGGAATTTGCACATTCTCCCCTTGTTTACGTGGGTTTCGCCCCCACAACCCAAAGATGTGCAAGGTAGGTGGATTGGCCGCGCTAAATTGACCCTTAAGTGGAAAAAATTAATTGGGCACTCTAAATTTATTATTTTTAAAAATCACATTGCTGTTTTGGGGACCTTGCTGTGAGAAATTCGAAGGGTACATTTCCTACCTTACAGCAGTGATTGTGGAGCTGGGGTTTTGTGTAACTTGTCGATTTCAGGATGTTGCTTGGCAGACTTTTATTCCATCTCGATTTGAAGGCAAGTTTAGTGTCATGAAAGTGTCGGTCATTGTTGAGTAATTGTTTTATCCCCAGTGTGTAAATGAGGTTGTGTGTACGTGTCTGTGCCTGTAAACTCCAGGTATTAAAGTCAAAGAACAGGGTCAAGTCATGGCAAACTATCCACTCCAGTCCCGGTTAATTTGTCACTTTCAACATTCAAATGAAAAATTACATCAAGTTATTTGTTGCTGCTGGCTACTGTTTTGACAACTGTTAACAGCTCAAATTGGACCCTAGCCCATTTTATTCGTCCCTCGCATTTGAACAAAAACTTTGATTTATATAGCACCTTTAATGTAGTAAGAAGCTCCAATGCACTGGAACGTTATCAGACAGATTTGACATTGAGCCACATATAGAGATAGTAAGAAAGGTGCTGCACAAAGAAGGAGAAAAGGACAAGGGGCAGAGAGGTTTAGGAAGGGAATTCCAGGGCAGCACGGTTAGCACTGCTGCCTCATGGCACTGAGTGCGGTCATCGCGGCATTCCAATCCAAGATCCACACATGAACCTGTCTGCAGCGACTCACAATTAAGAACAGGAAGGGCTGGTTTTCCATTCCTTGGTCTAAGGCACATTGAGACCAATTATATCGCTTCACTGTTGCAGTGGGGAAGTCTATTAACCTAATGCAAATTGGGAATAGAATCTGAAAAATACTGGTCTATGTAGTTTAGTGGACGATGACCTTTTCAACCATCTTATATTTTATCAACTCAACAGTGTGTACAATATAGATTACAATCTATGATTGGTGTTGATGCAGCCCAATATGAATGTTACCCACGGTACATTTGTGTCAAGATGTTTGGCGCACACTTTGTATTCTCTAGCCCTGGTTTTAGGGCAAAGTATTGTTGCTAGGTGCTGTGCCAGTCCCTCAGCGCTCTATCAAACAACAGTAGCACAATTTACCGCGTTCTGCACAGACAGCAGCTGCTGGATGGCCTGTGGGACTGGCCCCTCGTGTGTTGCCGAATGATCCCAGGTGCATAGTTTGTGCTTTGTTATGTCAGGTACAACGGCTATCACCACAACAGACCTGCACATTATGCAAACATGAGGATATATTGGAACAAAAGAAATTAGAACCATTGTGTCCCCTTGTTCTGAATTCCCCCACAGGAACAAATAACTTCTCTATATTTAGTTTATTGAATAATTTTAAACACCTGAATGAAATCACTTCGGTTTCGGAACCTGGGGCTGGATTCTTCTGCCCCGCCCGCCGCAAGATCGCCACGGGCGGGACGGGGATCGCATCGACCTCGGGCGGGAATGTCCGGTCGCCGGGCAGGCACGGTCGGACAATCGCGCCCCTGGGCTGGGATTTTTGTTTTCTTTAAATGCATTCTCATTGAAGTTTTCAAGGTTTTGTTTGCAATAATTGCATCAAAACAAAAGTAAAAAGAGAAAAAGGCCACAGGTATCCATGCAAAACAGGTACAGCACATGACAGAAGTAACACATAAGACCAGGTGAGTCCGGGACAACATTCCCAACTTGTTCCCTCCACAGGTATAAAATCCGTCTGCACCAAAGCAGGATGGTCAACAGCACAGAGTTACATCGTACACATAGCTTAAAAAAAAAGAGGAATAAAAATCCCAAGAACGCCAGAGCTAAGGGGGAATTACACTGATGCCCACAATGCAACACAAGGCCCAGGACAGAACAGACAACCATTTTATAACAACAAGACTACGAGGAAAGGACCGGGAACCACATGTCCAAGGAAATCTCAGACCTCAGACCTCAAACCCAGAGTCTCCCATAGAAAATTAAGAAAAGAGCAAAGAGTAAGGAGCAAAAGACGGAGCTGCTGAACCCGATCTGCTAGGTGCCAGGCACAACGGATGAACAGGCCACCGGACCATCTAGCAATGACACATCCCCAAGGGGGACACCAGGATAGCTATGAGGCCCGAGGTTGAGAAGGATGTAATTATATCCCAGCCGGAAGGGGGGGAAACCCCATCAGGAGAAGAGGGGGCCGTCAGGCCCCACGTTGACTTTAGCAAGCAATGCATAGGCCTTGCCTGAGAATACCAGAGCTGAGCATCAGGATCCACGTAGATACGGGCCTTGGCCCCTTTTATCCTGCCCAGCCCTCCCAGAACACTTTGCGGTATTTGTTCAATATGTCGTACAGTTCCCGGTCCCATCCGATAAACCTGTTGCCAGTCACCCCCCCAGCAAACTGGGCCCTGGTCCATACACCACAACCAAGGGGCAATGGACCGGCTGCTGACTGTGTGTTACCGGAGTTACGGTGGTCCCTACGATGCACAAAGGCACGCTGGTATAGGTTGCCAAACTTGCCTTGGTGTCACACAATGTCAGCGGCATGATCTTTGCATGGAGTTTCCGAAATGTCCGATGGCCCACGATGGAGATAGCAGCCGCAGTGTCCATTTCTATTACCATAGGGTGACTATCTGTAACATGACCCGGACCGGCTACCTTTGGGGCATTGACATCGCTTTGGCTGCATCAAACAGCCCTCCTCCTCTGGGGGGCCCACATGCAAGATCCTGGTTAGCAGTGATCTCGGCAGCTGCACATTCTCGCCGTGTTCGCGTGGGTTTCACCCCCACAACCCAAAGATGTGCAGGTTAGGTGGATTGGCCACGCCCCTTAATCGGAAAAAATGAATTGGGTACTCGAAATTTATTTTAAAGAAAGCATTTGGCAATGAGGCCGACTCTCCCATTCATCCTCGGGGAGGTATCCTGCCGGTCAGTGGTACTTCCCGAGAGCCTGGACTGGTTGCAGAATTGCCTCTGTGGCTGCCCCTTTGCAGACACAGGGAGAATCTGCAAACTCCAGACAGTGACCCGGGGCCGGGATCAAACCCGGGTCCTCGGCGCCATGAGGCAGCAGTGCTAACCACTGCACCACCGTGCTGCCCAAAGCACCCAATTCTTGAACTCAGCTGGGAACATCTCCACCATCTAACCTTGGGGATTGGGCTCAGCAATGCTCCTCTCCTATTCACCCTCTCTCTCTCTCTCCCGACTCCATCAGGGTCGATGACAAGCTCTGCAGCAGGAATAATGCAGAGACGGGCTCCCACCAGGAACACAGTGTTCTTGATGCTGCATGAGCCTACCCATGCGCCTCCATAAAAACATTTGGCTGTCTAGAAGCTGCGAATTACAGGCTCCTAAAAGCTATTTCTCTTTGAAGTGAATAGATGCATTGCAGATCAAATGTCTCAAGGGGTTTAAAGTCTTGTGACGTAGTTTTGACTTTCTCTTAAGTTACAGCTCCTGTTTTGTAGCTATGTGGCTGAGGCGGCAGGTGTAAGGGACAGGTAAGTGAAAAAGCAATGATTTTTTTCACGGTTACTGCCTGGACTGTTCTTTAGCTGCAAGGGAGGGGTGACTGATGGCAATTTCTCTGCCACAGGGGTGGGGGCTTCTCTGATATGAGGGTTCTCTGTTAAGAGGGGATTCTCTGCTTCGGGGGAGGGTATTAGCTATGGGGGAGTCCTCTGCTCTGGAGGTATTCTCTGAAATAAGGGGTTGTCTGTTATGAGGGGTCCTCTGCTTTGGGGGATCTCTGCTCTGGGGGATTCCCTGTTATGGGTGTTCTCTGCTATGGGGGAGGAGTTCTCTGCTCTGGGGGTTCCCTGTTACAGTGGTCTCTGGTGGGGGGTCTCTGATAGGGGGGGTCTAATGGGGGTCTCCGGTTGGGGTTTCTGATAGGGGTCTCTGGTGGGGGAGTCTAATGGGGGGTCTGATTGGCATCTCGGGTGGGGAGTCTTTTGAGGTGTTATGGGGGAGGGCGGATCACTGTCAAGTGTGCGTACTGTAGGGACGGGGGTGACCCATCAAATCACGTAGTGGGGGAGGACGTCCCTACTTGTCAGTGGGGGAACAGATGGGAGAGGGTGGACCAGCCGGGAGACCTCACTATCAGGCCACCGCTCAAAGTAGCAGACTAAAAGCGTGATTCGCGACAGAATCTCTTGCGATCCCCGCCATAAATACATTTGCATGACAAGGGATACATATTGCTTCAGGGCACCATTCCCAGTGCCAGCATGAAGCAGAAACGATTCAGCTCTGGCGGGAGAACATAGTTTCCCGCAAGGAGAATCCTGCCCTCAAACTCAGTTGAATTGAATCCTCCCAAGATTAATGTATTCTTCCAATTCTGCAGAGTCCAAAATTGACTACAATAATAATAATCTTTATTATTGTCACAAGTAGGCTTACATTAACACTGCAATGAAGTTACTGTGAAAATCCCCTTGTCGCCACATTCCAGCGCCTGTTCGGGTACATAGAGGGAGAATTCAGAATATTCAATTCACCTCACAAGCACGTATTTCGGGACGTGTGGGAGGAAACCGGAGCACCCGGAGGAAACCCACGCAGACACGGGGAGAACGTGCGGACTCCGCACAGACAGCAACCCATGCATCGAACCTGGGTCCCTGGTGCTGTGAAGCAACAGTGCTAACCACTGTGCTACCAGGTCTTCAGACTGAGACCTGGCCAAGGGTTTCCACAACTAAAAGATAACTTGCTCCCTCTGAATTGCAGCTCCTTGGAGATCCAAGCCAACATTTTATTATATTAAAGGCACAATATAAACATACATTGTTGTGCACCAGCTTCTTATGATTTGTGTACCTTGACAGAGACATTTCCAAGAATCCTAATCTCTTGTATTAAAGAAAATGTTTCCACTTTATCTTGTGTTTATCTTCTTTTAGCTTGATAACATCTCTTAACCGTGTGTGCTGACAATGCTCAAACTTTTGCCTTTTATAGTTTGGAGTGATTTTGCATTGTGCCCAAATCATTTTTGTATGTTCCCCATTTGTTTACTCATTAACAACTCAGTCCACGCCAACGACAACAGGGACTGAAGGCGGTAGTCAAGGGAGAGTTAATCTCCATCAGGGCTCACAGTGAGAAGAGAGAGGGCAGGGAAAGGGAGAGGTTAGTGGGGGAGATCCGAAGGGTAGACAGGTGATATGCAGAGGCCCCTGAAGAGGGACTACTCAGGGAGAGGCGAAGTCTCCAGATGAAATTCGACCTGTTGACCACAGGGAAGGCAGAGGCACAGTGGAGGAAAGCACAGGGGGCGACGTATGAGTATGGGGAGAAGGCGAGCTGGATGCTGGCACATCAGCTCCATAAGAAGATGGCAGTGAGGGAGATAGGTGGAATCAAGGATGGCAGAGGAACTACGGTGCGGAGTGCGGTGAAAGTAAATGAGGCATTTAAGGCCTTCTATGAGGAGCTGTACAGATCTCAGCCCCCAGCGGGGGAAGAGGGGATGCAACGATTTCTGGACCAACTGGGGTTCCCGAGGGTGGAGGAGCAGGAGGTGGCTGGTTTGGGGGCGCCAATTGGGTTGGAGGAGCAGATTAAAGGACTGGGGAGCATGCAGGCGGGGAAGGCCCCAGGACCAGATGGGTTCCCGGTTGAGTTTTACAGGAAGTACGCGGACCTGTTAGCCCTGTTGCTGGTGAGGACTTTCAATGAGGCAAGGGAAGGGGGGACCCTGCCCCCGACAATGTCCGGGGCGATGATCTCTTTGATTCTGAAGCGGGATAAGGACCCACTGCAATGTGGGTCGTATAGGCCGAGTTCGCTCCTTAATGTGGATTCTAAGTTGCTGGCAAAAGTGCTGGCTACGAGGATTGAGGACTGTGTCCCGGGGGTGATTCACGAGGACCAGACGGGATTTGTAAAGGGCAGGCAGCTAAACACCAATGTGCGGAGGCTCCTAAACGTGATTATGATGCCATCGGTGGAGGGAGAGGCGGAGATAGTGGCAGCTATGGACGCGGAGAAGGCCTTTGACCGAGTAGAGTGGGAGTATCTCTGGGAAGTGTTGCGGAGGTTTGGGTTTGGGGAGGGGTTTATCAGTTGGGTTAAGCTCCTATATAGAGCCCCGATGGCGAGTGTCGAATCGGCGGAGGTCGGAGTATTTTCGGCTGTATCGAGGGATGAGGCAGGGGTGCCCCCTGTCCCCCCTGTTGTTTGCATTAGCAATTGAACCTTTGGCCATGGCATTAAGGGAGTCCAGGAAATGGAGGGGGGTGGTCCGAGGGGGAGAGGAGCATCGAGTGTCGCTGTATGCAGACGACCTGTTGCTATATGTGGCGGATCCAGTGGAGGGGATGGTGGAGGTCATGCAGATCCTCAGGGAGTTTGGGGACTTCTCGGGCTATAAGTTCAATGTAGGGAAAAGTGAGCTCTTCGTGGTGCATCCAGGGGACCAGGGAAGAGGGATAGACGACCTACCGTTGAGGAGGGCGGAAAGGATCTTTCGGTACTTGGGGATCTAAGTAGCTAGGAGTTGGGGGCCCTGCATAAACTTAATTTGACGCGGCTGGTGGAGCAGATGGAGGAGGACTTCAAACGATGGGACATGTTGGCACTCTCGCTAGCGGGCAGGGTACAGTCGATTAAAATAATGGTCCTCCCGAGGTTTCTTTTTGTGTTCCAGTGCCTTCCTATTATGATCACCAAGGCCTTTTTTAAGAGGGTAGGCTGGAGCATCATGGGTTTTGTGTGGGCAGACAAGACCCCGAGGGTAAGGAGGGGGTTTCTGGAGCGTAGTAGGGACAGAGGAGGGCTGGCGTTGCCGAATCTGGGTGGCTACTATTGGGCAGCCAACGTGGCGATGATCCGTAAGTGGGTGATGGAGGGAGAGGGGGCAGCATGGAAGAGGTTGGAGATGGCGTCCTGCAAAGGAACGAGCCTGGGGGCGCTGGTGACAGCACCGCTGCCGCTCTCGCCGACAAGGTACACCACGAATCCGGTGGTGGCGGCAACGCTAAAGATCTGGGGGCAGTGGAGATGACACAGGGGTGTGATGGAAGCCTCGGTGTGGTCCCCGATCAGAGGTAACCATCAGTTTGTCCCAGGAAGGATGGACGGGGGTTTCAGATCTGGTATCGGGCAAGGATTAGAAGAATGGGGGACCTGTTCATCGATGGGACGTTTGCAAGCTTACGGGCGCTGGAGGAGAAGTTTGGGCTCCCCCCGGGAAACGCTTTCAGGTACATGCAAGTGAGGGCGTTTGTGAGGCGACAGGTGAGGGAATACTCATTGCTCCCGGCACAGGGGATTCAGGACAGGGTGATTTCAGGAGTATGGGTCGGAGAGGGCAAGGTGTCGGCGATATATCAGGAGATGAAAGAAGAGGAGGAGGCTTTGATAGAGGAGCTGAAGGGCAAATGGGAGGAGGAGTTGGGGGAGGAGATTGAAGAGGATCTGTGGGCTGATGCCCTAAGTAGGGTTAATTCCTCTTCCTCATGTGCCAGGCTCAGCCTGATACAGTTTAAGGTTATTCACAGAGCGCATATGACAGGGGCGAGGCTGAGTAGGTTCTTTGGGGTGGAGGACAGATGTGGGAGGTGCTCAGGAAGCCCGGCGAATCACGCCCAAATGTTCTGGTCGTGCCCAGCACTGGATGGGTTCTGGAGGGGTGTTGCGAGGAATATGTCTAAGGTGGTGAAAGTCCAGGTCAAGCCAAGTTGGGGGCTAGCACTATTTGGAGTGACGGACGAGCTGGGAGTGCAGGTGGTGAAAGAGGCCGGTATCCTGGCCTTTACGTCCCTGGTAGCCCGGCGGAGGATCTTGCTATTGTGGAAAGACGCGAAGCCCCCCAGTGTGGAAGCCTGGATAAATGACATGGCAGGTTCATCAAGCTGGAGAGGATAAAGTTTGCTTTGAGAGGGTCTGCGCAGGGGTTCTTCAGGCGGTGGCAACCGTTCCTAGACTATCTCGCGGAGCGTTAGATGGAGGTCGGTCAGCAGCAGCAGCAACCCGGGGGGGGGGGGGGGTCTCTTTGGGGGGAGGGGGTATATGGGGGGGGGGGGAAGGGGGTTTTCCTAGGGGCACTTGAAAAAGGAAAAACATAAACATATGGGAAAGTCAATATGTGCGGGAGGAACCCATTGTACAAGTTCTGTATTATGGTGGATTGATATGTTTATGTCCTGTTCTGTTACTTTTCTTTTCTTTTTTTGTTACGTGGGGGGGTTTGAATGGTTGAAAATTTTTGTTATAAAATTCTGAATAAACATATTTTTTTAAAAAACTCAGTCCACTTTACTGTGGTCAACTCATTGCTCACCTCTTTGAAGTTTATCCTTCTTCAACATAAAGCCTTGGACACTTGACTTCTGCCTTTCAAACCTGATATCAAATTCAGCCTTCCAGTGAGAAAGTTGCTGGATATTTAATTGCTTTTGATAATTCATTCCTTTAAATGCCAAGACAATCACCAAGCTTCCCACTGAGCCCTCTCCGGTGATGTGACATTCTGTCTGAAGGAGTGAGACCAAAAGTGGGCCGAGTGCCGAAGAGCTGGGCTCGCTGGCACCAAAACGTCATTGCCACTGGGGAACGGAGACAAGCTAAACCGGGTTGCTGCGACCGATTGTTTTTCAGAGGTTTCAATGGAAAGTGTTAATAGTGAAACATGAGGACAGCAGAATTAGCTGTGGGATGAGCGCCACATTCGATTATCTTCCTGCTGGCCATCATCTCCACCCACAGGTAGAGAATGTGAGATATGAAACCCGGAAGGCGCCCCAGTGTGTGTATCGTACCGTGCTCACAGACTGTTACTGATGGCGTAATGCTCAGATGCTATAGAGTGTAATTAAAAACTCTCTTCATTTGTAAATGTACTCCAAGTCTGATAAATATTAAAGTTGTATAGTAGAATGTCAGGTACCAGGATGTACCTGACATTTATGTATCAGAGTTTATGTACTGATTTTTTTTTTAAGTTAGTTTTGTCAAAATAGATACCAACTTGACACCAGTAATTTATATTCTCTTTCATCTGACCCATGTGTTTGGAATGGAATTCTGTTATCAGTGTTCGGCACCTCTCAAAGCAACACAGATCTCTATTCTGTGCCTGCCTACATGGCAGCAAACACTCCCTCTTCATTCATCTGCACTGTCTCCTACCTCAGTCTTGGAGGAGTCACTCTTGGTTGGAATTTGGTGAACCGTTTACAGGCCCCAATGGAGAATGCTAAATTATTTTATACACCATCAGATCTCCTGTGGCGTTGGCTATGCTTTGTGGGAAGAGATGGCTATTTAATAGCAATAGAGTGGTTATCAGCAGAGTGTGACAGGGAAACTGTTCCAGGAAGTAACTGTGCCACCTACAGGAAATGCGCACGTTTCAAGCACGGATGTTTATATGTTACCAAATGGCTTCGATTTTCATGGTTCTGGTGAAGCAACGGATATTTCAAATCAAAGAACAAAGAACTATACAGCACAGGAACAGGCCCTTCGGCCCTCCAAGCCTGCGCCGACCATGGAACCTGCCTAAACTAAAACCATATGCACTTACGGAGTCTGTATCCTTCCATTCTCACCCTATTCATACATTTGTCTAGATGCCCCTTAAATGCTGCTATCATTCCCACTCCCACCACCTTCCCAGGCAGCACGTTCCATGTACTTTCCACCCTATGTGTAAAAAACTTGCCTCGCACATCTGTTCATAGAATTTACAGTGCAGAAGGAGGCCATTCTGCTCATCGAGTCTGCACCGGCCCTTGGAAAGAGCACTTAAGCCCAGACTTCCACCCTGTCCCTGTAACCCAGTAACCCCACCTAACCTTTTGGGACACTAAGGGCAATTTTATCATGGCCAATCCACCTAACCAGCACATCTTTGGATGCACTCTTTCCTAGGGTAGGAAAGTTAAGTACTGGGGGACATAGGTTTAAAGTGCGTGGGGGAAAGTTTAGGGCAGCAAGATTCTCTAACACCTTCTAGACTGCAGCACTCCCTCACGACTGCACTGACAACATAGATAATTTGGTCAGGTCCTGGAACAGGGCTTGGACCCATGATTTGATGACATAGGGCAGACAGTGTGGCAAGGCTGGGTTACCCTAGTCTTCAGAGAAGGGGAGAAAATTGGAGAAAATCAATCTTATCAGAAAGATGCCCCTTAAATACTAGTCCCAGTATTTTTTTGCTGCATAGTGTTTTTCTTTATTTTTTTCCCCCAATTAAGGGGCAATCTACCTACCCTGCACGCCTTTTTGGGTTATGGGGATTGTCATGATACGCACTCATGCACATAATGAGGTAAAGACAGGCAGTGACAGACACCCAGGTTAGCCAATCAACACACAGGACAGAACTCGTCCAATCACCAGACAGAACGCTAGAGGGGGGGTTTCCTACTATAAAACACACGAGGCATCAGCACTCCGCCTCTTTCCACGGGTGACAACTGTAGTGACAGTCAGGGTGTATATATCAGTTAGCACCTTCTACACGTGGCTCAGAGCTAGTCTGGTCTAGTTAGTTAGAGTTAGCACACTGAGAGTAGTAGAGTGTCAACCCACAGCAAGCTGTGTGCGTTGTTACAGAAGTTCAATAAATCGTATTGAACAACATCTAAGTTTGGTGTCTGCTTTCCAGTACAACTGCATCCAGTTGCATTCCGTGTTACCCCAGGGTGAATAACACAACAGGGATGAGACCCACACAAACAGGGGGAGAATGTGCAAACTCCACACAGACAGTGACCCGGGGGCTGGGATCGAACCCGGTTCCTCGGTGCCGTGAGGCAGCAGTGCCAACGACTGCGCCACCGTGCTGCAGTGTTAAGGAAAAAACACTCGCATTTTTGTAGCACTTTTTTTTACAACCCCAGGACATCCCAAAACGCTTTCCAGCCAGTTAACTGCTTAAGAATTGTAGTCACTGTGTAACCTAGGAAACTAATCTGTGCACAGCAAGTTCCACAAACAACAATGAAATAATGACCAGATAATATGTCTTAGTGATTAGCTGTGAGGTAAATACCCGTCAGAATACCAGAAAAACTAGCCCAGCCATTAAAATAGTGCAATGCGATCTTTTACTTCCAACTGATAGGTTTCTTGGTTCAGCTAAAAGACAAACACCTCTGACAATGAAGCACTCAGTACTGCATTGGAGTGTCAGTCTTGATTGTGCGCTCAACTCTCACGAGTGGGATTTGAATCCTCCTGACTCAGAGATCAGAATGCCACTCTTCATCCTGCATGGTGATAATTAATACAATACATAATCATACAGTGTGGGCTCTTTGATCCTTTCTGATTTTACAGAGAGCTTTGTTTCCTTAAAAATGCTAGCTGGATATGTGTCCTGTCTTGAGGTCCTGCTACCGCGTCAAAGCTTCCAAAGAAACCCGAGTGGATCGTTTCAATAATAACAGGCAATTGGAAACCACATTCTCTCCTACCACCCACTGGGGGTTTCAGGCAGTGCTAAAGAGCATGCCCAAAATGAACAGTTTATCGATTTATAATAATAATAACAATCTTTATTGTCACAAGCATGCTTACATTAACACTGTAATGAAGTTACTGTGAAAAGCCCCTAGTCACCACATTCCGGCACTTGTTTGGTAACACAGGGGGAGAATTCAGAATGTCCAATTCACCTAACAGCACGTCTTTTGGGGCGTGTGGGAGGAAACCGGAGCACCCGGAGGAAACCCACGCACACACGGGGAGAACGTGCAGACTCCGCACAGACAGTGCCCCAAGCCGGAAATCGAACCTGGGACCCTTGAGCTGTGAAGCAACAGTGCTAACCACTGTGCTACCGTGCTGCCCACTCAGATACACCATAACTGAGCAGTCCTCGTTCAGCAGCTTGCTGACAATCATTAATTCTACTTCACATCCAATCTCATGCATTAAATGTATCATGATTAACATTGTGGCCTGTTCGATGGATCGTTGCCTTGTGTTTCACCCTCATCACTGAGCCTCGAGCCTTCCTGCCTTGAATCTGATTGTGATCCTGGTCTTAGTTAAATTAACTGCCCATTGTCATGATATGGAAACATGCAACCAATGAACACTCAGAATAGGACACAACCAATGGGCAGTCAGGACACTGAGAGGTGGCATCACCACAAGGGGGCATGACATAAACACTATAAAAGGGATGAGGCACTCACACCCTGCCTCTTTCCACAGACAGACAGCTAGAGAGTTAGACAGGGTTGATCAGCAGCATCACACCCCAGCACGGGGCTTAGAGCAAGCTGCTACAGTTAGACTGAGTTACTACAGTTAGATTAGCAGAGAGTCGAACTCATTTGAGGACTGTGTTAATAGTTCAATAAACACGTTGAACTCATTTCAGTGTCTGGAGCCTCCTTTAGTTAAGACTGCATCAAGTAGCAGCCTGTGTTATCCGAAGCAGCATAACACAACACTCATTGGCTTCTCTTTAAGTCCATCCCTAGCTGGTTGAGAGCAAGGGGAAAATAAAAGAAGTCTTTGAACGTATTAATGGAACTTGTGATTCGTACAACTTCCAAAAAGAAATAGATCGATTGTGGGTCCAGGATAAATAAGGGAGTCAGGCACGGTACATCCACAAAGGAGTTGAGACTGGGTGTGAGTTCTGAGATGACTGAGTGAGTTCGCAGACTGAATGATCATCACTCATTCCAATCTCCTTATCTCTTTAACTCCACCAGATGCCAATGAAATACCCCATTTAGTGGACTTTGGAATTGTTTGGAGATGTTTAATGTCGATGATTAATTGTTGAGGTTTTCATATGTTATTAGTCATGGCGATGCCTCCTTAAAATACCACATTTAAAAATGTATCATTAATGTTCAATACATTCCACTTCGAACATTTCAAATCCTCGAATCACTACAGTGCAGAAGGAGGCCATTCGGTTCATTGAGTCTGCATCAACCCTGCCCCCTACCTAGGCCCACGCCCCCACCCTATCCCCGTAACCCAATCTAACCTGTTTTGGACACTAAGGGGCAATTTATCATGGCCAATCCACCTAACCGGCACATCTTTGGACTGTGGGAGGAAACCGGAGCACCCGGAAGAAACCCACGCAGGCACGGGGAGAAAGTGCAGACTCCGCACGGACAGTGACCCGGGGCTGGAATTGAACCTGGGACTCTGGGGCTGTGAGGCTACAGTGCTAACCACTGTGCCGCCGTGCTGCCCCGCTAACCCACTCTGTCACCATGCTGTCCCGTCCAATTTGGACAGTTTCCTCAGCCCATCCAAATAGAGACAACTTACAGATGCTATGAAGAAGCAGAACCTGACCAAAAGACTAGAACTGTCAAAGACAATAGGTCTGGTAAGCAACAAAACATATTAAAATGTGGATAAAGATCGCCCCCGTTAATGTGCATGATGTCAAATCCATTATGCCATGTGTTGCCCATCTTGGGTTACCTTGTCAAGGTCAAAGCCAAGCAGTTCTTCCTGCAGGACTGGGCAATACCACAGCTCAGCTCCTACAGTCAATAGTCACGTTGATGGTCCCAGGGGCCATCAGTCTGGTCAGGAGGAAATCATTTGTCTTCCTCCGGCCTGGGTATTCTGCTGCAGGGGCCAACTTCGCTATCTCCCAAGTTATTGAGGTGGTGGGTGGGCACCTACTCGTTGCAGACGTACTCTACAAGAATGCTCCACTCCGTTGTATTCCCTGTCTCAAAACAACAGTGAGTGGCTGGTTGTCCTTCAGCAGCTTCCACTGCTGCTGGCCACTTCCAGGCCGGCGAGTTCAACTGCACCATCGATACAGCCAAACAATCCAGCAGCCCCGACGGCAGACTGGGCCACGTCCAGACTCCTGAGGCCAAGCTTCACTATGTCTTCAGCAACCCTGCAGATGGAAGCGGAATAGGGAAAGGGAGGAAATTAGAAATGGGCGACCCATTTCACTGTGGAATGGGGGCTATAAAATTCAGTCCTAGGCCATCGCCAATCAAGTCAGGTCAGCTTGGGAGATGATGATCCACCCTAACCAGACCTGCTCTGTACCAGGCAGTAAGGTCTCTGATAGTCTCACGCTATTCAGGGATGCGATTGCCTATGTGCAGGGCAGGAAGGTGGAATCTGCCCCATCAGCCAAACAGAATATCGCACACCTACATGATGGATATGGTCTCCAAAATGGGATTTGATGAGGGAATCCGCAATTGGATCCAGCTGCTCTACATAGACATCAGCAGCGCAGTTTCAACGGGAAGCTGAAATCTTTCCAATGGAATCTGGAGTCAGGCAGGTCTGCCCTCTCTCTCCTGTTTGTGTGTTGTACGGAACCCTTTGTTGAATGCATCAGGAAGGATTCGGGCATAAAAGGAGTGATGATCCGAGGCAATGGAGGCACTCAAGTCAAAGCCTCTCCGTCCATGGATGATGTCACTATCTTCTGCTCAGATCCATTGTCAGTGCACAGACTGATCAACATTGTAACCAGTACAGACTGGCCTCAGGGGCCACGGTCAATCGTGACAAGAGTGAGGGCATGATCTTCACGAACTGGGCTGACCGATCCCTTGTCCCCTTCACCGTCAGGTCAGACAGCCCGAAGGTGCTGGGGGTATGGTTCAGGGGGACCATGGCATGGGTTAGAAACTGGAAGGAGCAAGTAGGTATGAACCAAAAACTGGGTATGTGGGAGAGACACTCCCACTCCATTGCAGGTAAGAACCTGATCATGAGAGGTGAGGCACTCTGTGTCACTGTACTATTCACACACTGTACTGTGATCACCTGAGCTATTTCCCACTTCATCTGGGGGTCATAAATGGATCGTGTTCGAAGGGACGCGATGTACAAACCTCTAGATAAAGGGAAAAATGTGCCCAACATTACCCTAATCCTGATGGTCACCTTTGTGCGTGGCTGCACCAAACTGTCCATAGACCCTCGGTATGCAATCACCAAGTGTCACTACGTGCTGAGGTTCTACCTGTACTTGGTGTTGTGAAGGACGGGTCCGGTCTAGCTGCCGCGGAGCGCTGCAAGTAGTTGAACCGTGCTATATCACCTGTCCCTCATGGAAAAATTGATGCAGAGAAACACCTTTGACCACCTGTCCATCAGGCAGTGGTCTGCACATAACATCCTCGAGGTCCGTTGGGAAAAAGAGATGATGGATCCTGTCGATGGTTCTCTGAGCAGACTGTCAAGGCCATTTGGCAGAATGCCTCATCGCCAGAACTTTCAAACAAGCACCAAGACCAAGCTTGGGTTGGTGATGAGAAAGGCCCTCCCCTTCCTACATGCCCAGAGTCTCACCCCATCCACACGTTGCCCTTGAGTTAGCTGTGGTGGGGAAGAGACCGTGTCGCCTCCTTGTGGAATGTGCCTTTGCAAAGAAGGTCTCGAGAGAGGTGAGCTGGCTTTTGTCGAGGTTCATCGCGAGCAGTTCCGTGACACCGGACTCTGCTCTATGGGCTGTTCCCAGGGACGTACACCAAGACAGACATCAACTGTTGCGGGAAGCAGTGGGTTAGAACTGTGGCCTCACGGAACCGAGGTCCCAGGTTCGATCCCGGCTCTGGGTCACTGTCCGTGTGGAGTTTGCACATTCTCCCCGTGTTTGCGTGGGTTTTGCCCCCACAATCCAAAAATGTGCAAGCGAGGTGGATTGGCCACGCTAAATTGCCCCTTAATTGGAAAAAGATGAATTGGGTACTCTAAATTTTTTTTTAAACTGTTGCGGGAGATCATCAGTTTGGTGAAAGAAGTTCTTTGGTCCGCCTGAATATGTTGGTCTTCAGTGAAGAGAGTTGTCTCCGACCCAGTGTTGCAGACCGGAACATTCCAAAGCCCAGGACTACGTCCTGAGGGATTCAGTAAAGCCTGGGGCAGCCGCTGCAGAGGTGCAACCGGGGAAGGTCGCTGTCTAAGACTTTTCAGCCATAGTGAGCTGAGGGGAGGGGAATTGTATAGAACCCCCTCGGGTTGTGTGACTCACACTGAATGTATACAGTGAATATAACATGTATCACAATGGTACTGAACCGGCTCAGAGAGCAACATGAACTGTGTAGAAAACCTGAATATTATTGCACTTTGTGTGACGGCCATTTTGAAATGTTTGTAATATTCTTTCAGAAATTTTACAAATATAGTATATTTTTGCAAAATAAATCTCTGACGTACAACGGGATCTGGGTGACCTGGTCCATGGATCACAAAAAAGGTATTATGCAGGTGCAGCAAGTCATTAAGAAGGCAAATGGAATGTTGTCATTGTTGCAAGGGGGAATGGAATATAAAAATACAGTCGGGATGTTTTGCTACAGTTGTACTGGGTTTTGGTGAGACCTCACCTGGAATACTGAGTACAGTTTTGGTCTCCTTCTTTAAGAAAGGACATAATTGCATTAGAAGCGGTTCAGAGAAGGTTCATTCGACTGATTCCTGGGTGGAGGAGGGGGGGGTTATCCCACGAGAAAAGTTTGGACAGGCTGGGCCTGTAGCCATTGGAATTTAGAAGAATTAGAGATAATCTTACAGAAATATTATAAAAGATCCTGAGGAAACTTGATAGGGTGGGTTTTTCCACTTGCTGGAGAGACTGGAACTGGAACTGGGGACAGTTTAAAAATAAGGGTCTCCCATTTAAGACAGAAATGAGGAGAATTTCTTTCTCTCAGAGGGCCTGTGGAGCTCTCTTCCCCAAAGAGCGGTGGAAGCTGAGTCATTGAATATTTTTAGTGGTAAATAGATTCTTGAATAACAAGGGAATCAAAGATCATTGGGAGTAGGCAGGAAAGTGTCGTTGACACCACAATCAGAACAGCCTTGATGTTTTTATAAATTTAGAGCACCCAATTATTTTTTTTTTCCCAAATAAGGGGCAATTTAGCGTGGCCAATCCACCTGCCCTGCACATATTTGGCTTGTGGGGGTGAGGCCGATGCAGTCACGAGGAGAATGTGCAAACTCAATGTGGAATGTGCAAACATGGGCAGCACGGTAGCATTGTGGATAGCACAATTGCTTCACAGCTCCAGGGTCCCAGGTTCGATTCCGGCTTGGGTCGCTGTCTGTGCGGAGTCTGCACATCCTCCCCGTGTGTGCGTGGGTTTCCTCCGGGTGCTCCGGTTTCCTCCCACAGTTCAAAGATGTGTGGGTTAGGTGGATTGGCCATGATAAATTGCCCTTAGTGTCCAAAATTGCCCTTAGTGTTGGGTGGGGTTACTGGGTTATAAGACCATAAGACATAGGAGTGGAAGTAAGGCCATTCGGCCCATCGAGTCCACTCCACCATTCAATCATGGCTGATTTCAACTCCATTTACCCGCTCTCTCTCCATAGCCCTTAATTCCTCGAGAAATCAAGAATTTATCAACTTCTGTCTTAAAGACACTAAACGTCCTGGCCTCCACCGCCCTCTGTGGCAATGAATTCCACAGACCCACCACTCTCTGGCTGAAGAAATTTCTCCTCATCTCTGTTCTAAAGTGACTCCTTTTTATTCTAAGGCTGTGCCCCCGGGTCCTAGTCTCCCCTGCTAATGGAAACAACTTCCCTACATCCACCCTATCTAAGCCATTCATTATCTTGTAAGTTTCTATTAGATTGTCCCTCAACCTCCTAAACTCCAATGAATATAATCCCAGGGTCCTCAGGCCTTCATCGTATGTTAGGCCTTCCATTCCTGGGATCATCCGTGTGAATCTCCGCTGGACCCGCTCCAGTGCCAGTATGTCCTTCCTGAGGTGGGGGCCCAGAATTGCTCACAGTATTCTAAATGGGGCCTAACTAATGCTTTATAAAGCTTCAGAAGTACATCCCTGCTTTTATATTCCAAGCCACTTGAGATAAATGACAACATTGCATTTGCTTTCTTAATTACGGACTCAACCTGCAAGTTTACCTTTAGAGAATCCTGGACTAGGACTCCCAAGTCCCTTTGCACTTCAGCATTATGAATTTTGTCTCCGTTTAGAAAATAGTCCATGCCCCTATTCTTTTTTCCAAAGTTATGGGGATAGGGTGGGGGTGTTAACCTTGGGTAGGGTGCTCTTTCCAAGAGCCGGTGCAGACTCGATGGGCCGAATGGCCTCCTTCTGCACTGTAAATTCTATGATAATTCTATGAACTCCAGACGGACAGTGATCCGGGGCCAGGCTAGAACCTGGGTCCTCAGCGCCATGATGCAGCAGTGCTAGCCACTGCACCGCCGTGCCACCCACAGATCAACCATGATGATATTGAATGGTGGAGGAGGCTAGAGAGGCCGAATGGCCTATTCCTGCTCCTAATACATTTGTTCATGTGTGCTCAGATCAGTTTTATCCATTGGGTAATAGAGTTATTCCTCAGCTCGCCACCAAGTACACTGTGTGGGTGAGACAAGGTGATTGAATCTGGTGACGGTAAGAAATCCAGAAAAAGTCAAAGTTCTGTTTCAATCATATTCCTAACCACGGGATTGAACCTTAAGTGAACACGTTGCTGAAGCTAATGTAATTCTGGCTAGTCCAAGTGCAATGAACGTGTCCAGTGATTTCTGTACAGGAATGTCTTGTACATAAAAGATTTATGGGAATGAACACTTACGTAATTTGCAGAAACGTTTGAATAATATTGCTTTGCAAATGAATGCTTCCCATTAACATAAATGGCATAGCCGATTAATTTCACTTACTTCACAAATAAGGATGGATGCGAGCATTACAAACTTCAGTAAGATGCAATATACACATGCGCATCTGACAGAAACGTTCTAATCTCTCTAGCCAGAGGTTAAGTGCTTATTATTTTCCACTTGCACAAAAACAAACTAGCCTCTTTAATTTTTAATTGCTATTGACAGTGTCGGCAAATCCAGTACAAAGGTCACACCATATCTTCCAGCAAGTGTCCCTTTTGAGAATCAACAGTTTGGTGAAACTGGTGGCATTGATGCCTCCTGTTTCATGGGCATTTTGTGCACGAGGATAAATAGGTCCACCAACCTGAATCAGATACTTACTGTACCTACAAATGCCATGGTTTTCTAAGGTCCACTGAAATGGCCATCTATAACCCAAGACAAAAGCACTGGAAAGACAATCCGGAATTGTACCTCCGTCTCAAAGATGTTCTGTTTGTTATATTTTATGAAATGTCTTTGCCAAATGTAATATACACCATCCAGAATGCAATCAAAGAGTTGCTGCCATATTGTTTCCTGCCCCTAATGTCACTGCCCATGTAGTTTGGCCGCCCAGAATTACCCACACGAGCAGCATTTACATAGTCACGCATTGGTGGTGATTCTTTACTCTCATATTGTTCACATCACTGAAACTGCAGTGTTAATGATGATAATTCAAGCCCTGTTTCAGCGGGGCCTGGGGCTAAGCCAATGCAGAAAACATGTTTCTAAAACCTGGGTGGAAAACACATTCGACCTATATTGTACCTGTAAAACCTCAGATACTTTCAACCAGTTTACTTACTCAAAAGTTTTACCCAACTGCCCTTATTTGCGAGATGAACAAAGGACAACAGATTCATGGTTTAACACAATTTTATTCACAATTCTCTTACTCAACAAAGTATTACTCAGACTCACAGCTGAACTTTGGGTTTTACCCGCACGTAGTAAAGGAGGCTGACAGGCTACGATCACCCAATGTGGATGTCTTCTTGGGCAGCACAGTGGCGCAGTGGTTAGCACTGCTGTCTCACGGCGCTAAGGTCCCAGGTTCGGTCCCGGCTCTGGGTCACTGTCCGTGTGGAGTTTGCACATTCTCCCCGTGTTTGCGTGGGTTTCGACCCCACAACCCAACGATGTGCAGGCTAGGTGGATTGGCCACGCTAAATTGCTCCTTAATTGGAAAAAATGAATTGGGTACTCTAAAATTTTTTTTAAATGTGGATGTCTTCTCTGGGTTTGAAACCCAGGGTCCTTTCTTCTTTCGATGGTTGTGCCTGGGGGACACCCAGGTTATCATTGAGAATCTGTCTCATGTTCCTTTCTTTGTACTCAATGCTAGCATTGAGTCATAGGTATACACCCACCACTGGCCATTGTTCCATCCACACCCAACTTGTTAATGGGAAAGGCAGGATACTCCTGTTTATCCATGGTGATTCAATCAAGACTCATTGTCCTCTGAAACCCCTTGTCTGACCAGCCATCAGCTCATTAAGGAGTCTGATGGCTTCTTTTGTCAGTTCTTCGTCCTGCTGCAAAGTTGATCACCTGTGTCTGGAATTTTGTTACATATTCACAGCATGGTCTTCTTCTTTGGAGTGGGTAATCACAAAGTCCATATAGCAATAACAGGTTTATGCCTTGACTTGAGTGCTCTTGCAGATGGCCAGTGTCGATTCCAGCCAGGGCCTCACAAGACAGTTTCTGTTCATGGCCTGTGTGCATCTTCTCAGCCGGTTTTCAATATCAAACCTAATTTTAGAAGTTCGCCTTGAGAGAGGCGAGAGACAATTTGATTGTGTCAGAGGTTCAGTTAGTTAAGCGGGACCAAGACTTTCTTTGACACAGAAAGAGGTTCAGCACCTTGTTCTTTCCAATGCCTCTGGAGGAGTGTGTTTAAAAGTGAGAGGCAATTTCACCTCCTGCTGTCCCTGTGTGGTGCCTAAAAATGAGTTGTTTTCTCTGATTGCAGACACATCCTTACAGAAGTTGCTTTATAATTCCCAGAGGTGAACACTGACTGTATTAACTCAAATGAGAAGCTTCCATTGTCTTGTTCTACTTTAAGGTGGGGGAAATGTGAATATGCAAAGGGACTTCTGTTTTTTTAATATATATATTTAGAGTATCCAATTCATTTTTTTCCAATTAAGGGGCAATTTAGCATGGCCAATCCACCTCCCTGTACATCTTTGGGTTGTGGGGCCAAAACCCACGCAAACACGGGGAGAATGTGCAAACTCCACACAGGCAGTGACCCAGGGCTGGGATCGAACCTGGGACCTCGGCGCCATGAGGCAGCAATGCTAACCATTGCGCCACCGTGCTGCCCCTGGGACTCCTGTTTGAACCCAGGCGCTGCCCTTCGTTAGTTTCAGGTTAACCTGCCCCGTGTAACTCCAGCTTTTTCTGCCTGCATTTCCCACTCGGATTTTGTTTTTCATCCTTCTAGTTTTGCAATGGGCTTTTTTTGCCCCCAAAAGGATCGCAACAAGGAATTGAAAGATTTATTTCTGGGGGTTTGGCTTGAAATAGCGAAGGGTGCGTGGATCTTCCTTGGAAATCCTGTTAACCTGAGAAAACTCAAACTAGGGAAATGACCATGTCCCACCGTGGGGCTGAGCAATGGTCAGTGGACCAGCAGACTTGGGAAGTGAGAATAACCGAACCAGCCTGAGGCACGGGCCGAAGCTCCTTTGTCGGTGGAGTACCAGAATAGTTACTTATTTTACATTTTTTCTTTAGAGTCACACATGGATTGTTTGAGGGTGTGGTTTTCTTTGCGGCCCAGGGCGGGAGATGCCAGTCAGCACTCGCCAGTGAAGAGGCTCACCGGGAAAGACAACGTTTTCTCTGTGTGTTTGACGCTCTGAGTTGCGTCACTTCCACACTTGGATCAATCGGTTTAACCATTTGGAAGTCGGGCCGAATCAGGGTCATCCTGTTGGTTTTATTCAATGTACTTCCCAGTCAGTCCCGCAGGGTGTCCGAGGCTGGGCTCCCAGGCCAGGCCTGGTGGCTGCTCTCCTTCCGGTCCCCGCTTCCCCGCCCTCCGCCGCCAGTACTGCACTCACCGACACATTCCGTGGCAGGCCGTGGCACACTTGCAAGCCTTCCACGGTACATCAGTGTGCTGTGGTACACCGGCTGGGAACCACTGTAGAGGTAATATCATTGGACGAGTAATCCAGAGGCCCAGGCTAATGGGGACATGGGTTCAAATCCCATCAAGGTGGATTGTAGAATTTAAATACAGCGAATAAAATCTGGAACTGAAAATTAGTCTTGGTAATGGTGACCATTAAATTATCATTGATTGTTGTTAAAAACCCATCCTAGGGGCAGCAGGGTAGCGCAGTGGGTTAGCCCTGTTGCTTCACAGCGCCGAGGCCCCAGGTTCGATCCCAGCTCTGGGTCAGAGTCCGTGTGGAGTTTGCATATTCTCCTCGTGTTTGCTTGGGTTTCGCCCCCTCAACCCAAAGATGTGCAGGCTAGATAGATTGGCCACGCTAAATTGCCCCTCAATTGGAAAAAATTAATTGCATACTCTAAATTTATATTTAAAAAACCATCCTGTTCACTAATGTTCTTTAGGGAAGGAAACATGTCATCCTGGTCTGGTCTATATGTGACTCCACAGCAAAGTGGCTGTCTCTTAACTGCCCTCTCAAGTGCCCTGACTGCCCAGTAACAGAACTGCCCAGTTCAAGGCCAATTAGGAATGAGCAACATATCTTGCCAGTGACACCCACATTTCATGAAAGAATACAATTAAAACATCAGGTTAACCTTCTTAATTGTGGTATCCCTATATAGAATGAGCAAAGCATAGTGGAAACATGTATGAAGTTCTTGGCGAAGAATTCAACCAGAGACATTTAGTGCCAGATTCTTTAGTGCCTGCCGCAAGATCACATGTAAAGGTTGACTGACCTCAGGCGGAAATTTCTGGTCACCGGGCAGGCGCGGCCAGAGAATCCCGCCCTTAGAATTAGAGCTGCACGAGCAGTTTAACATGGATTCTTTATTTTTCTCTCGCAGACTCCCTCTGCTGGTACATGTGTATATGGGTAGCCTCAAGTAGATAAAATGCACAATGAAATTCTCAATGCACTACATTGCATTATGTTATTTCACAGGTGTTCCTTAAGCTTGGGCCAACAATCCAGTGATTTTGAGTTGAAATCCACTTAATCAAATTAGAGTTTTTGAAATTTCAAAACAAATCTTGTTATCAGTCATAGTTTGTCATCCTGACCTAGTCTGGCCTATTGGAAACTCCAGTCCCACACCAATGTGACAGACTAAACCAAAGGAAAAATAATGCAGATCTGGCATTAAATACAGAGTGCTGGAAATACTCAGCAGGTCAGACAGCGTCCAATGTGAGAGAAACAGCTTCCATCGGGCAGGAGATACAGAAGTCTGAGAACACGCACGAACAGACTCAAAAACAGCTTCTTCCCCACTGTCACCAGACTCCTAAATGACCCTCTTATGGACTGACTTAATTAACACTACACCCTGTATGCTTCATCCGATGCCAGTGCTTATGTAGTTATATTGTATATGTTGTGTTGCCCTATTATGTATTTTCTTTTATTCCCTTTTCTTCTCATGTACTTAATGATCTGTTGAGCTGCTCGCAGAAAAATACTTTTCACTGTACCTCGGTACACGTGACAATAAACAAATGCAATCCAATCCAACAGAGTCAACATTTCAGGTTGATGACCTTTCACCAGAACTGGCACAAGTGTTTAAGCGAGAACAAAATCAGGGAACGGAGACAGAGGAAGGGAAAGAGCAGAAAATGGAAGGTCTGTGATGGGGTAGGCTGCAGGAGTGATTCAATGACAAAGGGGATGATGACGTAAGGCAAACGGGGTTGTACTGGGATGAATAAAGAAACAAGAGATGGGTCTAGAGGAACTTCACTGGCACAGTGCAGGAGGCCAAGGACAGTAAAGTCAGACTGGGAGGGGGAAGGAGAATTAAAATGACGGATGTCTGGAAACACAGGATCACTCTTACTGCAAAGAAATCTCAAGTGTGTTTGGCCTCCCCAGTGTGGCGGAGGGTGCATTGTGAACAGTGGATACAATATACTCAATTGAAAGGAGAAGTAAATCACGGCCAACTATTATTTTACTGCCCTCTGAGTTGCTGAGCAAGTTGCTCAGTTGCATGAAACCATTAGCTGTGGCTCAAGAAAGCCCACTACCAATTTCTCAGGGAAAGTAGGGACAGAAGATAAATGTCAACAATGCCCATATCCTAAGTGGGTAATAACTGGTAACCCACGGAGTGCAAGGGCTCTTCAGTATGGGGGATATCTACCTGGCTCAAGATTCTCCTTGCAGTTCAATTACTTGCCCTAAGAAACCTCCAAACAGTAGCATCTCTGATTTTGAGCGAGTGTTGTTTGGATCTTAGCAAGTGAGAGAATGAGCTGCTGCAAAATAACGCGCTTTAGTGGCAGCATCAGTCATGGATTTATGTGGTGCCAGCAAACTAAGATTGGGCAGTGTTTCTTTTTAAAATTTAGAGTACCCAATTCATTTTTTCCAAAATTTAGTGTGGCCAATCCATCTTCCCTGCACATCTTTGGCTTGCGGGGACGAAACCCACGCAAACACGGGGAGAATGTGCGAACGAGATTGGACAGTGTTGGTGGAATGCGAGTAATGTGGGCCACACAGGGTAATAACGAATTAAATCAACATCTTGGCTAACTCTGCAGATAGACTGTTTTGTGTCACTCCTACACGGGATAGAATCTCCAGGTGCTGGAACCCACCTCATTGTGAAATATGCCTTACCTCAACTCCCACATTCATGGTTTATCTTGCTTGATTCTTTGCCAATTGTTATACACTTTCAAGGAGGTCAGCCTCATCTTTTTCCTTCATGTAGATACATGAGATTCTAAGATTAAATTTTTTTTTAATAGGGTATCCAATTCTTTTTTCTTTTAAGGGGCAATTTAGCGTGGCCAATCCACCTACCCTGCACATCGTTTTGGGTTGTGGGGATGAGACCCACGCAGACACAGGGAAAATGTGCAAACTCAAGATTCTAAGGTTTTTTCAACCCCCAATTGCTTGATTAAAATCCAGATGGCAGATCTGAAAAGCTTATGGTGGCGACTTTCAGTACAGGTTAGCCATGAGCAAGAAAGGGCAGCACGGTAGCACTGTGGTCAGCACAGTTGCTTCACAGCTCCAGGGTCCCAGGTTCGATTCCCGGCTTGGGTCAATGTCTGTGCGGAGTCTGCCTGTGGGTGCGTGGGTTTCCTCCGGGTGCTCCGGTTTCCTCCCACGGTCCAAAGATGTGCAGGTTAGGTGGATTGGCCATGCTAAATCGCCCTTAGTGTTCAAAAAGGTTAGGTGGGGTTACCGGGGATAAAGAGGATGGGGTGGAGGTGTGGGGCTTGGGTGGGGTGTTCTTTCCATGGGCCGAATGACCTCCCTCTGCACTGTAAATTCTATGATTCTATTAAAAAAAAGCAACGCGGGTGCAAAATATGGTGAGGATCGGGAACCGCCATTCTTGCCGGCAAGATCATGTTTCCCGATTATTGACCCTTCTAATCACGTTTTAATTTGATGTTTGAAGGTTCATTTGTGATTTGTTTAAGGCAGTACCACTTTAAGGGGCTGCTCCTTTTATTTAGTTCCCCAATGTATTTAAGTTAGTTTATTTGGTTTCCATCATAGTAGTTGGAGTCAATAGTTCATCTTCAGTTATTTGAAAAACCTTTTGTTACGTTTTGTTTTCACTTCAGCCCCACGCTCCTGCTCTATGGGCACACAGTGCCGAGAGGGAGGAGGGCCTCCTGGTGTTTCTGCTCCTGGGCCTGGTCAAACTTGCCATAATCAGGTCCAGGCAGTGGGCAACCTAGGGGGTAGTCTGATCCGATTGTCTGCCCCTCCAACCCTGCCACATTCATGGCCGGGTGTCCCTGGAAAGGGAGCATGTGGTGTTCACCATTGAGCACCTCCGTGCCCGGTGGGCACCGTAGGGTCTGGGGTGCTTTATCAACCCTTTTAATCACATTTCAGTTTGATGTTTTAAAAGAAACTTTAGAGTACCCAATTCATTTTTTCAATTAAGGGGCAATTTAACGTGGCCAAACCACCTACCCTGCACATCTTTGGGTTGTGGGGGCGAAACCCACGCAAACACGGGAAGAATGTACAAACTTCACACGGACAGTGACCCAGAGGCCGGGATCCAACCTGGGACCTCGGCGCCGTGAGGCAGCAGTGCTAACTCTCTGCGCCACCGTGCTGCCCCAGTTTGATGATTTAAGTTTCATTTGTTTTTTGCTTTTGTTTAGGGTAGTATCCCTTCAAAGGTCTGTCCGTTTGTTTAAGTTATTGTAATTGGTTCAATCAAAATAGTTGGTAGCTCAGCTGAACTCCAAGGCTCATACTCGTGTCCATATAACAGAGAGGTGCAAGGCGTTATGGTAAAGTCATTCATCGGTCACCCTGTTTTAGGCATGACGGGGGACGGCGTCTTGTTCTCCTGAGGTTAGAACGCAGGGCCATTGAATGCACTTAACTGCCTTAACGCCTCATCCTTGGGGGAGTTTCACGGCCCTCCCTCACGGAGGCTCTCAAGGGTCAAAACGCTTCAATCAGGTGGAGTTGAGAGGGACAACTGTGGGGAAGTGGCTATTGTTTGACAGGGGAGGAAGTGAGGCTTTGTGGAAAGGCGCTCACATAGGGGGATGTCCCAGATTTTTATACGGCTGTGGGTCAGGGCATTGGCAGGGGACCTCTGTTTCGATTCGGGAGAATCATGGAGCCAGTGGGGCTGGCAATTTTTTTTGATTGGCATTGAGCTGCAGCAGTCACCTTGACGTGCCGCTGCGTACGGCCAGGAACAGCACCCTGCAGAAGAGAGGGAGGAAGAGTCCGCTGATCTGGGAGAAGTGCCACAGATGGCAGAATATCGGAAGAAACAGTACCGGCCACAGGTATACTGCTGGAGAACTTCATACCTCCAAGTGCCAGAGGTCCAGAGAAGACTGTGGGGGAGGGTTGCCGCCTGTGTCAGGTGATGCCAGAGTCGGCACCACAGAGACTGGGAGATCACCCATTGCCTGTGACCCAGAAAGTCAGTGTCACTCTGAACATCTATACCAGCAGCTCGTTTAAGGGCTGCACGGGTGACCTGTTCAGCATCTCCCCGTCAGCAATGCACAAGTGCAAGGGCAGCATGGTGGCGCAGTGGTTAGCATTGCTGCCTCACGGCGCTGAGGTCCCAGGTTCGATCCCAGCTCTGGGTCACTGTCCGTGTGGAGTTTGTACATTCTCCCCGTGTTTGTGTGGGTTTCGCCCCCACAATCCAAAAAGATGTGCAGGGTAGTTGGATTGACCACGCTAAATTGCCCCTTAATTGGAAAAAATTAATTGGGTACTCTAAATTAAAAAAAAAAAAAGCATTGCACAACTGCATAAGGGAAGTCGCAGATGCACCATTTGCGACTACTCACATGTACATCCACTTGGTCCAGGCGAACCAGGGCCTTGGACTTCACCCGAATAGCTTGCATTCCCCAGATGCAGGGCGACATCAACTGCACCCATGTGGCTCGGGGTCCTCCATGGCAGCATATGGTGCCATTTGTGGACCGCAAAGAATACCACACCCTCAATGTTCAGATTGTGTGACCATGCGATGCGCATTATGTAGGTGTGTGCCCATTTCCCAGAGAGCATCCATGGTAATTACATCCTGGGACATTCGCAGATCCCAGCCATTTTTGAGAAAGAGCAGCTGCTGAAGGGTTGGCTCCTCAGGGACAAAGGGTATCCACTCAGCAGGTGGCTGATGACACCAGTGTGGGGGGCCACAAACATCTGTTGAGACTCATTACAACGAAGCTCAGACATCAACACATGTGCTGGTTGAGCAGGTGATTGGCCTGCTCAAGATAGACAGGTCGAGGGGAGTCATCCAATACAGCCCCCAGAAAGTGACCCACATCATATTTGTCTGCTGCGTTCTGCACAACCTGGCACAGTCACAGAGCGAGCAGCTGGACCAGGAGATGGAGGAGTGCTCAATTCCTCAGATGAGGAGTACGTCAAGGAAGGCAAGGCGCAACCTGTGGAAGAGGCAGAGGAAGGACTTCGGGCAATGACCAGGGCCTGCAAGGGGCTCAGGGACAGGGATGCTCACATAGCCACTTGTCTTGTGAACGTCCAGGACTAAGGTGCGAAGACCTCTCCCAACCGCTCTGCCATCCTCTGACCACTGTGGTGCCTCCGGGGCGTCACCGTGATAGCGGCAATATTCATGGGCAGAGCGCTAAAGTGATTGGCCGAACACTGCAAGAGAATGATGATGACTTGTGGTGAGGACAGAGCGATGGTCCTCTTATTCTCTGCAAAATGTCTGATGCCTGCCTGACAGAGCTGAACGGGGTGATCTAGGGGCTGAGATGCGGAATGACAAATCTCAGTTGGTACAGGGATGAAGCGCCATGTTTGCATGGGAGCATGGCGCCATGGCATAACATTGTGGAAGATCTGTATGGGTAAACAAAGCGATTTTTAATACAAGTGCGCTATTACAATGGTGACTTATCTTTACTAGTGTTGAGTTTCACCCATGCCCACAAGATTCCTATTGTTTCTTACTCTTCTTCACACTCCCACTACAGCTAGGGGCGGCTCACTTCCAGGCCGTTCCCGAGACGAGCTTGGCAGGTGATCCTGGGGGGGCCTTAGACCTTGAGCATCCAGGTCCATTTCGGCACTGTAATCGCTTTCACAGCCACAGCCTCCCAAATGGTGTTGGTGACCCTGCTTGCAGGATGTCTGCCCATTCACATCTGCCCGACACCAACCAGAGGTTTGGTGAGGGCTCCCTCTACAAAACATAGCACCATTTTCCTGACAGCCATCGCCAAAGGAGCGCCCCACTGATTTCAGAGATTAAGTTTTCCCAGGGCTAGCGAAGTAGAGTCAAGCTAAATCCCATTAGAAACAAATGTCACTTCAGTGATGGACAGATGCAACTCCTGCAGCTGTCACACTGATGTATCAGTCATAGATTGATGATGTACAAGTCAGATTTTGGTTCTCTCAATGCAAAGTTGCCTTGCACAAATTGCCTGCTTTACCATTTTATTTACATTCCTTGATTTCAATTACTGGGTAATTCAACTTCAACCCCCCCCCCGCAACTCCAACAAGTAATCAATCCAGAATTAACAGCAGACTGCATTAGCCATTATGGTAAACTTTATTTAAAGCAAAGATTTCTCACAGTGAAAGGACTTTGTTCTATGCCACTGCACCCCAAACCAGATATTTCCATTTTTTTTAAATGAACGTTTTATCAAGCCAATGTAAATTCATCACAAGATAAAATTCTTCTTTACTGATTGTACATAGAATTGTGATAAAATGGGAGCCTACAATCTTTTAAACATTAACCAGACCCAGTAATATTTTACTGTTCAAACAGATGGCACTCCCTGGAATATAATTAGGATTTGCGATTGAATTAGAAAGCTCTTGCAATTTGACATTGTGCAAATGACACTTCTATGGCAACACTGAAGAGAAACAAACAAAATAACACAACCCTAGATCTTTGTAATCTGATGTACCAGAATTGTTTTGTTTATTAATCTAAGCTGCATCATTTCCCATGGAAGTAATTTACTAAAATTTGGAATATTTATCCAACCATATCAGAGTTCATCGAGACCGGTGGCGAGCTGCCAGAACTGGCCTCAGTGCCCTGGATTAGGGAAAGGGATGATCGGGTAGGCAGCTCCAATTGACAGGAATTCCAAATGTCTTTGACCCGAAAGTGATCATAAGATGAGGCCAGAGTTGGCCTAGGTTCCAACGCTCAGCAACATTACCGCAGGCAATGTGCTCGTCCTTGGCCCAGAGTGTCAGCTGGAAGCTCGCCTCTGGGCCTCTGCCAAAGCCACTCTTAAACCAGCCAACCCAAGCTGTGGAATGCAAGCGCTCTCTCACCTGTTGGGTTAAAAATAAATTTTTTTTGCAGCCAGTTGGCAGACCAGCTGGAGTTAAAACAAAAGGCTTGCCGCAAATGTTGAGGTCAAGCCAGTGTTCTATTACTCCGCGGCACAGCGCAAGAGCAGTCTTCTGATAGCCACAGCAAGCTATTCACTACATTGGTCATCACAGCAAGGCAGCATTCACTCACACGCATATAGTTTCCATTAATATTCACTGGATAGTGATCAGAAGCGGAAACAGATTCACTGATTCTTTTTCTTCCACCAGTTCAGGGGCACATAGTTCAAATGCAGCACCTGCTCCAGCCAAGATCAGCTAACTTACCATAAGTTGGGAATCAAACTTGGGGTTGTTGGGTTTATTTGACTTAGAAGCTTCCGAAAGTGGCAGCGTTTCAAAATTAATTGCAATTCAATTGAGCAACTTATTTATATCCATTTTCAGCGGCAAGGTGGCACTTGACAGTGAATTAGAATTTCGACAGAACTTCAATTCATTATGAAGCACCCAGCAAGAGACAGGATACAATTGACATCTGCACCGGAACGAATACAAACAGATTTAGCACAACAGGCTTTCCAATCATTCATGAACAAATTACATCCCCTTACACTGCTTAGATTTGGGGCTTTAAGCAGCAAAGCCAATGGGATTTCCATATCACAAGCGTGTTACTGGCCACAGCACATATAACAAGTCAATGGCAATCATTTCGCAAACAGAATTACATATCTCCTTTCAACATTATTTGTTAATGGCTAGTCTGCCAGTAAATGCTTTTTGAGCATGCAGAAGATTGTGTAGAATTATGGTGTGTGGCAGATAGCATCAGACAGAGGGCAATACCCACATAATGAGACAAAATTGAAGGGTTTGGTAAGTGTACTGGGAACAATTAGCCCACGATCTATAGTGAATAATCTTGGTGCTTACAGGGAGGGGTGGAGTAGGCAGGAAGTCATTACCATAATTCTGAACCTTGCACAGAACTAGATGTGCTTTTTGTTTAGCCATCAGAAGGCTGGGATTTCTGGCAGGATTCTGACAAACCCGTCCCTGGGTCACTGTCTGTGCGGAGTTTGCACATTCTCCGTGTTTACGTGGGTCTCACCCCCACGACTCAAAAAGATGTGCAGGGTAGGTGAATTGGCCACACTAAATTGCCCGTTAATTGGGAAAATAAAAATTGGGCACTTTAAATTTATCAAAAAGGATTCTGACAGAAAGTTGATATTTATTAAATCTGTAGCACAATCATTAGCATATTCCCCATTCTTCTCCCAGTCATTCTCATTATGGAATGATACAGCACCAAAGGAGGCCATTCGGTCCATTGAGCCGGTGCCGGATATCAGTGAGTTACTCGATTCTCAGCTGGTACAGCACACATACAGAAGCAAAGTACGTTCTCCCACATAGAGAGACCATTAATCAGATCAGAATTATGGGTCCCATTACAGGCTGCACTGGTCAGAGTTTGTCCGCCGGCTATATACCTAACCGGAAGGGTTGCTAGATTGCGGATGAAAGCACTGAAGTTATCAAAGATCAATTCTCTTTAAAAAAAAAAAAAACGGATTAACGTGACATTTCACAGACCAGACTCAAATGTAATTTTCTTTGTTTCTATATTTCCTGCAATTATGAACTAAAAATGTAAGTCAGTAAATACCACTGTGCAGCATTGTTACAGAAATTGTGGCAAACTCTTCTGCCAAACCCCTTCAAAGTTCAGTATCAGGGCGTTCACATTCAGAAGAATTCTGCATCACAAGATATAAATCACAATTGCACATAATGGAAAACTAGATTTATAGGTGGTTACTGTTTAACAAAATATAAATCATTCACCTCATACAAATCCTAGGTACTCGCAAAATGCAAGCTGAGAGAGATTATCCCAATTTTACCAGCAGGTTTTATCAAAGAATTTTGTACCGCAACCACAAAGCTTTATTAGAAACTGTTAAAAGTCAGGGCCGCATGGTGGCACAGTGGTTGGCACCGCTGCCTCATGGTGCCGAGGACCCGGGTTCGATCCCGGGTCACTGTCCATGTGGAGTTTGTACATTCTCCCCGTATCTGTGTGGGTCTCACCCCCACAACCCAAAACGATTTGCAGGGAGGTGAATTGGCCAGGCTAAAATTGCCCCTTAATTGGAAAAAAAAAATTGGATACTCTAAATTTATTTTTAAAAAGCTATTTAAGGCACCCACTCGCCAAACAGAGCAGGCACAATGGCTATTCTCAAAATGTGGAAGACCTATAAATTTTCTCTCAGTGAAGGCAAGTACAATGTGCACCATATTTCCAGCCAGCTGCCCAGCAGTCCGTGGAACTTGACTAATAAGCCCATTCGGCAGATCAGAGTGGCGAACGGTAGGCGGCACGGTGGTGAGCACTGCTCCCTCATGGCTCCGAGGACCCGGGTTCAACCCGGCCCCGGGTCACTGTCCGTGTGCAGTTTGCGCATTCACCCAGTGTCTGCGTGGGTCTCACACCCACAACCCAAAGATGTGCAGAGTAGGTCGATTGGCTACGCTAAATTGCCCCCTTAATTAGAAAAAAAGAGCAGAGAACAGCATGGAGCTGTGAGAGGTCAATAGGCTACAAATGACAGTACCGAGCATGGGTCATATCTCACGTTTAAGGTGGATTACAGAATACAAAACAACTTTCTTTCAATTCACAAAGATCATTAACATTTTTCAAAACTTTTGGGTAAAAAAGAGGCAGTTAACCACAATTCTATCCCTGTAAAGACTGACCGCACGGGCCTGATCACTCTCAATGGGCAACTCTACAACAGGCTAAAAAGAAAATCAATAAAAAGCCAGAAACTGGCTTACAGAACACTGTCCAGCAGCCAACTTAACAGCACATCAAGTATACCAGGACATTCAAGACAACTTGGTATCGTCACTATTGGTGCACTTATTGATTTCTAAACCATACAGCTTCACTGATGGCAGTCAGGCATGTTGAGAATTACAGGTATAAATGTTTAGCTCCAAAATGGGTACCTTTCCTTGCGTATAGGTTATAGTCCAGAGCTTATACTGCATGGTTTATATTAGAACACACAGCTTTCATCAAATCACTTGTTATTAAATAACAAATCAATGGGCATTCAGTCCTCCTAAGAACCTGCAGACCCCTGAATTCTAGTGTCTCAAATGGTAAAATTCTGAGGTTTAGTTAGGATTTTTCAGCTTTTCTGTGCTGTTTTTATTTTGGGCCAGGGTTTGTTGTTTCTGTTTCTTCAGTGTTCTGTAGGCCTTAATGACCCTCTCCCGCTCCTCCAGCATTATCCTCTGACGAGCCATCGACATGGTGGGCTGCTTACCACACTGGATACCCTCCCTTCTTTCTGAGGCGCACTTGCTTTGCTGAATCAGTGATTTCAGAAGCAACTGTCTCTGGCCAGGCTGGAAAGAACAAACAAGTGATTTAGCGCAAAGCAAAGGAAAACATAAAAGCCTTCACCCAGCTGACAGAAGGTTAAACTTCAAAGCCGAATGCTTTGCATTACGATACCTGGGTTTGCATTCCCAAACCTTTGGGTTTGGTTAACTGATTTAGGAAGAGTTTAGTAACGTGCTTCCATCCTTGAAGTGTCAGCAATTCAACTGATAGGAAAGTCCCAAGCACATGGCAATAAAACTCCGCTACTCCCAGCAAACTATTTTTCCACCACAGTCTGTACTCGGAGTATTAAAATGTCCTATAATTATAATGATATGGCTGAATCATTTGTCTAAAAACATCATCCTCAAGTTCCTGTTCCTTGTTTGGTGGTTAATAGAACACTCCCAGTGCAACACTGCAGTCTCACGGTGCCGAGGTCCCAGTGAGAGTTTGGCTCAAGATGGATTGGAACTTTATGGGAAAACAAAATGTTAGATAAAGCTTTGTGTGCTGGAATGTCAAGACAGGCTTTTTGTAGCAAGCTGTAATCACTTCTGCTTTTGCACCAGACAAATTGCAGTAACGGCATTGGGAATGGTTGCTAGCTTTAAAGATAATTATAATTGAGCTGAAAGCACAGACAGAATGCGAGGGGGCTGTTCTCAGAAATGAAACAGTGTTAAAAGGTATATAAACTGCTGTTAGATGTATAGACTTTGGCTTGCTGTTATACCTCTCCGCGATACAGTGGTGTAGCTCCGGCCGAGAATAAACATACGATTAAGAAACTTGGTGTTCGATTGATTATTTCATCCGGACTGAAGGGAAACAAATTCACACCAGGTTCGATCCCGGCTCTGGGTCACTGTCCGTGTGGAGTTTGCACATTCTCCCCGTCTTTGCGTGGGTTTCGTCCCCACAACCCAAAGATGTGCAAAGTAGGTGGATTGAACACGCTAAATTGCCCCTTAATTGGAAAAATGAATTGGGCACTCTAAATTTATAATTTAAAAAAATTAAAAAAAGAACACTCCCAGTGCTGTGGATGATCCCTTGCTATTTCTGAGCTCAATCTAAAAGGATTCCGTTTGGGCCAGTATTCAATTTAAATCCTTATGTTTTAGTATGGTGATATAATCAGTGCTGCACGCTGTTGTTATAATTCACCTTCATGCTTAAGTACTGTTATTTCGCAATAAGGGTAATTGATAACTAGAGACTAAACAAACAAATCATTCCACCTTCTCCTTAAAGGTGTGATCTCGGATGTTCAGATTTCTCTGGACAAATATTATAATCTTATTTCTCCATCATGTGTCAATAACACTTTGTAAAATTCTCAGATCATAAATTCAGCCCAACGCAACTTGCAGTACTTAAGAGACAGCCATTCACCAAACATGCAAAAATTCTAATGGAAGACATCCTAGCTCGGTGAAAGAAAGCAAATGGTCTGATTGTTTCAGTATAGTTTTTGTAAATCCATCAGCAAGGGTGTTAATATGATGTGTATTAACACCCTTGCTGATGTGACATGGGTTATTAATTGGTTGGGAGGCAGGAGAGACTCGGGATAAAGGGAGTACACTCAATTATCATGATGGAACCACTGTTGTTTCCCCAGGGGTCTGAACTGGGGCTTCCCAGCTTTTCAGTATGTATATCAATCATTGGATGAAGGAATAGTGAGCAGTATATCCTAAGCTTGCAGAAAATTAAATTAGGAGTTACTATAAATTATGCAGAGCGGAGGAGAAAGTTAAAAAGGTTAGCGAAAAATGAGGTGAGTGGGTAAAATAATTAAACGATTTGAGCGGGTGGATGCAGAGAAGCTGCTTCCTCTGGTGGAGGAATCCAGAACAAATGGGCACAATTGTAAAGATAGAGCTGGACAATTTGAAAGCAAACGCAGGCATCGCGTTGTCCTGCAAACTGTCGGGGAAATCGGATTTTCTCTCCTCAGTGCCGCAGTCCCAGTGCTAACCACTACGCCGCATGCCGCCCCAACAAATATTTATTAGGCTACTTCAGTAATATTGTCAAGCGGTGGCAAAATGGAAGTGAGATACAGATCAATCATGATCTAATTAAATGGTGCAACAGACTGGAGCTTGAGGTCCGCTCCCTTCTGATTTAGAAGCAAGGCAATTTCCGCTGGATAACCAAACCAAATAAAGGGGTTGGCACTGTTTTTTCACAACTCCAGGGTCCCAGGTTCGATTCCCGGCTTGGGTCACTGTCTGTGCGGAGTCTGCACGATCTCCCTGTGTCTGCTTGTGTTTCCTCCGGGTGCTCCAGTTTCCTCCCACAAGTCCCTGAAAGACGTGCTGTTAGGTAATTTGAACATTCTGAATTCTCCCTCAGTGTACCTGAACAGATGCCGGAATGTGGTGACGAGGGGATTTTCACAGTAACGTCATTGCAGTGTTAATTTAAGCCTTCTTGTGACAATAGAGATTATTATTAAATAGGGACTGTCATTGTAAAGGATGAATAACAGCAGCCTCATAACACGTGAACAGCAAGCAATAGCCAATTACATCAGACACAAGTGATGCAATCCATTTAACCACAACGTGCTTTTGATGTCCAAATATTTTGTTTCCCCAACCATTTTATCACCTTTAATTAACTCAATATAGACTGGGATAATGACAGTGTAAAAGGCAGAAAAGAGAAAGAGTTTCTGAAGTGGATTCAGGAGACTTTTCTTGATCAGTATGTTTCAGGCCCAACAAGGAAAGAGGCACCCCTAGATCTGGTTCTGGGGAATGAAGTGGGTCAAGTGGATCAAGTGTCAGTAGGGCAGGCAAAACTGTAGTAAAACAATGGGCTGCCTTTAAAGAGATGATGCAGATACAGCCCAGATAAAGGTGAAGCAACCAAAGCCAGAGCTCCCTGCATTACAGAAGAGAAAGATGAAGCAGAAAAAGGTGCTTATGACAAACTTCAGATTGATAATATAAGTGGAACCATGGGCAGCACGGTGGCGCAGTGGGTAGCATGGCTGCCTCATGGCGCTCAGGTCCTAGGTTCGATCCCGGCTCGGGGTCACTGTCCGTGTGGAACATAGAACATAGAAAATACAGCACAGAACAGGCCCTTCGGCCCACGATGTTGTGCCGAACCTTTGTCCTAGATTAATCATAGATTATCATTGAATTTACAGTGCAGAAGGAGGCCATTCGGCCCTTTGAGTCTGCACCAGCTCTTGGAAAGGGCACCCTACCCAAACTCAACACCTCCACCCAACACCAAGGGCAATTTGGACATTAAGGGCAATTTATCATTGGCCAATTCACCTAACCCGCACATCTTTGGACTGTGGGAGGAAACCGGAGCACCCGGAGGAAACCCACGCAGACACGGGGAGGACGTGCAGACTCCGCACAGACAATGACCCAAGCCGGAATCGAACCTGGGACCATGGATCTGTGAAGCAATTGTGCTATCCACAATGCTACCGTGCTGCCCTTAAGAACAAATAAATCTACACTATATCATTTTCCCGTAATCCATATACCTATCCAACAGCTGCTTGAAGGTCCCTAATGTTTCCGACTCAACTACTTCCACAGGCAGTGCATTCCATGCCCCCACTACTCTCTGGGTAAAGAACCTACCTCTGATATCCCTCCTATATCTTCCAGCTTTCACCTTAAATTTATGTCCCCTTGTAATGGTGTGTTCCACCTGGGGAAAAAGTCTCTGACTGTCTACTCTATCTATTCCCCTGATCATCTTATAAACCTCTATCAAGTCGCCCCTCATCCTTCTCCGCTCTAATGAGAAAAGGCCTAGCACCCTCAACCTTTCCTCGTAAGACCTACTCTCCATTCCAGGCAACATCCTGGTAAATCTTCTTTGCACCTTTTCCAGAGCTTCCACATCCTTCCTAAAATGAGGCGACCAGAACTGTACACAGTACTCCAAATGTGGCCTTACCAAAGTTTGGTACAGTGGAGTTTGCACATTCTCCCCATGTTTGCATGGGTTTCACCCCCACAACCCAAAGATGTGCAGGGTAGGTGGATTGGCCACGTTAAATTGCCCCTTAATTGGAAAACAAATCGGGTACTCTAAATTCATTTTTTTTAAAATAAGAGGAACCCAGCTCAATATAGAAAAGGAAAGGAAGTGAAAAAGGAAATAAGGAAAGCAAATAAAGAGTACAAGAGGAGACTGGCATTTAACTTGTAAAAGAATCCAAAAGCATTATGAATAATAAGAGGAGAAATGGAGCTAATTAGGAACAGAAAAAAGAGAGGCTCCATGCACAGAGGTAGAGGGCGTGACTAAGGTACTAAAATAGTATTTTGCAGCTGAGAAAATGCAAGCAAGAAAATGCAGTCAAAATCACAGTGAAAGAGGAGGTAGTTGAGAGACTGGATGGACGAGAAACTGATAAAAAGGAGGTGTTGGAAAGGTCAGCTGTGCTGAAAATGCGCAAGTCACCTGGACCAGATAACATGCATCCAAGGAAGCTAAGAGAAGGGTGGAAATTGCCTAAGTAATGGATGCAATCGTTGATCTGGGACAAAGATAAATATGGACTAATGAAGGAAAGCCAGGGCAGATTTGTCAAAGGCAAAAAAAAAGCACTAAAATAAGCAAAATAATGCGGATGCTGGAATCTGAAAAAAAAATACTGGAAAAACTCAGCAGGTCTGGCAGCATCTGTAGGGAGAGAAAAACTGAGTTAACGTTTTGAATTTGTTGGCTCATCAAAACTGAGGGGGAATATCTGTTAGCTACTATACTGTAGCTGGAAGAGATTTCAACAAAAGCGTAGCAATCTTGAAAACAAAGGATCGATGGCCGGGGGGGGTGGTGTATGTTTTTGCATCGAGACAAAAATGTTTTGGATTAAAAAGGTGTTAAGATGGAGGAGAAAGGTCACAGTCTAAAGCTATTGAACTCAATGTTGAGTCCCGAGGGCTGTAACGTGTCTCATTGGAAGATGAGGTGCTGCACCTCCAGCTTGCGTTGGGCTGCACTGGAGCATTGCTGCAGGCCAAGGATGGACATGTGAGCATGAAAGCAAGGTGCTGAGTTAGAATGGCAAGGATGACCCCAGCCTTCCTCTTGCTTGCCATGTTCACCCTTGGCCTGTTGCCCTGGAGGAACAGCATCTCATCTTCCGATTAGACACATTACAGCCCTTAGGACTCAGGCTTCTCCAATCTATCCACGGAACTACAATCTATTGCACCAATTTGGTTCGATATTGCTGGTACTACAGAAACAAAGTATTTACCTGATCAGTTTCTTGGCTTTTCCTGGGTTTAGCCGTGAGGGTAGGTGGCTGCATGGCCACTTCTCCAAATTTCACAGTATCTGCAAAATAAGGTCAACCCCATTGTGAAAGATGAAACTTAAATTGACTGTGAATGCTCACCAAACAACACAAACTCAACTATATTTTAATGTCCTGCCTGAAAATTACATATTCAAATTCTGACCTACAAATCTGTTTGGTCCAAACTCCATTTTTATAGCCCTTTGTATTTCAGTTGCCCTTCAGGTAGCTACAAAAGCCACGCTTTTTAAAACTGAGCTTCACTGTAAATGCTCCTCAGGTAGTCATCTCAGGAGGGTGTGCAACCAGGCGAACTTCCACTCTACATTCTCAAGCTGGGACAATTCAGTGGCAGAGCTCAGACGAGGCAGTCTTTCCAGGCTGAAATCTTCAGCTGGTGCAGCTCTACTTAACTCAAGTACACCACCTAGTGTCCTCATTAAAAACTGAAGAGCGGAAAATAATATAAGTAAAGAATCACCATCGCCAGGATTGTGAAGAATGGCAGACTAGCAACCTTCATCAGCAGTCATCTTGTCAAGAGGCTGCGCTGCAAAGCCCCTACAAACAAAACTCAAAACATGTATAATAGAAAAGAGCTATGATCGCAATTTGTCTACGATCTGCTTGATGAAGACATGACCCCAAAACAGAATTACTTGTTTGTAACGACTTTGGGGCCAACGGAGCCGTGTATGGGCTGAGGATTACTTTCTTCATGGTAGAAGACACAAAAAGCATTCCGGAAGAAATGGGGAGACAAAGGTCGTGAAAATGAGAAACTTAAGGAAATTAGTAAACAAATAATACTGGTGAAATTAATGGGAATAAAAGCCCGGATCTGATGTTTTAAAGTAGGTTGCTATAGAGTTGTGATGTGGAGGTGCTGGCGTTGGACTGGGGTGAGCACAGTAAGAAGTCTTACAACACCAGGTTAAAGTCCAACAGGTTTGTTTCAAATCACTAGCTTAGGGAGCAATGCTCCTTCCTCAGGTGAAAGGTTCACTGGCGCTCCTTCCTCAGGTTCCTCGCCCAAGGAGCAGTGCTCGGAAAGCTAGTGATTTGAAACAAACCTGTTGCACTTTAACCTGGTGTTGTAAGACTTCTTACTGTGCTATAGAGTTGGTGAGTGCATTCATTGGTGGTAATCTTCAAGAATGTTCTAAATTCTAGAACAGCCCCCATGGATTGGAAAGTAACAAAGATACATAACCCTGTTAGCTGTTATAAAGGGTTTTGAAGGTTGGTTATGTTTTAAACATTCACCTTTAATTTAAAGTAAAATTAAGTAATTTGAAAAGAGGAATATGACCTCCTATGAAATCTGCCCAGAGACAAACCCATGTGGCCTGGTTGTCATGGGGATAGAGGTACAGGTCAAAATATATTGAAAGCAACATGCAAGTTTTAACAACTGACCACAAAGGAGGTGGCAGCTGCTCGTGCTGTGCAAAGACTCTGAAGAGTCAGTCAGTCAGACAAAGATTTGGGGAAGAAGGTGGAGAAAAGGTGCTGCTATGCAGAAGGAATGTCTTTGGTTAAACTCAATGCAAAGTGTTGGTGATGACGGATTCCCCGATTGAAGAGACAAGGCTTATGGAGATTTAAAGACCAAGGAGTCACCACAGGGTCCTTGCTACTGGAAGTGCATTTGATTGTGCTTACATGATTGAGTAAAGCGGCTTTGTTTAAAAGGACATTGGTAGATTCACCATGGTAGGGCAGGGAAGAAGAGATCCTGTTAATGCTGGGAGGAGCTTGGGACTTTATATACAAGACCATATACAAGCCTGTGTACTCAGCTCTATTTTCTTGTTTTGCCCCTATAACTTTGACTCGCTGTCAATCAAGAATCTATCTAACTCAGCCTTAAAAGGGCAGCACAGGCGCAGTGGTTAGCACTGCTGCCTCACGGTGCTGAGGACCCGGGTTCGATCCCGGCCCGGGTCACTGGCCGTGTGAAGTTTGCACATTCTCCTGTGTCTGCGTGGGTCTCAACCCCCACAACCCAAAAAGATATGCAGGGTAGGTGAATTGGCCATGCTAATTTGCCCCTTAATTGGAAAACAAATTTGGACACTATTATTGGAAAAAAAACTCAGCCTTAAAAATAATTAATTATTCTGCCTACACTGGTCTCTGGGGAAGAGAATTCCACAACTTCGAATCTCTGAAAAATCATTTCTCCTCATCTTCATCTTAATTGTGAGACCCCTTATATTTTTTTATTTTTTTAAATGTTCCAATTAAGGGGCAATTTAGCATAGACAAATCACCTACCCTAAAGTTTTTTGGGCTGTGGGGATGAGACCCACGCAGACATGGGGAGAACGTACAAACTTTGCAGAGACAGTGACCCATGGCAGGGAGCGAACCCGGGTTCTCAGTTCCGTGAGGCAGCAGTGCTAACCACTGCGCCACGCAAGACCCTTTATTTTTTTAACTATTGTTACGATGCCAGACCAGACCCCAAAGTTTGTTCAGATACCGGACAAGAACAAACAAACAATTCTTTTTTTAAAATTTATAAAACTGTGAGGAAAAGACACTTCACCCCAGGAGTGCTGACTCTGACCAATAGGTATCTTTTATGTTAGAACAAACTTTAATTTAAACACAGAATTGACCACATTAAGAAATAGCTTTATAATTATCAGTTAAACAGTTCTAAAACACAAGGAAAAACTTAAACTTACTATCTATATCTGCTGCTAATTCCAATCAAGCAACCCAATACAGTTCAAATGCAACTTATAAATAAAGTTAACAACACACGTTTACTTGCTTAGCTGTGCAGACCTTGAGTGTTCCTTTCAAGATCAGATTCAGTACACTTCTGGCTTGTCAGACTCAAATCCTAAGGAAAACTGCTGCTCAACTTAAAATATTCTAGTGGTCTGCAAAACTAAAGTCAGACCTGGCTCCTCCTATTAGTTATATAATCTGTATCTCACTAAGTTCCATGACCTGATTAGCTGGGACTAAACATTACTCCCTCATAAGTTAGCTACACGCTAAGGAATCTCTAGCAATCAAAACACAATTTCATTAGCTCTTTTTCTGTAACCAGTAAGTGGCTAAAATCAATAATTACCTCACTCTTTTAAGACTCCTTAATTACTTTAAAAAAATAAATTTAGAGTACCAATTAATTTTTTTCCAATTAAGGGGCAATTTAGCATGGCCAATCCACCTATCCTGCACATCTTTGGGTTGTGGGGGTGAGACCCATGCAGACATGGGGAGAATGTGCAAACTCCACACGAATAGTGACCCGGGGCTGGGACCTAACCCAGGTCCTCAGTGCCGTGAGGCAGCAGTGCTAACCACTGCACCACAGTGCTGCCCTGCGACTCCTTAATTACAGCTTTAGTAGACACACTTCCTGTATGTATTTTAAACCAGTTTTTAAAAAAAATAACATCACTGCCATGAATACGAAATGTAATATATCAATTTCTATGTTCATCAATCACACTATGTCCCCTCATTGTAGTCTCTCTTGCATCTAACCTGCAAGATCTTATATGTTTCAATAAGATCACCTCTAATTCTTATAAACTCCATTGGATACAGGCCCTACGTATCCAACCTTTCCTCATAAGATAATCCCTTCATCCCAGGACCCAGTTGAGTGAATTTAGTATAATGTAAAAATGTGGCATGGGGTTTTCGGTGGTGTAGGGAAATTAACGGGCAGTACCTTTTCTGTACTTTAGTGTATTAGTTGCCTATTAAATAACGTTTAGTCGATGTTGGTTTTAGTCTGTTACAGGAAAAAGTCACAAAACGGGAAATCTTTTCATGTGTTTCTTTGCGTTGGCAAATTTGTATATATTTTTTAAAAAGCTATCAGTCTCCTATGAACATCACAACATTGTAAGCCAGTTACCCAACATCATTCGTAGGGAAAATGCCAGACTTTTTAATCAGGGACATAATAAAAGTATATTTAGAAAATTATAATATGACTGTGCAGATTTATGAAAGGGAAACAGTGTTTGACAAATCTTTTGCATTTTTGACGTCGTAACTAATAGGGTGGATGAAGCGGAACTAATAAATGTAGCGTATTAGAATTTTCAACAAAAATAATTCAATAAAGTGCTACACAAAGGGTTCTTACATAAAATTAGGACTAATGACTTTAGAACACAGGGACATCAGAAATAGGAGCAGATACGAGTAGAGCTTGCTCTGTCATTTAATATGATCCTAGCTGATCTTGGGTTTCAACTCCACTTAACTGCCCATTCCCCATATCCCTCCATTCCATGAGAGACCAAAACTCTAACTCAGATTTAAATATATTCAATTAAGCCTCAAGGGACCGGGGACCCGGGATCAATTCTGGGCCCGGGTCACTGTCCGTGTGGAGTTTGAATATTCTCCCCGTGTATGCATGGGTCTCACCCTAACAACCCAAAGATGTGCAGACTAGATGGATTGGCCATGCTAAATTGCCCCTTAATTGGAAGAATAAAAAAAATATATATGACTGCAGATTTATAAAAAGGAAACAGTGTTTGACAAATCTTTGGCGTTTTTCAGGATGTAACTAATATGGTGCATAAAGCCTCCAAAACCCTCGGGGATAAAGGATTCCAAAGATTTGGCAACCCTTTGACTGAGTAAATTTCTCATCGTAAACCTAAATGACTGACCCCAGATCCTGAGACTGTGCCCCCTTATTTTAGATTCCCCCCAGGACAGCACGGTGGCACAGTGGGTTAGCCCTGCTGCCTCACGGCGCCGAGGTCCCAGGTTTGATCCCGGCTCTGGGTCACTGTCTTGTGTGGAATTTGCACATTCTCCCCGTGTTGGCGTGGGTTTCGCCCTCACAACCCAAAGATGTGCAAGGTAGGTGGATTGAACACACTAAATTGCCCCTTAATTGGGAAAAAATTAATTGGGTACACTAATTTTTTTTTTTTAAATGTTAAGATTACCCAGCCAGGGAAAAGTGTCTCAGCATCTACCCTATCAAGCCCCTTCATAATCTTTCAATGAGATCACCTCTCATTCTTCTAAACATCTGAGAATGTAGTCCCAATTTACTCAGCTGCATCAGAACAACGCTCTCATCCCAGGGACTAATTCAGTGAACCTTTGCTGTACCACCTCCAATGCAAGTATACCCTTCCTTAAATATGGAGACCAGAACTGCACACAGTATTCCAGGTGTGGCATCATCAAAGTCCTATACAATTGTAGCATGACTTATTTATTTTTGTACTCCAACCTCCAGGCAATAAAGGCTAACATGCCATTTGCTTTCCTAATTGCTCGTCATACCTGCATGCTAACTTTGTGTTCTGTGTATAGGGAGACCCTGGTTTCTCTGAGCATCAACATTCACAAGTTTTACGCTTTAATATTCAGCTTTTCTACTTTGATGACCAACGCACCTCACACCATCCACCTTGTTGCCCACCCACTTATTCGCATAGATTGAGAATTAGTTAACGGACAGAGAACAGGAATGAATGAATGGGTCACCTTCAGGTTGGCAAACTGTGGTCACAAGGAACAAAGCTTGAGCCTCAGCTATTTACAATCTACATCAGCGACTTGCACGAGTGTAATGTATTCAGGTTTGCTGATGATACAAAGTCAGGTAGACAGGTGAGGAGGGCACAAAAGGAATTAGATGGGTTAAGTGAATGAGCAAGATTGTGGAAAATGGAATAAAATATGGAGAAGTGTGAAGTTATCCACTTTAGGGGGAAAACAGAAAAGCAAAATATTTTTAAATGGAGACCAGGAAATGTTGGTGATCTGGGTGTTCTTGTACAAGAGTCACAGAAAGTTAACTTGCAAGCAGTTAGGAAGGCAAGTGGTATGTTAGCTTTTATTACAAAGATATTAGAATATTTGATAGAAGCTTCTGCTCAAAGCAGGACTACGAGTATCTTTACTCAAAAGCATGTCATGGGCAGAATGTAAGTCCTAGATGTGATTCGCACAAAGAAATACCCGGACTGTTTTTTTTAAATTTAGAATACTCAATTATGTTTGTCCAATTAAGGGGCAATTTAGCGTGGCCAATCCACCTACCCTGCACATCTTTGGGTTGTGGGAGTGGAACCCACGCAGACGCATGGAGAATGTGCAAACTCCACATGGACAGTGACCCAGGGATCAAGCCCAGATCCTCAGCACTGTGAGGCAGCAGTGTTAACCACTGTTCCACCCCCAAATTAGTGACTAATGTGACATCTTAGACATACACTCAATGGTATTTAAATAATGGTATTTAAATAAATGCATGAGGAGGGAGCAGAAGCATAGCTCAATGCTGTGTCAGCACATCATACTAAATAGCCCCAAATGAATCTTACAGTTCCCCAGAATGCCAACTCAAATCTCATAAGCCATTACAAAGCAACAGTAACAGTAATTCATGATTGGACTGGAATAGGAAACAAGATAAATGGGGAAGGCGGCAACATTTTTTCTATTTTTCCCCTAAATACCTTTGAATTAGATTAATGCTTAAAAGCTCAATTAAAGGGTAACTTGACAGTAGCAATAAAAACAAAACATTTGAGTTTATCATTTACATATTTCTCTATAAGTCTTCATTTCATAAGCCGGAGTAGCATTGACAAGTGCTGGCGCCACCACCAGGACCAGTCTGGTAAAAACAAGCAAAAGCACACCAGAGTTAAATGGAGCAGTAAGCAAAGGAAAACAAGCACAAGTTTACAGAGCTTTGCAGAGTTGCCGATGGGGCGGCACGGTGGTTAGCAATGATGCCTCACGGCATCAGGGGTCCAAGTTCGAATTGTGTATTTTAAATTTTTTTTTTTTTTATTTTTTTTAAAAGCCTTCCTTACCTTTATATTCCATTTGAAGTTTTAATTATCTTCTGTACCTAAATTTATTTTATAAATTTAGAGTACCCAATTCATTTTTTCCAATTAAGGGGCAATTTAGCGTGGCCAATCCACCTAGCCTGCACATCTTTGGGTTGTGGGGACGAAACCCACGCAAACATGGGGAGAATGTGTAAATTCCACACGGACAGTGACCCAGAGCCGGGATCGAACATGGGGCCTCGGCGCCGCGAGACAGCAGTGCTAGCCACTGCCACCGTGCTGCCTCTCCTGTACCTACATGCTGACCTTTTGTGATTCATATACGACGACTCCCAAATCCCAAAAACAAATTTCACCCAGAAGGGGGCGGGGGGAAGGATCTGGAATGCACTGCCTGGGAGGGTAGTTCAGGCAGGAAACCTCACAATCTTTAAAAAGTACTTGGATGAGCACTTGAAACATCATAACTTTCAAGGCTATGGGTCAAGTGCTGGGAAGTGGGATTAGTGTAGATATGGAGTCGGATTTTGTCAGTGTAGGTTTGATGGGCCAAAGGCTACTTCTGTACTGTATGATTCTCAGAGAACGCAGAACACATAAGCACCGTATGACCATATCTTCTGCGACAGTAACTTACCTGTAAACATTTCTTTCTCCAGTTTCATCTCCCTTCTTTCAGCTTTCTTTCTAATAAACTTCCCCAATCGCTTCTTGTCATGCCTATTTGATACAAATCAAAGTCGACTTAACAAATGCACAACTTCCCACAATAAAAATATTTTAAAACATCTAAATCCCTCTCTTCACACAATGTTGGTTTGATCTCAAGAAATATCTGCTGTTACCACATTCACCATTTTTCGTTGAATAACAGAGTTCCATGCTCTGGTTTGGTATTTACAGAGCAGCACTACCATAGATCAAACGCTTCTGCCTTAAAGAGTTTGCATCAGCGAATCATGGACATATTATTAGCATTAGGGTCACTATGGATGCAATGGGTTAGGCATGTGGTTCTTTCACTCAGAGAACTTGGATGTGTAGTCAAATGGAATGTCAGGACTATTCCTACGCATGAACAATATCAAAAAAACATTCACCATTTGTAATTTAAAAAAATAACCTGCAGTCTCTCTACAGTTAATTCCATTTTGAAGGGCCTTATGTGTACAGCTGAGCAAACCCCGTGTATTGAGCAGATAACGTGAATGAACAGGAAGCTGACCTGAAGTAATGACTACTAGAAGTTCCCCGAAACAAGCCCAAGGTGGGACTGGAGCAAGGGGTCAAAGAAAGAACTTCTATCCCTTTATATTTGTATAATATAGGGCAGCACGGTGGCGCAGAGGGTTAGCCCTGCTGTCTCATGGCGCTGAGGTCCCAGGTTCGATCCTGGCTCTGGGTCACTGTCTGTGTGGAGTTTGCACATTCGCCCCGTATTTGCGTGGGTTTCGCCCCCACAACCCAAAGATGTGCAGGCTAGGTGGATTGCCCCTTAATTGGAAAAAAATGAATTGGGTACTTCTAAGCAAAAAATATATATATATATATTTGTATAATATCAACTATGCTTTTGCACTGTCCTTGTGACTGACTTGCATTAAGATGCTCTAAATGACTAATGGAAGGATAAGAAATTTCTAAATATCTGGGCCTTTCTTATGAGATTATTTAAGGTAGAGGATTGGAAAATGGAATGTTACATTTAACATAAATATCATCCATGCTACAGCTCCAAAATAAATTGATTCTCTTTTTGTGTTAAGAATTCTGACCTATCTGCAAGCTACTATATATATATTTTTATACACACTTTTAATCACAATGACTTTATTAGGTTCCCTTCTCAAAGACAGATTCCCTTTCCATTTCTTCCACCCTGCGATTTTCAGCAAAGAGCAAAAAGGAAAAATATTGTAATTGCAGTTATCTATCAGCAATGTCAAGCTCCACACAAGATATAATAGCGTATGTACAGATAATAGGACATACTCTTTCTTTCTCTCAGACTTTGATTTCACACTGCTTGCCTGTTCTTCCTCTTCGTTATCCAACTCAGGACATCGGGTCAGTTGAGTTTTGGTCAAGAACATTACGTGCTGCGTTTCCTCCTCCATGCGCTGAATGTAGGCACTTTGGGGCTCGTGTTTCCGCCTCTTAAACTTTGGAACTGGTATGTCTCGGTGGAGCCCTGAGCCCACTGAAGCAGGCTTCTTCGCTGGCTTTTCTGGGTGTTTAAAGAAAAATAATTCAATGTCACTTTTTACGCTATTACAGTTTCTCCATTGGAAGGTTGAGTCCGACACAAGAATGAGCTATTTTGGTCTAAAGACAGCCTTCTCAGAAAGAGACCCAAGGGTGTGGATGAGAAAATACAACAGTAAATAAATGACAGCCCTTGGTTAAGCACTTTCAACCAGAGTTCCCAACATAATTATTATCCACAAGCATGCAAAGCACTTGTCAACATTGGAACTTGACTGTATAAGTCTCTATTGCATAAACAAAAGGGATAGGAAAGGACAATCTGCTCCACAAGCCAGCCCACCCAAAGAACAAAGAAAAGTACAGCACAGGAACAGGCCCTTCGGCCCTCCAAGCCTGCGCTGACCAGGCTGCCCGTCTAAATTAACATCTTCTACACTTCCAGGGTCCGTATCCCTCTATTCCCATCATATTCATGCCATGTACACCACTGATGCCCACTCAACATCTCACTATCTCCAGCAGAAAGATATGGTGAGTAGCCCGAGAAAGCATCCTCTTTTGGCTCACCCATGAAGAATGGCTGCTTGAGGAATCATAGAACTTACAGTGAAGGAGGCCATTCGGCCCATCGAGTCTGCACCGGCTCTTAGTAAGAGCACCCTACCCAAGCCCACACCTGCACCCTATCCCCATAACCCAGTAACCCCAGCCAACACGAAGGGCAATTTTAGACACTAAGGGCAATTTAGCATGGCCAATCCACCTAACCTACACATCTTTGGACTGTGGGAGGAAACCGGAGCACCCGGAGGAAACCCACGCACACACGAGGAGAACGTGCAGACTCCGCACAGACAGTGACCCAAGCCGGGAATCGATCCTGGGACCCTGGAGCTGTGAAGCAATTGTGCTAACCACCATGCTACCGTGCTGCCCTAAAGACAGCAGATGGCTACTGGCACTCATGGAACTACACTCCAGCAAAAGATAAATCCTTCAGGAGCAAAAAGGAGAAAGTGAGCCAAAAGGAAAAGCAAAAGCTTACAATTGGAAACTTACCCAAGGACAGAAAACACATCCATAGTTAAATTGCTATAATTAAAATATAATATAATACCTTTAACCAACATACCTGACAAGTATATAGTATATAGCTTCGGTACAACACAATATTTGCTGACAAGAGTCAAGGTCAAAAGACAAACTTAGAAATGTGAACCCTTTTATAGTATCATATTTTTAAAAATAAATTTAGACTACCCAATTCATTTTTTCCAATTAAGGGGCAATTTTATTGTGGCCAATCCACCTATCCTGCACATTTTTGGGTTGTGGGGGCGAAACACACGCAAACACGGAGAGAATGCGCAAACTCCACACGGACAGTGACCCAGAGCCGGGATCAAACCTGGGACCTCGGCACCGCAAGGCAGCAATGCTAACCACTGCGCTGCCTTTATAGTATCATATTTATGCATCATTCTATTAAGTAAAAAGACTATTTGCAGATTTACTTTTCTCCCTCACTATTATACTAATAGTGTAAAACATAAATGTGAAGCTGATAAAGATTAGTATGTGTTTCTGTTTTGAGTCACACACAAAATGTAAAGATTTTTAAAAATTCTATTCACAGGGCATGAGTGTCACAGCCTAGGCTAGGCCAGAATTTATTGCCCATCCCTAATTAACCTTGAGAAGATGGCCGTGTCATGATGATGGAGGAAATCCCCAAATTAAGCACGGGCATATTTAAAAGTTCAGTAAGACCTGTGATTTTAAAATGTACGGACATGTCAAAGATGGCTGAAGATGTAAATTTTGTCACTGGCTGAATTTCTGATGGGTGATACTAAGAGAGAGGCAATGGAATCACCCCATTTCCTTTTTTTTAATAAATGTTTTTTATTGGGTTTTTGAACAAAGTATATTATTTACCGCTATGTACACAGGATAAGAAACATATATATATATATTATATACATACACATATATAGAAGAGAAGGGCACCCCCAAAATACCAAAGAAAATAAAATAGTAAAAAAATAAAATAAAATAGGATAACTGGTAGGGTATTGTGCATCAGCTCAACAGCAGCAACTCTGTACAACCGGCAAAATTATTTACAACACATACGTAGGCGACAGTTTGCGGGAGGGGGGGGGAAAAGAGAGAGACCGGGGAGGTAAATATACATTCGGGTGCCGGAGAGACAATTGCAGTGGGCAATACTCGAATGGGTTTGGTGGTGTTGTCGCTTACTTCTCCCGGACAGATCTCGTTGCCGTCTCGCGCTCACCGTCACTTCTGCCGTTCCACCCGTCTTTCGTCTTCATTCTCCTCGTTCCCTACTCCTGGAGATGCTCTGTTTGTTATTGTATCCCGTGCCTTCCTTCCGGCTCTCATTTCCCAGCCTCCCCCCCCCCCACCTCCCTGATTCTCCTCTCTTGTTCCCAGTCTCTTCCCTCTCCCCTCCCATGGTTCGCCTTTCTTTCCTCGTAGGCTTAACTGTCGAAGAAGGCTGTCCAGTACCCTGCAAGTCTGGGGCAAGACCAGAACATGTGGGCGTGGTTGGCTGGGCCTCCTTGGCACCGTTTTCACCCCATTTCCAACGACACATCAAAAGCACCAAGGCGGGCAGCACGGTGGCGCAGTGGGTTAGCCCTGCTGCCTCACGGTGCCGAGGTCCCAGGTTCGATCCCGGCTCTGGGTCACTGTCCGTGTGGAGTTTGCACATTCTGCCCGTGTTTGCGTGGGTTTCACCCCCACAGCACAAAAATGTGCAGGTTAGTTGGATTGAACACGCTAAATTGCCCCTTAATTGGAAAAAATGAATTGGGTACTCTAAATTTATTTAACAAATTTTTAAAAGCACCAAGGCCATATTGAAACTAACTACCATCTTCTGTGGAGATAATGGTGATTATCATCTTAGCAGGAATTATAGCTGCTGACCAATATCGCAGGCCGGGTTGTGAATTTTTACCTTCCAGGAATATACAAAGACTGGGATAAACACCAGCTGCAAAGCCTGGTCAGTGTCCACTAGTGTTGGGTGTGTCAGCGTGTGACACAGGAGGAAAGACAGCAGCACAGCCCTGCAAAAGTTTTGTAGGGAACCTGCGCTCTCTCTGATTGGTAAGAAACCCACGTCAGCAAAGCCCCAACTGAAAAGGAAACAAGGGCAATCCACAGAACACTGGAATCTCAAAACCGACAATTCACCTGAAGTCAGCACTACTGGATTCACGAATTGCAATGGCTACAACATTCCATCGTCTATTTCTCACGAACAAGTCAGAGACCAATTCCATTATTTTCATTTTACTTATTTTCCTGTTGCGACCAAGGGGGTTGAATAAAGAAAGGGAGCCAAGTAAATCCCTCCTCGCCTGAGCATTATAATTTGGAGGCAGCCGGAAGTTCAAGACTTGAGGGATCTTGGCCGAGAAAGCAAATTTGGGAAACCTCGCCTGGGAAGCAGTGGTAACAGTGGTGTAGTTACACCCAGTGCCATCTGGGAAGCAGTGCCACGATTATGACACAATGGTTGTGAAGAAATAGTGTAGTAGTTCCAAGTCAGGATGTGTGTGTGACTTGAGGGGAACTGGAGGTGGTGGCATGCCCATGTATCTGCTGCCCACGGCCTTCTAGGTGGTTCAGGACGTAGGTTTGGAAGCTGCTGTCAAAAGTGCCTTGGCAAGTTCCTACAGTGCATCTGATAGATGGATCACACTACTGCCACTGTGCGACAGTGGTCGAGGGAGTGAATGTTGCGGGTGCCAATCAAGTGGGCTGCTTTATCCTGGATGGTGTTGAGCTTCTTGGGTGTTGTTGGGGTTGCACTCATCCTGGCAAGTGGAAAGTATTCCATCACACTCCTGACTTGTAGATAATGGACATGGTTTATGAGTCAGGAGGTGAATTACTTATCACAGAATTGCCAATCTCTGAGCTGCTCATGTAGCCACATAACCCTTTTAGTTCATTTTTTGTCAATGGTAACCCCCAGGATATCGACAGTGAGGGAATTAGCGATGGTAATGCCATTGAATGTTATGGGGAGATGATTGGATTTGCTCTTGTTTGAGATGGTCATTGCCTGGTACTTGGGTGGTGTGAATGTTACTTATCAGCGCAAGCCTGAATGAGGTCCATGCCTAAGAGGCTTTTCACAGTAACTTCATTGCAGTGTTAATGTAAGCCTACTTGTGACAATAAAGATTATTATAATTACAATATTGTCATGGTTTATAGGCTTTTTGGGATATCATTTTGAATTTGATTAAGATGCATTATCACTCACCATAGCAATAAATCCTGCAATTGTAATCATAAATAAATTTACATATCAACTTTAATGACTGAATTATTTTATTTCCTAGTTAAATGCAAAATATTGGGTCAGCACGGTCGTGCAATGGTTAGCACTGCAGCCTCATAGTGCCGAGGACCCAGATTCGATCCCAGCCCCAGTGTGGAGTTTGCACATTGTCCCTGTATCTGCGTGGGTGTCACCCCCACAATCCAAAGATGTGAAGGGTAGGCGGATTGACCATGCTAAATTGCCCCTTTTTTTTTTGTAAATTTGTTTTTATTCAAAATTTTTCAATAATTTTTACAAACCACTACAAAAAGAAAACAAAAAGCATAGTAATAATTAAGAAAACAACTTAACAAATTAGCAAAACAAGGTGGGGTATCTGCCCTTTACAAATAAAATCTATTCACCACCCCGCCCCCTTCCCGGTTTGCTGCTGCTGACCTCCACTTAACGTTCCGCGAGAAAGTCAATGAACGGTTGCCACCGCCTGGAGAACCCCTGCAAGGACCCTCGCAAGGCAAACTTTATCCTCTCCAACCTGAGAAATCCAGCCATGTCACAGATCCAAGCCTCTACACTTGGGAGTTTTGCGTCCCTCCACATTAACAATAGCCGCCTCCGGGCTACCAAGGAGGCAAAGGCCAGAACTCCGGCCTCTTTCGACTCCTGCACTCCCGGATCGTCTGACACCCCAAAGAACGCCATCCCCCAGCTCGGTTTTACCCGAGTGTCCAAGACCTTGGACATAGCCTTTCCAAAATTTTGTAAGTGCTGGGCATGCCCAAAACATATGGACATGGTTTGCTGGGCCCCCTGAACACCTCACACACCTGCCCTCCATCCCAAAGAACCTACGCGTTGTTGCCACTGTAATATGTGCCTGTGCACCACCTTAAACTGATCAGGCTAAGCCTGGCGCAAGATGAGGAGGAATTGACCCTGCCCAGGGCGTCAGCCCACAGGCCCTCATCTAGCTCCTTACCCAGCTCCTCCTCCCACTTGCCCTTCAGCTCTTCCACCGAGGCCTCTCCCTCTCCTGGTATATGGCCGATACCTTGCCATCCCCTACCAACACGCCCGAGACCACCCTGCCCTGTATCCTCCGGGCAGGTAACAATGGAAATTCCTCTACCTGCTTTTTCACGAACGCCTGATTCTGCATGTACCGAAAGGTATTCCCTGGGGACAACCCAAATTTCTCCTCCAGCTCCCTCAGACTAGCAAAGGTCCCATCAATAAACAAGTCCCCCATCCTTTTGATACCCGCTCTGTGCCAGCTTAGGAACCCACCATCTATTCTACCTGGAACGAACCTGTGATTGTTCCGTATCGGGGTCCAGACTGACGCCCTTGCCTCCCCCTGTGCCGTCTCCACTGACCCCAGATCCTCAATGTCGCCGCCACCACCGGGCTCGTGGTGTACCATGTCGGCGGGAGCGGCAGGGGAGCCGTTATCAATGCCCCCAGGCTATTATCCCTGCAAGATGCCACCTCCAACCTCTTCCATGCCGCCCCCCCTTCCTCTACTACCCACTTCCAAATCATGGATATGTTCGCTGCCCAATAATAGCTGCAAACGTTCGGCAGCGCCAGCCCACCCCGACTGCGCTCTAAGAACAGTCTCTTAACACGCGGTGTCTTTTGTTTGCCCACACAAATCCCGTAATAATCCTGTTTACCCACTTGAAAAAGGACTTGGGGATGAGGATGGGAAGGCACTGGAATTACCTCTTAATTGGAAAAAAATTGAATTTGATACTCTAAATTTATATTTTAAAAAATTAAATGTAAAATGTTACATTAACAATATCAAAAGAAAGGTACAGGACTTACATCTCCAGCAGCGCTTGCTGGATGCCTTTTCTCTGCTGTTTCATACTTTGAAAACTGCATTAATGCAACATAATTCCACCCTCAACATGCTCACAAACTAACTGCATGTTCGCCTCTCCAGCCCCCCAAATGGACAGCCCCAGTTTCTCAAGAGATTTGTCCAGTCACTAAATGAATCCCAGCTTCATTGGTTACTTACTTTGGGTTCCGTGGATGGGATTTATCCTATTTTCCTGGGCAAACCACACTCACTATAAGCGGCATGTACCATATCAAATCTCTAGTGTCTATATTAAACATGCAACCCAGGCTATTGTCAGGTGAGTTATACGTTTTAACAGAACAATGTTAAGTTGACCACCTTACCAGGCTTTCTCTTCTGCTTATTCATTTTCTTCACCATTTTCTCCCTACTCCTCATTATCTCACGGACTTTGTATGGAATTTCCTGTTCATCAATATTTTTGGGCTTCATGTTGAATTTCTTCGGTTCGCTATGGGGTTAAATGCGCATTATTGTAAATAATCTTTATCTAAAATTATTTTATCATACCTATAAACAAGGCTGATAGATGCACAAAGGTCCATTATTTTTTTTCCTATTCAGTTTCCACATGCACCGCCCAAGAACAAGAGTATGAAGAAAATACTGATTCATTCAGTATACATTTTATTAATAATAATCTTTATTGTCACAAGTAGGCTTACATTGCAATGAAGTTACTGTGAAAAGCCCCCAGTAGTCACATTCCGGCGCCTGTTTGGATACACAGAGGAAGAATTCAGAATGTCCAAATTACCCAACAGCACATCTTTCGGGACTAGTGGGAGGAAACCGGACACCCAGAAGAAACCCACGCAGACACGGGGAGAACGCGCAGACTCCGCACAGTGACCCAGCCAGGAATCGACCCTAGAGCTGTAAAGCCACAGTGCGAACCAGTGCTACCGTACTGCCCTGTGAATGCCCTATGAATGCCATTTTATAGGCATTCTCTCTTCTTTGCCCACTCCTCTAATTCAGTACTGTATTCACCCACAACTTGTCTCAGTAGTGAACCCAGCATTAAAAGTGATCAGCAAACTTGTTGAGAACTTTGTCAGGCAATTCACTCTTTTTTATCTCCAAGTTCCTTCAACTGAAATTTGTGATCCCAACCATGTGAAAGAAGCATGTTTACCACTGTGTGCGATCACAAGTACTTACTAACATTGCTCCCATTTGTTATGAATTTGTCTATAGTTTTTGGTTATGATGGGTTTACAACACATAATGTTCCTAATTATTAATAAAACAGCACAGTAGCACAGCAGTTAGCACTGCTGCCAGAGACCCAGGTTCAATTCCAACCTTGGGTGACTGTGTGAAGTTTGCACCTTCTCCCTCTGTCTCCGTGGGTTTCCTCTGGGTGCTCCTCCCACAATCCAAACATGTGTAGGTTAGGTGGATTGGCCATGCTAAATTGACCATTAGTGTTCAGGAATGTACAGGTTATGTGAGGTTACAGGGATAGGTCAAGGGGAGTGGGTCTAGGTCGGGTGCGCACAGCAAGATCCCACAAACAGCAATGTGATGAGTGAGCGGATGACGTGTTGGGGGGGGGGGGGGGGGGGGTTATGGGCCAGCGGGCAGAACGTGCTCTCTGATGCCGGTTACTGATAGCTAACCGAGGCCGCTCGCTGGCTGAGAGAGCGCTGTGAGGGTGACCAATGTCCCTCCACATCTCCCCCTGCCCCTCCACATCTCCCCCTGCCCCTCCACATCTCCCCCTGCCCCTCCACATCTCCCCCTGCCCCTCCACATCTCCCCCTGCCCCTCCACATCTCCCCCTGCCCCAGAGCCCCACCTGTGCCGCGGCTCCCTCCGGCGTTCCGAGAGCCCGGCCTCCACATGTTTCCCCCTCCGGCGACCCGCGGGCCCGGCCTCCACATCCTTCCCGCTCCGGCACTTCGCCATCGCCCGGCGGCTCCGCGCACGCGCCAGCGCTTCACCCATTCACCCTTCCGATTGGCTCTTACCCTGGACCACGTGCCAGGGACGGCGCGACCCGATTGGCCGCCGCCGCTGTCGGTCCGTGGCCGGGTTGGGGGGGGACTTCCGTTGCCAGGCAGCGGCCCCTCCCCCACCCTCCCGGCCCTGGCCTGGCTGGCCTGGCAGCCGGCTCCATGGGCAGCTCTCTCCGTGCCGCTGCCTGCAGCCTGTGCTCCCGTTGGAAGGTGCCCGGCGCGGTGAGTGCAGATTGCATTTCCCTCTCTGCGCAGAGTGGCTGTAATGCAGGCGGCTCCAGCGTTAGGAGGGACCTGGTGCCTTAACCTTGAGGAATACCATCCTTCAACCTTGCTACCTCTTCCCCCTTTATTCTTTCACAGGGTGTGGGGCATCGTTGGCAGGGCCAGCATTTGTTGCCCATCCCCAATTGCCCTTGAACCGCGAGGCCGCCTCACTGCTGTGGGTCCGGAGCCGCACGTCGGCCAGACTGGGCTTCGCGGGCCAGATGGTCACCCTAGCTGGGACAATATTCCAGAATTATTCGTTTAATTTATATTCCACCCGCTGCCCTGGTGGGATTCAAACCCAGTGTTATCCTGGGGAAAGGGGGCGAGGGTTGAGCTGGGTTTCCCTTGAAATGAATGAAAATCACCTATTGTCACAAGTTGGCTTCAAATGAAGTTACTGTGAAAAGCCCCTCGTCGCCACATTCCGGCGGCTGGTACGGGAGCCAGCACTGACACGATGGACCAAATGGCCGCCTTTTGTACTGGAACCATTCCATGCGCTCCAGTGTCAAATTTTGTTTCAGAACACTCCTGTGAATTGCCTTGAGACCTCTTAATAAAGGCACTATATAAAATGTAAATTCTCTCACGTCCTTGGCCTGCTGCAATGCTCCAGTGAAGTCCAACGCAAACTGAAGGAGCAGCACCTCTTCTTCCGATTAGGCAGCACATTACAGGACTCAACATTGAGTTCAACAACTTTAGACTGACCTTTCTCCTCCATCTTACCCTTTTTTTATTTATAAAGTTTTTGGGGTGCCCAACCCAAAAACTCCTCCCCACTGGGCCATCTGTCACTTGTTCTTATGTTTTGCTACATCTTTGTTGTAATCTCTCCCAGCCTGCACTAATCACTGACCTTCTACTCTGTTCCATCCAACACATTTCTCCCTCTCTTCAGCTCTGAAGAGTCATATGTACTTGAAATATTAACTCTGTGTTCTCTCCCTACGGATGCTGCCAGACCTGTTGCGTTTTCCCAGCATTCTCTGTTTTTGCTGCTGGAAATTGTCCTTGTCAATCTGTACATGTCCTGCTCACTCAGATACCTTGACTCCTGCTCCACCAATTTGCTTTGATTTTAAAATGCTCCGACCCTTCCATGACCTCACCTCTCACTATGTCTCTTACCTCCTAAGCTCACCAAGAACTCCTGTTCCTCTTTTGAACCCCCACTTTCATTGTCCCAACGATGATGCTCATACCTTCAGCTGTATAAATCCTAATTTCTTGAATTCCCTCCTGAAACCGTGCCACCTCTCTTTCTTCCTTTAAGCCTTTGCTACCTCTTTGACCAAGCACTTGTCATCCATCCCCATATCTCTTTTGACTCAGCAATCATTTATTGTTTATCTGAGACATTTTGGAAATGTAATTTATTATACTGGATAATTGAATTGTGGAGCGGCATCAAAGATCATCCATTCGCTCAGTCTAGGCAGCGGTGTGCAAAACTCAAGTTTCATTAGATTTCTTTTATTTAAGAGATTCATGTTTATAATAGGCTGAAAAATTGATTAAGATTAAATGTTATTTTTGGGGGGGGGGGTGACCAATGAATAGATTGGGAAGCAATTGACTCTCACATCCTGATTGTCTTGGCTAAAGAATACTATGTAAATGAAAAATAACAGTCCTTTGCACAGCATATCACGAAGCTGCGAAGGTTAAGCTGCCCTGCAGTGCATCCTGCTTCCTAAACTGTGCTGCCAAGTACTATTCCGGTCATCTGAGAGGATTAATTGTTTACAATCTACTAACAGATCAGCAAATGTTTTTTTATTTGACAAATTCTCCCCTTTATCTTTGGCAGTGCTATGGTTCTCTTAGTGTCAACTGTCCCTGTGTGTGATCTCAGTTTATGATTGAGGTTATTAAACTGAGGTATTACAGCCAACCTACTCCTGTCATCTATTTAGAACAGTAAGAAGTCTTACAACACCAGGTTAAAGTCCAACATGTTTGTTTCAAACACTAGCTTTCGGAGCACTGCTCCTTCCTCAGGTGAATCACCTGAGGAAGGAGCAGTGCTCCGAAAGCTAGTGTTTGAAACAAACATGTTGGACTTTAACCTGGTGTTGTAAGACTCCTTACTGTGCTCCCCCAGTCCAACGCCGGCATCTCCTCATCATGGCTACCATCTATTTAGAAGAATGACGGTTCATCTGATTGAACATAGAGCATACAGTGCAGAAGGAGGCCATTCGGCCCATTGAGTCTGCACCGACCTTCTTAAGCCGTCACTTCCACCCTATCCCCATAATCCTATAACCCCTCCTATCCTTTTTTTTTGGACACTAAGGGCAATTTAACATGGCCAATCCACCTAACCTGCACGTCTTTTGACTGTGAGAGGAAACCGGAGCACCCGGAGGAAACCCACGCAGACATGGGGAGAATGTGCAGACTCCGCACAGACCGTGACCCAGCAGGGAATCAAACCTGGGACCCTGGCGCTATGAAGCCACAGTGCTAGTCACGAGTGCTACCATGCTGCCCTGAAAAGAAACATATAAGATCCTGAGGGTAGATACTGGGAGGATGTCTCCACTTGTGGGAGACACTAGAACCAGGGGACATGGTTTAAGAATAAGAGGTCTATTGTTTAAGACATAGATGAGAATTTCTTTCTCTCAGAAAGTTGTTAGTATGTGGAATTCTGTTCCCCAGAAAGCAGTGGAGGCTGGGTCATAAATTTATTTAAGGCAAAATTAGATATTTTTTTTAATAAACATTTTATTGAGGTTTTTTTGGTATAGTGACAACAAAATAAACAATATATATGAAACCATAAACATAGTGCAAAAGCCATTTACCTCTTGTACAGGTCCCACCCTTATTGACCCCCTACTCTAATCTAAACTACACCCCCCCCCCCCCCCCCCCCCCGGTCTGCTGACGATTAATTTCCCGTAAAGAAGTCGACGAACGGTTGCCACCTCCGGGTGAACCCTAACAGTGACCCTCTCAAGGCGAACTTGATTTTCTCCAAATAGAGAAAGCTAGCCATGTCCGATAGCCAGGTCTCCGACTTCGGGGACTTTGAATCCCTCCATGCTAATAGTATCCGTCTCCGGGCTACCAGGGAAGCAAAGGCCAGAACATCTGCCTCTCTCCTCCTGGATTCCCGGGTATTCTGACACCCCGAAAATCGCCACCTCTGGACTCAGTGCCACCCTTGTTTTTAATACCGTGGACATGACGTCCGCAAACCCCTGCCAGAATCCCCTGAGCTTTGGACATGTACACAACATGTGGACATGGTTCGCCGGTCCTCCCGCACATTTTGTGCACCTATACGCAAAATTTGATTTTTGATAGACAATGAGTCAAGGGTTATGGAGGGTTAATGGCAAAATGGAGTTCAGAGAAGCTCAAAGAGCCTACTGCTCTGAAGTCCTATGTCCTCTCCACTCCTAATAGAGATCCCTGGATTGTGATTAAAAATGGGTATTCTAACTGCTTTACCTCTTCCCTAACTCCAGCCTGCAGGTACTAAGGCAGTCTATTCAAACAGGTTTTGTGGCTCAGCTACTCATAACTAGCTGGATCATTGAGAGGCGGGGAGCATTTAACAAATCATTCTTAGCAGTCAAAATTTTCTGGTTCAAAGCAATAAAATGGCTTCTGAAACAATGGTTTAATTTTTGATATAATCAATTTCCTATTTGAATAAGAAGCAATGGCAATTTACTTTATAGCTAAACTCTTCCCAGTAAAATTTAAAATATAACTCTATGGTGCAACGAGATGAGGAGGCGTTAAAAATTAATAGGCTGTAAAATAATAATTTTTACCTTGGAACCACTTGCTGGTTGAACAGACAAATGAAACAGAACTACCTGCAAGGGCCTTGGGTGGTCTCTACCAATTCCTGAACACAGACATGCAGATAAGTCCTCTTGATACTATACTCAAAAAGCCAATCTTCAAATACAAACGCTGATAGAGGGTCACCAGGTTATTAGACTGGTAGAATATCTTAGCCCAGTCTGAGACTCCTGAACTGAACCCATTCCCACGCCCTCCATCAGTGGATCACGAGATAGACCATAAGACATTGAAGCAGAATTCGGCCACTTGGCCCATCCAGTCTGCTCTGCCATTCAACCATGGCTGATATATTCTCATCCCCATTCTCCTGCCTTCTCCCCATAACCCCTGATCCCCATATTAATCAAGAACCTATCTATCTCTGTCTTCAAGACACTCAAATGAATTGGCCTCCACAGACTTCTGCAGCAAAGAGTTACACAGATTCACCACCCTCTGGCTGAAGAAATTCCTCCTCATCTCTGTTTTAAAGGATCATCCCTTTAATCTGAGATGGTGTCCTCTGGTTCTAGTTTTTCATACAAGTGGAAACATCCTCTCCACGTCCACTCTATCCAGGCCTCGCAGTATCTTGTAAGTTTCAATAAGATCCCCTCTCATCCTTCTAAACTCCCAACGAGTACAGACCCAGAGTCCTCAAACGTTCCTCATACGACAAGATATTCCTAAATAACATTCCTTTTACTTCCTCTTAACCCAGGGGCACTATGACCATTTGTAATGATCCTACTACCTTCTGTTTGATTCCAATCCAGACCTGGGATTGAAGCTGGAGGCAAGATAACCTATAGGATTTAGGGGTGCCTTTGGCATCGAACCATCATGGAGCCCCAATTACAAATTGAATCCGAACAGGGAGTTCCTTTATGTACTCATTGGCAAAGCTTCTTTGTTTACATCCTGATATTTCAGTTTCCTATCTCGAATATCAATGCATTATTATCGGCAATGCAATGAGCAATAAACCATCTTCATTTTAATTTCCAGGGAGCTCCAGAACTCCTTTCAGGATTCTCTTCCAATGGATTTAAGTGGATAACAAGATTGCCTCTTTCATCGCATTTGCCTCGACTCTTTAGAGTTTTGCAGATAATATACTATAACCGGACTACCATCATGTGCAAAAGGTATTTTACTCCCTCCAAGAACCTGAACTGCAAGGAAAATAAAGAAAAGAACCAGAGTCATCTTCAACATAAAGAACAAAATAATAAAGCTGATGCTTGCTTTAGGGTAAATCGTGACCACCCTCCAATACCTCCTACCTGGTGCTGTATGAAAGGGTGCCACAACTGTGTATGGATTTCATATGCAGAGGAGATGTCGGACTACTACCAGAATGGAGGACAGAAAGCCCTTGAGGATATTGATAAACATGTTGACGACGAGAATCTTAAAGCATTTATTAAAATGGAAATAAAATTACGACACAAGAAATGATATTTAAGAGCAGATTTGGGCCATTTTGTAAGACGTGTCATGAACCAAGTTGATGGTATCTACGAGGGTATCACAACTTGATATACCAGGTGGTGGGGGTGTATAGGTTTGTTTTTGGAATGGTGTGAGGAGTCACGTGAAACCCCAGTAAGAATAACCAGCCCAGTTAAAGACTATTAAATTAAAGAAAACACAATTACACATGGACAGGACTGCAATACTCTAGGACAATTAAGTATATGAATCACCAAACACACAACAGTGTATGTAGAATTTACCCCTTGTTCCAAAATATATCTAAGATCCCTGAACTTCTTAAGACTTCCACTTTTCCCAAACAACATCTAAATTAAAAACATGCATAAGTCAAATCCACCTTATAGTTACCACACAATACATGGCTGATAATCAAGTCTGGGAAACGTCCTTTCCTGGTCCAGCAAAGATATTTAAAACTGCCTTCATGAAAGTTTCTGCGCAGCCTTGGCTCTAAGACTTAGATATATAATCTGGCCTCTCAGGCTGTTAGATGTAAACTGGCCTGTCTGCTTCTGAGGGTGTTGGCAATTATACCATGTTTCCCCATTGATTCTTCATTCTGCATATTTAGTTGTCTGCCTCTCTCAAATTCTTTGACCACAGAAATTAGTATGTGGATACCTCCACTGATCCCTCAGTCGTCTAGGTAAACTGTTTCTACTAATATGGTGATTCACACCTAATTCTGTCGAGATGCCTCATAATCTCATTACTGGGAAAGTCGCACGTCATCATGCTTTTGCACGTTGGCCACTGCTGTCACTAGGCAGATTTCTTTAAAAAAAAAAATTTAGAGTAACCAATTATTTTTCTTTTCCAATTAAGGGGCAATTTAGCATGGCCAATCCACCTAACCAGCACATTTTTGGGTTGTGGGGGTGAAACCCACGTAGGCTTGGCGAGAATGTGCAAACCACACGGACAGTGACCCAGGGCCGGGATTCAAACCTGGGTCCTCAGCGCCACAGTCCCTGTGCTAACCACTGCGCCACATGCCGCCCTTCTAGGCTAATTTCTACCGGTTGCTGGACAGATTGCATCCTATCATGCTTTGTTAAATTTGTTTTACTGCTGTTACTTTGCAGATCCATCACAGGCTGCGTTTTTGTGTTGTTGACATGAATCCCGATGATGTGGAGATGCCGGCGTTGGATTGGGGTGAGCACAGTAAGAAGTTTTACAACACCAGGTTAAAGTCCAACAGGTATGTTTCGCATTGCTAGCTTTCAGAGCACTGCACCTGAGGAAGGAGCTGTGCTCTGAAAACTAGTGATTCGAAACAAACCTGGTGGACTTTAATCTGGTGTTGTAAGACTTCTTACTGAATCCCGATGATGATACTAATTAGAAAGTGTTCGTTAACAGACACTGGAAGTGTGAATTCCACAGGACTGAATTTTGTTTTCCTTATGTAAGGGCTGAGTTCAGTACGATGACTGCCAGATATCCAACGATTAAACTGAAAGCCTGTAGAGATTGACGGGTTCACTATTTGCTGCGAGCCATGTTGGTGATTGTAAAATCAGCATAACATTAAGAAGAAAATTTACAATAAATTCATTTTGAAGGGACTTAAAGCTCACAATCACAAACGATCTGTCTCAATTCTCTAGTAGAGTTATTAAAAGTGGGACTTCGGGTGGCGGCATGTAGGGAGAGGCCACACACGAGGTAACTCCCGAAAGGGTTCTTGATATTTGGCCTTTTTTTCCCTGATTCTGGTGTTTTTTTCAAACAATCCCATCTATTAGATAATTTAAGGTGCCCATATTAAAGAGATGCCAGGAAAGGCCAGGGAAAGAAACCTACGGATAGAACTTTGTCGACGTATTCGGCAACTTTACGAGGCTCCTCGTTTGAGAAAATGGTGGAAGCTGCTTCAGTGACTCCGGCCACTCCAATATCGGCCAATATGCTTGCTGGGGTACTGGCGACGGAGTTCGGGAAACAGTTCAAGAAGCAATGGAAAGTCAAGTCTGGGGACCTTTGAAAGTTGATAGAGGAGGCCCAGGGTCCCATACGGTCGAAGCTGGAGAAAATCTCAGAAGGTAAAACGCATGCTGTGGTGATTAAGGGCATGGAAACGGCTTTGTCGAAGCACAGTGAGCAAATTGCCTCGCTGGAGGCTGAGATCTCTCTGGTGGCTGGTGAGACTAAGATACTGAAGACTAAGGTTGACGATCTTGAAAACCGCTTGAGGCAGAGCCTCAGAATCGTAGAGTTGCCGGAGGATGTGGACATAACCCTCCGTTGCTTCTTGAACTGTTTCCCAACTCCCACTGTATACTTTTCGCAGATGTTTCGGATGATAATGGGGGAGGGTGTATTCACGTCCCCTCTGGAGCTGGACTGGGCCCATCAGACACTCCGTCAGAAGCCCAGGCCGAGCGAATCACCAGGGGCAGTCACTGTACGGTTCCACAGCTTCCGAGAGAAGGAACAGGCCTTGAAATGGGCCAAGGAGCATTGGGATTGCAAAAGGGAAGGTCACATCATCAGGATCTACCAGGATGATGGAGCTGAACTGGCAAGGAAGCGGGCAGCTTTCAACAAGGCCAAAGCCGCCCTGTATAAGAGTGGAGTTTGGCTTGGGGTGGTGTACCCGGCAAGGCTTTTAATAACTTATGAGTCGAAGGACTATTATTTAGATGCACCGGAGAAGGCGGATGCCTTTGTTAAAAAACATGGGCTTGGTTTTTAAGTTAATTGTGTGTTCTTGTGAGGTTTGCTGATGGTCATTACACATTTTATTTTGCTGTGCCTTGCTGGTGGGTTTGGCGGCTATCTTGGGTGGGCTTTGTGCCTGTACTCTACGTGGCTGCTTGACGATCCCTTTTAGTGGGAATGGCTGATTCCGGGAAAAGGTGGGGCGGGGGGGAGCCTCCAATTCGGTTTGTTACCTGGAATGTATGGTGGTTGGGTGGCCTAGTGAAAAGGTTGCGGGTATTTGCTCACCTGATAAATTTGAGTGCTGATGTGTTTTTACAGGAGACTCATTTATGGGTAAGGGTTCGGAACAGGTTGCAGAAGCGGTGGGTGAACTAGCTATCTCATTCGGTTTCAACGGTAGTGCCCAGTGGGGTGGTGATTTTGATCAATAAACAGGTTCTTTTTTCAGCTATCAAGACTGGTGGATCCCAACGGCAGATATCTGATGGTCAGCGGGTCTTTGGCGGGCACATTAGTGGTTCTGGTCAATGTCTATGCACCAAATTGAGATGATACAGGATTTGTGAGGAGGTTGCTGGCCTCCTTTCTTGATTTGGACTCGCAGCAATTAATTTTTGGTGGGGATTTAAACTGTGTACTAGATCCAAAGGTGGATCGAACTAGGCCAAAGTCATTGGGGTAGCAAAGGCATTGTTAGCTTTTATGGAGCGGATGAGGGTGGGGGGGGCTCCGTGCTGTTTTTTGCACCTAAGAGATAAGGACTGTTCTTTTTTTTTCACATTCCATCAGGTTTACTCTCGGATTGACTTTTTTCTGATGGATTGGATGGGATTTGTTTATTGTCACGCGTACCGAGGTACAGTGAAAAGTATTGTTCTGCGAGCAGCTCAACAGATCATTAAGTACACATGAAAGGAAAAGAAAAGAAAATACATAATAGGGTAATACAAGGTACACAATGTAACTACATAGACACCGGCATCGGATGAAGCGTACAGGGGTGTAGTGCTAATCAGGTCAGTCCATAAGAGGGTCGTTTAGGAGTCTGGTAACAACGGGGAAGAAGCTGTTTTTGAATCTGTTCATGAGCGTTCTCAGACTTTTGTATCTCCTGCCTGATGGAAGAAGTTGGAAGAGTGAGTAAGCTGGGTGGGAGGGGGTCTTTGATTATGCTGTCCGGAGGGGCGGCAAGTGACGCAGTGGTTAGCACTGGGACTGCGGCGTTGAGGGCCTCGCTTCGAATCACGGCCCTGGATCACTGTGCATGTGGAGTCTGCACATTCTCCCCGTGTCTGCATGGGTTTCACCCCCACAACCCAAAGATGTGTAGGGTCGGTGGATTGGTCACGCTAAATTGCCCCTTAATTGGGAAAAAAAACCAATTGGACTCTAAATTTATATTAAAAAAAAGATTATGCTGTCCGCTTTCCCCAGGCAGCAGGAGGTGTAGATGGAGTCAATGGATGGGAGGTAGGTTCGTGTGATGGACTGGGCTGTGTTCACGACTCTCTGAAGTTTCTTGTGGTCTTGGGCCGAGCAGTTGCCATACCAGGCTGTGATGCAGCCCGATAGGATGCTTTCTGTGGTACATCTGTAAAAGTTGGTTAGAGTTAATGTGGACATGCCGTATTTCCTTAGTTTCCTGAGGAAGTATAGGTGCTGTTGTGCTTTCTTGGTGGTAGCGTCGACATGGGTGGACCAGGACAGATTTTTGATGATATCTACCCCACGGAATTTGAAGCTGTTAACCATCTCCACCTCGGCCCCGTTGATTCTGACAGGGGTGTGTACAGTACTTTGCTTCCTGAAGTCAATGACCAGCTCTTTAGTTTTGCTGGCATTGAGTGATAGATTGTTGTCTCTGTACCACTTCACTAGGTTCTCTATCTCCCTCTTGTATTCTGACTCGTCATTGTTCGAGATCTGGCCCATTATGGTCATATCGTCAGCAAACTTGTAGATGGAGTTGGAACCAAATTTTCCCATGTAGTCGTTTGTGTACAGGGAGTACAGTAGGGGGCTAAGTACCCAGCCTTGCGGGGCCCTGGTATTGAGGACTATTGTGGAGGAGGTGTTGTTTATTCTTACTGATTGTGGTCTGTGGGTCAGAAAGTCGAGGATCCAGTTGCAAAGTGAGGAGCCAAGTCCTAGGCTTTGGAGCTTTGATATGAGCTTGGCTGGGATTATGGTGTTGAAGGTGGAGCTGAAGTCAATAAATAGGAGTCTGATGTATGAGTCCTTGTTGTCGAGATGCTCTAGGGATGAGTGTAGGGCCAGGGAGATGGTGTCTGCTGTGGACCTGTTGCGGCGGTATGTGAATTGCAGTGGACCAAGGTGTTCTGGGAGTATGGAGTTGGTGCGCTTCATGACCAACCTTCATTACGACTTATGTCAGGGCCACCGGACGGTAGTCATTGATGCACGTTGCCTGGTTCTTCTTTGGCACCGGTATGATGGTGGTCTTCCTGAAGCAGGTGGGGACCTCGGAGCAGAATAGGGGCATGTTAAAGATGTCTGCGAACACATCTGCCAGCTGGTCCGCGCAGGCTGTAAGTGCACGAACAGGGATCCCGTAGGGATCCGATGGGTAGGTCCCTTCTCGCCTGGGTGAGGATGGTGGAGTACTCGGCCATTGTCATTTCGGACTGTGCACTGCACTCAGCCCCATGTCGTTGGTGGCCCCTATCTGTGGCAACTATCTTTTTGTGCTTTCAAGTTTAAGCTTGACGTTTAGGTTGTGGGAGGGAAGAATCTTGAGAGGTTTGGGGACTTGGGGTTCGTGTGGTGATGTGCATCAATGTAAATACATGTAGGGTAGCTAGACACTAGAGGGAGCACCACAGACATCACACACGCACACTCAACCAATAGATCAGTTAGATAGGACACGACCAATGGACATTCACGATACACACAGAAGTGACACGATCACAGGAGGTCATTACACCAACCCATATATAAAGGACACCACACACATGATCTGCCTCTTTCCAGTGGAGACAGTCAGTGAGTACAGACACAGGGTTGATTCAATATCACTCCCACCACGTGGATAGCAGCAACTGGTTAGTCAGTCTGAGTAACTATAGTAGGATTAGCAGTAGTGTTGAGCCGAGTAATAGAAGTGTAAATAGTTTAATAAACGTGCTGAAGTTATCTCCACGTCTGAACCTTCCTTTGTCAAGTGCACCATAAGGAAGCCGCTTAAGCTACACCTACAACATAACAAATCATGGTACCAGGACTGAACTGATTCAATCCATATAGCCATACCTCAGCGTACAGTAAGAAGTCTTACAACACCAGGTTAAAGTCCAACAGGTTTGTTTCAAATCACTAGCTTTCAGAGCGCTGCTTGATCCTCAGGTTAATGAGGAATCATTCACCTGAGGAAGTAGCAGCGCTCCGAAAGCTAGTGATTCGAAACAAACCTGTTGGACTTTAATCTGGTGTTGTAAGACTTCTTACTGTGCTCACCCCAGTCCAACGCCGGCATCTCCACATCAGCGTACAGTGACAACCAGCAACAATACCCAGGCAAGATGTTCGAGATCCCGGTTCCGCAGCAGCCCAGCAGATATGACATCTTGACTCGTGAGTGTAGGATTATGCTGCGGCCTGAAGCCAAGAGACAGAGAGCGGTACAAGCCCACAGAGAGCGGCCTGCTGCCACACAGAGCGTGGTCCACGCACCGCTCGGGGTTCCCGACTCTACAGAAGAAGACACGCAAGACTCCACACTGCAGTCCTTGCATGAACAAGAAGTGACTCCTGTAGCCACCTGGGTTGGCCACTTCCCAACTTAAAATGGAGAACCGCAAAGGCTGAAGGGAAATACAGCCAACACAGGCAAAGACTAGCAATACAGAAATCATGTGTATTGAAACCTGTAAGAAACCAGACAGCACTGAAGCCAGCAGCCATCAGCATAGTAATGAGCAATTCCAAGGCACAATTGCAACAGTTAAGGTGAATAAAGCCAAGCCAGACTCCTCGGCACCAGCAGGAGCCAAGACAAAGGAAGGCCAACGGGCATTTAGGGACCGCCCAGCGATCAGGGAACTGCTCCAGTATTGGAGAAATCGATCCAAGTGATCGGAACGCAGTCCAATCACTTGTAACCAGGTACGGGGTCCGCCCCGAAGGGCGGGAAGCCCCTGGGGACTATAAAGTAAAGCCCCCAAGTTCAAATCGTCCTTCTTGACAGGGTCACTCAGCAACGCGAAGCAACCCCTGAGAGTGAACTGTCCAGCGGCCGCCAACCAAGTAAGTCTCCAGTCAACGCTCGCTACGAGATAGGCGCTCCTAGCTACCAGTCCATACCAGCTTTTGAATCCTGCAGACTCAGGACCTGAACGAAAGGCCATTTGTTCCCCTGACCTGGTGGGCCAGTCCCAAGCTAAGTATAGGCCTTTTAGTGATAGGAATAGTCTACAAAGTAGAGTTTATGCATGAGTAGTGATTTTCTGTGCATAATAAATGTGTTTTGATTTGAATCTTACTAATTGGTATGTTGAGTTATTGATCATTACTTGAACTTGAACCTCGTGGCGGTATCATAAAGATACCTGGCGACTCTAGAGCAAAGGTTAAACAAATAGAGCAAATTATGATTTAAGAGCCAACCAGAAGTTAGCAACACTCCAGTGTCACAAGCCTCCACAACGAGCTCATGGACAGACTCCACGATAGAAGAAATGCAAGACTCCAGAGCGCAGTCCTTGCAGGAACAAGACCATGAGGGTCCAGCAACCTCCTCTGACCAACTAGCAGCAGACGATGCAAGTCTGCCATGCTCAAGTAAACAGCAAGAAGACTATGACAGTCTACCATGCTCCAGTGCACAGCAGGACGACCATGACAGTCTATCATGCTACAGTGAAGAACAAAGCGACCATGACAGTCCAAGCCCAAATGAAGTACAACAGCAAGACAATGACAGTCCCCCCACATTGTTTGCGCCACCAGATGAAGACTCGGACAATTTACCCAACCCAAGTGAACAACAAGCAGCTACTGAGGCTCTACCCACGGTATGTGAGACGAGTGACGACAGCATCCCACTTCCCATGCAAGATGTGCAAAGTGACAGACCTCAGCTAGTGTGTACAGAGGCACTCGACAATCACTGTGAGACCACCGGTGACTCCGGTGACACCATGATACTTCCACCCTCATTCGCTCGAACCTCTCCACAAGTCAATGCATTCCTGCATGTTTCGACTCCAGACGTGCAGCTTCAAGAAATCTCAGCTGACTCCAGTGAACCTGCTAAGACTCCGGATGGGGAGCATCAACAAACCAACACTGACTCAGTTAAAACAGAGCAGACTCCAGATGGGGAGCCGACTCTGATTCACGTAAGCCGGACTTTACTCCAGACAGGGAGTGCTGCAACCTCAGTGATAGCACGCTCAGGGTGACAACAGATGCCACAACGACAGGAGATGGATCACTTAACAATTACACTGGGTCAGTAATAACAAGCAGTGGCTACAGTCCAAGAGGAATACACCAATATTCACCACAGCTATATCCACACATTTTGTCCACACCAGCAGAGCAGCCAATGACCGCTCATGCTGGACAAACCCAGTATTCAGGCATGCAGCAGCCAGCAGTCTATACAGCAAATTCTCAAACAGGCCAGCACTACGGATTGCCCACTAATGGAATCAAGACCGAAGGAGGACTACCGCAAGCGCAATCTGCACTACAGACTGGATGCCTTAGTTACAGCCCAGGATTTGCTGCACCCCAGCCTGGCCAGATGGCATATTCCTATCAGATGCAAGATTCTAGTTTCACACCATCACCAGGTATTTATGCGAGCAGCAATTCTGTTTCCAATTCAACAAGCTTCAACGTTACTCAGCAGGATCACCCTTCCTGCACAGCACGTGGCCAGAACCAGTATGTACAGTCTTATCCAATTTCAACATATGGCACATTCATGACTTCGAATGATACTGTTGATGGTACCTCTTCAACGTCAACACCTTATCAGCTACAAGATGCCATCCGACAGCACCATCACAAACATCGAAAAAGAAAGGGACTCCAATTCAGACAGCGAAGTGATTTGACCACTTCTTGGTTCCTGTGGCACAGGGACGTTGATGGCGTTCATAACCAAGAGAGACATTTGACCATGATGATTGATGGTTTTTGGACTCACACGAATGATTTGGACTTATTGTTTGATCACTGTTCCCATGACTTGTATATACCTTAACTTACCTATTTTGTTCAATTTTCTTAAAGTGTACAGAAAATATGTAACATATAAAAAAAGGGGAGATGTGGTGATGTGCATCAATGTAAATACATGTAGGCTAGCTAGACACTAGAGGGAGCACCAGAGACATCACACACACACACACTCAACCAATAGATCAGTTTGATAGGACACGACCAATGGACATTCATGATACACACAGAGGTGACACAACCACAGGGGGGCATTACACCAACCCATATATAAAGGACACCACACACATGATCTGCCTCTTTCCAGTGGAGACAGTCAGTGAGTACAGACACAGGGTTGATTCAATATCACTCCCACCACGTGGATTGCAGCAACTGGTTAGTCAGTCTGGGCAGCTATAGTAGGATTAGCAGTAGTGTCGAACCCGAGTAATAGAAGAGTAAATAGTTTAATAAACGTGTTGAAGTTATCTCCACGTCTGAACCTTCCTTTGTCAAGTGCACCACAAGGAAGCCGCTTATGCTACACCTAGAGCATAACAAATCAGTTTGTGGAGGGGCGGTTTGTCAGTAAAGTTTCAACTCTCTGGGGCGAACTAAATTTTAAAAAAATGAAGAAATCAAGATAAAGAACCAAGTGCTCTCATGCAAAGTTGAAACCAATAGGAAAGAATGACAGACACATTAATTTTTTTTTTAAATTTAGAGTACCCAATTCATTTTTCCAATTAAGGGGCAATTTAGCGTGGCCAATCCACCTACCCTCCACATCTTTGTGGGGGCGAAACCCACGCAGACACGGGGAGAATGTGCAAACTCCACCCAGAGCCGGGATCGAACCTGGGACCTTGGTGCTATGAGGCAACAGTGCTAACCACTGCACCACCGTGCTGCCCCACAGACACATTAATTTATCTTGTAATTTAGATTAATGGTTTGCTTATCACAGTATTACTTATTTTTGTCATAAGACTTTCTACTGCAAATTTCTTCAAACGCAAAATTTACAGAGTTATGTTTTGTGAACGCCTCCAATCCTTTTCAAGATCATTTCTAAATTACCCTTGGCTACTTATCTCAACTGCACTCATCTGACTTCCTTGATGTCCTGATACCAATGTGTTGACTGTGATTCCCCCGCCCCAATGTGCCGGACCCTGATCACCTCTCTGTCTCTCTATGATCTGCCTTCCCAATTCAAGGTTCTAATTCCTTGGAGGAATTACAATGTTGCAAAGGTGGGGGGTAAGCAGTCTTGGTGTCAAGACTTGCAATCAAACAGGATGCCAGGCTTATGATGGCCTGGTTCAACCTGACAGTGTGGCTACAAGGGGGCAGTGTTTGTGATGGATCCCAAAACAATGGCTTCAGACTTCCCAATTTGACCTGGAGGGAATCATTCATCCGAGTGAATCTTCACAGTACTCACTCCAAGACCAACATATTTTTATCCTGAATTTGATGCTCCAAACTTAATACAGATGAAGATGTTTGAGGTGATGATGTGGGAAAGGGAAGAGAAGCCAGTACTGGAGTTGGACTGACTATTTGCTTAAGAAGGAATTGAATTATGCAAGGACAACTGCATGCACCTGCAAAATGGACGGAAGCATGGTATCGCCAAGCATACACTGCAGTGGGAGGGGTGGGGGGGGGGTGGTATCATTGGACAGGTACCTCAGCCTTGGAGGAAGTCACTTGTGGCTTTGGCTCGTACTGTTGTGGGAAGATTGGAAGCCAACAGGAGGGATTCAAAGGGAATATTGAGAGGATTGAACATGAGGCTAGGATGCAGCAGCACGGTCAGTCACGGACTATGGAAAGAAAGGGAAGAGAGATTGAATTTAGGATGCCAGTTGAAGACAATGGATGGTTAAATGCAAAAGGGCAAGAAACAGGAGAGAGAGTTGCAAAAATGGACTGAATCTTTTTAAAAATAAATTTAGAGTACCCAATTCATTTTTTCCAATTAAGGGGCAATTTAGCGTGGCCAATCCACCTACACTGTACATCTTTGGGTTGTGGGGGTGAGGCCCACGCAAACACGGGGAGAATGTGCAAACTCCACACGGACAGTGACCCAGAGCCGGGATCGAACCTGGGACCTCGGCGCTGTGAGGCAGCAGTGCTAACCACTGCGCCCCCACGCTGCCCTTAAATGGACTTAATCTTGAAGGTGAAACCAAGGAGCTCAGCACCTTTCGTCTAAACTAAAACATGTAAAGTGGCTACTTGATCAGCATAAGAGAAGATATATTGTGACATGGAGTTAGGTCAGTCCAACCATGAGCTACAGAATGTACCAGGGCCTTTTTGTTTATAACCTTTATTCATGTGATTTTACACAACCTATTAACAGTGATGTTCCTTTCATCTCAATGTCCAAGTATTAAACAGGATGACAACAGGATGATTCCTTACTCCGAGTTAAAGGATCTGGTGAATCAAAAAGAACCACTGCCATTTTGTTTAACAGTCTTACAATGCATTAAAGTTGCCATTAAGTCACATACTGTAAAGTACAGGGGACATCTGCTTGAATGGTTGTTTTAAAAACACAAGAACTTAAGGTGTGCGCTTCCTTTAATTTATTTTATTAACATGCAATTGGTTGCAACTCCAATTCACTTAGATGCCTTGGAAATGTCCGTGTGTGTCCGCTCGATACCAGGAATTGCAACTGGAGCATTGTCAAAGGACACATTCAGATAGCGTCTTACTTTGTTTCCAAACAGATGACTTTGCAAAAACAATTTGTGTGGGAGAGAGAGACACACAGTTATGGCTCTTGAAGAGAATCATTCAGAACCATTAAGCATTTAAAAAACTGACAGTTTTCTCACAACACAATACCCCTTTCTGCTAAATTAGTTAAAAATATTAGAATAGATAAAGTATTGTTGCTTTCCCAATAATCTGCTGTTGTTGAGCAGTTCCTAACAGAATGGCCTGTGCTTCCTAATGCTGTAACTCTTGGCTTCTGTGCTTCTGACCAGTATCAACAAGCTGTAACAATGTTTGTGTGCATGTTAAAAGAGTGAGACAGGTCAAAAATAATTTTTAAAACTGCCTGCCGAAACTGAGGACAACTGGCACTAAATGTCATTCTTCACATTTATAACGTAATCAGAACCATTGCATAAATAATTCGTAGTTGCATATAGTCCCTTTCATACCTAGTGGAGTATTTTGAAATATGGAAACAGCAGTCAATGCGCATACGGCAAGGCCTCACAAATAGCAATGTAATAAATGATCATCTATATTTTTAATGAGTTTGGTTGTGGAATAAACATGGGGCAGAGAAAGAGAGCCCCGTGCTGTTTGAATAGTGCCATTGGACCTTATATGTTTACCTGAGGGGGGATAAGAGCATATGCAGCAGGGGCAAGTGTAGACCATTGAATCTATTCCGCTATTCAATATGATCATGGATAATCCTGGCTGCAGCTTCATTTTTCTGCCTGCCCCCCAATATTCCTTAATTTCTTGAGACCAAAAATGTGTCTATCCTAACCTTAAATGTATTCAACGAGCATCTACAACCGTCTGGAGTAGGGAATTCCAAAGATGCACACCTCTTTGAGTGAAGTAATTTTTTTTTTTTTTAAATTTAGAGTACCCAATTCGTTTTTTCCAATTCAGGGGCAATTTAGCGTGGCCAATCCACCTAGCCTGCACATCTTTGGGTTGTGGGGGCGATACCCACGCAAACACGGGGAGAATGTGCAAACTCCACACGGACAGTGACCCAGAGCTGGGATCGAACCTGGGACTCGGCGCCGTGAGACGATAGAGCTAACCCACTGCACCACTGTGTTGCCTGAGTGAAGTAATTTCTCCACATCTCAGTCCTAAAAGGGGCTGGTTTAGCCCAGTGGGCTAAATCGCTGGCTTGTAATGCAGAACACAACCAGCAGCGCAGGTTCAATTCCCGTGTGGTGACTGGGGATTTTTCACAGTAACTTCATTGAAGCCTACTTGTGACAATAAGTGATTATTATTATTATTTGTCCATTTTCCTGAGACTGTGGATATGGAAACATTTCTAAGTGTCATTTTGGGTGCAATTGGCGCGGTGTTTCTCCACCTTTGGTCGCATTGGTATTGTACAAGCAGACCCCAAATCTCTCTAACCACCAATATTTAAAGAATATTCTTCGCACTGCTGCCTCATGGCGCCGAATGGCCAATCCACCTACCCTGCACATCTTTTGGGTTGTGGGGGTGAGACCCACGCAGACAGAGGGAGAATGTGCAAACTCCACTCGGACAGTGACCCAGGGGCGGGATCAAACCGGGTCCTCAGCGCTGAAGGCAGCAGTGCTGACCCTGTAACGTCTTATTCAAAACTCCCTCCAAAATGCACTGGAGCTTTAGCCTAGATTATGCGGCCAGGCCTCTGGAGAGGTGCTTAAATCCTTCACTTTCTGACTCTGAAACAAACGTTCTAACATTTAAGTTCCAGCTTGATCATTTGTAACAGCCTGTTAGCATGCTGAATCTACATGTAGTAACATTCACTTGCATGCACATCTAAATCAAATGATACAAAAAAACTATTTTACTTGTTCCTGATTGAAGCCATGTAAAGATTTTTCTTTCTTTCAAGATGTGATGAAAAGACATTAATCTCATATTTTGCATGTGAATATAATCAGTTACTACAGTTTATGGAGAGAATTCAGATCAAGAATCAGAATGTCAGGCAGCACGGTGGCGCAGTGGTTAGCGCTGCTGCCTCACGGCGCCGAGGTCCTAGGTTCAATCCTGGCCCCGGATCACTGTCCGTGTGGAGTTTGCACATTCTCCCCGTGTTTGCGTGGGTTTCGCCCCCACAACCCAAAGATGTGCAGGATAGGTGGATTGGTCACGCTAAATTGCCCCTTAATTGGAAAAAATGAATTGGGTGCTCTAAATTTGTATGAAAAAAAAGAACCCGAATGTTGGAAATGGTGACATCGGTGCCATAGCTATTCTTTAATCTTAAATTAAAGAAAAGATGAGTTAACGAAGCTAGTGTATGTATGGGTGCTTCTTCACTACGCACGTTTAAAAAGAGGCCAGAAGGTCATTTTTATCCAAGTGACTTTTGCTTCATAGTTGTATTGGAAACGGTTTTTGATAATCTGTTGGCTTTACTGGATTTGTAAAATGACTTAATTTCCTGTGATTCTTTTAAGGACCAAATATATATTTAAAACAGGAAAAATATAATAAAGAAAAATTTGTTAATGGATTCTCATTTTTATATATAAATATATATATATATACATATAATTAACCATTTGCTCTGGCCAAACATGACATTTTTTTCTGAGCTCTGGCCTCCAATTTAAATAAAAATTAAAACTAGAAAATGTGCTAAAATGTAAACTGCACAGTTTTAAGTTCAGTGGTCATGTTTGGCAGGGGGTGCAGTGCGTACTGGGTGCATCAGGATATTCCACATGCATGTTCCCTTATTCACTGAATTGTTTGGGACCTTGGTTCAATGTGTTTTACACGCACAACACCGAAGTATTGGATTAAGAGAGTAAAAGGTGTCTCATTTTCCTCTATGCTGCAACATTTAAGTTTCACAAAGAGAAGTTGCTCCATTTATTTCTTCCTGTCAGGGTTGCTATAGAAACTGGTCGAGTCCGCAACAGACACGCACGCACTCATATTTTTATAAAAGTGCCTTAAGTGTAGTGTTACCTGCGTGGTCGATAACACGTGTTACTCAATCCTTGGCTGATGGTGAGGTCCTCTGAATCTTGTTGAAGAAGACTCAAACTCGTCCAGTAACAACAAAGGTTTATTGAGTAACTATAACTATTAATGCGTGAGTTCTTTACCTTAACATGGGAACTAAGAATTGGATAACAAGATTTAACAATAATAACTAAATGTAACTTCACAAGGATTCTATGGGAAGCAAGAGATGAAATTGCAGAGCCGTTGGCAATGATCTTTTTGTCCTCACTGTCAACAGGGGTGGTACCAGGGGATTGGAGAGTGGCGAATGTCGTGCCCCTGTTCAGAAAAGGGAATAGGGATAACCCTAGGAATTACAGGCCAGTTAGTCTTACTTCGGTGGTAGGCAAAGTAATGGAAAGGGTACTGAGGGATAGGATTTCTGAGCATCTGGAAAGACACTGCTTGATTAGGGATAGTCAGCATGGATTTGTGAGAGGTAGGTCTTGCCTTACAAGTCTTATTGAATTCTTTGAGGAGGTGACCAAGCATGTGGATGACGGTAAAGCAATGGATGTAGTGTACATGGATTTTAGTAAGGCATTTGATAAGGTTCCCCTTGGTAGGCTAATGCAGAAGGTAAGGAGGCATGGGATAGTGGGAAATTTGGCCAGTTGGATAACGAACTGGCTAACCGATAGAAGTCAGAGAGTGGTGGTGGATGGCAAATATTCAGCCTGGATCCCAGTTACCAGTGGCGTACCGCAGGGATCAGTTCTGGGTCCTCTGCTGTTTGTGATTTTCATTAATGACTTGGATGAGGGAGTTGAAGGGTGGGTCAGTAAATTTGCAGACAATAAAAAGATTGGTGGAGTTGTGGATAGTAAGGAGGGCTGTTGTCGGCTGCAAAGAGACATAGATAGGATGCAGAGCTGGGCTGAGAAGTGGCAGATGGAGTTTAACCCTGAAAAGTGTGAGGTTGTCCATTTTGGAAGGACAAATATGAATGCGGAATACAGGGTTAACGGTAGAGTTCTTGGCAATGTGGAGGAGCAGAGAGATCTTGGGGTCTATGTTCATACATCTTTGGAAGTTGCCACTCAAGTGGATAGAGCTGTGAAGAAGGCCTATGGTGTACTCGCATTCATTAACAGAGGGATTGAATTTAAGAGCCGTGAGGTGATGATGCAGCTGTACAAAACCATGGTAAGGCCACATTTGGGATGCTGTGTACAGTTCTGGTCGCCTCATTTTAGGAAGGATGTGGAAGCTTTGGAAAAGGTGCAAAGGAGATTTACCAGGATGTTGCCTGTAATGGAAAGTAGGTCTTACGAGGAAAGGTTGAGGGTGCTAGGCTTTTTCTCATGAGAACGGAGAAGGATGAGGGGCGACTTGATAGAGGTTTATAAGATGATCAGGGGAATAGATAGAGTAGACAGTCAGAGACTTTTTCCCCGGGTGGAACAAACCATTACAAGGGACATAAATTTAAGGTGAATGGTGGAAGACATAGGGGGGATGTCAGAGGTAGGTTCTTTACCCAGAGAGTAGTGGGGGCATGGAATGCACTGCCTGTGGAAGTAGTTGAGTCGGAAACATTAGGGACCTTCAAGCAGCTATTGGATAGGTACATGTATCACGGTAGAATGATATAGTGTAGATTAATTTGTTCTTAAGGGCAGCACGGTAGCATTATGGATAGCACAATTGCTTCACAGCTCCAGGGTTCCAGGTTCGATTCCCGGCTTGGGTCACTGTCTGTGCGGAGTCTGCACGTCCTCCCCGTGTCTGCGTGGGTTTCCTCCGGGTTCTCCGGTTTCCTCCCACAGTCCAAAGATGTGCAGGTTAGGTGGATTGGCCATGATAAATTGCCCTTAGAGTCCAAAATTGCCCCTAGTGTTGGGTGGGGTTACTGGGTTCTGGGGATAGGGTGGAGGTGTTGACCTTGGGTAGGGTGCTCTTTCCAAGAGCCGGTGCAGACTCAATGGGCCGAATGGCCTCCTTCTGCACTGTAGATTCGATGATAATCTATGTTTAATCTGGGACAAAGGTTAAGCACAACATCGTGGGCCGAAGGGCCTGTTCTGTGCTGTATTTTTCTATGTTCTATGTTCTATCTATGTGATTCTGATGTTTCCCTGTTCACAGCACACCCGCGAGAGAGGCAGAGACCCCGTGTGGCTGCCCTTTATACCCCTGTTGGTCCAGCCCTCTGGTGATCATGTGGTGCTGCTATCTACCCATTAACCCCTTGTGCGCATGCACCTACAGAGATCACCACATCTTCCCCTTTTTAGTGTGCTACAGGTTTTCTGTATGGTGTAACGAAAACTAAACAAACATAATGAATTGAGTCAACTGGGAACAGATAAAACAAGTAACGCTGTGTACAGAATGGGATGGTATTAATGACTGTACAAAGTCAATCAATGTTTAAAAAGTCCAATTCTAACGAAAAACTTTGTGAGTCCAGACTGTCTGCGTTTGATCAGGTGGGTTGTTCCTTTCGCCTGTCGTTGAGGTGGCAGTGTTGATGTCGCCATGTCGTTGTGACCGTCAGTGTTTATGTGTGTCCGTGAGGACATCATGAGACATCGGAATGGTCGAAGTAACGGACGTTAGTAGCGGACTTTCTTTTGAGCTTGCAGTGTTGATCCCGTATGTCATCTTTTTTACAGCTGGGTTGGGCGATTGCTGCGGCGCAGACACAAAATCACGAGATCTGATGTTGTTGTTGTGGTTTTGTTCACTGCTTTGATCAACAGTGGGTAGACATTTAATGTCTGCTGCTGGCTGCTCATATAAGGCAGATAGACTGTCATAGTCTTCCTTGTTCACGGCTGTCGCTCCGGAGTCGTCGCTTGTGGCCATTCTGGAGCCTGTCAACGAGCTCTCTATGGAGGCCGGTATCCCTCAGTGGAGTCAATCTGTGCTCTCTGCGTGGCGTTGCCTTCTGCTAGGATATATGACTGCCATGTCGTCATGGTACTGGATTCTCCCACCATGAGACTTGTATGGGACTTGGCAGCCATGTTGCTGCTGCAATGACCATCAGATCCGGGGAACTGATCCATGGCTGAGTGGCATTCGTCAGCGAGCAAATCATCGCTTCTTGTCAAGGATGTGTCATGGTGCTCTATTTGTCCAATGAGGAACTCATCCCCTGAGTAATCATCGTCAATGAACAAATCTTTTGCTATGGATTTGTCATTGTGCTCTTCTCTTTGGGTGTTGCAAACGGTATGTTTCAGGGTGCTGTGGCAGTGATCTTTCACTGTAAGTAGAGGCTCGAGCTTCATTCTGTCGCTGGGGAAAATAATTTTTTGTTTTCCCTTTTTATTCACTTTCGGGCATTTTGGATGAGGCGTGGTGATGTAAGGTTCCTCCGCGACTGTGACCGTGGCCACACGGTAGGAGTCATCATAGGCAAGGTCATCGTTTTTGGACAGGTAATCACTGAATATTGGTTGGCGGTCCATAGATGCCACGTTCCGAACGTTGCACGGTCTTAGTTGTTGTCCCGTGGAAGTCATCTGTAGCACAGCTCGACATTTGAAGGCACAGTGGTTGTACTTTCCACACCTCAGGCACTGTTTGCCATAAGCTGGACATTGCCCTATTAAGTGGGCGTGTCCGCCGTTATGTCACGTCATGACGCCGTCCTGCCACGTTCGCGCATGCGCAGTAGCGTTCTCAGCCGGTTCCAGTCTCCGTGCGAACTGCACATGTGTGTGGGCCACTTGCAGATTCGGGCACACGGGATTGCCGGTGGCGGAGCGCCTTCGAGAAGCCTGGGCCACCATTTTGACTGCTCCAACCTCGTGGTGGAGGCCTTGGTCCCGGTAAGTAAACTGTTGATATTGTGCTTCAGTGATTTCATGAGCAGAACATAGTTGTGTAGCCATTTCAAGATCAAGATTTTTGTGCTTAAGGAGAGATTTTCTGAGTCCCTCATCAGAAATGCCACTGACAATCTAGTCTCTGATGAGGGAGTCACGGAGGGTCTCATAATTACAGGATTGGGTCAGCAGCTTTAAGTCAGTGAGAAAGCTGCTGAATGATTCTCCTGGTCTTTGTATACGCCTGGTGAACTTAGAACATAGAACATAGAACAATACAGCGCAGTACAGGCCCTTCGGCCCACGATGTTGCACCGAAACAAAAGCCATCTAACCTACACTATGCCATTATCATCCATATGTTTATCCAATAAACTTTTAAATGCCCTCAATGTTGGCGAGTTCACTACTGTTGCAGGTAGGGCATTCCACGGCCTCACTACTCCTTTTCCCCAGGGTAGAGGGGTCAATTACTAGGGGGCATAGGTTTAAGGTGAGAGGGGCAAGGTTTCGAGTAGATGTACGAGGCAAGTTTTTTACGCAGAGGGTAGTGGGTACCTGGAACTCGCTACCGGAGGAGGTAGTGGAAGCAGGGACGATAGGGACATTTAAGGGGCATCTTGACAAATATATGAATAGGATGGGAATAGAAGGATACGGACCCAGGAAGTGTAGAAGATTGTAGTTTAGTCGGGCAGTATGGTCGGCGCGGGCTTGGAGGGCCGAAGGGCCTGTTCCTGTGCTGTACATTTCTTTGTTCTTTGTTCTTTGTACTCTTTGCGTAAAGAACCTACCTCTGACCTCTGTCCTATATTTATTACCCCTCAGTTTAAAGTTATGTCCCCTCGTGCCAGCCATTTCCATCCGTGGGAGAAGGCTCTCACTGTCCACCCTATCCAACCCCCTGATCATTTTGTATGCCTCTATTAAGTCTCCTCTTAACCTTCTTCTCTCCAACGAAAACAACCTCAAGTCCATCAGCCTTTCCTCATAAGAATTTCCCTCCATACCAGGCATCATCCTGGTAAATCTCCTCTGCACCCGCTCCAAAGCCTCCACGTCCTTCCTATAATGCGGTGACCAGAACTGTACGCAATACTCCAAATGCGGCCGTACCAGAGTTCTGTACAGCTGCAACATGACCTCCTGACTCCAGAACTCAATCCCTCTACCAATAAAGGCCAACACTCCATAGGCCTTCTTCACAACCCTATCAACCTGGGTGGCAACTTTCAGGGATCTATGTACATGGACACCTAGATCCCTCTGCTTATCCACACTTTCAAGAACTTTACCATTAGCCAAATATTCCGCATTCCTGTTATTCCTTCCAAAGTGAATCACCTCACACTTCTCTACATTAAACTCCATTTGCCACCTCTCAGCCCAGCTCTGCAGCTTATCTATATCCCTCTGTAACCTGCTACATCCTTCCACACTATCGACAACACCACCGACTTTAGTATCGTCTGCAAATTTACTCACCCACCCTTCTGCGCCTTCCTCTAGGTCATTGATAAAAATGACAAACAGCAACGGCCCCAGAACAGATCCTTGTGGTACTCCACTTGTGACTGTACTCCATTCTGAACATTTCCCATCAACCACCACCCTCTGTCTTCTTTCAGCTAGCCAATTTCTGATCCACATCTCTAAATCACCCTCAATCCCCAGCCTCCATATTTTCTGCAATAGCCTACCGTGGGGAACCTTATCAAACGCTTTGCTGAAATCCATATACACCACATCAACTGCTCTACCCTCATCTACCTGTTCAGTCACCTTCTCAAAGAACTCAATAAGGTTTGTGAGGCATGACCTACCCTTCACAAAGCCATGCTGACTATCCCTGATCATATTATTCCTATCTAGATGATTATAAATCTTGTCTCTTATAATCCCCTCCAAGACTTTACCCACTACAGACGTGAGGCTCACCGGTCTATAGTTGCTGGGATTGTCTCTGCTCCCCTTTTTGAACAAAGGGACCACATTTGCTGTCCTCCAGTCCTCTGGCACTATTCCTGTAGCCATAACTTGAAGCGTTCAAATGTTTCAATCACCTCCGATTTGCAGTGGGTATCGAATTTTTTTATAATTGTGTTCCACTTATTCTTGTCCTCCCCTTCGGCATAGGTAAATGAGTTATATATCTCCATGGCCGGTTTCCCTGCCGCAGCTAAGAGGTATGCAATCTTTTAAAAATCTGGCGCAGCGGTCATGTTCTTACTTTCCAGAAACAAATTAAATTGTTGCAGGAAAACATTCCAATTATTCTGGAGATTACCAGAGGTTCTGAGGTGTTCTGGAAGTGATTCCATCTTACCGGTTTGTGCCTGAGAGATCCGAGTGTAGCGATGCCTTCCTTGGCCAAATATCTTATCCGAGTTTTTTTCTTTTTTTTCTCTCTTGTCTGTCGAACCTGAGCTAGCTAGTTTCTATTTTTGTTGTTAAGGCCAACACACTCCGTGGTACCATGTAGTGTTACCTGCATGGTCGACAACACGTGTTACTCAATCCTTGGCTGATGGTGAGGTCCTCTGAATCTTGTTGAAGAAGACTCAAACTCGTCCAGTAACAACAAAGGTTTATTGAGTAACTATAACTACTAATGTGTGAGTTCTTTACCTTAACATGTGAACTAGGAATTGGATAACAAGATTTAACAATAATAACTAAATATAACCCCACTAACTATCTATGTGATTTTGATGTTTCCCTGTTCACAGCACACCCGAGAGAGAGGCAGAGACCCCGTGTGGCTGCCCTTTATACCCCTGTTGGTCCAGCCCTCTGGTGATCATGTGGTGCTGCTATCTACCCATTAACCCCTTGTGTGCATGCACCTGCAGAGATCACCACATCTCCCCCTTTTTAGTGTGCTACAGGTTTTCTGTATGGTGTAACGAAAACTAAACAAACATAATGAATTAGGTCAACTGGGAACAGATAAAACAAGTAATGCTGTGTACAGAATGGGATGATATTAATGACTGTACAAAGTCAATCAATGTTTAAAAAGTCCAATTCTAACGAAAAACTTTGTGAGTCCAGACTGTCTGCGTTTGATCCGGTGAGTTGATCCTTTCGCCTGTCGTTGAGGTGGCATTGTTGATGTCGCCATGTCGTTGTGACCGTCAGTGTTTATGTGTGTCCGTGAGCGCATGCACCTACAGAGATCACCATATTAAGCATGTGTCACACCAGTGCCGCTAAACTGAATTGTAACCGTGGTTTACAGATGTTACCACAAATGTGTTACAAATAAAATTTATTGAAAAAGTTTTTTAAAAAAGAGGCCAGAAGGAGGGCAGGTGTGTGGTATTTAATAGCGAGTCTTGGGCTGAGAAAGTGTTCGAGATATATCAGAGAACGTCTGAGCACTAATGATTGGAGACAGTCAGATGTGGTGGGATGAGTAGGAACTAGAGACAGTGCACAGGCTGCAGGTTAAAGAGCCACCTCGACAACTAACTACAAGCGAGGAAAGTCAAACAAAAACGAAATGCCATTAAATTGGGGAAAGCAAATTAAATCTGCATCGTGTCGGAGATTAAGGAATGTTATGAAGGAAGCGATTCAAGAACATTTAACAACAGTAAAACAACTGTAACAAGCCAACATGGGAATATAAAAGGCAAGTCATGTTTAACAAAATTATTTCAGGATACAAGAGATTGGTGAATGCCACATATTCTGCCTCTCAGAAGGAAATTGATGAAGCAGCTCATCAAAAGAGCCTTTATTCAGAGCAAAGAGATAATAAATTGATTTAAGGAGAATTAAAGTTTAGTGTTCAATTAAACTTTTACTAAAGGAAAGGTTTCAATGCTTTAGTATTTTGTGCAGCATACTTAGTATAAACTAAGGCATGCTTATATCAATTATTGGCTCGAAACATGAAATTGGACGTTCAAAAGACAAAACTTGTTGAAGCAGAGACTTAGGACTGGATTCTCAGATCATGGCGGCATTCTCTGAGCCCCGCGCCGGGCCGGAGAATCGCCACAACCGCTCCACGCCGGCGCGCGATTCTCCGAGGTGCGGAGAATCAGCACCATTTGCGCCGGCGCGCGCCGGTCGCGGGCCGCTGTCCGCAGCCGGGCTGCTGATTCTCCGGCCCGGATGGGCCGAGCGGCCGGGCGGAAACGGCAGAGTCCCGCCGGCACCATTCACCCCTGGTCGCTGCCGGCAGGGACTCTGCACGAAGGGTTGGGGGGCAGCCTGTGGGGCGGGGAAAAGCGCTCCTTCACCGGGGGGGGGGGGGGGCCTCCGATCTGGCCCACGATCGGGGCTTACCTATCAGTGGGCCGGCCTCTCCACACCCACACACCCCCCGCCCCCGGGCCTACTTTGTTGCGCTTCCAGCCCCAGAGCCCCCGCGCCATGTTGTGTCGAGGCCGGGGCGTTCCGTGAGTCTACCGCGCATACGTCGGTTGGCGCTTCTCCACTGCGCATGCGCAGGTTGGCGCCGCCCCCAGTCCGCACCAGGATGTAAGGCTGGAGCAGCATGAACCACTCCAGCGCCCCCTGTGGGGGACAGAATCAGTTGTCCCCGCGCCCATTCGCGCTGTCGTGAAACGCGGCGGCATTCACGACGGCGCGGACACTTAGTCCCGTGATCAGTGAATCGCGCCCCATAGCTTTATTCATCATTATATAGCAAGCAAGAGATATAATAGTAGATCATGTTCCAGAACATCATTTGATCCATTCAGACATTGTTGCCCTGAAGCAACATTCAATTTCTTAGAACATGGTGTCTGTGTACAATATTGAAATAGGCACATTGTAAAGAAATCTGTCTTTCTTAGGATATGGCAGTAGTGAATTTTAATAAAACAGGAAAACACGGAACTTCCGGCGACGGCGGGCGGGAGGCAGCCGCGCGTTGGAGGGCTCCCGTTCGGGAACGGCATTGTCGGGGGTTAACGCCCGGTCCCAGGGCCAGCGAAGGCAGTAAAAGTCGGGAGACAGCACAGAGGAGGGGAATGTCGAAGACCAGCAAAAAAACAGCCGTGAAAAAAGCGGCTGAAGGTCCATTGGGGAGTGGAAAGGTCACCGCGGGGTCAGTAAAGAAAATGGAGGCTGGAGCACCAGGGGCGGCCGCATTGCTTACGGCTGAAAAAATAACTAAGGTGATGGCTGCGGAATTCGAAAGGCAGTTTGCAAAATGAATGGAGACGGTGAGGAAGGAGATGAGGGAGGTTTTGAGTGTGCTGGTGGAGGAGGCGGTTTCCCCGGTGAGGACGGAGGTGGCGAGCGCAGTGGCGGAGGTGCGAGAGCAAGTGGATGCGCTGAAGGAAGTGGAGGAGACGTTATTGCAGCACGGTGATCAACTTGCCTCGATGGGGAAAGAGATGCGGAAGGTGATGGACATTGACAAGGATCTGCGAGGAAAAATGGAACAACCTGGAAAACAGATCCAGGCGACAGAATTTGAGGATTGTGGGGCTGCCTGAAGGAGTTGAAGGACCAAAGCCGACTGAGTATTTTGCCGCGATGCTGGCAAAACTATTGGGGGAGGGGGAGGATCCCTCCCGATATGAACTGGATCAGGCTCATCGGTCGTGGAGGCCTGTACCAAAGGCGAGTGAGCCGCCAAGGGCAGTGACTCTGTGCTTCCGTAGGTACAGGGTGAAGGAGAAAGTCCTGAGCTGGGCCAAGCAGAAGCGGGTGGTGCAGTGGGCTGGAGCTGGTATACGTGTATACCAGGACTTTACGGTGGAGCTGGCGAGGAGGCGGGCTGCCTTCAACCGGGTGAAGAGGGCACTGTACATTAGCAAGGTGCAGTGCGGCATTGTATATCCAGCGAGGCTGAGGGTGACTTATAAGCTCAGGGACTTTTATTTTGGAACGGCGGAAACAGCGGAGGAGTTTGCGAAGGCAGAAGGACTGTGGCAGAACTGAGAAATTGAGAAATGGCCATGTGCCGATGTAACCTCATGACTGTATTTTCTTCTTTTTTGTTTCACTGCGTGCGGGTGTAGGGGCTAAAGGGGCCACTGTTGTACATATTTGGACAAGGGAAGTGATGGGACTTTCACTCGAAATGAGGGCTCTTTGGGGTGTAGGTGGATATGCGGGGTTTGTGTGCTAAAAGGGGATCTCTGGGCTTTCCTAGGGCCGGGCAAGAGGTAAAGGGACCCGGGCGGGGGCCTCCACTCTGGCCGGTTTAAGCCGGCCAGTAAACGGGAGTGAGGTGGGGGGAGGGGCTGCGGCCATCGGAGCCTGGCAGAACAGTGGTGGAAAGTTGGGGGGAAGGAACCGAGGTTGCGAGGAGGAGTTTTACAAGAGGCAGTGGACGGGAGGAGCTGGAGACTTTGGGGGGGGGGGGGTGTACAACTCTTGGGTATCATGTACGGTACTCTTTCAGAGGCTGGATGGCGTTGAGTGTAGGGGGGGAGGGGGTGTGGACTCTATAGGTTAATGGTGACCATGGGCGCTCCCGGACTCCTTTTTCTTTTTCTCCTTTGTTTTTTGTTTCCACCGTGGGAGGGTTTGGTAACATATATTGACAGGTGGGCCGCTGTTTGGGGTGGTGGGAGGATGGGATCATTGGTATTGTTAAGGGGATTGATTTTGTATTTGTTACCATTTACTGTTTGTGGGTGGGGTGTAAATGTTTGAAGGAAAATATGAAAATGTAGAAGAAAAAAAAAAATTTTTTTTTTAAAACAGGAAAACACTATCATATTTATTAAATGCATGGAAAGAAAGACTAGAAACATTTGAATTTATTTCAAGCTCCACGATGTAACAGAGATTTTAAAATTCACAACTAATTAAACATTGTACAGTTATGCACAAAACATTCATTGGAATAAGGGTCACGATAATATACATTCATATGTAGAAATGACAAGATTTTAACCTACAGCCGAAAGTAAATTAAAACAACCAAGCCGCACTTTGTACACAATCTGCACTGTCCCTATTACGAATTGACCCTACAACAGTTTCTCTCCATCCATGCTATCAAAAGCTCTCATAATTTTGAACACCTCTATTATATCTCCCCTTAACCTTCCACCTTAAACAGCTGCAACTGGGTGGTAGATGGTTTATATAGGGGCTGTTTAGCACAGGGCTAAATCGCTGGCTTTTAAAAGCAGACCAAGGCAGGTCAGCAGCACGGTTCAATTCCTGTACCAGCCTCCCCGAACAGGCGCCGGAATGTGGCGACTAGGGGCTTTTCACAGTAACTTCATTGAAGCCTACTTGTGACAATATGCAATTTTCATTTCATTTCAAATATTTAGAGTTCATCCCCTGGATTGACAAGTGAGAGTTGGAATGCGAAATGGACTATTGAGCATTTTTTTTTTTAATTAAAAAAATTTAGTGTACCCAATTCATTTTCCAATTTAGTGTGGCCAATCCATCTACCCTGCACATCTTTGGGTTGTGGGCGCGAAACCCACGCAAACACAGAGAGAATGTGCAAACTCCACAAGGACAGTGACCCAGAGCCGGGATTGAACCTAGGACCTCGGTGCCGTGAGGCAGCAGTGCTAACCACTGTGCCACCAGCATGCTGCCCTTCTATTCAGCATTAACGGCATATCATATCGGCTTTCAGATATTTGTTCCCTTCTTTGGTCAAAACAATTTGCAACTCGCATTTATTCATTAAAACATTGCTGAAAGATATTTTCTAATGTTGGGTTCACTACCTGACATACCTTGTTGCAGCTGTTTATTTATTTCTAAATTTTTCCAATTAAGGGGCAATTTAGTGTAGCGCACAAAGACTCACGAGAGACGAATAGAGATGAAGTCGATGAGGCTTTATTAAGCGTGACTTGTTCCCCGCAGTTCAGCAATAGACTGGCCTGCAGGGGAGAACTCCTGGTTCTTATACTCCGCCTTCAGGGCGGAGCTAGAGATCAGCAGCCAGCCAGGACCCGGGATCTGTCAGCCAATGACATCACGGCTTCACAGTCCCACATGACCCCTAATGCATACTACCACATTCACCCCTTGTTAAAAATGAACCCGGCGGGGTGGTGCTTCGCATGGTGGTAGGGGTTTACAAGGCTGGTCCTGGGAGAAAAAAAAACTTTTGCATGTCATCACAGTGCCCTACACTGGGCTATGTACAGGGTTTTTTTGTTTTGAACTATTTACAGTATTCGTAAGAGGGAAAAGGGAAAAAAATTCTCGTTAAAGTCCACAACATTCTAGTGTTACACTGATGCCACAAGTCGGTCGGGCGGTCTGGTCGTCCTTGTCGATCGCCTCAGCCCCGGTGGTCGTGGTGCTTGTTCCAGTGTTGTCGTCTCCGGGAGCTTTACGGTTTCTGCTTCAGCTTCACTTCTGGTTGGACCTGGGAGGAGGACCGATCCTCCCGGAAAGGGGGCTGTCGTGGGGTGCGCCGGTGGCAGGGAGGGGGTGATTGGTGTCGAGGGGGTGTGCGTGTTGCCGGCGGGCGCCAGATCTCACAGGGAGACCGTGTCCTGTCGGCCGTCGGGGTACGGTAGGCGTACTGCGGGTTCGCGTGGAGGAGGTGAACCCTCTCGACCAACGGGTCCGACTTGTGCGCCCGCACATGTTTCCGGAGCAAGATGGGTCCTGGGGCCGCCAGCCAGGTCGGCAGCGACGTTCCAGAGGAGGACTTCCTGGGGAAGACAAGGAGGCGCTCATGCGGCGTTTGGTTAGTGGTGGTACACAGTAGCGACCGGATGGAGTGGAGGGCGTCCGGGAGGACCTCCTGCCACCGTGAAACTGGGAGATCCCTGGACCGTAGGGCCAGTAGGACGGTCTTCCAGACCGTGCCGTTCTCCCTCTCTACTTGCCCGTTCCCCCGGGGGTTGTAGCTGGTCGTCCTGCTCGAGGCTATACCCTTGCTGAGCAGGAACTGGTGCAGCTCGTCACTCTTGAAGGAGGACCCCCTGTTGCTATGGACGTATGCGGGGCAACCGAACAGTGTGAATATGGTGTTAAGGGCTTTAATGACTGTGGCCGCTGTCATTTCAGGGCAGGGGATGGCGAAGGGGAAACGGGAGTACTCGTCCACCATGTTCAGGAAGTATGTGTTGTGGTCGGTGGAGGGGAGGGGCCCTTTGAAATCCAGACTGAGGCGTTCAAAGGGACAGGAGGCCTTGATCAGGTGCGCACTATCCGGCCTGAAAAAGTGCGGTTTGCACTCTGCGCAGATGTGGCAGTTCCTTGTGACTGTACGGACCTCCTCCACGGAGTAGGGGAGGTTGCGGGACTTTATAAAATGGTAGAACCGAGTGACCCCCGGGTGGCAGAGGTCCTCGTGGAGGGTTTGGAGACGGTTAATTTGTGCGTTGGCACATGTGCCGTGGGACAGGGCATCGGACGGCTCGTTCAGCTTTCCGGGACGGTACAAGATCTCGTAGTTGAAGGTGGAGAGCTCGATCCTCCACCTTAAGATCTTGTCATTTTTAATTTTGCCCCGCTGTGCATTATCGAACATGAAAGCTACCGACCGTTGGTCAGTGAGGAGAGTGAATCTCCTGCCGGCCAGGTAATGCCTCCAATGTCGCACAGCTTCCACTATGGCTTGGGCTTCCTTTTCCACTGAGGAGTGGCGGATTTCTGAGGCATGGAGGGTTCAGGAGAAAAAGGCCACGGGTCTGCCCGCTTGGTTAAGGGTGGCCGCTAGAGCTACGTCGGAGGCGTCGCTCTCGACCTGGAAGGGGAGGGACTCGTCGATGGCGCGCATCGTGGCCTTTGCGATATCCGCTTTGATGCGGCTGAAGGCCTGGCAAGCCTCTGTCGACAGAGGGAAGGTCGTGGTCTGTATTAGGGGGCGGGCCTTGTCTGCGTACTGGGGGACCCACTGGGCGTAATATGAAAAGAACCCCAGGCAGCGTTTTAGGGCTTTTGAGCAGTGAGGGAGGGGAAATTCCATGAGGGGGCGCATACGTTCGGGGTTGGGGCCTATTATCCCATTGCGCACTACATATCCCAAGATGGCTAGCCAGTTTGTGCTAAAAACGCACTTGTCCTCGTTGTATGTGAGGTTCAAGGCTTTAGCGGTCTGGAGGAATTTTTGGAGGTTGGCGTCGTGGTCCTGCTAATCGTGGCCGCAGATGGTTACGTTGTCGAGATACGGAAACGTGGCCTGCAACCCGTGTTGATCAACCATTCGGTCCATCTCTCATTGGAAGACCGAGACCCCGTTTGTGACGCCAAATGGGACCCTTAGGAAGTGGTATAATCGCCCGTCTGCCTCGAAGGCTGTGTACTTGCGGTCACTTGGGCGGATGGGGAGCTGATGGTAGGCGGACTTGAGGTCCACGGTGGAGAAGACCTTATATTGGGCAATCCGATTGACCATGTCGGATATGCGGGGGAGAGGGTACGCATCTAGCTGTGTGTACCTGTTGATGGTCTGGCTATAGTCTATGACCATCCTTTGCTTCTCCCCTGTCTTTACTACTACCACCTGTGCTCTCCAGGGACTATTGCTGGCCTGGATTATGCCTTCCTTCAGTAGTCGCTGGACTTCGGACCGAATGAATGTCCGGTCCTGGGCGCTGTACCGTCTGCTCCTAGTGGCGACGGGTTTGCAATCCGGGGTGAGGTTTGCAAACAAGGATGGGGGCTCAAACTTGAGGGTTGCGAGGCCGCAGATAGTGAGTGGGGGTATTGGGCCGCCGAATTGGAAGGTTAGGCTCTGCAGATTGCACTGGAAGTCTAATCCCAGTAATGTGGGAGTGCAGAGTTGGGGAAGGACGTAGAGCCTGTAGTTTTTAAACTCCCTCCCTTGCACCGTTAGGGTCACTATGCAGAAGCCTTTGATCTGTACGGAGTGGGATCCTGCAGCTAGGGAAATCTTTTGCGCACTGGGACGGATGGTCAAAAAACAACGTCTTACCGTGTCGGGGTGGATGAAGCTTTCTGTGCTCCCGGAGTCGACCAGGCATGGTGTCTCGTGCCCGTTGATCAGCACCGTTGTTGTCGTCGTCTGGAGCGTCCGGGGCCGTGCTTGGTCCAGCGTCATTGAGGCCAGACGTGGTCGTAGTGCTTCAGCGTCTTCCTCGAACACCGTTGAGCCGTCGATGCTGGGGTCCATTGTTGCCGTCCAAGATGGCGGCAGGGGTGAACAAAATGGCCGCCCCCATGCATCGCACATGGCTGGGGGGGTCACAAGATGGCGGCTGGGGTGGACAAAATGGCCGCCCTCATGCGTCGCACAGGGCTGGGGGGTCCCAAGATGGCGGCGCCCCTCCTCCCCTCGTGGTGGCCGGGACCCAAAATGGCTGCGCCTGCGGGTCGCACATGGGGCGCTGGGGGGGGTTGGGGAGCGTTAGAAACGCGCAGGACTCCTTCTTCTCCGGGGACAGCGGCGACCTCCCGAGATCGGCACACAGCCGCGAAATGTCCCTTTTTCCTGCAGCTCTTGCAAATCGCTGCGCGGGCTGGGCAGCGCTGCCGGGGGTGTTTCGTCTGGCTGCAGAAATAGCAGCGGGCCCCCCCGGGACGACTTGGCGTCTGAACCGCGCAAGCCTGTGGGGTGGGGAGGGGGGGTTTGTCGCGACGGGGGTCCACGGAGCCCAAGGGGCTGCCGCGCGGTCGGGGCCATACGCGCGGGCGTTTCGCGCGGCCACATCTAGGGAGGCTGCAAGGGCCCGTGCCTCTGAGAGTCCTAGCGACTCTTTTTCTAAAAGTCTTTGGCGGATTTGGGGAGAGTTCATACCTGCCACAAAAGCATCGCGAATTAACATGTCCGTGTGTTCAATCGCGTTTACCGGCGGGCAGCTGCAGGCCCGTCCCAAAATTAGCAGCGCGGCGTAGAATTCGTCTAGCGATTCTCCGGGACTTTGCCGTCTCATTGCGAGTTGGTAGCGTGCGTAGATCTGGTTCACTGGGCGAACATAGATGCTCTTTAGTGCTGCGAACGCTGTCTGGAAATCCTCTGTGTCTTCTATGAGAGGGAAAATTTCCGGGCTTACCCTCGAGTGCAGGACCTGTAGTTTCTGGTCTTCTGTGACCCGGCCGGGGGCCGTTCGGAGGTATGCTTCGAAACAAGTCTGCCAGTGTTTAAAAACTGCTGCTGAGTTCACTGCGTGAGGGCTGATCCTCAGGCATTCCGGGATGACCCTGAGCTCCATAGTCCTTTAAGCATGCTTAATAAATTGTAGCGCACAAAGACTCGCGAGAGACGAATAGAGATGAAGTCGATGAGGCTTTATTAAGCGTGACTTGTTCCCCGCAGTTCAGCAACAGACTGGCCTGCGGGGGAGAACTCCTGGTTCTTATACTCCGCCTTCAGGGCGGAGCTAGAGATCAACAGCCAGCCAGGACCCGGGATCTGTCAGCCAATGACATCACGGCTTCACAGTCCCACATGACCCCGAATGCATACTACCACATTTAGCATGGCCAATCCACCTATCCCGCATATTATTTGGGTTGTGGGGGTGAGAACCATGCAGACACGGGAAGAATGTGCAAACCCCACACGGACAGAGGGCGGTACGGTCGCGCAGTGGTTAGCCCTGCTGTCTCACAGCGCCGAGCACCCGGGTTCAATCCCGGCCCTGGGTCACTGTCCATGTGGAGTTTGCACATTCTCCCCGTGTCTGCGTGGGTCTCACCCCCACAACCCAAAAAGATATGGGGGATAGGTGGATTGGCCACGCTAAATTGCCCCTTAATTGAATAAAAAGAATTGGGTACTCTCAATTTATTTTTAAAAACCTCCACACACAGAGTGACCCGGGGCCAGGGTCGAACCAGGGTCATCAGCGCCGTGAGGCAGCAGTGCTAACCACGGCACCACCATGCCACCCAGTTGCAGCTGTTTAAGGTGGAGGGTTAAGGGGAGATATAATAGAGGCGTTCAAAATTGTGAGAGCTTTTGATAGCATGGATGGAGAGAAACTGTTGTAGGGTCAATCCGTAACCAGAGGAGATAGATTTCAGATAGTCTGCAAAATAATCCAGGGGACCAGGAGAATGTTTCAATGCAGTCAGCTGTCTTAGTCTAGAAAGCACTGCCGGAAATTTTGGTGAAAGGAATTTCAAAAGCAGCTTTAGAAAGGGGCTGGTTTAGCACAGTGGGCTAAACAGCTGGCTTGTAATGCAGGACACGACCAGCAGTGTGGGCTCAATTCCGGTACTGGGCTCCCTGAACAGACGCCGGAATGTGGCGACTAGGGGCTTTTCACAGTAACTTCACTGAAGCCTACTTGTGACAATAAGCGATTATTATTATTATAGAAAGGGAAGTGTGTGTATTGTGTATATATTATATATTGCTGCAATATTTGTAGAAACAGTGACTTCTAAAAATAAATTTCAAATGCCCATTATTAACTGAAAAGGCCACGAAACAAGATTTAAAGGGAAAACAATTGACTGACAAAAGAAAATGACAAAGCAAATTAACTTAACACCATGGGTGCGCGTTAACCACTGCAGTGCTCCCAGTGCGGATCTGGGACACCAGGTAAATAGCGGGGAAGATCAAGATTTGCACCGGGCGCAAATCAGTTTGCTATCGAACCGGCCCGCTCCTGATGTTGAGTTCTGGATCATGGCCAAATGTGGCGAGAATATCACTAATCCTCATTTGCATTAATTTCCATCTCATTAGCGAGATTGAAGTTGAATGCAACGGCCTTCCGGGAATTAATCGCCTCCCCAGCGAGAAATCACACGGGCGTCATTTGGTACTCCTTTTTAAAAACGTGACGCTGGCACAGTGGCTGCTGAGGGGAACTGAGGAGGTGGGCAACCATTTCCATTTTCTGGCATCCTTCTCCATCTGCTGCACCAGTGCTTGAGAGGGGGAGGGGGGTGAGGGAGTGGGGGACCCCTCTTGGGAGGGGTCAGACTTGGTCAGGGGTGAATCGTTCAAGGTCGGGGGTCGTCCCTGATCTGGGGGAGGGGGGGACCGGACTTTTCATTAGTGAGGATCTTTAAATATTGTGTATACCCAAAATTGGGGAAACTACAGCTGCTGCCTATTTGTCCTACCAAACTTTCAAGAAAGAGCTCCGCCTTTGTTATTGTGCTGAAGGTCACTTTAACTCCCTTTGACTGTGAGAAGCCACTTGCTTCACAGCTGAAGACCATTAGTAATGAGGAATTGGCCTTGTTAGATATGAGAGCGGTTCACAGCTCTCAAGTGATACTGCAGGTTGTGTTTGCTGCTTGCTCCTGCTTTTGACTGCAAATGCCTGAAGGCCGTGTGTTTGTTGCTGCTAACTCTTCTGCTTTTGTCATCTGGACTAAGGAAAAGGGAGGATGTAAGATGAGCTACTGCCATTGCTGGAGAGGAGGAAGGTGTGGCGGACATATTTGACTGAGCAACATGATGAATATGTTGAAGAAATGCAGATTACTGGTGACTTTATTGTACTGCTGACAGTTTAATGTGTATTCGGTTTTCTTTGTATAAATTCATTGTTATAGCTTGGTATTTGTACCAATATTCTTCAGGGAAAATGTGCTTGTGCGTGTATGGTTAATGTGATATATGGACTGTTAAGTAGTTTATTTTTATCTTTTTTTGTATAAAGGTATTGTTGACCGTTTAATAAACAAAATATTCTCAAGTGGCTTCTCGTGAGTACACGTGCCATGTCTCAGATGATGATTATTGCATCGCACTTCAATCAAACTTCGAAGCCTGAAAAGTGTGCTTGCACTCCAGAAGTGTCAGCACCATAGAGGCAGCAGTGACCAATCAAACACTCAAGAACTGGGCTTCAGTACTGGGGATATCATTGCGACCATGCTGCCCGTCTAAACTAAAATCTTCTACACTTCTGGGGTCCTTATCCCTCTATTCCCATCCCATTCATGTATTTGCCGGGAGTGCAGGAGGCGAAAGAGGCCGGTATTCTGGCCTTTGCGTCCCTGGTAGCCCGGCGGAGGATTTTGTTACTGTGGAAAGATGCGAAGCCCCCGAGCGTGGAAGCTTGGATCAATGACATGGCAGGGTTCATCAAGCTGGAGAGGATAAAGTTTGCCTTGCGAGGGTCTGTGCAGGGGTTCCTCAGGCGGTGGCAACCGTTCCTAGACGATCTCGCGGAGCGTTAGGAGGAGGTCAGCAGCAGCAGCCCAGGAGCGGGGGAGGGGGGGGTTCTTTTGGGGTGGCGTTTGGGCTAAGGTGGGGGTTTCCCTATTTGTGTTTTCTACTGTTATATGGGGGGTTATTGTAATTGGGGGAAATCCAATGTATAATTTCTGCTTGTGTTTTTGTTTATTTTCCTTGTTGTGGGGGGGGGGGGGGGATTTGTTGACAATTTATTGATAAATTTGAATAAATATGTTTTTTTTTTTAAACTTTGAGCTGGGCCAGGCCCACTAAGATACCCAGGCTGCAGGATTCTCCACCATCACTGGGATGCCGCAGGTCCAAGGGGGAGGGAGTTCCACTCCCTGAATGTTCAATGCGTGTGCGATCACCGCCATCGCATCATGCATTTGTTTACACGCTTCCCAGGAAGCGTGCATGATAGTTACATCCTGGGACACTTGGAGAATCCCGGCATCTGCGAGGACCACCGCAGGATGACAAGTTGGCTCTTGGGGGATAAACGGTACCCGCTGGGGTCCTGGCTGATGACGCCAGTGCAGAGACCTGAGACCCATGTTGCCACCCATGGTAACATTGAATGGAGCAAGGGCTGCACAGTGGCACAGTGGTTAGCACTGCTACCTCACTGCGTTGAGGTCCCAGGTTTTATCCTGGCTCTGGGTCACTGACCACGTGGAGTTTGCACATTCTCCCCGTGTTTGCGTGGGTTTTGCCCCCACAATCCAAAGATGTGCAGGGTAGGTGGATTGACCATGCTAAATTGTCCCTGAATTTGAAAAAAGAATTGGGTACTCTAAATCTAAATAAACAAAAAACATTGAGCGGAGCATCGAACTGCTCAAAATGCGGGTCTGCTCTGGTGGTGCATTTGCCAGATGGCCTCACGCTTTTTGGTGGTCTACTGTGCCCTCCACAACCTGGCATAGCAGCGTGGCAACAAGCTAAAGGAGGAGGAGGAGGGACATGCGGCCTCGTCTGAGGAGCAGCTGGACCAGGAGAGGATGGAGAACAAATTCAGGGAGGAGCCGAGGAGGAGCCAGAGGGTGGATGACAGGGTTTGTCGTACCCGGGGGACCAGGGACTCAGAACTAATTTATTTATTACTGTTTACAAAGAAAGATACAGCACAGGAACAGGCCCTTCGGCCCTCCAAGCCTGCGCCGACCATGCTGCCCATCTAAACTAAAATCTTCTACATTTCCGGGGTCCTTAACCCTCTATTTCCATTCTATTCATGTATTTGTCAAGATGCCCCTTAAACGTCACTATCGTCCCTGCTTCCACCACCTCCTCCGGCAGCGAGTTCCAGGCACCCACTACCCTCTGTGTAAAAAACTTACCTTGTACATCTCCTCTAAACCTTGCCCCTCGCACCTTAAACCTATACCCCCTAGTAATTGACCCCTCTGCCCTGGGAAAAAGCCTCTGACTATCCACTCTGTCTATGCCCCTCATAATTTTGTTGACATCTATCAGGTCGCACCTCAATCTCCTTTGTTCCAGTGAGAACAAACCAAGTTTATTCAACCACTCCTCATAGCTAATGTCCTCCATACCAGGCAACATCCTGGTAAATCTCTTCTGCACCCTCTCTAAAGCCTCCACATCCTTCTGGTAGTGTGGCAACCAGAATTGAACACTATACTCCAAGTGTGGCCTAACTAAGGTTCTATACAGCTGCAACATAACTTGCCAATTTTTATACTCAATGCCCCAGCAATGAAGGCAAGCATGCCGTATGCCTTCTTGACTACCTTCTCCACCTGTGTTGCCCCATTCAGTGACCTATGGACCTGTACACATAGATCTCTCTGACTGTCAATACTCTTGAGGGTTCTACCATTCACTGTATATTCCCCACCTGCATTAGACCTTCCAAAATGCATTACCTCACATTTGTCCGGATTAAACTCCATCTGCCATCTCGCCGCCCAAGTCTCCAAACGATCTAAATCCTGTTGTGTATCCTCTGACAGTCCTCATCGCTATCCACATATCCGTTTATCCGCTATCCGTTTCTGGGGTGTCCATTCAAAACTTCTGGAACCAAAGCAATGTGTATCCCAGCTCCCAAGGATTTATTGTAATTTTTCTCCTTTTCGCAATTATGTTCTGAGGTGAGAGCTTTTGGGGGGATTATTCCACTCTCATCCAGCTAGGCGAATCCTCCAGCCCTTCTTCAAGACCTCATACATTTGGATTTCTCCAACCTGGGCATGGGCCTCATTCTCATCCTTGAGTAGTGACTCCAAATCAGTAACACCCGGTTTCCTGATGGCCCTCTGCTCCTTGTTCTGGCTGCTGGCAAATCCAGTCTCGGCCATCGTCACACTGCTCCCAGGCTGATTGCCTTAGACTCTGAAAACAGGAGAGATATATACCAAAACAAAAAAAATACTTCCTAACCCCACAGCTCCATGGCAACATAAAAACATATGAATTAGGAGCAGGAATAGGAGTAGGCCATTCAACCCCTCGAGCCTCCTCCAGCATTCAATAAGATCATGGCAGCTAATTATGGAATCAACTCCATATTCAGTTTACACCGATAACCTTGACTCCCTTAATGGCCAAGGCTCTAACTACATCTGCCTTAAAAATATTAATTGACCTTGCTTTCACCTCTCTCCGGGGGAAGAGTTTCAAAGATTCATGACCCAGAAATATTCTTCTCGTCTACGTCTTGAATGGGAGAGCCCTTATTTTTAAACCATGCCTCCTGTTCTAGGCTCTCCCACAAGTCCCCTCAGGATCTTCGATGTTTCAATAAGATCACCTCTGAATCTCGTGAATTCCAATGGCTATAGGCTCAGCCTGTCCAACCTTCCTTGTAAAATAAACCCCCGTCCATCCCAAGATTCAGTCAAGTGAACCTCCTCTCAACCGCTTCGGACACCTTTTTCATGCGTCCTTAAATAAAGACACCAAAACTGTACACAGTGCTCTAGGTATGGTCTCACCAATGCCCTAAACAACTTTTTATTCAATTTCCTTGCAAGAAACAACAACATTCTATTTGTCTTCCTAATTACTTGCTCTATCTGCATACTAACCTTTCCTGATTCATTTACACCCCGACCCCCATGTACCTCAGATTTCTGCAGGTTCTGTCTATTTAAATAATATGCTTGTTACTTCCTCTAAGAACTCCAACAAAGTACTCAATCATGAGCTCCATAAGGCCATAAGGCATAGGAGCCGAATTAAGCCACTCGGCCCATCGAGTCTGCTCCACCATTCAATCATGGCTGATATTTTCTCATCCCCATTCTCCTGCCTTCTCCCCATAACCACTGATCCCCTTTTTTTTATTTTTAAAATAAATTTAGAGTACCCAATTCATTTTTTCTAATTAAGGGGCAATTTAGTGTGGCCAATCCACCTAGCCTGCACATCTTTGGGTTGTGGGGGGGTGAAACCCAAATACAAACTCCACACGGACAGTGACCCAGGACTGGGATCAAACCTGGGACCTCGGCGCCGTCAGGACGCAGTGCTAACCACTGCACCACCGTGCTGCCCCCCTGATACCCTTATTAATCAAGAACCTATCTATCTCTGTCTTAATGACACTCAGTGAATTGGCCTCCACAGCCTTCTGCGGCAAAGAGTTCCACAGATTCACCACCCTCTGGCTGAAGAAATTCCTCCTCATCTCTGTTTTAAAGGATCGTCCCTTCAGTCTGAGCTGGTGTCCTCTGGTTCTAGTTTTTCCTACAAGTGGAAACATCCTCTCCACATCTACTCTATCCAGGCCTCGTGTATCTTGTAAATTTCAATAAGATCCCCTCTCATCCTTCTAAACTCCAACGAGTGCAGACCCAGAGTCCTCAAACGTTCCTCATATGACAAGTTCTTCATTCCAGGAATCATTCTTGTGAACCTCCTCTGGACCCTTTCCAAGGCCAGCACATCCTTCCTTAGATAGGGGCCCAAAACTGCTCACAATACTCCAAATGGGGTCTGACCAGAGCCTTATACAGCCTCAGAAGTAGACCCCTGGTCTTGTATTCTAGCCCTCTTGACATGAATGCTAACATTGCATTTGCCTTCTTAACTGCCGACTGAACCTGTACATTAACAAATCCACGTTGACTCTGCTTGATAAGGGTGGAATGTGGCACGGTGGTTAGCACTGGGACTGCGGCACTGAGGACCCGGGTTCGAATCCCGGTTCTGGGTCTGTGTCCGTGTGGAGTTTGCACATTCTCCCCATGTTGGCATGGGTTTCACCCCCACAACCCAAAGATGTGCAAGTTAGGTGGATTGGCCTTACTCAATTGCCCCTTAATTGGGAAAAACAAAATTGGGTACTCTAAATTTTTTTTTTTTAAATAAAATTTAAAATTTAAAAAAAAACTCTGCTTGATTGCACTAAGATGTTCTAAGTGCCCTGCTATAACTTCTTTAATAATAGATTCCAGCAACTTCGCTATGACAGACGTTAAGCTTACTGGCATGTAGTTATCTGCTTCTTGTCTCTTTCTTCTCTTGAATAGCAGAGACACAAACACATGGCCCGGAGTTGAGGGTGGCACTGTAGCACTGTTGCTTCACAGCGCCAGAGTCCCAGGTTTGATTCCCACTTGGGTCACTGTCTCTATGGGGTCTGCACGGGTTTCCTCTGGGTGCTCCGGTTTCCTCCCACAAGTCCCAAAAGACATGCTTGTTAGGTGAATTGGACATTCTGAATTCTTTTTTTTTCATTTTTCAAATACATTTTGAGTACCTAATTCATTTTTTCCAATTAAGGGACAATTTAGTGCGTGGGTTTCCTCTCATAGTCCAAAAATGTGCAGATTAGATGGAATTACTGGGATAGGGCAGGTGTTTCCTCCTGCGTGGGTTTCCCGAAAAACGTGCTGTTAGGTAATTTGGACATTCATTTTTCAAATATAAATTTAGAGTACCCAATTAATTTTTTCCAATTAAGGGGCAATTTAGTGTGGCCAATCCACCTACCCTGCATATCTTTGGGTTGTGGGGGCGAAACCCACGCAGACACGGGGAGAATGTGCAAACTCCACACAGACAGTGACCTTGAGGAGGGATCGAACCTGGGACCTCAGCACTGTGAGGCTGCAGGATTAACCCACTGCACCACCGTACTGCCCTGGTAATTTGGACATTCTGAATTCTCCCTCTGTGTACCCGAACAGGCGCCGGAATGTGAGGACTAGGGGCTTTTCACAGTACTTCATTCTCACCCGAGTCATATGCACCCGGTGCACCACCTTAAACTGTATCAGGCTCAACCTTGCACAGGAGGAGGACCTATTTACCCTCACTCCATACTCCCCAATTGATCTCCCCTCCCAACTCACGTTTCGGATGCAGTGTTAATGTAAGCCTACTTGTGACAATAAAGATTATTATTGAGAGTGGACTAAGATAGGGTGCTCTTTCAGAGAGGGGGGGGGGGGGTCGGTGCAAAGTGAATGGGCCGAATAGCCTCCTTCTGCACTGTAGGGATTCGATGCTATTCTATTCTAAATGACAGCTCTCAGGGGTTGGAGATCACTGGAAGCTCTGAGTCCAACTCGGGCGCAGTGGCAGCGTTAAATGAAGGTTCAGTGGGTTCTGCTTGTCAAGTCTAGCCCTGCCCTCTCTGGCTGTTGATTCTGTTCAGGTGGTATCACATGATGCTCCAGCCTCATTTCACTCTCTCTCTCTCCGCGGACTGACGTGTTCCGGCAGTCTGTGATCGGGGGAAAAGGCATCCCCCTCTCTAACACCCCCCCCCCCCCCCCAGAACAGAGACCACGGCAGCAAAGCGTCTTCACTCCCCGTGGCAAGGAGATGGAAGCTGGCAACGTGTACGGCGCGGCCAAGGCAGGGGGGGCGTTTGATTTAAGGAACTTTCTGCAGCAGCCTCACACGATCACACGGATAGTGTGCTGGGTGAGTTGCACTCTCTGTTTGTGCTGTGGTTCAGGCTGGGCTGCTCCCCCGCTGGGCGTTAATTTCACTATTTGTCAATTTCAGTAACAGCAAGAATAAGTGGGAGTGGGAGTGGGGGGAATTAAAGAGCAGCTTTCATTGCAATTCTGTTTTTAAAAAATATTAAAAAGAGTTGGAGGCGATTGATGTAACTTTGAGGTTGTGAAATTGCGAGGGTTTTGCTGAGCGTCCAGGCCCGGAATGGGGCAATCTCCCTTATTTCTCCAACCACTTCCGCATCGATAGGCAATTGGAAATCACATGCCCAGGGAGGAGCAGCTCGTCTCAAACGCGACATCGACAGAGAAAGTCGAAATCTTGCTGTGTAATGGGGGTGGGGTAGGGGCAGAATTGAACTGCTTCTCTCCGGACATTCTGTTCCAGGCTAGTTAACAAGTTGTGTGTGTTTTTTGGTGGGGGATTTCCACCAGCAACTTTCTCCGACCTGATCTTGCCAGAATTACAATCCAAATCAGTGTCAGGAACATGGCTGCTGCCTGTACAGTGAATCAGCTCTGCCTGCTTTCTCTTTCACACCTTCCTGCTGCTTACGTGTATCCGAAAATGTGTGTGTGTGTGTGTGTGTGGGGTGGGGAGGATCTTTTATAAAATAAAAATCCAAGTTACTTTGCTCCACAGGTGTTGTTACTAATTTCCCAACAGGCAATGTCGTCTTGCTAGTTCAATCGCTTTTTTTTTTAAATCTAAAGAGGCCCTGTTACCTACACTAGAGAATCCTTCACAGATTGTGACTGGATGGACGTAGCCACCCAAGCCCCTGCTCTAAGCTGGGTGGATGATAGGGCCCCTTTCTTGTTTGGGGTGGTGGCGAGCTGTTAATAAAGTCGAAAACTACATCGATGGCATTTAGGAGGCCTGTTTTGGCCTCTGTAAACTTTTGAGTAGAATTTCCCCCCTTGCACTGACGTTATGAGACCTGATTGGTGACCTTTTATGGGCATACCTCGTTCAAGTTTATTACAATGTTGGATTTAACCCACCTTTCCACAGTTCCCAGCCTCTTACTGCCTAGTGTTTGCTGCTTGCGTCGGTCCAGCATTCTGCAATTTTCCCTTCAGACTCTGGTCTGCAAACACATGATTTGCCTCTTGTTAACTTTGGAGACTGTGTCATTGCAGTGTTAATGTAACTCTACTTGTGACACTAAGAATAAAGATTATCATTAGTAATAGATACCAAAATTCCAAATGATTCTGGCTGTCGTCTGTTCGGACTCTTGTCAATTTCTTACTAGTTGTGCCTACAACTGTGTTTTGGACAGATTTGTTCCCAATGCATTATTCCATCACTTGTTTGCTTGAGATGTTCTTTTTTTTGCTTTTAGGTGCTCTGTTTAGAAGTCCAGTGTTTGTAGCAAGCAAGGGGACTTTGAGATCTGACCTTAGATTTCCACCCCTCCCTCCCTCATTCCCTCTCATGTTAGAGGCCAGAGTTTGTGGGGAAAAAAGTCCTGCAGGAAAATAATGGAATAATAAGGTTAAAAGTAGTCTCTGCTATAAGGAGAAATGATTTGCCACTTCTGGTTTCTGCCTCACTATTCTTAAATCCCTAATCTTGTCCTGGTCCTTGGGTTCATTTCCTCATTAAACTGAACTTCAATTCCAACTGAGAAAGTAGTCGGTTTGAAACTGATGGCCACCATATTTAATAAATAGTACCATTGTTAATTTACAAGGGTCTATATTACTGAAGTAGTTCATGGTGTTGGCTGGTTTGAGAAATGAGGAATGGCTGCAGGATAACTAACATTGTCGCCTGACACACAGTTCTAAAAGAAACATGCACCAGAATGTGGCGACTAGGGGCTTTTCACAGTATCTTCATTGCAGTGTTAATGTAAGCCTACTTGTGACATTAATAAATATTATTATGTGGAAGCAAAGATATGGAAGATGTAGGCCATCCCACCATTTATAGGACAACCCTGGAGTCCTTTTACTACCACCTCTTTCTCCTGTCCCCTTTCTCTTTCTTCCCCATCTCCCCCAATCACCTGAGAAAAATATTGTTGACTGGTGTACAGGATGTGCCTATTGAGTGAACTCTTTTCTGTTCAAGCACAGCCTCCATCTCAATTAATGTGATAATTGAATTTCACTTTTGTGATGTTACGCTAAATGGAAACAACTCTTGTGTGAATTGAAACTGGTAACCTAAGCCACCAGGAAAGTTTCCAGTTGTGATTCCCGCAATCTGGTCCCGGATGGCAGTTGGAGCTTTTCTCGACTTCTGAAACCACTTGGGATCTCATTGAGAGGTTGTGGTAAGAACAGGAAGTGTTTTCTGTGGTAACCGATTCTTCGCACTGCGCTGTTTTGGCCACAATGATCCACCTCTTTTGTTACACAATTGCATTGTCAAATTCTATATTTTGTTGCTTGTTCATGTTGTAAGGTGTCTTAAAACGGTTGAGTGTGCGATTGTATCTTTTCTTCTCTATTCCGTGTAATGCAGTTGCTTTTGGAAAGGGCATGATGTCTATCTCCTGTTGGCAACATGGTGGCAGGAAAACGGACCCTTTTTTTTTTAAACCTATTATTTTTTTCCCTTTTCACTGCTGAAAGCAGTGATTCATGTTGGGAGGCTGGTCCACAACTAGTAATGCTCCAATATCTAGCCATTTTCTATATGACCCCGGAGAATGCCCGGCACCCTGGGCCAGCACACGGTCAATGTCAACCCCACTTGACCCGGAGTCGCAACACAGGTGAAATTGGATTTTATTTAAAATACCCAAGGCCTTCGCTTGAGCCCAAATAACTACAGGCACCAGGTTTGTAACTTTAACACAAGTTACCTTTTATTATGTACAGTATTATAATTAAACACAAAATGTAACCGACTGTCTACTCCCCCTTCCCCCCCTTCTCTCTCCTCTTTCTCAGACACACAATACATGGGAAATATTAAGAAAAATATCAATAAAAATAAAAGGATTGGGATGACTTCCAGTCAATTTCTTTTTGAAGTTCAGGCTTTCGTTTTGGTGGTACTTCCTTCTTGGCTTCAGATGTTTTTTTCTATCTGCGCAGACTCCGCATCATCTCAAGTTCACATAAAGGATGTGCTGAGCACTCGCTGCTTTCAGGACAATAGAGCAGTTCAAGGAGAGAGTTCCTTTCACTTCCAAGGTCCAAGCACTTCTGCTAGGTTCTCTCAGAAAGCATCACGCAGGAACCGATCACTGACCGTTGTCAGGCAGAACACTGTCCCTAGCCAACCCACAGGTTGCCAGTTAACCAAACAAACTGACTCCTCCAAAGCTGGTTCCTAAGATCCACTTGGTGCTGAAGAGTCTGGTTTCTCCTTTCCAAAATACAAAACCTAGGGACACAGTGTCTTGGCAAGCAGGCTGTTTCAACTTTGAATCTTCTGCTTAAAGGCACATCCCAATTCTGGGTCCACGGATGAAAAGAAAAGATGTGGCAACAAAGGAAATAAACAGGAAAGGTTCTTGATCTCCAGGTCTTTTCCTTCCAACCTGACTCTGTAACTTCCTCTACCCCATAAACCTCCGCAATTTCGGTATTCCTCTGTCTGGCCTCTTGTGCATCCCTGATTTTCATTGCTTGCCATGCCTTCAGGACCCAAGGCTTTAAGCTCTGGAATTCTCTCCTTAAAAATTTCTGTCTTTCCAACATGCTTTTAAGAAGCTCCTTTTATAAGCTAATTTCTTGATCAAGATTTTGGTTACTTATCGCTCAGAATCAAGTTTTGATCTGTCTGATGTTCCTGTGAAATACAGAATTGGCGCGGGGTGCGCAGAAAGGGACATACATTGCGGCTTTCCTGAAACCTCCCCCATTTTGAGAGGAGAGTGTTCGCAGGCCCCCTGACTGTTCGGATGCCAGCTCCCAGTGTGCTGCTATCTGGTGGAGCATCCATCCCTGGGCACCTGAGGTTTGGACAAAGCTCGTGTACACAGGGGTCTGAGACGGATGGCAGATTTGCGAATGGAGATGAGCGCTTCATTAATTTTGTCTCCCTTCCCTGACGGTTCAAATAATGCCATCCTACTGTAGGACTTGTAGGCCACATTATCAACACACTAGTGTGGACTTCCTCTGTGATATTTCACTGATCCTGAAGACCGATTTAATACACTGCAGAATCCTACGACAGCTAGATCAAACAGCAGTATAAGAGCTTGCTAGCCTCTTCCCAGTAGCTCTAAAATCTACAAAGACTGAGTTGCCAGATCACTTTTGCTTCAACTTTTGACAAATTTAAAGAAACAGCTTCTGGAGCATTGCAGAAGGCTCCAAAGATTGAAGCACTGTAGTTTGTGGGACTGGATTTTACAGATTAGGAAAGGCCTGGGCCTGTGCTGAATCTGAATGCAGGCATGCTATAATTGTTCTTTGGTTCCCTGGATGGGGAAAATCAGCTGGGAAGAAGATAAGGAGGCAGATATTCTTGCTTCTGAGGCTGCTGGATTGCCCAGATGATCCAAATTGGGCAGTGGATGCGGTGATGTGAGTGGTGCGTCTCTAAAAGAGCCTGCGCGATTTTCTGTTCTCTTCAATGACTGGATAGAAGGTCAATGGTAGCACAGTGGTTAGCACTGTTGCTTCATGGGCAGCACGGTGGCGCAGTGGTTAGCATTACTGCCTCACGGCACCGAGGTCCCAGGTTCGATCCCGGCTCTGGGTCACTGTCCGTGTGGAATTTGCACATTCTCCCCGTGTTTGCGTGGGTTTCGCCCCCACAACTCAAAGATGTGCAGGGTAGGTGGATTGGCCTCGCTAAATTGCACCTTAATTGGAAAAAATGAATTGAGTGCACTAAATTTATTTTTAAAATCACAGCATCAGGGTTCCAGATTCGATTCAAAATACGGTGCAAAATAGCCAATATGGCTCATGTCTGCACCGACGCATGAAAGAGCCCTGACCTGTCTACCTAATCCCAGTTGCCAGCACCTGGCCCATAGCCTTGAATGTTATGATGTGCCAACTGCTGATCCAGGTAATTTTTAAGGATATGAGGCAACCGTCCTCTACCACCCTCCCAAGCAGAATTCCAGACCTTCACTACCCTCCTGGGTAAAAACGTTTTTCCTCACATCCAACCCCTCCAAACGTCCTGCCCCTCACCTTGAACCTGTGTCCCCTGGTAACTGACCCTTCAACTAAGGGGACCAGCTGCTCCCTATCGACCCTATCCATTCCCCTCAATCTTGTACACCTCGATCAAGTCGCCCCTCAGTCTTCTCTGCTCCAGCGAAAACAACCTAAGCCCCAACCTCTCTTCATAATTTGAATGTTCCGTCCCAGGCAATACCCTGTTGAATCTCCTCTGCACCCCCTCCAGTGCAATCACATCCTTCCCTAATGTGGTGACCAGAATTGTATTGACTATATTCTGTCTTGAGGCAAGGCCAGACATGGCCATAACAAACTAGTCTGTGCTGATAAGTCTCCATTTGCATTCTACACTCCTTTACCACTAGATCTCTTTAACTGTTGCTCCCTTCACTCTATCACTGATGGCTACTCGTTAACCACGCTCCAGCACTCAGGAGCTCCTTGATCAGTTCCTTCTACCTGGTTAGTTTACCTCCTGCTTTCAAAATACACATCAAAAAGCCCTTTCTTAGGGCAGCACGGTGGCGTAATGGTTAGCACTGCTGTCTCACGGCGCCGAGGTCCCAGGTTCGATCCCGGCTCTGAGTCACTGTCCGCGTGGAGTCCCGTGTTTGCGTGGGTTTCGCCCCCACAACCCAAAGATGTGCAGGCTAGATGGACTGACCACGCTAAAGTGTCGCTTAATTGGAAAAAAATGAATTGGGTACTCTAAATTTAAAAACAAAATAGCCCTTTCTTCAAATATGTCTTCGGCTCTCCAGGCTGGTTTTCTTCATTCCTCCCCTCTCCTGATAAGTGAATGGCAGGCATGAGGGGCTGAATGGCCTATTTCTGCTCCTGTTTTGTATGCTTGTATGTCCTCTTACACATGAAGAGCACATTGGGGCAGCACGGTGGTGCAGTGGCCAGCACTGATGCCTCATGGCACCGAGGTCCCAGGTTCGATCCCCGCTCTGGGTCACTGTCCGTGTGGAGTTTGCACATTCTCCCCGTGTTTGCGTGGGTTTCGCCCCCCACAACCCAAAGATGTGCAGGCTAGGTGGATTGGCCACGCTAAATTGCCCCTTAATTGGTTAAAAAAAAATTGCATACTCTAAAATTTTAAAAAGAAAAAAAAAACATGAAGAGCACGATCGGAATGCAAATTGTTAATTTGTTTGGGAAAAAAGGTTTTTGCAAATTTCCATTGGAAGGTTCCAAGGATAAAATGTATTTTGGTCCACAAATTGCATGTGGTGGCTTCAGTGGGACAACACATTACAGTGGAAGTCAAATTTAGACTGCATAAGTAGAAACCAGATCTCCCCTACGCTTATCCCATGAGAAATAAGGAAGAAAGAACTTGTATGTATCATGAACCTCGGGATATCCGAAAGTGCTTCATATCCAATGGGATATTTTAAAAGTGGTACAATGTAGCAAAACTCGAGGGTACCACAGTGTTTAGCACTGTTGCTTCACAGTGCCAGGGTCCCAGGTTCGATTCCCGGCTTGGGTCACTGTCTGTGCGGAGTCTGCATGTTCTCCCCGTGTCTGCGTGGGTTTCCTCCGGGTGATCCGGTTTCCTCCCACAAGTCCCGAAAGACGTGCTTGTTAGGTGAATTGGACATTCTGAATTCTCGCTCCCTGTACCCGAACAGGCGCCGGAATGTGGCGACAGGGGATTTTCACAGTAACTTCATTGCAGTGTTAATGTAAGCCTACTTGTGACACTAATAAAGATTATTATTATCATGGTCAATTTGTAAGCCAGGATACAGGAAGAGCTTCCCCCGACCACCCTTGAATGGTTTTGGGGGATTCATAACACCCACCTGAGAGGCAAGGTGGAGCCTCGGTTTAATAGTTCACATGGCGGAAATGGTGGTAAAGAAAGCATATGGCATGCTTGCTTTCATCGGACGGGCATAGAGTATAAAAGTTTGCAAATCATGTTACAGTTATATAGAACATTGGTTAGGCCACATTTGGAATACTGTGTCCAATTTTGGTCACCGCATTACGTGAAGAACATGGAGGCTTTGGAGAGAGTACCGAAAAGGTTTACCAGGGTGTTGCCTGGTATGGAAGGTATTAGCTATGAGGAGAGATTGAATAAACTGGGATTATTCTCCCTAGAAAGATGGAGGCTGAGGGGCGACCTGATAAAAGTTTATAAAATTATGAGGGTAATCGGCAGGGTGAACAGTTGGAGGCTTTTTCCCAGGGCGGAAATGACAATTACAAGGGGGCACAAGTTCAACTTGAGGGGGGAAAGGTTCAATGGAGATGTGCGGGGCAGGTTTTTTTACACGGGGGTGGGGGGGTGGCCTGGAATGCACTGCCAAGTGAGGCGGTTGAGGCAGATACGTTAGCGACCTTTAAGACTGATCTTGATAGACACATGAACAGACGGGGTATAGAAGGATATAGGCGGTTGGTCTAGATAGGACATGTGATCGGCACAAGCTTGGAGGGCCGAAGGGCCTGTTCATGTGCTTTACAGCTCTTTGTTTTTTGACACGTTGCAGTCCCTCAATACTACACTGGGAATGCCAGTCTAAAATATCTGCCCAGGTCTCTGGACTAGGACTTGAGTATAGAATCTTGATTCGGAAGCCCAAGGGCTACTGCTGAGGCAAGGTTGCCTTTAATTTCAGATCATCTGTTCTGATTTTGCCTGATAAGCTATGTTGTTTTTACTGTGTGCCACATAATATCCCATAAAGTAGTTTTAATGCCTTAATTGTTTATCTTCCAACCCCTTTTCCACCCCACTCTGAAGTCCCCATTCATAGTAGCTGCTATTGTTCAAAACGGCATCTCCCTCATTTTATAACACTGGAATATCAAACAGCATGTGGAAGAGGACCAAAACAGAGAATTGTACACACCATTCCAGTTGTCTTTTCCTGCAGTGTCTTTCCTATTGTGCCGTGACCCTCCAATATTATGGTTCTGTAGGCTTCTTTACAGTAAAGGTGACTTACTGGAGATTGGGACAAGGGTTCCGTTTCCTTGCATCCAAAAAATTATATATAGCCTGTGTTCAATGTTATTGGAATGCAAGCATCATGTGTGTTTCTGCATGTCACGATAAACAGTCAATAAGAAAGTGCTGGCAGTGCTGTGTAAAGAGATACTAGGAGATATCATGTGAAGTGTATGTTGTTCAAATTCAAATCGAGGTTTGTGTCAGTAGGGTTGCCAATCCCCAAGCATGGCCTGGAATCTGCAGGAATTGGAGATTGATCCCCAGGATGCAGCTCTGAGCAATCCAGGAGTAAAATCGATGGGCTATTAAAAATATTGTTGTTTTCATTTTCTTTGCGCTCATTTTAAAAATAATGACGTGGCGGTGCCGGCGCTGGACTGGGGTGAGCACAGTAAGAAGTCTCACAACACCAGGTTAAAGTCCAACAGCTTTGTTTGAAATCACAAACTTGGAGCGCAGCTCCTTCAACAGGTGAAGTGGAGGCAGGTTCACAGTCACAGCATATATAGGAGAGACACAATTGCAAAATAATTACAGATTGGAATGTGAGTCTTTCCAGGAACAGTGTGAGTGGAGTCCGGGATAATCGCAGGTAATCGAGGTGTGAATTGTCTCAAGCCAGGACAGTTAGGAGAATTCTGCAAACATGGGCAGTATGGTGGGGGTTACATGTAATGTGACACAAACCCAAGATCCTGGTTGAGGCTGTCCTATTGCATGTAATAATAATAAACTTCATTGTCACAAGTAGGCTTACATTAACACTGCAATGAAGTTACTGTGAAAATCCCTTAGTCGCCACATTTCGGTGTTCAGGTACACGAGGGAGAATTCAGAATGTCTAAATTACCTAACAGCACGTCGTTCGGGACTTGTGGGAGGAAACCGGAACACCCGGAGGAAACCCACGCAGACACAGGGAGAACGTGCCGACTCCACACAGACAGTGACCCAAGCCGGGAATTGAACCTGGGACCTTGGTGCTGTGAGGCAACACTGCTAACCACTGTGCTACCGTGATGCCCCAACTTGGCTAACAGGTTTAAAAAATATATATTAGTGATTTCAGAAATAGGAGAAAAAGTCTGTTTGACTGGGTAGTGCAGTCGCTGGTAAGAGAGCATGTGGTGAAAGCTGCGGAGATTAATCTAACACCTGAGTTGGCAGCTCACTGTGTCAGTGTAAAATTATATTGCACACAAAGAAACAAAAAAAACTGCTATCGACTCACTGTCTTCTTGAAACATTGAGCTGCAATCATGGACCCCCAGCCGAGGGTCCATTCGCTTCACCACTGCTCAGTGATGAATAATAGACTGTAATCTTCGAGCATCAGATCATATCATAGATCTGGAGGAAGCCTTGCTTAATGACACTGTTTGAACTGTCAGGTTAAATAATGCATCAAATAATAATGCACATTACTGTCTCAAAATTGAAGTATGCAGATCTCTTATTGCATGAGGATTTTGGGGCTTTTATCACCAGTTTCAGTCAGCTCTAATAGAATTAGAATTGTAATGCAGTAATGTTGGTAGATTCTAAAGGAAGTAGGAATGGCACAGCAGCGCAATGGTTAGCACTGCTGCCTCGGTTCAATCCCATCTCTGGGTCACTGTCCGTGTGGAGTTTGCACATTCTCCCTCTGTCTGCGTGGGTCTCACCCCCACAACCCAAAAAGATGCGCAGAGTAGGTGAATTGACCATGCCGCATTGCCTCTTCATTGGGGAAAAAATGTTTTTTAAAAGATTCTAAAAGAATTGGAGCCCAATCTTTACGTAACTTGCCAATTAGCATGGTCTCATTTAGTAAATGATGTCCCAGTTCAGACTCTTGAGCTGTTTCAAGCTGTCCAGTTAATTAGTCAGAGTATTTCATGTAATTATAACTGCTTTTGGAGCTATCCGTTTTGCAGGTTTGAAAAGAATATTTTCCTGAATGAATGTTGTATATTATCAAGTGAGTTCCTTTTAGAGGTGTATAACAGTTGTTACTTTGTCCCAAGTATTTTCCCTTTCTTCTCCCTTCTGTTTTTTCAATAAGATGAATCTCATTGGTGGGATAGGGCCCATAGTTCTAGCAGTCTGGTAGTGACCATTCCGCCGGCATGGAGATGGGTAATACTGCAGATTGTCTTTCCAAACATGGAGAGCAGCAAGGCAGAGCTGGTACCTTGATGTCACTTCCATTCCTGCTACTAGTGCTTTTATAGGTGATGGTGCTGTGTGAAAATCATGAGCAAAAGCAACTGTGTATAGTTTTTTGGTCTCTTTATTTCAAAAATATATGACTGTGTTAGCAGTTCAGAGAAGATTGACTCGACCCGTTCCTAGGTTGAGGGACTTTTTTATGTGGAGAGGTTGGGCCTATATTTTAATTTAGAAGAATGGGAGAGGATCTTATTCACACAAGATCCTGAGGGGATTTGCTAGGGGAGGATGTTGCCACTTGTGGACGAGACTAGAGACCCGGGGACACGGTTTAAGAATAAGTGGTCTGTTGATTAAGGTGGAGATGAGGGTAAATCTTTTCTCTCAATGGGTTTTTAGTCTGTGGAATTCTCTTTCCCAAAGGTTCGCTTCCCCAGAGAACAGCGAAGGCTGTGTCATCAAATTCATTCAAGGCACAGTTGGACACATTTTCGATCGACAAAGGAGTCTGGGTGGTTGGGGGGGGGGGGGGGGGGCAGGCAGCAGACAGTAAAGTGGAATTAAGATCAGCCATTATCTTATCGAATGGCGGCGCACGCATGACGGGTTGAATGGCCTCCTCTTGTTCTGAAGTCATTTGGAGGGGTGGCACAGTGGTTAACACTGTTGCCTCACAGCGCCAGCGACCCGGGTTCAATTCCGGCATTGGATGACTGTGGAGTTTGCACGTTCTCCCCCTGTCTGCGTGGGTTTCCTCCGGGTGCTCCGGATTCCCCTCAGTCCAAAGATGCGCAGGTTGGGTGGATTGGCCGTGATAAATTGCCCCTTAGTGTCCAAAAACCTAGATGGGGTTACGGAGATAGCTTGGGGGCATGGGCCGAGGTAGGCAGGTCAGTGCAGACTCAATGGGCAGAATGGCCTCCTTCTGCATTGTCAGAGTTCTATGATTCTATAAGAAAAGATGGGATGTTAAACATGAGCCACACTTTACCCAGAAATGGCTCTATTTTATATTTGTGATTTTGTTAAAGGCACGTTACTGTTGTTTTAATTGAAATAGATTTACTGACTAAAACGTGCATAATATGAACATTTTAATTCTTAAATCTGTGTATTGACCATCTGATTAAAGTCAACCATCATTTGTCAGAACTGTATCTGAGGGAGCTGTACAGACCATAATGAGGATGGGAGAGTGCAGGACCACAGTGTTAAAGACTTTCGGAACTGGGGAACTGATTCGGGTGAATTGGGATTAGATGGTTACTGTGGAAATGCATTGTTGGTGAAGAACCCCTAAAACAGTGTGTGTCACAGGGATTTATTTTGAGCCATGTCCGTTTATCAATGTGACATTCTGATTGGAGATGTTGCCACCATTTTTCATCCATAGTGTGGGTCCTGTGCTGTGAAATCCTTCGGACATCCCGAGATCATGGGTGACCTATAGCAATGTGAGCTTTTCTACCTTGTGCGTAATACTTTGGTCTTGTTATTTATTGTTTAATTTTTTCCAGATCTTCTCATTAATTGTGTTTGGCTGCATCACCAGTGAGGGTTATATGAATTCGCTTCATACTTCAGAACTGCGATGCATCTTCAATCAAAATGTGGATGCCTGTCACTATGGTGTGGGAATTGGGGTGATTGCGTTCCTCATCTGCATAGTCTTCTTCGCTCTTGATGTCTATTTTCCTCAGATCAGCAATGTTAACCAGCGCAAGCACATCGTAATGGCTGACCTTGGAATTTCAGGTATACTTACTGCAATCAAATGTGGGCTGTGACCAATAGGGAAACCTTTCAGTAACACTGTTCCCGAGACCAGGCCAGACTTCACAATGTTCGTACCCAGGACTGCCTCCTATTGTCCCACGCTGAAGGATTAGTAATAGGACATTATCATTTGTTTATCAAAGTTTAATCAGGACTTGGATAACTTTTTATGAGCTGCTTATGAGCATAACCCTGGAACCCAACTGTCCCAGATGAATTACAGTTGGTTTGTGAGGTGTATGGTTTGCTTGTAACTAACATGGAAAACTAACATGGTTATGGGCCAGGGTTTGGACAACCCCAAAGTGTATCATGGAGTTCACCTGACCCACAACCTTTAATAGATTGTGGTTATGGGGAGCACACGGGCCTACTTTACAGGTGTGGTGCATCAGAGAGTTAAAGTACTTTTAAATTAAAACAATGTTTATTTATGAAACCAGTTAACACTTTATAAACCCACAGTAAACATCTTAACAACTATCAACACCAATCATCCCCACAGATACAATATTCTATAAGTAACCCTTAGTCTTTCCTTGCAACATCCATAAGACAAAAGACCCTTTTTAATGCAGATCAGGTTTAAATTCTCTACTGAGAGCAGTTATCACTTTGAAATCACCCAAATGATCTGGAGACGGTCTTTAGATTGCAGAGAGATCCTTATACAGCTGCTTACTTTTCCTGCAGCTATCTAGCTCTCAAAACGAAACTAAACACACCCAGTAGCTGCCTGCTCACAAACGAAAGTGAAAGACAGACAGCCCAACTCCACCCACACTCTGACATCACTGCAGCTATTCGATAAACACCCATTTCTTAAAGGTACATCCACTACAGCTATTTAATAAACACCCAGTTCTTAACCTTTATGTCTCTTCTCTGGTTACTGATATTGGTCAGAGTGCTGCTACACAACGCCTGGCTCTGTCCTTGGAGAAGGACTGAAGAGGACTATACTGAGCACTGGATTCCATTCTTTTTCTCTTTTCCCCCTCCCTCCATTAGCTCTTGTGTCTAGTTCTGCCCATGATGTGTGGCTACTTGGCTAAGGTAGCTGGTTCCTGTGGGTATGTGCTGCAGGGTTAGGTATGGTCTTCAGGAGAAGAGAGGAAACCTATTGGCAAGGGAAGTGGAGGCAGGCACATGAAATGTGCATCTCGAATCCTCAGAGTGGTGTTAATTTGCAGCCTAACTTTTATATATTTTTTGCTGCTCGAGGTGCAATATTCCATATATAATTGAAATATTTTACTTGTCTATTCTCTTTTTTTCTCAGTTATCTGCACGAAGAATGGTTTATTCTTCACCTCCCCGATGGTGGGATTTAATTTTTTTTGCTGAATGTGTAATTAGTGTGACACTGCTGGGGCAGTTTATCCCACCATCTTTTCTCCATTGACCAATGCCTACAGCCATGATGCTGGATATGGGGGCGGCACGGTGGCGCAGTGGGTTAGCACTGCTGTCTCACGGCGCTGAGGTCCCAGGTTCGATCCTGGCTCTGGGTCACTGTCCGTGTGGAGTTTGCACATTCTCCCCGTGTTTGCGTGGGTCTCGCCCCCACAACCCAAAGATGTGCTGGGTAGGTGGATTGGCCACGCTAAATTGCCCCTTAATTGGGAAAAAAAAAAATTGTGTACTCTAAATTTTAAAAAAATGATGCTGGATATGTCTGATTCTGACCTCTGCATCAAATGTCTTTGTAAATATTCCCCTGCACCCATGATTTTTTTTTGATGTTCTTAACACAAAGATATAACAATATACAATGCATCAGATGCTGAAATGTATTTTTTTCTATTGCTTTTGCCATTGTTTTTTAATATCATTTGACTTTGGTTATTGTGGCACAGTTTTGGTCTTGTTGCCCCACATTCCCAGAACCCATCCGCCTGTCTCCCACGTACAAATATCTTAATGCGAGCTGGATCTCTCCCAGTGCTCAAGACTGGGAAGAGGTTTGTGACTGAAACAAAATCCAAGCCCCAGGATTTGGGTTTGGGCTTCTGCAGGGAGGTGGTAAATAGTTGATACATTTTAAGTGGGCAATTTTTCATGGCCTGCTTGCCAACATCCCTCCTAAAACTACCCAAATTACTTCCAAACATTGGCGCTTCCTGAATAATAAATTCATTGCCTTGTGATCAGACAGGCAGGTTTGACCCTTGATCTTTGCAAATTGCCCAGGCAGCATAGGGTTTTGAGTATTAGCTAGAGGAAGCAATAAGGTTGGTTATCAGTTAATCGTCTGTGATTATCATTTGTACTTGTGTATCCTGCAAAACGGCGCAAAGGAAACAAATACATCATGTTGCAAATGACCAAGTTGTGGGGAGGGTGAGCTGTGAGGAGGATGCAGAGATCCGTCAGTGTGATTTGGACAGGTTGAGTGAGTTGGCAAATGAATGGCAGATGCCGTATAATTTGGAGAAATGTGAGGTTATCCACTTTGGTAGCAAAAACAGGAAGGCAGATTATTATCCAAATGGCCATAAATTAGGAGAGGGGAATGTGCAACAAGACCTGGGTGTGCTCGCACACACTTAAAGTAAACATGCAGATACATCGGGTGGTAAAAAAGGCAAATGGTTATGTTGGCCTTCATAGCAAAAGGGTTTGAGTACAGAATCAGGGATGTCTTGCTGCAATTATACAGGGCCTTGGTGAGGCCACATTTGGAATATTGTGTGCAGTTTTGGTCTCCTTATTTGAGGAAGGATGCTCTTGCTCTCAAGGGAGTTTTAACAACAAGAAAAAAACATTTATTAATTATGAAAAAATTGGATTATAATACAATGCTCCTTTACTTCCTCGTTAGCTTAGCAATCACACTTCCGATTTTAGGATTAATATTGATTACAAAGTACATCTTAAGATACAATGGTCTCATTAACACAGTCTGTTTTAAACACGCAAGATGACTGGGCAAATACACACCCTCTCTGAATCTCCCCAACCCCCCCCCACCTGCCCAGATCAATGTCAGGTGAGAGTTTCCAAACTCACTCCCCAAAACGCACTCATAATAACCATGCTTTCCCTCAGTGGTTTGCATTTCAAAATCCTGACCAGGTTTTCCAAATGACACTTTAAAACAAAGCTTCTGCTCCACTTTTAACAGTGAATCCAGTCCAAGATTTTACACCACCCCTTTTTTAGGCTTCCATTGTCTTAACTGCTTTTACACAAACTCTGAGGTCCAGCCACAGATTTCCATAGTTATTTCAACTTCCATTGCAAAAGCTGTAGTAGAATCTCAAAACCTGAATATCACTTCAGATATCTTTTTGGCATCTCTGCCTTCTTGGCTCGGTGTCTTTACTGAACTTTACTCTGTCCCAGCACCTTACCCTCAGACAACATCAAAAATTTCTCTTGATCTCTCTAGTTTCTTTAATAATAATAATACTTCCCTTCATTCCTCTAGTTTCTTTAACTAGCTGCACATGTTTTGTTTTTTTTAAATTTTTTATTAAGGTTTTCACAGAGTATCAATAACAAAATGAAAAAGGAACCCAACAGGGTTAAGTACAGAACACAGTCAAAAAACAACCCTCCATATACCCCTCCCCCTGTACAAAAGTAATAAATTAACACCCCAACTTAACACAGAGCCAACATAGCAAATATATACACCCCCTCAGATCCCCCAGTGTGAATAAACATAAATAAAGCCCCCCCGAGTTGCTGCTGCCATTGACCAATGTCTACCGTTCTGCCAGGAAGTTTAAGAACGGTTGCCACCGCCTGAAGAACCCTTGTACCGACCCTCTCAAGGCGAATTTCACCCTCTCCAACTTAATAAACCCCGCCATATCGTTGATCCAGGATTCCACGCTTGGGGGCCTCGCGTCCTTCCACTGAAGAAGAATCCTCCGCCTGGCTACCAGGGACGCAAAGGACAGAATACTCTTCCGCCTCCTGCACTCCCGGCTCCTCTGCCACCCCAAATATTGCGAGCCCCTAGCCGGGTTTGACCCTGGATCCTATCGCCCTCGCTACGCCCTTCCAAAATTCCTCCAGTGCTGGGCATGCCCAGAACATATGGGTGTGGTTTGCTGGGCTCCCCAAGCACCTAACACACCTGTCCTCACCCCAAAAAAACCGGCTCATCCTTGTCCCGGTCATGTGTGCCCTGTGCAGCACCTTAAACTGTATGAGGCTGAGCCTCGCGCACGAAGGTGAAGAGTTCACGCTCCCTAGGGCATCTGCCCACGTCCCTTCCTCGATCTCCTCTCCCGACTCCTCCTGCCACTTATCTTTCACCTCCATCACCGAGGCCGCCGCCTCCTGCATCACCTGGTAAGTTTCCGAGATCTTCCCCACTCCCACCCACCCCCCCGAGAGCACCCTGTCTGTACTGTGCGTGGCAGCAGGCGTGGGAATTCCACCACCTGCCGTCTGGCAAACGCCCTTGCCTGTAAGTACCTGAAGGTGTTCCCCGGGGGTGCCCGTACTTCTCCTCCAGCTCACCCAAGCTCGCGAACTTCCCGTCCACAAACAGGTCTCCCAACCTTCGTATCCCTACCTTATGCCACCCTGAAAACCCTCCATCCGTCCTCCCTGGGACGAACCGGTGGTTCCCCCGTATTGGGGTCCACACCGAGGCCCCAACTTCCCCCCTGTGCCGCCTCCACTGCCATGAGAATTTGAGGGCAGCCGCTACTACCGGGCTCGTGGTATACCTCCTTGGAGGGAGCGGCAGCGGCGCCATTGCCAGCGCCCCCAGACTCGTACCCACACAGGACGCCGTCTCCAGCCTCTTCCATGCAGCCCCCTCCCCTCCATCACCCACTTACGCACCATCGTCGCATTGGCGGCCCAGTAGTACCCACAGAGGGTACCTGCGCCTCCACCTTTACCGCCAGTCCTAAGATCTCGTCCTCATTGTCGGAGATCTTTTGTCGGACCTCGCGGATCGCCACCCCCTGGGCCGTCTGGGTCTCCAGCAGCTTATCAATAGCTCCAGCAGCTTATCAATAGAAGCCTTCATCGGCTCAAGCAGGTCCGCTTTAATCTCCCTAAAGCAGCGCTGGATAACCACCTGTTGCTCCTGCGCCCACTGCATCTACGCTGCCTGGTCCCCGCCCGCCGCCATTTTGTTCTTCTTCCCTCGCACCTTCTTCGGGTCCACCACCACTTTTCTAGTCGCCGCGCTCCTGGTAAAAGCCATATACTGTTGGGGAACTATTGTACTCTCCTTCCCACAGCGGGAAACGTTGAAAAAATGCCATTGGGAGCCCTGAAAAGAGCCCAAAAGTCATTTTTTTTGCGGGAGCTGCTGAACGTGCGACTTAGCTCCGCATAGCCACAACCGGAAGTCACACTTGTTTTCTTACCCCATAACCATTACTCCATGTATGGCTTTTCTTCTAGCAAAGCTGCGAGAGGTTTTCCCTAGGGGTGGCACATGGCGCAGTGGTTAGCACTGGGACTACGGCGCTGAGGACCCAGGTTCGAATCCTGGCTGTGGGTCACTGGCCATGTGGAGTTTGCACATTCTGTGGCTGCATGGTAGCACAGTGGTTAGCACTGTTGCTTCACAGTGACAGGGTTCCATGTTCGATTCCCACTTGGGTCACTGTCTGTGCGGAGTTTGCACGTCCTCCCTGTGTCTGCGTGGGTTTCCTCCGGGTGCTCCGGTTTCCTCCCACAGCCCAAAGATGTGCAGGTTTGGTGGGTTGGCCATGCTAAATTGCCTTTAGTGTCCAAAAAAGGATACGGTGGGATTACTGGGTTTGGGGATGGTGTGGAGGTGTGGGCTTGGGTAGGGTGCACATCCCAAGGGTCAGTGCAGACTCGATAGGCCGAATGGCCTCCTTCTGCACTGTAAATTCTATGATTCTCCCTGTGTCTGCGTTTTCACCCCCACAACCCAAAGATGTGCAGGTTAGGCGGATTGGCCATGCTAAATTACCCTTATTTGAGGGAAAAAAAATTATTGTGTACTCTAAATTTATATTTAAAAAAACAACTGCTTCTAGCAGACCTGAGAGCTGCCTTCTCTCTCTCTCTCTCAACCTATTTGCAACTGCAATCAAATTAGCTAAACTAAAACCTTTTTCTACCTAACAAGGCCTAGTTGCTCAGCAACACTCACATACTTATGCCTTTTAAAAATTCTTCTTTACATAAGCCTCTCTAAGCACAATAGAAACAATGTTGGAACTTAACCAACCCCCACTCGTACAAATACCTTTGTCCAGCATGAATCTAACTATAGGTTTTACTCTTCCAGGCACAGAAACATTAAATTAATCCCACTTCAAACTATGCTTTATTTCTAATGTTTACCAATACAAATATAAATCCCTTAAAACTGTCTTTGTTTTGACTTCCGGGTGCGGCGATGACCAGCTAAGTCGCACGTTTCGGCAGCTCCCGGTGGAACGGACTTTTGGGCTCTTAATAGGAGCCCCAACGGCAATTTTAACGGCTAAAAACACTGTGCGGTAATCCAGAAGGGAATCCCCCCTGGACACGGATGGAAAAAGGAGAGGAAAGTGGCCGGATTGCGGAGGATCCTCTAGAGCAGCGGCTAGGAAGGCAAGCTCAAAGCAAGATGGCGTCGGAAGGTGGCAGTTTAATATGGGGCCCTGACCAACAAGAGTTCCTGCGGTGCTGTGTGGAAGAACTTAAAAAGGAGATGAAGAAGGAGCTGCTGGCCCCGATATTACAGGCGATTGAAGGGCTAAAGGAGGAGCAAAAGACCCAGGAGCAGGAGCTTCGGGTCGTGAAGGCAAAGGCCGCTGAAAATGAGGACGAAATACAGGGCCTGGTGGTGAAGACAGAGATGCACGAGGCACAACACAAAAGGTGTGTGGAAAGGCTGGAGGTGCTGGAGAATAATGCGAGGAGGAAGAATTTAAGGATTCTTGGTCTTCCCGAAGGTGCAGAAGGGGCGGACGTCGGGGCATATGTGAGCACGATGCTTCACTCGTTAATGGGATTGGAGGCCCCGACGGGCCCGTTGGAGGTGGAGGGAGCTTATAGAGTTATGACGCGAAGACCGAGGGCTGGAGAAATTCCTCGAGCCATAGTGGTGAGATTTCTCCAATATAATGACAGAGAGATGGTCCTCAGATGAGCGTAGAAAACTTGGAGCAGCAGGTGGGAGAACGCAGTGATCCGCGTATATCAAGATTGGAGTGCGGAGGTGGCGAGAAGGAGGGCAAGTTTTAATCGGGCCAAGGCGGTGCTTCACAAAAGGAAGGTCAAATTTGGAATGTTGCAGCCGGCAAGACTGTGGGTCACACACCAAGGGAAGCACCACTACTTTGAGACGGCAGAAGAGGCGTGGACATTTATTGTGGAGAAGCTGGAATAGGCGGGCCAGAAAAAGAACGTTTGGGACAAAGTGGTGGAGTGATTACGTGGGGTATAGGGGGGGAAGGGATGATCTCTCAAGTTGTTAATCTTGTGACCCTGTAACTTTTCTCTCTTCCCCATGTCGTGGGGGAGGGGGGGGGGAGGGAGGATGAGGAATTGTGGGCGCCGGCCATTAGGGGTGGGGCCAAGTTGGAAACGCGGGCTTTGTTCCCGCGCTATGGTAATCATGGCGGGAACAGGGAAGCAGGAAGGAGGGGGCCTCGCACAGTGGGGGCCGAGGTCACGGGGGGAAGCCGAGGTCAGCCAGGGTTTGCTGACTTCTGGGAGCAACATGGGGGGGGGGGGGGTGCAATTACGTTAGAAAAGGATCTAGCGGGGGGGGGGGGGTTAACTGGGTTGCTGCTGCTGGGGAGAAGGGGGAGCTGGTACGGGGTGGGGTGGTCGAGGCGGGAGGGCGCCGTCGGGGGGAGATACGGCTACGCGGGAACCGGGCGAGGAGCTGGATTAAAAAAGGGGATGGCTAGTCGACAAGGGGGGTGGGGGGGGGGTAAAAGAGCCCCCCAACCCGGCTGATCATGTGGAATGTGAGAGGGCTGAACGGGCCGATTAAGAGGGCACAGGTACTCGCACACCTAAAGAAACTAAAGGCAGATGTGGTTATGTTGCAGGAGACGCATTTGAAACTGATAGACCAGGTCAGACTACGCAAAGGATGGGTGGGGCAGGTGTTTCATTCGGGGTTAGACGCAAAGAACAGGGGGGTGGCTATATTAGTGGGGAAGCGGGTACTGTTTGAGGCAAAGACCATAGTGGCGGATAGTGGGGGTAGATATGTGATGGTGAGTGGCAGATTGCAAGGGGAGGCGGTGGTTCTAGTGAACGTATATGCCCTGAACTGGGATGATGCCAATTTTATGAGGCGTATGTTGGGACGTATCCAGGACCTAGAGGCGGGAAAGTTGGTAATGGGTGGAGACTTCAATACGGTGCTGGACCCAGGGCTGGACAGATCGAGGTCCAGGACCGGGAGGAGGCCGGCTGCAGCTAGGGTGCTCAAGGACTTTATGGAGCAGATAGGAGGAGTAGACCCCTGGAGATTTAGCAGGCCTAGGAGTAAGGAGTTTTCGTTTTTCTCCTATGTCCATAAAGTATATTCACGGATAGACTTTTTTGTTTTGGGAAGGGCACTGATCCCGAAGGTGACAGGGACGGAGTACACGGCTATAGCTATCTCGGACCACGCTCCACATTGGGTGGACCTGGAGATAGGGGAGGAAAAAGAACAGCACCCATCCTGGAGAATGGACATGGGATTATTGGCAGATGAGGGGGTATGTTTAAGGGTGAGTGGGTGCATTGAAAGGTACTTGGAGCTTAATGACAATGGGGAGGTTCAGGTGGGAGTGGTCTGGGAGGCGTTGAAGGCAGTGGTTAGAGGGGAGCTGATATCTATCAGGGCACATAAAGGAAAGCAGGAGGGTAGGGAAAGGGAGCGGTTGTTGAAAGAACTTTTGAGGGTGGACAGACAATATGTGGAGGCACCGGAGGAGGGACTGTACAGGGAAAGGCAAAGGCTACATGTAGAATTTGACTTGTTGACTACGGGTAATGCAGAGACACAATGGAGGAAGGCACAGGGTGTACAATACGAATATGGGGAGAAGGCGAGCCGGTTGCTGGCCCACCAACTGAGGAAGAGGGGAGCAGCGAGGGAGATAGGGGGGATGAGAGATGAGGAGGGAGAGATGGAGCGGGGAGCGGAGAGAGTGAATGGAGTGTTCAAGGCATTTTACGAAAGATTATATAAAGCTCAGCCCCCGGAAGGGAAGGAGAGAATGATGTGCTTTCTGGATCAGCTGGAATTCCCTAAGGTGGAGAAGCAGTAGAGGGCGGGACTGGGAGCACAGATTGAGATGGAGGAGGTAGTGAAAGGGATTGGGAACATGCAGGCGGGGAAGGCCCCGGGACCAGATGGATTCCTGGTGGAATTTTTTAGGAAGTATATGGACTTGCTGGCCCCGCTTCTGACGAGAACCTTTAATGAGGCTAGGGAAAGGGGGCAGCTGCCCCCGACTATGTCAGAGGCAACGATATCGCTCCTCCTAAAGAAGGAAAAAGACCCGCTGCAATGCGGGTCCTATAGGCTCATTTCCCTTTTAAACGTGGATGCTAAGATTCTGGCCAAGGTAATGGCGACGAGGATAGAGGACTGTGTCCCGGGGGTGGTTCATGAGGACCAAACTGGGTTTGTGAAGGGGAGACAGCGGAACACGAACATACGGAGGTTGCTAGGGGTAATGATGATGCCCCCGCCAGAGGGGGAAGCGGAGATAGTGGTGGCGATGGATGCTGAGGAAGCATTTGATAGAGTGGAGTGGGATTATCTGTGGGAGGTGCTGAGGAGATTTGGCTTTGGAGATGGGTATATCAGATGGGTACAGTTGCTGTATAGGGCACCGATGGCGAGTGTGGTTACGAATGGACGGGGGTCTGATTATTTCTGGCTTTATGGAGGGACGAGGCAGGGGTGTCCCCTGTCTCCGTTATTGTTTGCACTGGCGATTGAGCCCCTGGCCATAGCACTGAGGGGTTCCAGGAAGTGGAGGGGAGTGCTTAGGGGAGGAGAAGAACACCGGGTATCTTTGTACGCGGATGATTTGTTGCTGTATGTGGCGGACCCGGTGGAGGGGATGCCACAGATAATGCGGATACTTGGGGAGTTTGGGGATTTTTCGGGGTATAAATTGAACATGGGGGAAAAGTGAGTTGTTTGTGGTGCATCCTGGGGAGCAGAGCAGGGGAATAGAGGATTTACTGCTGAGGAAGGTAACAAGACACTTCCGGTACTTGGGGATTCAGATAGCCAAGAATTGGGGTACCTTACACAGGCTTAATTTAACACGATTGGTGGAACAGATGGAGGAGGACTTCAAGAGATGGGACATGGTGTCCCTGTCACTGGCAGGTAGGGTGCAGGCGGTTAAAATGGTGGTTCTCCCGAGATTCCTCTGTGTTTCAGTGCCTCCCGGTGATGGTCACGAAGGCTTTTTTTAAGAGAATTGAGAAAAGTATTATGAGTTTTGTGTGGGCCGGGAAGACCCCGAGAGTGAGGAGGGGGTTCTTGCAGCGTAGTAGGGATAGGGTTGGCTGGCACTACCGAGCCGAAACGAGTATTACTGGGCCGCCAATATTTCAATGGTGTGTAAGTGGATGGGAGAAGGGGAGGGAGCGGCGTGGAAGAGATTGGAGAGGGCGTCCTGCAAGGGGACCAGCCTACAAACAATGGTGACGGCACCATTGCCGTTCTCACCGAAGAAATACACCACAAGCCCGGTGGTGGTGGCAACATTAAAAATTTGGGGGCAGTGGAGACGGCATAGGGAAAGGACGGGAGCCTCGGTGTGGTCCCCCGATAAGAAATAACCATAGGTTTGTTCCGGGGAGAATGGATGGGCGATTTGGAGCTTGGCAAAGAGCTGGGGTAGTACAATTGAGAGATTTGTTCGTAGATGGGACGTTTGCGAGTCTGGGAGCGCTGACGGAAAAATATGGGTTGCCCCAAGGGAATGCATTCCGGTATATGCAACTGAGGGCTTTTGCGAGGCAACAGGTGAGGGGAATTCCCGCAGCTCCCGACGCAGGAGGTTCAGGATAGAGTGATCTCAGAGACATGGGTGGGGGATGGTAGGTGTCGGGACATATACAGGGAAATGAGGGATGAGGGGGAGATCATGGTAGATGAGCTGAAGGGGAAATGGGAAGAAGAGCTGGGGGAGGAGATTGAGGAGGGGCTATGGGCTGATGCCCTACGTAGGGTAAACTCGTCGTCCTCGTGTGCCAGGCTAAGCCTGATACCAATTCAAGGTTCTACACAGGGCGCATATGACTGGAGCATGGCTCAGTAAATTTTTCGGGGGTAGAGGATAGGTGTGGGAGATGCTCGAGAAGCCCAGCGAATCACACCCACATGTTCTGGTCATGTCCGGCACTACAGGGGTTCTGGGTGGGGGGTGGCGAAGGTGCTTTCCGAAGGTGGTGGGGGTCCAGGTCGAGCCAGGCTGGGGGGTTGGCTATATTCGGGGTTGCAGAAGTGCCGGGGAGTGCAGGAGGCGAGAGAGGCTGATGTTTTGACCTTTGCGTCCCTAGTAGCCCGGCGCAGGATATTGCTTATGTGGAAGGAAGCCAAACCCCCGGGCGTGGAGAACCTGGAATAAACGACATGGCAGGGTTTATAAAGTATAACGGATCAAGTTCGTATTAAGGGGTTCGGCTCAAGGGTTCACCAGGCGGTAGCAACCGTTCGTCGACTACCTCACGAGGGAATGGAAAAGAAAGAAGACAACAGCAGCAACCCAGAGGGGGGAGGGGAGGGGGGCGTGGGAGGGGCAGGGGAGTGGGGGGGGGCAGGGGAGTGGGGGGGGCAGGGGCAGGGGAGTGGGAGGGGGGGGCAGGGGAGTGGGAGGGGCAGGGGCAGGGGCGTGGGGGGGGGCAGGGGAGTGGGAGGGGGGGGCAGGGGAGTGGGAGGGGGGGGCAGGGGAGTGGGAGGGGGGGGCAGGGGAGTGGGAGGGGGGGCAGGGGAGTGGGAGGGGGGGCAGGGGAGTGGGAGGGGGGGGGCAGGGGAGTGGGAGGGGGGGGCAGGGGAGTGGGAGGGGGGGGGCAGGGGAGTGGGAGGGGGGGGGCAGGGGAGTGGGAGGGGGGGGCAGGGGAGTGGGAGGGGGGGGCAGGGGAGTGGGAGGGGGGGGCAGGGGAGTGGGAGGGGGGGCAGGGGAGTGGGAGGGGGGGCAGGGGAGTGGGAGGGGGGGCAGGGGAGTGGGAGGGGGGGGCAGGGGAGTGGGAGGGGGGGCAGGGGAGTGGGAGGGGGGGCAGGGGAGTGGGAGGGGGGGGCAGGGGAGTGGGAGGGGGGGCAGGGGAGTGGGAGGGGGGGGCAGGGGAGTGGGAGGGGGGGGCAGGGGAGTGGGAGGGGGGGGCAGGGGAGTGGGAGGGGGGCAGGGGAGTGGGGGGGGGGCAAGTGGAGTGGGAGGGCAAGGGGAGTGGGAGGGGGGGCAAGGGGAGTGGGGGGGCAGGGGAGTGGGGGCAGGGGAGTGGGAGGGGGGGCAAGGGGAGTGGGAGGGGGGAGGGGGGGGCAGGGGAGTGGGAGGGGGGGCAGGGGAGTGGGAGGGCAGGGGAGTGGGAGGGGGGGCAGGGGAGTGGGAGGGGGCAGGTGGGGGGCGAGGGAGGGGGTGGGGGGCGAGGGAGGGGTGCGGGGGAGGGGAGGATCCGGGCGGGGGCTCAGGGATGTCATTGTATATGTATAGACATTTGTTATAAGTAATGTATATTGGATTGTTGGATTGTATCGTTGGAGAGTAACTATTTTTGATAAGGCAGTTGCCATTTAGTTTTGTTTTTGTTTCTGTTTATATATTATTTATTTATTTGTTTAAAACTGGCCACTGTTATTTATATTGCGTTATTGTTTAAAAGAAAAACTACGTACTGTTATGTTTGGCCAAAAAAACCTTGAATAAAATATATATATTTTTTAAAACTGTCTTTGTTTTCCTAACGCACTAGTTTTTGAGTAATTGCTTGCAACAGTTTAACTGTTTTTTTGTTCTTCTAGGTTTCTGGACGTTCTTGTGGTTTGTTGGCTTTTGTTTCCTCACCAACCAGTGGGTATCCACAGAGACCACTCCAATCATAGGGGCAGACACTGCCCGGGCATCCATCGCCTTCTCCTTTTTCTCCATTTTCAGCTGGGTAAGTCGGAGCTCATTTGTGCAGCTGTTTTCTCGGTATACTGAAGTAGGTGTGTAAGTGTGACTCTGAAGGATATCGTAGGTTTGTGACTCTAAACTGGGCGGGGTGGCGGTAGAAAAGGTTTGGCAGATCTTGGGTGGGGGGGGGGGGGGGGGAATTAACAAAATCAACCGCTGTTTATCTACAAACCCACTTCTTACCTTATGCACTGTGAATGAAGTCCTCTGTTTGATTAGCAGATATGGGATTTGAACAGCTCAAAGTCGCCAGATTACATTATAAGAGCCCTGACGCAGGTGGATCCTTTTGGTGATCCAATCCATAACTGGAGTTAACAGGTGCAAAAGAGGGTGGGGGGGTGGAAAACGTCAATCATTTTTATTTTAAATCAGTCTGGTCTACATTTTTGTTCCAACTTCAAGACATACCTACGTTTTGATAAGTTAACATCACTTCTCAGCCATTTGGCTAAGATCAAAGGTCAGATCGAGCCCAAGGTGAGGTGCGATGCCTTATCTTGTCAGCTTGGATCTTGTTTGTCTCTCTCGCGTGGAGACCATGACTTGGGGTTCAATATGAATTTGAATTGGTTTTTGGAGCAATGAGATTGATTAAGGGTTTGCCCTGTCCACTCTGCACATTGACTGTGTAACTTTAAGGGTGGGATAAGAAAGAAATATTGTGAAATTGTTAACTTATCTTAAGTGAGCGTCGCTGGCAAGGCCAGCATTTATTGCCCATCCCTAATTACCCTCAAAAGATTCTGGTGAGCTGCTTTCTTGTCATTGTGAGTGGTCAATAGAATTTTCTTTAAGGTTGATGCAGTTTAATCTCCATGAGTGCCAATGAAAAGGGTGTTCTGGGGAAATCTTGCTTGTGACTGCTTGTTCTACAAGCTTTGTTGGAGGGGAAACTAGTTTTGTGAAGATAAGGACCATATAGTTTAGACTATTAACTACAGCTAACTTGGTTCCAGCCCGGCATGTACAGACACAGTAATTAGAAAGGCGGTGCGTAAATGTATTAACATATTATTAGAGATAAATGATTTACTTTTTCTTCAAGATATTCTGTGTTCAATGAGGAAATATATGTTTGTGTCAGAGGTGGATTTATACTTTGTGGGTCCCGGCCTCACCTTCATTTCTATCCTTGCCCCTCTTGACCCTAACTGGCTCACCTCACGCTGACACCTCGCCTCGCTGGCTGCCCTGCCCCCTCTCAGCCCTGGGGATCAAGTCGTCCCTCGCCTGCTCCCTCACTGCTGACCGACTGGTTCACCTTGGCTCGTGTCTTTCGCCTTGCACCTCGCTGTTGCTGACTTGCCGGCCCTCAGTCCTGTATCGAGAAACCTGGAGGTCGCGCCTTTTTTTGCAATATTGTAAAACACCGGATCTTCTGCCCTGCCCCTCGCCCTCCTCTAGTTGCCTCTCGTTCCTCACCCACATGGGCCTCAATTCCCAGACTGTCTGTTTTCCTGCTCCAAGGGGACTTGAACCAATCGGAGTCTGATGTCGCTCTGTTTGCGTGGGTTTCCTCCGGGTGCTCCGGCTTCCTCCCACAGTCCAAAGATGTGCAGGATTGGCCTTCATAAATTGCCCCTTAGTGTCCAAAAGGTTAGGTTAGGTGGGGTTACTGGGTTACGGGGATGGAGTGGAGGCATGCGCTTAAGTAGGGTGCTTTTTCAAGGGCTGGTGTAGACTCAATGGGCCGAGTGGCCTCCTTCTGCACTGTAAATTCCATGATTCTATGCATTGCCTGCTATGCAGAATTAACAGGCTCTGGTGACCACAGACTCAGCCGGTGAGGGACCTCCCCATTGTTGGTGCCCTGTGCCTCGGCACGGTGCATTTCATTGTAAATCCGCCTCTGGTTTGGGTCACTTTCTTGACATTATGTATATGCCACTGAGATGTGGGATTTTTCCCCAGATTCTTATCAGCTGTGACAGAAACAATTACTTATTTGGACAGACTTTTGAATCCCGCTACCTCTCTTTGTCCATCAGGTCATTGTAACAAATAATTGCCGTCTCGTTTTAAGAAAAGGTTTTAAAATATTTGCCAGAGTAAAAATGTTGCCTGGAGACCTGAAAGTTTTCTCTCGAGTTTATCAGGCGACTTCCCAAATCAACCGCTTTGTATTGACTCGGACACCCATCCGGATTCCTTGGACCATTTCCCAGTGCTTGTTGCTGTTAATTGGGTCAGCCCCCAAATGTTTTTTCTATGTGGCGAGTGGACTTTCACAGCCTAGAAAATAAAACCAGTAGTTTCCTCAAATACAAGTCCATCAATTATACTGTTGCCAGCTTTCGTGTCATTATTTTGTCAGTCTTAATTTAAAAACAGGTTTTTTTTTTTTAAAGAGTACCTAATTTTTTCCCAATTAAGGGGCAATTTAGCGAGTCCAATCCGCCTACCCTGCACATCTTTGGATTGTGGGGGTGAGACCCACGCAGACACGGGGAGAATGTGCAAACTCCACACGGACAGTGACCCGGGGGCCGGGATCGAACCTGGGACCTCAGCGCCGTGACGCAGCAGTGCTAACCACTGTGCCCCCCATTTTTTCAGTCTTATTTAAGGGCTCCGGCGTTTTTTAAAAACTGGCTTAAAAGCAAGACGGACAACATTTAACAGGTGATGTTTATTGGCCAACAATTGCCAACCCTTCGCAATGCCCGTCTGATCCTCAGATTATATTTGGGAGGCAAGGCTCCAGCCGCAGCACCAACAACGTAGCCGGTAACTTGATGTCTGCGTTCAACAATGAGATAGGACAGGATGGTACGAATCACACTGTCGGGTCTTTGTCCTTCTTCAGAATCAAAGAGATAGAAGACTGTGTGAGGCAGGAGGGCAAGGATCCCTGGGATAAGGAGTAATTGAACATGTCCAGGATTAAAGGCTTAAACTGCTCTGAGAACTTTTTATAGAATTGAATCTGAAAGCCACCTGTACGAGGGGCGTTGCCAGATTGCACCAATCCAATAAATTTTAAAATTTCATCAGGGTGTGACAGGGATTCCAACTCACCGTTCCTCTCCACCTCAACAGTTGGGATGGGTAGGCCGCCCAAAAAGTCAGACGTGATCGATCCATCCTCGGGCGCCTCCAAGCTATAAAGATCGTGGTAGAAATATTCAAAAGCTGCGCTAGCCTGAGGAGGGGCGGAAACAAGGTTACTGCTCTCATTGCGTATCTGTGTAATCTCCCGGGAGGCCGCCTGCCACTTAAGCTGGTGATTGTTGCACTCTTTGATGTCTGGAATTCACATCTGCTGACACATTCCGGCTCCAGTTGTAGAATGTGGAAGGCTCTCTTGATGGGGGAAGCAGAGGGAGGCTACCCCAGCTTCTGCCTGTGTTTAGCTGGGACGGAGCACTGGCAGATCTGTTAAGCTGCCCTAAAACTGTCCTATTAAATCGTCTCGGTGATACAAGAAACTCTTTTTGTAGTTCTAACAGGGGCATGTAGGGAGGAGACTTTAATGGTGGCTCTTTTGCAGAAAGAATTCTGCCGTGTTTCAATTTTGATCTCCCTTCCATGTCTCGCACCATCCTGACTTGGAAATATATTATGTTGCTTCGCTGTCGCTGTGTCAACTTCCTGAAACTTCTTCCCTAACTGTTCTGCAGGGGTACCTACACCACGGGGACCACAACGGTTCAGAAAGGTGGCTCACGAGATTTTCTCGGGCCGGGGGGGGGGGGGGGGGGGGGGCATGCCAGCAACGCACACCGCCCGAGAACAAATTGAAAAGTAAATATTTTCATAACTAGAGTTTTAACGTAACTAAGATAGTGGGGGAGGGGCAGCACTTTGACAAAGAAGAGAGACCACTGGATTAAACTTTCTCTTTGTGTATATGCTGTAAAGTGAAAACCTCGGGGAAATGAAGTGTGCAGCTGGAGTTTTATTGGTTAGCAAAAGCAATCTTCAGGAGGCCTTGTCACACAGTGGGTAGTGTCTTTGTCTCTGAGCCAGGAGCTCCGTGTTCGAGGACCACCCATGACTTAATGGCCAAGGAAGATGCGTTCATAACGCGCCAAACTGATTGAATATCAACCTGCAAATCTCTCCAAGCACACGAATGGCTGGCGGTAAGAGCGAGAGTCTCCTGGTCAATCATGTTTGATGTGGTCAAGCTATAAGCCTCTGGCGACAGACTAGCGGCCTGTTCTGGGAATAACTAGCTATGGAAGCCTTAGTGCCCCAGTAGGTGTGGGAAGGCCCTAGGAATGGAAAAGCAATCTTTGCTTCATTGAAAACCCTGCAGTACAAAACTCTCGGCTCTCCGGCTCAGTGTTATATCGATACAGAGATGTTGTTCCAGGTTTGGAATTCATGATGTTAAACTCTTGACATTTTCCTTCGTTTAGGGGTTGCTGGTTTGTTTTGCCTTCAAGCGATATCGTATGGGCGCAGACGACTTCACGGAGAAGTATTTGGATCCGACCAGTGAATACCCACCATATCCCAATGCTTCTGAAAACTACCAGCAGCCGCCATTTGGCAACACTGCCCCGTCGGACTCTGATGAATATAAACCACCTCCATACTAAACTAAAGTGAGCAGTTCCCCCACCCCCTCAACCCCGCAGCCACCTGGAGCGTGAGGCAAACCGAACCAAACGATTGCGAGCATGAGAATTACTCTTAATTTCTGTTCAGTGTGTGACGTTTCACCCTTTCAATTTTCCCACTGCCCCTTCTCACCATGAGGGAGGTGAAGTGGCTACTCAGTGTTTCACAGCAGTGAGCTCGCTGCAAAGGGGAGCCTGCTATGTTGACCCAGGCCCTGGGTCTTCTCAAAGCTAACATTTTAACGCAAGATCCCCTTCATCCAGTAGCTGGTCCGAGTGGCAGTTCCCCAGCCCCACACGGCCACTTCCCTTAACCCCAGTCCACAAATGTGCTGTTCGAAAAATATCCTTTACTTTGATGAAGTGATTTATAAAATTAATACTTTGTGTTAGGAACCTCCTCTGACTTCACAGTTCTTGCAAACGAGACAAACACTCTTGATTGTAATTGTCTGGATTTAAGGGCAATTTCTAACAAAGTGTAATTTATAAACTCCCAGCTCTGTATATGTTGCGAAATCTAACCTTTAAATGTTGGGAATGGGATTCTTGGTTGCTTAAGTTTGGAAACTAACTGATTCAGAACACTAACTCTAAGTTTGGCAAAGGCATCCTCGTCAACAGGCAAAGCCTGAATCGAGTGTCATTCAGAGACACGGAAACCCCACTTGTTGGTGTGCTAAAATAATTTTAATTCTGTACACCTTTAAATTGGGCATTTGTCAGTCGAGCACTGGCTGCCAGGACGATCTTCCTGTGTGGGAATGTTTTTGGGTAGTGAAGTGGGCCGGGTCATCGTGCACTGCTGCTTTATATATGCATCAATAGTGGCGAAAACACCAGAGTTGCCCTGTGTTTATTGAATGTGTGCTTGGCAGCAGCAGAATGCGAACATTTGCACAACCTGAGGGGGGAGGGGAGCACGAACGAAGGAAATTCTAGTGGGTGCAATCTTGGGATACAACTTCTTTTCGTGCAGCACAAAGCACCACCCTGCACAGAACTGTGCAGGGGATGGCAATGCCACCGTTCTGCTGAAAGAAATGGTTCCAGTTTGTGGCTTCAAGTTGCAGTTGGCAGAGGGAGTTTTTAACTCGGTTGATCCATGACCTGTCATCAGTTGAGGAAATCTCAGGTGGATGTAAAAAGTGGAAGAATTTTCATACCCTTGGTGACCTCCCTCAGCAAAAGCTTTCCCTTTCCTGCTCCGCAGCACATTCCGGTTTAACATCTGCAGGAGTAGGATCTATGGGAATATGGCAAACACTGTTCACTTTTAAAGATGGGAGGATTACAGTGTGCCGACATACTTTATATTTCTGTATTTAAAGGCATCTTGGGTTAATGGATGGTTTGTGCCAGGAGTATGAGATGAGCTCGTGAATCGGTGCACTCCAATCGTAATCAGTCAAGAGAATTATACAGTGTGCCATTTTGGAACTTTGATTTACGGTAATATAACCTGAATTCAGAGGCTTAGATAAAATACTGTTGCCAATGAAGTGAATTTAGGTCTGCCCTTCGACAGCTGCTCTTTATCAATTCATTGCTGTTCTCAAGTGAAGCATTTCAGTGCATTAAACCATGCCTCACTCTCACCCTTGCTCCATGCGTTCCAATCAGAAGCAGTGAAGTGGGTTTTAAATTAATGGAGTGTGACATCCTTTGAACTTTTGAGCTTGCGGAGATTTCTGACTTACGCAATCGGTACTGCTGAGGGAAAGATTCCGTCCCTTTTTTCCACTTGCTCACGCTCATCAGTAACCCAGTGTTTTTCCACATGTTAAAAAGGCACTGGGCGCAGAGTCTGATCATTTCGCCACCCTCCTTCGAGAGTAGGATTTTCTGCCGCGTTTTCCTGATCACCCCTTGTATCTTTTGATGGACACTCAGTAGAAATGGCGTGAAACAGTTCCTCTTTGTTTTCCACTGGGCGACTATTCATGATACAGCAGGAGTTTGGGACACTTCAATTCCACCCGTTACCTGCATTATCAGTAACACAGAGCCCTGCACTTTCGGTTTGTGAAAAGAGGATCTGTTTGTTGTTCCCAGTATTAGACCCTTAAATATCCAGCAAGATACATCGGATGCAATTTGAAGCATTTTTGAATTTCTAATGTTTGCTCCATGTGATTGGATGTCACCATGAGAATAACTCTGGAAATTGAGACCGAAGCTGGACCAATTAATTAGATCATGCTATTGAGGAGTAAATTCCGAATAAACTATCCCCAATAACAGAATGAAAGTTGAGAAACAGAAAATATACAAATTTATCACGAGCTGATGGTAAATAAGGCAGATTAATGTGCTTTGCTTTCCTGTGGTCCCCACTTGCTATTCATTCCTCAGGAACGAGCCCACATATCCCCATGTGCTACACATCCCTCGGGAACGAATCCGCATGTCTCCGTGTGCTATTCATGCCTCGGGAACGAGCCCACGTGTCCCCACGTGCTATTCATTCCTACGGAACTGGTCTACTTTTCCCCACGTGTTGTACATCCTTGGGCCCCCCCCCCCCCCCAGACTTTGATCCAAAATTGAACTGGCCTTTTGTTGTGAAAGATTTAACATGGTCGGGTGTAAGCATTTTTTACTGGGAGGTTTGAACAGCCAGTCATCAACGGGTTATGGTTCAGTTTGTCCCATGCTACAGCGGGCACGCACCAAATGCTGGAATCACTGGAAGTAAATTCATTGATCCCTCATTGATCTGCCGGGGTTTAATTATTTTATCGCTGGAATGTTTTTTTGTAAAAGATTGAGTGCATGGATCATGTGCTAATCTTGTATTTTTGTTACATATCGGTGAGATATGTGAGTGAGGGGTCTATACCTGCTGTGCCTATGAAATTACTGCAAAGAATTTGAACGTATAATTTGGTTGTACTCCTTCCAGTTTTGACAGAGTGGTGATTTGATTTAAGGCATCTTAACTATGCTGGATTCAAGACAATAGGGGTATTTGTTTACAGGTGTGCAGCACATCCCAAGCTGAGCAAGTTCAGTGCACACTCCACCCACAGTTCTTAGAATAAAATAACCTGGGGGGGGGGTGAAATGTTATGGTTCAGGAGGGGAGGGAGAAACTGATGGAACAGTGTGTGGAGAAGAATAGCAATCTAATTGGCAATCTGGTTTGGGTAGTTAAATTGCACGTAGTGATAGGTTACATTCAATCACTGTGGCAGAGTTACAAGGACTGGAGATGGAATAAGAAGCTCTTCATTCGTCTGTTATTGTGACGGCATTACAACTGTCTGCCTCCTCGGGGAAGATGTAAAAGATCTCTTGGCACTCCTTGGAAGAAGAGCAGAGTTCTCCCCAGTGTCCTGGCCAATATTTATTCCGCAACTGATCTCACTAAAACAGATTATCTTGCTGCCACTATTGCATTGCATTGTGGGATCTTGCTGTGCACAGACTTGCCCTTCGTGTTTTGAGATGTCCTGAGGTCCCGATAGGTGCCATCTGCGGGATTCTCTGTCGGCGGGATCCTCCGCTTCGCTGGCAGCGCATCTACGTGTGGGGGTGGCCACAATGGGGAAACCCCATTGGTCGGCTGGGGGAATGGAGAATCCCTCTGCCGGCGGGGGCGCGCCTCGCGCCCTGCAAGAAAACGGGGCTGGCGGGAGGGAGAATCCTGCCCCATATCTTTAAAAACTTTTTCTTTATATTTCATCTGAACTGATACCAAGATCAAATTGGGAGTTTTGGGTGCTGCCGGTGGAAGATCTAGGTGCTAGAGAGGTAAGATCGCAGTTCTTGTGATGATGGGGAAACCATCACCATCACCACCAGCAGTAATATGTGTGCTGTGCAGTTAGGTTTTCATTTGCCTCAGAAATAGAAGCTTGTTTGTATTTTCACTGGGTTAGACTGTCTCGTTACCTCCCCTGCCCCAATGGTGCGCTAGGAAATAGAAATGACTGGGATCCACTGATCAGCCTGAAAATTAAAAAGAGCTTCCTGTTGCCTTCATGCTTTGCTGGCTGGAGTATATATATTGAATAAAGCTATACTCCTCCATACCACAGCACGTCTGCCATATGGATATATGGGTTAATGCTTCACTAGATGTAGAGGTATGTGGGTTAATGTTTTATTAAATATGGGTTTGTGGTTTTGGATGGCAACTTTCTGGAGTTGGAATGGTAACTTCTCCTTTCTGCTGTTTTGTATGTGGACCCCCCCCCCCCCCCCTTTAAAAAAAAATAAATAAATAAAAGAAAAAATCTCTCGCCTGGGTTTGGGGCAGGGGTGAGGGAGGTTCTTTTGCACAAATATGCCTCGCAAAGCTTCAGACCAATGGCAGGGCTTGTGGCAACAGCCTGTCTGGAACACACACACAAATCCCAGGCAACATATTGCAAACAAGCTATCATCGGGCCTGTAATTGGGGAGTTGGGAGAAACGATTCGATCCATTGAATTGAAAATCTGCACAACTTCTAGAAGCCAAAAATACGTTACTTTCATTTTAAGTTGGGTTTTTCTCTTTTGTACCACTTTATATTCTATAATTTGTTTAATAGCCAAAATCACTTTTGTAAAAGAATTTTTTTTGTATTCTTTATACTGTATAAACTACTGAAATTGGGCTTTTAAATGATAGGGAAATGTTATTTAGCTTTTGGCTCTGTGGCATATGCTGAATGTAAAATATAAAATTGTAATTAAATTGGCAACTGTTGCACTGGGAATGTGTTGTATAATTAACTGGCAGCTTGCTGCAAAGTGCCTTTTTGAAGTGAAATTGGGGTCGTACAGGCTATTGACATTGTTTCAGCGTTCTGGTTGAGGGGACTCTCTGGATTTGAAATGGAGTCAGCTCGCCGGTTACCAGTTGAAACCCCACTGTCAGTCGACTGCTGATGTATGGGACTGGGGCTGGTTAGGCACTTGGAATAGATCACAAAGACAGTCACAGCAGCACAGTGGTGTGGATCGCACTGTAGCGCTGTGCATATTAATTTTCACTTGCAAGTGTAAGGATTTCAACTGCACCAGACTCAAATCAACACTTTTTTTTTTCTGCCTTAGTAATTATGCATTGCTCAATTGAAGTAAAAACTATTGAAAAGCCACTTGCTAATGCAATTAGCGCGCACACTAGCAAAATTAGCTTTTATTTAAACAATAAGAATCTCCTAGGTTATTATACTTCCTCAATACTGTATCCAGAGCTGACTTCCAATTGTACAGTTTAAGCTAATGGTCAGTAACCACATTGTATTCAGTCTAGAGTCATTGCTCTGTACAGATGTCTTTGTATCTGACTTGTTATTTATAGCAGTTGAAGCGTGCCCAGTGGTGCAAAAGTCCACTTCACTTAGTTTCTGGGGCAGTGTTGTAGCTTATTTCCCTCATTTAATTTTGTACTTGGAGGGCTGTGTGTTTATTCTTGGGCGTGTGTTTACTCTTGGGCGTACAAGACAGGTCTGACGTCCCATTTCTGATCTCTATCCAGTAGCCCTGACTTTGCTGCTGACAGAGTATCTGTTTCTGAGGAGGCCCCAGGCTCAGAATAAAATATCAAAAACCTGTGGAATGTTACTCGGCCGGAGTGTTCGTGCTTTCGGGAGGGCTGAAGAAAAGTTATCTTTCTTCCAATGCTCTTGTATTTTAATATTGTTGCTGAAGTAATGGGGACAGCAAAATGTGATTCGTGAAGAACAACCTTGATTTCAAATTATACGGACTGGACATTTAACCATGTTGCTGAACCAAATATTTTATTTACTCCAGCTGATGTTGGAGAAATTGTTTCTGAATCTCTAATGTACATGCCTTAGCTCCCCTGCTGTGCCTTCCAAAGTCTCTTTGTTGTTAATATTGATTGTATTAGAGCGTACAAAGCCAACTGCAGCTGTGATCTTTGGACTGAGTCTTTCAAATAAAGCATAAAGAAATGGTTATTGATCATAGTGCTCTATCCACTGTACAAATAAACATTTTTTGAAAGTAGTGGCTCGTGTTAATTGAATATTTGTGTTGGATGTGTGTGACACTTGAGTTGAATTGTGTGCATAGACTTTAGGACCATTTGATTCACTTGTCATTTGTGCAATTTAAATAGAAGATGCCTTAAGCTTTACATAAATTTAGAGCAGGCATTGTCAAACTTGGGGGTGCGACCCGCAGGTGGGTCGCGGGCGGGTGTCAGGAGGGACGTGCAGCCGTCCGTCGCTGCGCTCCCGATCGTGCAAATCTGTGCGCAACAGCCGTCTGTTAAGAACGCTGGTTGCAAGCGGCCTTCAAAATGGCCGCGAACATGTAAAGAAAATGTGGCCGCACTGCGCATGCGTGCCAGATCATCGGCGCGCATGCGCAAAACTGTGCACCAATGATAGGGCACGCATGCGCTGTGCGGCCGCTTTTTGTTTTACAAGTTTGGGGGGGGTTTTATTCATTTAATTTTTATTTTTTTCATTTTATTGTTTTTTTTTATACAAGTTCGGGGGGGGGGGGTTCTATTTGATAAAATTTTACAGGAAAAAAAATGCAGAACTTTGGACAGTTGGAGACTCCATACTTTCCGACACCGGAAGGCTTCACCTTCCTCCATTGGAGGAGCGTGTACGAGGGCCAAAGGGACCCAAAACCATTTCCTCCATTTTTGTCAACAGCAAACAAGGTAAGAGAAAATGGTGGGTCGCGCAGGTCGGCCGGCGTGGGCCGCGAAGGTCGACCGGGTTGGGTCCCGAAGGTTGGCCAGTTGGTAAAAATGGGTCCCTGGAAAACAAGTTTGAAGAACAGTGATTTGGAGTACCCAATTCATTTTTCCAATTTAGTGTGGCCAATCCACCTCCCCTACACATCTTTGGGTTGTGGGGGCGAAACCCACGCAAACATTGGAAGAATGCAAACTCCACACGAACAGTGACCCAGGGCCGGGATCAAACCTAGGACCACTTGTGGTGGTATGTATTAGGGGTAATACGGTACACCACGTGTCGACAGGCTATTGGTGGAGGGATGCCAGGTCCTGATAGGATCTGCCACCTACTGGACTCCACCCAGAAAGGCCGGTATAAGAACCCAGTTTTTCCCTTCATTTACCTCAGCAGCTGCATTCTGTAACCACGCTGTTGGGGATAAAGTTCTGCTTAATAAAGTCTTCAATTGACATTACCTCAACCTGCCTCGCGTCATATTGACGGTGCTACAATTTATTAAGCAGAATTTAAATTGAAGAAAACGACGTGGGAACATGGAGCTCCGAATCACCCTGGAGTGCCTGCGCATCGCACCCCAAGCAGCTAACTCTGTCTCTATCTTCAAGCACTGGATAGCATGCTTTGAGGGCTACCTCCGAACGGCCCCCGGCACACCGACAGACGAACAAAAGATGCAGGTCCTCTATTCCAGGGTGAGTCCTGACGTCTACTCCCTTATCGAGGATGGTTTCACCGGTGCCATCGCCGCGCTGAAGGATATCTACATCCGGCCCACCAACCAGGTTTTTGCTCGTTACCAGCTCGCCACACGACGGCAATTTCCGGGGGAATCGCTGGACGAGTTTTATAACGCCCTGCAGATCCTGGGTCGAAACTGCAACTGCTCGGCGGTAACAGCGAATGAACACACAGAGCTCCTGGTCCGCGATGCATATGTGGCAGGTTTGGCCTCTTCCCAGATCCGCCAGAGGCTTCTGGGGAAAGAATCTCTGGGACTTACAGAAGCTCGGGCCCTGGCGGCATCCCTCTATGTGGCCTCGCGTAACGCCCGCGCCTACGCCCTCGACCGCACTACAGCCCCTTGGGCTCCGTGGACCCCCGCTGCGGTCGACTCTCCGACCCCCCCCCCCCCCCCACCCCCGCAAACCTGCGCGGCCGAAAAACCAGACCAACCGGGGGGGCCCCGCTGCTATTTTTGCGGCCAGCCGAAACACCCTCGGCAGCGATGCCCGGCCCGTGCGGCTACCTGCAAAAGCTGCGGGAAGGGCCACTACGCGACGATGTGCAAGTCCCGCGGGGTCGCCGCTATCTCCGGGGAAGAAACGGGACCACAGACCCAGCAATCCATGTGTGACCAACGGACGCCGCCATTTTGGACCCTGGACGCCATGAGGGAGAGATGGGCGCCGCCATTTTGTCCACCCCCGACTGCGCTCGATCCATGGATGCTGCCATCTTGGCTGAAGGACCCCGACACAGGCGGCCACATACTGCCTGATTACGATGCTCCACTTCAACAACCACGTCTGGCTTCGACGACCCTCGACCAGTCGCGACCCCGGACTGCAACCACTACAGTCCTAGTGAATGGCTATGAGACGCCACGTCTTATCGACTCTGGGAGCACGGAGAGCTTCATTCATCCGGACACGGTAAGGCGCTGTTCCCTCGTAATTCGGCCAAGCACCCAGAAAATTTTCCTGGCGGCGGGATCCCACTCCGTTCAGATCACGGGGTTCTGCATCGCTAACCTAACGGTGCAGGGGAGGGAGTTCCGAAATTACCGTCTGTATGTCCTCCCCCCATCTCTGTGCGCCCACACTCCTAGGGTTGGACTTCCAATGCAACCTCCAGAGTTTAACATTTAAATTTGGCGGCCCTATACCCCCACTGACTGTCTGCGGCCTCGCGACCCTCAAGGTTGAACCGCCTTCCTTGTTTGTGGACCTCGCCCCAGATTGCAAACCCGTCGCCACAAGGATCAGACGGTACAGCGCCCAGGACCGAGCATTTATCCGGTCCGAAGTCCAGAGGCTGCTGAAGGAAGGCATCATCCAGGCTACCAACAGTCCCTGGAGAGCCCAGGTGGTAGTTGTTAAGACCGGGGAGAAACAGAGTATGGTCATCGACTATAGTCAGACCATCAACAGGTACACTCAGCTAGATGCGTACCCTCTCCCCCACATATCCGACATGGTCAATCGGATTGCACAGTACAAGGTCTTTTCCACCGTGGACCTCAAGTCCGCCTACCACCAGCTCCCCATCCGTCCTGGTGACCGCATCTATACTGCCTTCGAAGCAGACGGGCGGTTATACCACATTTTAAGGGTTCCATTCGGCGTCACGAATGGAGTCTCGGTCTTCCAACGAGAGATGGACCGAATGGTTGACCAGCACGGTTTACGGGCCACGTTCCCATATCTCGACAACGTCACCATCTGCGGCCACGACCAGCAGGACCACGATGCCAATCTCCAAAAATTCCTCCAGACCGCAAACGCCCTGAACCTCACTTACAACAAAGAAAAATGCGTGTTCCGCACCGATCGTCTAGCCATCCTGGGCTACGTAGTGCGTAATGGAGTGATAGGCCCCGACCCTGAACGCATGCGCCCCCTCATGGAGTTCCCTCTCCCCCACTGTGCCAAAGCCCTGAAACGTTGCCTGGGCTTCTTTTCTTATTACGCCCAGTGGGTCCCCCAGTACGCAGACAAGGCCTGTGCCCTAATCCAGTCCACTACTTTTCCCCTGACGACAGAGGCATGCCAGGCCTTTAGCCGCATCAAAGCGGATATCGCAAAGGCCACGATGCGCGCCATCGACGAGTCCCTCCCCTTCCAGGTCGAGAGCGACGCATCGGATGTAGCTCTGGCGGCCACCCTCAACCAAGCAGGCAGACCCGTGGCCTTCTTCTTCCGAACCCTCCACGCTTCAGAAATCCGCCACTCCTCAGTGGAAAAGGAGGCACAAGCCATAGTGGAAGCTGTGCGACACTGGAGGCATTACCTGGCCGGTAGGAGATTCACTCTCCTCACTGACCAATGGTCGGTTGCCTTCATGTTCGATAATGCACAGCGGGGCAAGATCAAGAACGACAAGATCTTGCGGTGGAGGATCGAACTCTCCACCTTCAATTATGAGATCTTGTATCGTCCCGGAAAGCTGAACGAGCCATCCGATGCCCTATCTCGCGGCACGTGTGCCAATGTACAAGTGGACCGTCTACAAGCCCTCCACGAGGACCTCTGCCACCCGGGGGTCACTCGTTTCTACCACTTTCTTAAGGCCCGCAACCTCCCTTACTCCGTCGAGGACGTCCGAACAGTCACCAGAAACTGACAGATCTGCGCTGAGTGCAAACCGCACTTTTTCAGGCCAGATAGAGCGCACCTGGTTAAGGCCTCTCGACCCTTTGAACGCCTCAGTTTGGATTTCAAAGGCCCCCTCCCCTCCACCGATTGCAACGCGTACTTCCTGAACGTCGTTGACGAATACTCCAGTTTCCCTTTCGCCATCCCCTGCCCCGACATGACAGCGTCCACGGTCATTAAAGCCCTTGGTACCATTTTTACACTGTTCGGTTTCCCCGACTATATCCATAGCGACAGGGGGTCCTCCTTTCTGAGTGACGAACTGCGTCAATTCCTGCTCAGCAGGTGCATAGCCTCGAGCAGGACGACCAGTTACAACCCCCGGGGGAACGGGCAGGTAGAAAGGGAGAATGGAACGGTCTGGAAGGCCGTCCTGCTGGCCCTCCGGTCTAGGAGCCTCCCAATTTCCCGCTGGCAGGAAGTCCTCCCGGATGCCCTTCACTCTATCCGGTCCCTGCTGTGCACCACCACGAATCAAACGCCTCACGAGCGCCTCCTCCTCTTTCCTAGGACGTCCTCCTCTGGAACGCCACTTCCGACCTGGCTAGCAGCTCCGGGACCCATTCTGCTCCGGAAACATGTGCGGGTGCACAAGTCAGATCCGTTGGTGGAACGGGTGCATCTCCTTCACGCCAACCCGCAATACGCCTATGTGGAGTACCCCGATGGCCGACAGGACACGGTCTCCCTGCGAGATCTGGCGGCCGCCGGAGCTACCCACACCCCCCCCAACGCCAATCACCACCTCCTCACTCCCGCCGGTTCATCCCGCAGCCACCCCCTTCCCGGGGGGTTCGGTTCTCCTCCCAGGAGTAAGGACACAGGAGTAAAGACACAGCGCTACGCTCCCAGAGTCGACGGGACTCGAGCCAGCGCCATCACCACCATGCCCGAGACGATTGGAAAGGACGACCAGGGCACCCATCCGGCTCATCGAATCACTTTAACTCTCAACGTTTTCAGTTATTGTGTCTTGTTATACTTATGGCATCATGCCGACCCTGTTTGGCCCGTTGAAGCGATAATTTTGTGTTTTGTTCAAAGTTACGGCACAGTACCGACTCTGTAAACCCCTACCACCATCCCGCCGGGTTTTTCTCAACAAGGGGTGAATGTGGTGGTATGTATTAGGGGTAATACAGTACACCACGTGTCGACAGGCTATTGGTGGAGGGATGCCAGGTCCTGATAGGATCTGCCACCTACTGGACTCCACCCAGAAATGCCGGTATAAGAACCCAGTTTTTCCCTCCATTTCCCTCAGCAGCTACATTCTGTAACCACGCTGCTGGGGTTAAAGTTCTGCTTATTAAAGCCTTCAAATGACATTACCTCAACCTGCCTCGCGTCATATTGACGGTGCTACACCACTGTGCCACCGTGCTGCCCTGGCTTTACCTCTTTTGAACGATTTTAACTATTTTGTACTTTTACCTGTTGTGAATGTGGAGTGTTTCCTGTGATATGTGCTGATCGTAATTTCAACTGTATCCTTCAGCATGGATGAGGGTCTCAAAATCTGAATTACAAATTGTAACATACTCAAATTAGTTTGGCAAGCATTCCGTTTTGGTCTAATTAAAGAATTGTAAATTTGGAGGCCTTTGTGCATTTTTATAAAATGTTTACATAAATGACCGGCTCACAAATCCCTCATTTCCCCTACCCTGTAATCTTTCAGTTTACTAGTGTCGGCTGAGAACAAGAGTGTTGAAGCCACAGGAGCAATGAATGCTGACATGAACCATCAAATTCCATATTCTCAGCACTTTTGGGCTTCTTTCTTTGCAGATAAAAGTGCAATGTAATATTATTATTGATATTCCACTGTTTCTCTCCAAATAATACAACAGCCCCTGGCTGATTTGATTAAACCACACCAGACTAATGCTGATCTTCGAGTGAGCTTGGTTAAAATTTCCACTGTCACAGATTGTGAATAAAATGGTTCCGCTTTTATTGACTCGCTATTACAATGGTGTACGTGAGGTAATTTTAGCCCAAGACAATTTACCAGAATAGAAGTAGAAGGTAAATTAAATGGACTTAATATTTTTCTCCTAGACTACCCACAAAGCAGTGGCGCCTAGCTTTGTTCCAAATATGGGCATGCTACTGTTGTTGCAAAGCCTTCAGGCCACAGCACATTACCTGCAAGGTGTGCAGTCTCTGATGTGTTTTGCATGGAACCTGTGCACTGCCTCTGGAGAGCTTTGCCTAGCTTCTCTGCAACTGTTTATGGATTACGCCGTAGGGTCATGCAGTTAGTACTGCAATCACAATGTGTATTTCCTACATCAATTAACAAGCTGCTATTTGATCAGCACTTAACCAGTCACATGGGAGCAGCCAAATCAGTCAGATTATTTTGCAGCTGTATTACATTGTTCGGAGTTCAGATAGTTTTGTGTTTTTACACTATAAGGCCTTTGAGCTGAAGGGGAAAGAAAACCAACAGGTAAAAAGACTGGCCTCTTGTCGAAATGTACGTGGAGAACTGTGCTTGAGCTGGGAGGGGCAATAGCTTCGCTGAAGCTTATCTAAAGCTGGAGAAATTTAAATAAAAGGCTGCAGGCAACTGTTTTCAATAATTTGAGACATGGGAACTCGAACAAATTAATGGGAGCAAGGTGTGAAATTTTACACATGCATTCCAAAACAGCAAAGCTTTGCACATCCCTGCACTGTGGAACTGGGGTTTGGATAGAACAATGGACAATCACTCAGACAGATGTTCTGTCTCTCTTTTCAGGAGCTGTCTTTTGTTCTCTACACCAAAGAACATTGTAAGGCCTTTCTCACCCTCAAGCCTGGTCTAATATCATCACTGATCTGTCAGCAAGTTTGCCAAGTGAGATCTTCACCCATGACTTTGCTGAACACAAAATCAAAAAGTAATAATCTTTATTAGTGTCACAAGTAGGCTTACATTAACACTAATGAAGTTACTGTGGAAATCCCCTAGTCGCCACAATCCGGTGCCTGTTCGGGTACACTGAGGGAGAATTCAGAATGTCCAATTCACCTAACGGGTGCGTCCTGCGGGACTTGTGGGAGGAAACCCCTCGCAGACACTGGGAGAACGTGCAGACTGCACAGACAGTGACCCAGCGGGGAATCGAACCTGGGCCTCTGGCGCTTTGAAATCGCGTATAGACTGCTCTTCACATGGATATGGTCACTGTAGGCCTGGAGCTGTTTTGAAGTGCATGCAGGATTGAACACCAGTCGTGCAACTGTGACGTTTTTGACTGCAGTAATCCTGGTGTTAAACCACTGTCAGAACAAGAATCATCAACAGAAAATACTGGACAATCTCAGCAGGTCTGACATCTGTGGAGTGAGAAGGGAGCTAATGCTTTGAGTCTGGATGATTTTGTGTAAACCTGTAGTAGTAGAATGGTGGGAGCAATAAGTTATAAGCAATAAGGATGTTCCAAAAACTTTACTCAAGTTTAAAAGATAAATTTTTATTTTTTTTCTCTCTCACTCGGTCTCTCTCTGTCTGTCTCTCTCTCTGCCTGTCTCTCTCTCTCTCTGTCTGTCTCTCTCTCTGTCTGTCTGTCTCTCTCTATCCCTCTCTGTGTCTCTCTCACTCTGTCTCTCTGTGTCTCTGTCTCCCTCACTCTCCCTCTCTGTCTCTCTCTCTCGCTCTCCCTCTCTGTCTCAGATACATTTTTATTACATAGCTAAAGTTGTGGGGGCGAAACCCACGCAAACGCAGGGAGAATGTGCAAACTCCACACGGACAGTGACCCAGAGCCGGGATCGAACCTGGGACCTCGGCACCGTGAGGCTGCTGTGCTACCCACTGCGTCACCGTGCTGCCCTAAATTCTACTCCTCTAAGTGACAGTGCTAAAATAGATTGGTATATTCTGAGCATTGACAGTAGTTACTGAGGTTTCAGATTGCCAGTAAAATATTATCATCAATGCTCCAGCTCCGATTGCAGCGAAGTTACCAACATCTGGGGCTGCATTCTCCCAAAATGGGATTATGACCTCATGTCCCCACGCTGGCGTAAAAACGCTGATGTTCCACTCTGGAGTCTCCTCAAAAAGATAAGCCAATTCACGCAGTTTTAGCTGCGGATACGGGACCCCGTATCACACAGCGGTGGCCTCACCGACCGCCACGGCGGACTTGGACCGTGGAGGCTGCTGGAAAATGTAGCGCCTTCCCCCCCCCAATCGGCCGCCCGCCCGAAGATCCAACCGGCCCAATCTGTCCCCCGCCACCTAGAAGGCCCCCCTGGTCCCCGATCCCCTCCGCCCCCCACCAGGGCGGTTCGGACTGAGCCCACAGCCACTACGCGAGGTTCCCGAACAACAATAGGTGGTTAGAACCACGCAGTCGGGAACTCGGCTGGTTGGGAGCGGAGAATCGCTGGGCGTGCCTCTGGCAATGGAGTACTCAGGGAACACGCCGATTCTCGGGTCCCAGAGAATTGCCAGACACCGCCGGGCCTGATTTCGCAGTGTTGCCAGACACTGCCCGGCCTGATATCGGCGTGAAAGTTGATTCTCCACCCCCACGCCAAACGAGATTTCGGCACAGGGCTGCAGAGAATCCAGACCCTGGCTTTTGAAGCCATGGCCCTCAAAATATATGCCCATAATACCAAACCTTTTGTAAGGAACACAGTTACAGTAATGATTTCGCAGTTGAATAAATATGGTGGTTAATAAAAACAAGGTTTCTTTTTCCTTCAGCACTCTACACAGTAATTAATGACGGCCCTACACTCCAGCAATCGGTAGCCACAAAGTTAATTATTTCCAACAAAACACCATGAATCTTGTCACACTAAACTGCATTGGAATACCAGCTAAAGATCACATTGGGGACTGGAAGGTTTTCTTTTTGTTCCTGTTTCAGAGCTAGTAATTATTAATGATTGTGGCCACTGAACTGTGCTGTACATTTCCTGTGTACATTTTAATAAACCAGACTGAGTAACTAATTAGAAAAAGCTATTAAAAATATAAAGTGTGCATCTATAATTTTAAAAACTAACCATTAGCTGTACTGCTGCAGCACGTCTTTGGGATAGGGGAGGGGGCATTCTCATAGATTCTGTTCATCAATCCAGTGACTGCTGGAGGGTGCGTCCATTATGGGCAACAGGTAAAAGGATAATTTAGTTTGGTAGCTGACAATCATAGCGTAGACTCACATGGAGAATGAGCAGGGTAGAAGAGAACAGAGCCAGTACTTCGGTCCCAGTTAAAATGCAACCGGAGTGAAGCAAAGGGACTTTTTGCAGATATTGAACTAATGCAGTGAGTATAAATATGTATGCTGCAGTTTGCAAGCAAGAGAAAAAGACAAAATGCTGCTTTTACCAATCCCTGTAACATCTTCAGGCTCCAACCAGTCCCCAAAGGAAAGTGCAAGTGTGGAAGTAGGGAAGAGGGCAGAATTAACCTCGACTGTGATGTCTCTACACTGTAACAACTTGTCCAGAATCGCATGAGGTTCTTTGCTTGGGGCTAAGTGCTGAAGAGTTGTCAATGGCAGAGGGACCACACCCAATTTAAGGCAACACCTTAGAAGAGGAGGAGAGAAAGTTTGGGGATAGTGGGTGGGGGAAGGAGGATTAACTTCAGGAGTTAGACGTGTAGACTTTCAAAGAGTTTTCTTTGTGGTTTGCTTTGCTGGGTGGAGATGAGATGTTTCAAAGCTACATGTTGATCAGTTCCCTCTTCTTCACTGTTCTCTTTATTACTCCCCATATCGAACAGTTTATCATTCGCAAAGTAGCAGGACCTGCAGGTTGCTCGGTACATGTCAGTTCCACCAATCACTTCCACCTGACGGGACACAAAAAAAAAGTTACTAAACTAAATCATGCAGAGAACATAGCAAGCATTTATTGCCCATCACCAATTGCCCTCGGGAAGGTGATGGTGAGCTGCCTTCTGAAACCACTGCAGTCCATTGTAGGCACACCCACAGGGCTGTTGGGGACAGCGTTCCAGGATTTTGACCCAGGGACAGTGAAGGAACAGCGATATATTTCCTAGTCAGGATGGGGAGTGGCTTGGAGGGGAACTTCCAGGCGGTGGTGTTCCCATGTGTCCACTGCCATTATCCTTCTAGATGGTATCAGTCATGGATTTGGAAGGTGCTACCAGAGGAGCTTTGGTGACTTCCTGCAGAGCATCTTGCAGATGTTACACACTGCGGCTGCTGTGTGCCGGTGGTGTGGGAGTGAAAGCAAGTTTCAGTGACATTACCATCATCAAAGTATTTCCCCTTAAATTGGGGGAAAAAAATGAATTGGGTACTCTAAATTTATAAAAGAAAAGAAAAAAATCAAAGTATTTTCCCAATTCATTATACCCAAGTTATCCTCATACCTTCATAATTGTCTTTATTCAGATTCAGGACCCTATGTTCAGAATGAACTACATCGCTTTCAAATTCAATGTCAAATTATCACATTGTGTCACTATTTCCTAATGGCACCTTTGTAGCAAGGTTATTAATTAGCGTTTCTCATTAGATAATACTAAATGTAAAGTAGCTCAATCCCTAGTTTCTTCCTCAAAGTATTGCTCCAGAAACCCATCTTGTACACACTCCACATCCTCCACGACATTAGTGTTTACCCAGTCTACAAGTAAATTGAAGTCCTCCATTATTATTGTATTAACCAGGACAGCACAGTGGCGCAGCGATTAGCATTGCTGCCTCATGGCGCGAGGTCCCAAGTTCGATCCCAGCTCTGGGTCACTGTCAGTGTGGAGTTTGCACATTCTCCCCGTGTCTGCGTGGGTTTCGCCCCCACAACCTCAAGATGTGCAGGGTAGGTGGATTGGTCACGCTAAATTGCCGCTTAATTGGAAAAAATGAATTGGGTACACTAAATTTTTTTTAAAAATTATTGTATTAACCAAATTACACACAGCTCTAATTTCTTGATTTTTATACCATGCCCAACATCGCCACCATTATTGGTAGCCTATAAACAACTCCCACCAATGTTTGCTGTCCCTTAGCTCCATCCCAAGTGAAAAGGATTCTGATGAATTGAGTGCAAGAATCTTGGAGCAGAAATCATTGATTTCTCAATCTACTAGGAACAGGAGTTGGCCATTCAGCCCCGAATATCTGTTCCATTTTTCCAGGGGATCATGGTTGACCTCTCTCTCTATTCCATTTACCAACCTATGGTCCATATGCCTTAACTTCCCCACTGTACAAAGATCGATCGCTCTTAGTCCTAAGAATTTCAATAGATCCAGCATCAATAAAATTGTTGAGAAGAGACTTGCTTGTTTCTTGGTTTAGCCTTGATTCAGTTCCTAGCGGCCCTGCCTCAGAAACAGAAAGTTGTGGGTTGAAGCCCCACTGCAGTACGATAGGTGTGCTGCACTGTCAGAAGCTGCCCTTTGTGACATTAAATCAAGGCCTTGCCTGCTGAACTATAAAATAGCTGCAGTAGGTCACATGATTTAAAATTGGCCATCTGGTCTGGGAGCTACCAACAGAAATTACTTCTTTTTTTAAAATTTAGAGTACACAATTATTTCCTCCCCCCCGCCCCCCCAATAAGGGGCAATTTAGCGTGGCCAACCCACCTACCTGCACATCTTTGGATTGTGGGGTGAGACCCACGCAGACACAGGGAGAATGGGGTTTCTCACTGTGACCACCCCCACGCCATCGGGAAACCCACGGGCACGTGCGCGCTGCCGGCCAACTGGAGGATCCCACCGCCGGAGAAACACCCAGGGGTATCTGTGACTAGACTAGTCTCTCTCTCTGTTTCAGGCCATGGGTCAGTCACATTCACCTCATTGAATTGCCGCATGACTGAATGAATTGGCAAGTAAATCCCTTATTATCCTGTAATGGCTCAGTATGTCTGACTGAAGTGGAGACACAAAAGATCGCGCAGTTCTCAAACCTGTACCAAGGTCTCAGCCGAGGTACCAGCGCAGGAATGACTATTGGCCTGAGCCCTAAACTGGGACAGAGGAAACTCTACCGACATGCATGTGGCCTTTGGTAGTGCCTCAATCGTACTTAATGGAGGTACCTCCTCTCTCTACCTAGGGTCACACACAATGAACACACACTTGGCAAGATGCTGGATGAGGCCCAGGATCTCGGGAATGGTTTATTCAGGGGGGGAAGAGAGCAAAGAAACAGCCTAAACAAAGTGGAGAGACAGTGAAATACAAACCTCTTGTTCAGCCCCCAGTCTCTTGGTATATGCAGCTTCCCCGTAGCACTTTGTGCACACTGCACTCAGTTTCACTACACTCTCAGCCAGGGGAACGAGATTCAGAATGTTGCCAAAAGCCTAGAGAAACAAACAGAGTTGCTCAGCATTGCATTCCAAAAACAATGACTAGGTTTTGACTCCTTCACGAATTGCTGCCACACGGCAAGTATTTTGTTCCTTTCTGATCACTGCAGTCAGGAATGATAAGATCCTGGAATTAACTTTCAGGTGCCAGGGACAGGCAATGGATGTGCTGGAACACATTTACCAGAAATGCACCAGGGCAACTGCAAATGTGAGGGGGAACTGTGTCAAGCTGGAATAGTTCTCCTTGGTGAAAAGCTTTTTAATGGGAACTTAAATTATGCTGGTGACTAACCTTCCCACCCACTTCAACATTGCTATTCCTGGACTGAGGTGAGTTGGGGATCAGTTTACAATCCGGGCAATGAAACTACTAAATCTCCACCCCCACCCCACAAACCCCAAAACACTTCCTGTGGGAAGGGGTCTGACCCCTGCTTCAAAGTGTGAGCAGGGTCAGGAACTCGATGGAAATTCCAAGTGGTTTCAGAATATATATATTTTTTTAAAAGCATTGCTTCCCTCTCCAAGACAAATTAAAAAATAAATATATTTAGAGTACCCAATTCTTTTTTTTCCAATTAAAGGGCAATTTAACGTGGCCAATTCACTTACCCTGCACATCTTTTTGGGTTGTGGGGGTGAGACCCACGCAGACACGGGGAGAATGTGCAAACCCCGCATGGGCAGTGACCCGGGGCCGGGATCAAACCCGGGTCCTCAGCGCAATGAGGCAGCAGCGCTAACCACTGCGCCACCCTCCTTCTAAGACAAAATTAACTGAATTAAATTCAATTGTTGTAAAAGATATGGTTATAATATTGAACTGGTGGCATGTAATTTGAACAAGATGTATTCTTTTGGCCCCACTATGTGCAGTTGCACTTTCTCCTCATGGCCTTGATGCACGATCAATTACAATCAAAGACGAGGTAGTAACATAACTGAAGGCTTTAATCGACTAGAACTGTTCCCCAGCAGCTTCGGTATAGAATGAGGGCTGCTGGGACGGCACCGGTTCTTATACCCCGCCTGTCAGGTCGGAGCTACATACCAAACAGCCAATGGTAAACTCCTAGGTTTAACCAATGGTCTTCAGCCTCTCGGGTACTGTAATACCGGATAATACCACAGGCCTCTACTTACTTTCCTTTGGAAAGTTCCATCCAGGGCCGCCACAATCACAGTTTTCCCACGGTTAGCCATTTCTTCAGCAAATTCAACACAGTCTGGAAACTAGAGAGATAGAAGAAGAACTTCAACATCAACAATAATAATAATAATCGCTTATTGTCACAAGTAGGCTTCAGTGAAGTTACTGTGAAAAGCCCCTAGTCGCCACATTCCGGCACCTGTTCAGGGAGGCCAGTACGGGAATTGAACCCATGCTACTGCCTTGTTCTGCATTACAAGCCAGCTATATAGCCCGCTGTGCTAAACCAGCCCGAATGTCCACAACCAGCACCTTTCCTCAGATTCAGAGTTAGGCAAGCCAAACAACAACAACCAGCCTTTACATCAGCACTGTTGACAGAGGAAAACATCCCAAGTGCTTTGCAGAGTGGATGATCACACCCATAATCAGCCTTAAAGAGCATGTGGACCTGGTACACTGGTGGTGAATGGATATCACTGATAGCTCAGTGGGTAAGTGTGCTGCCCAAAGTGTGTGCTGAACCAGCAAGGATAGGAAGGTTGATACTTCTTCTGCAATGAGTTACTTGGTTTGAGCTGTGGAACACATGGACTTCCAAAAGGCATTTGATAAAGGGCCACACAACAGTGGCGTCATTCTCCGACCCCCCGCCGGGTCGGAGAATCGCCGGGGGCTGCCGTGAATCCCGCCCCGCCGGTTGCCGAAGTCTCCGGCACCGGAGATTCGGCGGGGACGGGAATCGTGCCGGTTGGCGGCCCCCCCCGCTCGATTCTCCGGCACGGATGGGCCGAAGTCCCGCCGATAAATTGCCTGTCCCGCCGGCGTAAATTAAAGCACCTATTTACCGGCGGGACAAGGCGGCGCGGGCGGGCTCCGGGGTCCTGGGGGGGCGCGGGGCGATCTGACCCGGGGGGGTGCCCCCACAGTGGCCTGGCCTGCGATCGGGGCCCACCGATCTGCGGGCGGGCCTGTGCAGTGGGGGCACTCTTTCCCTTCCGCCTCCGCCACGGTCTCCACCATGGCGGAGGTGGAAGAGACTCCCTCCACTGCGCATGCGCGGGAAACTGTCAGCGGCCGCTGACGCTCCCGCGCATGCGCCGCCCCGACATGTCATTTCCCAAGGCCATTTCTGCCAGCTGGCGGGGCGGAAATTCCTCCGGCGTCGGCCTAGCTCCTCAATGTTGGGGCTCGGCCCCCAAAGATGCGGAGCATTCCGCACCTTTGGGGCGGCGCGATGCCCATCTGATTGGCGCCGTTTTGGGCGCCAGTCGGCGGACATCGCGCCGTTTCGGGAGAATTTCGCCCCAGATGTCAGAAAAGTTAGAATAACATGGGGGAACAAAAGAGAAAGTAGCAACGTGGGTACAAAATTGGCTGAGTATCAGGAAACAGAGATTAGTGGTGAATGGCTGTTTTTCAGACCGGAGTGGAGTTCCCTGGGGTCAGTGTTGGAACCCTCTGTTTCTCTGATATGTATTATAATCCCCTAGATTTGTGTACAGGGCAAAATTTCAAAAATTACAGGTAACATAACCTGCGAGTATTGTGAATGAGAGGATAGTGTGGAACTTCAAAAAGATATGTACACGCTGGTGGAATGGGAAGACAAGTGGAAGATGAAATTGAATGCAGCACCAAGTGTGAAGTGATTCATTTTGTTCGGAAGACCGTGGAGAGGCAACGTAAAATAAAGGGTTTAATTTAACGGAAATGTTTCTAAGTGTTATTTCAGACGGGTTTGGCTGAGAGTTCCTTCCCGGTTCTGTTGGCGAGTTCCCCACCACTATCTAACACGTAGTCATTTCTTTGGATCCAGGGGAGTTTCTCTCTGTGCTAGCCCACACTTCGAATTCTTTTCATCACAGGGGAGCTGAACTCCCTGGCCAGTCCGGCTCCTCAGAGATCGGGCCGCCATTCTGAAAGGGTGTCCCGATCTCAAAGTGAGCTTGAGGGGCCCCTCCACACACGGGCAATGTCACTCCCCTGCAACCCCCCCGCCCCCCCCCTCCGTGAAGACAACCTGCTAAGGGGTCGCTGCCCCCCCCCCGCCCTTTTGGCCCTCCTTTTCAGGACCCCCCATCCTCCCAAACATCTGGTGACCCGTTACTACACTACCCCTCATACTCGCCCCCTTTCATGGGCAGTGCCACTCTGGCAGATTCCCTGCCACCCTGGCGATGCCACCCAGGCACCTTGGCAGTTGCCAACGTGCCTGGGGCAGAGCCAGAGTGCCACCCTGCCCTGTCTAGCCAGAGACCTCCTCTGACCTGGGAGATCCCCCCCCCACATGGTGCCGTTCCGTCTGGTCCATGTTTGTGTAGACCAATATTAATCGGGGCTCACATGACTTCTCACTGGGGAGCCAGTTAGATCCCAGGAGGCCGTTAGATAGGACGTCCATCTCATTAATGAGATGGAGATTGGCCTCAATTGGTGATTATTGGTTTCTCGCCAGCCTAGCATTCACCACCACATACACATTAGGGACGATGCCTGGAGCAGAGTTGAACCAAGTACTGGAATGAGACAGCACCATTGGAAGCACCCTTAAAGGTTGAAAACAGCAAAGTTTTCCACTCCAAAAAACATCTGAATTGACTGAAAAAGGAATTTATCCAGGGATTAGACTGAATAGCTTGGATTTCTCACTAAAGGGGCTGGTTTAGCATACTAAGGGGATGGTTTAGCACACTGGGCTAAATCGCTGGCTTTTAAAGCAGACCAAGGCAGGCCAGCAGCACGGTTCAATTCCCGTACCAGCCTCCCCGAACAAGCACCGGAATGTGGCGACTAGGGGCTTTTCACAGTAACTTCATTGAAGCCTATTTGTGACAATAAGCGATTTTCATTTCAATTTCATTACAGTACACACCGAAATGTCCAACAAAGCAAGCATGATGGGCCACACTTACAAATTGTCCTTCATCGATTCCGATAACTGATGATTTCTCGGCTTCTTGAAAAACCTCACTCAGCTTTGTCGCAGGAACTGCCTGCATTGTTAACCTGAGAGATAACAAAAGCACAACAGCTGCAGGTTTTACAAATGGAAGTTCTGGACTAACATCAACAATCTTAATTCAGAACTACTGTGCGGTGCACTCCAGCTAACTCAATATGCCAATCAGAGGACGACAAAGCTGCACGCTCAGCACAGTAATCGTTTCAGAATGCAGACCCACTTCAGTTTAGATTCATAGCGGTGTAAAACAAAACAGGCAGAAAGAATATCGAATGCGGGGCATAGGACTTTTGACAATTGCCTTGAATTATTAGTGGCTGCCGGAAACAGCTGGAACGCGAAACATCCGAAACCCACCTGATAGGTCTCAAATGCTTTGTCTGCTCTAGATGGTTGCTGCGCACACAATTGTCTCCAACTGCTTGTTGTCAAACTCAAAGAGCAACTCTGCAACATTTAGAAGCCTGAAGCATTCGAAGTGGTGGGTGACAATCAATAAAAATAGTTACCAAGAATAAAGCAGAACTGCACCACCTGGAGGTTCCCCCAATTCACTCACCATCCTGACATGGAAATATATCGCCATTTAGATTGCACATTATCACAGCGGAGGTAGACATCTGATGCATCCACTGGCAGCCAGGACGTTGTAATATTTGGCAATGGGCCATAATTTGCTAGTGAGCTACTCCACAACTACACACACTAATATAGCTTTGTGCATGTAACCAGTTCATATGGTCAGCGGGCAGGAATTGTGGAGAACAATTCAGCACCTGACTCCCCAAACCCTCTCCACCATCTACTATGCACATTTCGGGAGTTCAGTTCCGGGAGCGGCCACAGGGAGCAAGTGCTGCTGGGAGAGGTAAGTGCTGTTTAAAAAGTTCCTTACCTTGCAGGTCAGCCGTTAGTTTCGGGAGTTCAGTTCCGGGAGCGGCCACAGGGAGCAAGTGCTGCTGGGAGAGGTAAGTGCTGTTTAAAAAGTTCCTTACCTTGCAGGTCAGCCGTTAGTTTCGGGAGTTCAGTTCCGGGAGCGGCCACAGGGAGCAAGTGCTGCTGGGAGAGGTAAGTGCTGTTTAAAAAGTTCCTTACCTTGCAGGTCAGCCGTTAGTTTCGGGAGTTCAGTTCCGGGAGCGGCCACAGGGAGCAAGTGCTGCTGGGAGAGGTAAGTGCTGTTTAAAAAGTTCCTTACCTTGCAGGTCAGCCGTTAGTTTCGGGAGTTCAGTTCCGGGAGCGGCCACAGGGAGCAAGTGCTGCTGGGAGAGGCAAGTGCTGTTTAAAAAGTTCCTTACCTTGCAGGTCAGCCGTTAGTTTCGGGAGTTCAGTTCCGGGAGCGGCCACAGGGAGCAAGTGCTGCTGGGAGAGGTAAGTGCTGTTTAAAAAGTTCCTTACCTTGCAGGTCAGCCGTTAGTTTCGGGAGTTCAGTTCCGGGAGCGGCCACAGGGAGCAAGTGCTGCTGGGAGAGGTAAATGCTGTTTAAAAAGTTCCTTACCTTGCAGGTCAGCCGTTAGTTTCGGGAGTTCAGTTCCGGGAGCAGGCCTATTGGCTGACTGTAAATCAGGAAGGATACAAAAGGTGTGGCTGAAGTGCCTTTAGAATCGGAGTGCTGGAAGCAAACAGAGTGTATCTGAGTTTGGGTAAGGCTGAGTTCGGGTGAGAGGTGAGTGAGGGTTGTGTTTTTTGGAGTTTGGTGTTTGGGGTTGAGTTTCCAAAAAAAATAAGCCAATTAATTAGGTAAATTAAATAACTAGTTAAGGGAATTTGGTGCTCATCTTAAGGAGGTGCAGAGAAGCAGACCTGTGAGGGAGTCTCGGGATCAATTACATCACAGCCAGCAGGTAAGTGATTGGCTTGTGACTGGTAAGTGATTTTTCTTTTCTCTCTTTGACTTTCTCTTAGCTGTGTAGTGTAGTTCATAATTTAACTTCAGGTTTAAGTCATGGCAGGAGAGCTCAGACCCGTGTCATGCTCCTCTTGTGAGATGTGGCAATTCAGGGACCCTTCTGGTGTCCCTGACTCCTTCATCTGCAAGACGTGTGTCCAACTGCAGCTCCTGTTAGACCGCTTGACGGCTCTGGAGCTGCGGATGGATTCACTTTGGAGCATCCGCGATGCTGAGGAAGTTGTGGATAGCACATTCAGTGAGTTGGTCACACCGCAGATTAAAATTACTGAGGCAGAAAGGGAATGGGTGATCAACAGACAGAGGAAGAGTAGGAAGGCAGTGCAGGGATCCCCTGCGGTCATCTCCCTCCAAAACAGATTTACCGTTTTGGAAACTGTTGGGGGAGATGGCTCACCAGGGGAAGGTGGCAGCAGCCAGGTTCATGGCACCGTGGCTGGCTCTGCTGCACAGAAGGGCGGGAAAAAGAGTGGCAGAGCTATAGTGATAGGGGATTCAATTGTAAGGGGAATAGACAGGCGGTTCTGCGGACGCAAACGAGAATCCAGGTTGGTATGTTGCCTCCCTGGTGCAAGGGTCAAGGATGTCTCGGAGCGGCTGCAGGGCATTCTGGAGGGAGAGGGTGAACAGCCAGCTGTCGTGGTGCATATAGGCACCAACGATATAGGTAAAAAACGGGATGAGGTCCTACAAGCTGAATTTAGGGAGTTAGGAGTTAAACTAAAAAGTAGGACCTCAAAGGTAGTAATCTCAGGATTGCTACCAGTGCCACGTGATAGTCAGAGTAGGAATGACAGGATAGCTAGGATGAATACGTGGCTTGAGAGATGGTGCAAGAGGGAGGGTTTCAAATTCCTGGGACATTGGAACCGGTTCTGGGGGAGGTGGGACCTGTACAAATCGGACGGTCTGCATCTGAGTGGGACCGGAACCAATGTTCTCGGAGGTGTGTTTGCTAGTGCAATTGGGGAGGGTTTAAACTAATGTGGCAGGGGGATGGGAACCGATGTAGGAAGTCAGTGGGGACGGAAACAAAAGGCAGGAAGGGAGAGTGTGTAAAGCATGACCAGAGAAAGCAGGGCAGAGAGCAAGGAAAGTCTACATTAAACTGCATTTATTTCAATGCAAGGGGCCTGACGGGCAAAGCGGATGAACTCAGGGCATGGACGGGCACATGGGACTGGGATATTATAGCTATGACTGAAACATGGCTAAGGGAGGGGCAGGACTGGCAGCTCAATGTTCCGGGGTACAGATGCTATAGAAATGATAGAACAGGAGGTAAGAGAGGAGGGGGAGTGGCGTTTTTGATTAGGGAGAACATCACGGCAGTACTTAGAGGGGATATATCCGAGGGTTCGCCCACTGAGTCTATATGGGTGGAACTGAAAAATAAGAAGGGAGAGATCACCTTGATAGGACTGTACTACAGGCCCCCAAATAGTCAGCGGGAAATTGAGGAGCAAATATGTAAGGAGATTACAGATAGCTGCAAGAAAAATAGGGTGGTAATAGTAGGGGACTTTAACTTTCCCAACATTGACTGGGACAGCCATAGCATTAGGGGCTTGGATGGAGGGAAATTTGTTGAGTGTATTCAGGAGGAATTTCTCATTCAGTATGTGGATGGACCGACTAGAGAGGGGGCAAAACCTGACCTCGTCTTGGGAAATAAGGAAGGGCAAGTGACAGAAGTGTTAGTGAGGGATCACTTTGGGACAAGTGACCATAACTCCATTAGTTTTAAGATAGCTATGGAGAATGATAGGTCTGGCCCAAGAGTTAAAATTCTTAATTGGGGCAAGGCCAATTTTGATGGTATCAGACAGGAACTTTCAGAGGTAGATTGGGGGAGACTGTTGGCAGGCAAAGGGACGGCTGGTAAATGGGAGGCTTTTAAAAATGTGTTAACCAGGGTTCAGGGTAAGCACATTCCCTTTAGAGTGAAGGGCAAGGCTGGTAGAAGTAGGGAGCCCTGGATGACTCGAGGTATTGAGACTCTGGTCAAAAAGAAGGAGGCATATGACGTACATAAACAACTGGGATCAAGTGGATCCCTTGAAGAGTATAGAGATTGTCGAAATAGAGTTAAGAGGGAAATCAGGAGGGCAAAAAGGGGACATGAAATTGCTTTGGCAAATAATGCAAAGGAGAATCCAAAGAGCTTCTACAGATACATAAAGGGAAAAAGAGTAACTAGGGACAGAGTAGGGCCTCTTAAGGATCAACAAGGACATCTATGTGCAGAGCCACAAGAGTTGGGTGAGATCCTGAATGAATATTTCTCATCGGTATTCATGGTGGAGAAAGGCATGGATGTTAGGAAACTAAGGGAAATAAATAGTGATGTCTTGAGAAGTGTGCATATTACAGAGGAGGAGGTGCTGGAAGTCTTAAAGCGCATCAAGGTAGATAAATCCCCGGGACCTGATGAAATGTATCCCAGGATGTTGTGGGAGGCTAGGGAGGAAATTGCGGGTCCCCTAACAGAGATATTTGAATCATCGGCAGCCACAGGTGAGGTGCCTGAAGATTGGAGAGTAGCGAATGTTGTGCCCTTGTTTAAGAAGGGCAGCAGGGAAAAGCCTGGGAACTACAGACCGGTGAGCCTAACGTCTGTAGTAGGTAAGTTGCTAGAAGGTATTCTGAGAGACAGGATCTACAAGCATTTAGAGAGGCAAGGACTGATTCGGGGCAGTCAGCATGGCTTTGTGCGTGGAAAATCATGTCTCACAAATTTGATTGAGTTTTTTGAGGGGTGACCAAGAAGGTAGATGAGGGCAGTGCAGTAGACATTGTCTACATGGACTTTAGCAAAGCCTTTGACAAGGTACCGCATGGTAGGTTGTTGCAGAAGGTTAAAGCTCACGGGATCCAGGGTGAGGTTGCCAATTGGATTCAAAATTGGCTGGACGACAGAAGACAGAGGGTGGTTGTAGAGGGTTGTTTTTCAAACTGGAGGCCTGTGACCAGTGGTGTGCCTCAGGGTTCGGTGCTGGGTCCACTGTTATTTGTGATTTATATTAATGATTTGGATGAGAATTTAGGAGGCATGGTTAGTAAGTTTGCAGATGACACCAAGATTGGTGGCACAGTGGATAGTGAAGAAGGTTATCTAGGATTGCAACGGGATCTTGATCAATTAGGCCAGTGGGCCGACGAATGGCAGATGGAGTTTAATTTAGATAAATGTGAGGTGATGCATTTTGGCAGATCGAATCAGGCCAGGACCTACTCAGTTAATGGTATGGCGTTGGGGAGAGTTATAGAACAAAGAGATCTAGGAGTACAGGTTCATAGCTCCTTGAAGGTGGAGTCGCAGGTGGACAGGGTGGTGAAGAAGGCATTCGGCATGCTTGGTTTCATTGGTCAGAACATTGAATACAGGAGTTGGGACGTCTTGTTGAAGTTGTACAAGACATTGGTATGGCCACACTTGGAATACTGTGTGCAGTTCTGGTCACCCTATTATAGAAAGGATATTATTAAACTAGAAAGAGAGCAGAAAAGATTTACTAGGATGTTACCGGGACTTGATGGTTTGAGTTATAAGGAGAGGCTGGATAGGCTGGGACTTTTTTCCCTGGAGTGTAGGAGGCTTAGGGGTGATCTTATTGAGGTCTATAAAATAATGAGGGGCATAGATAAGGTAGATAGTCAACATCTTTTCCCAAAGGTAGGGGAGTCTAAAACTAGAGGGCATAGGTTTAAGGTGAGAGGGGAGATTCAGAAGGGCCGTCTGCGGTGCTCCCAATTGTGCAAATCCCCAGGCAGCAGCGGGCTTTTAATAACGGCGGCTGCAAGCGGCCGCGAACATGTTAATAAAATGTTACAGGAAAAAAATTCAGAACTTTGGACAGATGGAGACTCCATACTTTCCGACACCGGAAGGCTTCACCTTCATCCAAGAGGTTCCATTGGAGGAGCGTGTATGAGGGCCAAAGGACCCAAAACCATTTCGTCCAATTTTGTCAGCAGCAAACAAGGCAAGAGAAAATGGTGGGTCGGGCAGGTCGCCCGGCGTGGGTCGGGCAGGTCGGCCGGCGTGGGTCGGGCAGGTCGGCCCGGCGTGGGTCGGGCAGGTCGGCCGGCGTGGGTCGGGCGGGTCGGCCCGGCAGGTCGGCCCGGCAGGTCGGCCCGGCAGGTCGGCCGGCGTGGGGCGGGCAGGTCGGCCCGGCGTGGGTCGGGCGGGTCGGCCCGGCGTGGGTCGGGCGGGTCGGCCCGGCGTGGGGCGGGCAGGTCGGCCGGCGTGGGTCGGGCAGGTCGGCCGGCGTGGGTCGGGCAGGTCGGCCGGCGTGGGGCTGGCAGGTCGGCCGGCGTGGGGCGGGCGGGTCGGCCGGCGTGGGTCGGGCAGGTCGGCCGGCGTGGGACGGGCAGGTCGGCCGGGCAGGTCGGCCGGCGTGGGTCGGGCAGGTCGGCCGGCGTGGGTCGGGCAGGTCGGCCGGCGTGGGTCGGGCAGGTCGGCCGGCGTGGGTCGGGCAGGTCGGCCGGCGTGGGTCGGGCAGGTCGGCCGGCGTGGGTCGGGCGGGTCGGCCGGCGTGGGTCGGGCGGGTCGGCCGGCGTGGGTCGGGCGGGTCGGCCGGCGTGGGTCGGGCAGGTCGGCCGGCGTGGGTCGGGCGGGTCGGCCGGCGTGGGTCGGGCAGGTCGGCCGGCGTGGGTCGGGCAGGTCGGCCGGCGTGGGTCGGGCGGGTCGGCCGGCGTGGGTCGGGCGGGTCGGCCGGCGTGGGTCGGGCGGGTCGGCCCGGCAGGTCGGCCCGGCATGGGTCAGCCCGGCGTGGGGCGGGCAGGTCGGCCCGGCGTGGGTCGGGCGGGTCGGCCCGGCGTGGGTCGGGCGGGTCGGCCCGGCGTGGGTCGGGCGGGTCGGCCCGGCGTGGGTCGGGCGGGTCGGCCCGGCGTGGGGCGGGCAGGTCGGCCGGCGTGGGTCGGGCAGGTCGGCCCGGCGTGGGTCGGGCGGGTCGGCCCGGCGTGGGGCGGGCAGGTCGGCCGGCGTGGGTCGGGCAGGTCGGCCGGCGTGGGTCGGGCAGGTCGGCCGGCGTGGGTCGGGCAGGTCGGCCGGCGTGGGGCGGGCAGGTCGGCCGGCGTGGGGCGGGCAGGTCGGCCGGCGTGGGACGGGCAGGTCGGCCGGGCAGGTCGGCCGGCGTGGGTCGGGCAGGTCGGCCGGCGTGGGGCGGGCAGGTCGGCCGGCGTGGGGCGGGCAGGTCGGCCGGCGTGGGGCGGGCAGGTCGGCCGGCGTGGGTCGGGCAGGTCGGCCGGCGTGGGTCGGGCAGGTCGGCCCGGCGTGGGGCGGGCAGGTCGGCCGGCGTGGGGCGGGCAGGTCGGCCGGCGTGGGTCGGGCAGGTCGGCCGGCGTGGGGCGGGCAGGTCGGCCGGCGTGGGTCGGGCAGGTCGGCCGGCGTGGGGCGGGCAGGTCGGCCGGCGTGGGGCGGGCAGGTCGGCCGGCGTGGGACGGGCAGGTCGGCCGGGCAGGTCGGCGGCGTGGGTCGGGCAAGTCGGCCGGCGTGGGTCGGGCAGGTCGGCCGGCGTGGGGCGGGCAGGTCGGCCGGCGTGGGGCGGGCAGGTCGGCCGGCGTGGGACGGGCAGGTCGGCCGGGCAGGTCGGCGGCGTGGGTCGGGCAAGTCGGCCGGCGTGGGTCGGGCAGGTCGGCCGGCGTGGGTCGGGCAGGTCGGCCGGCGTGGGTCGGGCAGGTCGGCCGGCGTGGGTCGGGCAGGTCGGCCGGCGTGGGTCGGGCAGGTCGGCCGGCGTGGGTCGGGCAGGTCGGCCGGCGTGGGTCGGGCAGGTCGGCCGGCGTGGGTCGGGCAGGTCGGCCGGCGTGGGTCGGGCAGGTCGGCCGGCGTGGGTCGGGCAGGTCGGCCGGCGTGGGTCGGGCAGGTCGGCCGGCGTGGGTCGGGCAGGTCGGCCGGCGTGGGTCGGGCGGGTCGGCCCGGCAGGTCGGCCCGGCATGGGTCAGCCCGGCGTGGGGCGGGCAGGTCGGCCCGGCGTGGGGCGGGCAGGTCGCCCGGCGTGGGTCGGGCGGGTCGGCCCGGCGTGGGGCGGGCAGGTCGGCCGGCGTGGGGCGGGCAGGTCGGCCGGCGTGGGGCGGGCAGGTCGGCCGGCGTGGGTCGGGCAGGTCGGCCGGCGTGGGTCGGGCAGGTCGGCCGGCGTGGGTCGGGCGGGTCGGCCGGCGTGGGTCGGGCGGGTCGGCCGGCGTGGGTCGGGCGGGTCGGCCGGCGTGGGTCGGGCTGGTCGGCCGGCGTGGGGCGGGCAGGTCGGCCGGCGTGGGTCGGGCAGGTCGGCCGGCGTGGGTCGGGCAGGTCGGCCGGCGTGGGTCGGGCAGGTCGGCCGGCGTGGGTCGGGCAGGTCGGCCGGCGTGGGTCGGGCAGGTCGGCCGGCGTGGGGCGGGCAGGTCGGCCGGCGTGGGGCGGGCAGGTCGGTCGGCGTGGGGCGGGCAGGTCGGCCGGCGTGGGTCGGGCAGGTCGGCCGGCGTGGGTCGGGCAGGTCGGCCGGCGTGGGTCGGGCAGGTCGGCCGGCGTGGGTCGGGCAGGTCGGCCGGCGTGGGTCGGGCGGGTCGGCCGGCGTGGGTCGGGCGGGTCGGCCGGCGTGGGTCGGGCAGGTCGGCCCGGCAGGTCGGCCCGGCGTGGGTCAGCCCGGCGTGGGTCGGGCAGGTCGGCCGGCGTGGGTCGGGCGGGTCGGCCCGGCAGGTCGGCCCGGCATGGGTCAGCTCGGCGTGGGTCGGGCGGGTCAGCCCGGCGTGTGTCGGGCGGGTCGGCCGGCGTGGGTCGGGCAGGTCGGCCCGGCAGGTCGGCCCGGCATGGGTCAGCCCGGCGTGGGTCGGGCAGGTCGGCCGGCGTGGGTCGGGCAGGTCGGCCCGGCAGGTCGGCCCGGCGTGGGTCAGCCCGGCGTGGGTCGGGCAGGTCGGCCGGCGTGGGTCGGGCGGGTCGGCCCGGCAGGTCGGCCCGGCATGGGTCAGCTCGGCGTGGGTCGGGCGGGTCAGCCCGGCGTGTGTCGGGCGGGTCGGCCGGCGTGGGTCGGGCGGGTCGGCCTGGCGTGGGTCGGGCGGGTCGGCCTGGCGTGGGTCGGGCGGGTCGGCCTGGCGTGGGTCGGGCGGGTCGGCCTGGCGTGGGTCGGGCGGGTCGGCCTGGCGTGGGTCGGGCGGGTCGGCCTGGCGTGGGTCGGGCGGGTCGGCCTGGCGTGGGTCGGGCGGGTCGGCCTGGCGTGGGTCGGGCGGGTCGGCCTGGCGTGGGTCGGGCGGGTCGGCCTGGCGTGGGTCGGGCGGGTCGGCCTGGCGTGGGTCGGGCGGGTCGGCCTGGCGTGGGTCGGGCGGGTCGGCCTGGCGTGGGTCGGGCGGGTCGGCCTGGCGTGGGTCTGCCCGGCATGGGTCAGCCTGGCGTGGGTCGGCCCGGCGTGGGGCGGGCAGGTCGGCCGGCGTGGGTCGGGCAGGTCGGCCGGCGTGGGGCGGGCAGGTCGGCCGGCGTGGGTCGGGCAGGTCGGCCGGCGTGGGTCGGGCAGGTCGGCCGGCGTGGGTCGGGCAGGTCGGCCGGCGTGGGTCGGGCAGGTCGGCCGGCGTGGGTCGGGCAGGTCGGCCGGCGTGGGTCGGGCAGGTCGGCCGGCGTGGGTCGGGCAGGTCGGCCGGCGTGGGTCGGGCGGGTCGGCCCGGCAGGTCGGCCCGGCGTGGGGCGGGCAGGTCGGCCGGCGTGGGTCGGGCAGGTCGGCCGGCGTGGGTCGGGCAGGTCGGCCGGCGTGGGTCGGGCGGGTCGGCCGGCGTGGGTCGGGCTGGTCGGCCGGCGTGGGGCGGGCAGGTCGGCCGGCGTGGGTCGGGCAGGTCGGCCGGCGTGGGTCGGGCAGGTCGGCCGGCGTGGGTCGGGCAGGTCGGCCGGCGTGGGTCGGGCAGGTCGGCCGGCGTGGGGCGGGCAGGTCGGCCGGCGTGGGGCGGGCAGGTCGGCCGGCGTGGGGCGGGCAGGTCGGTCGGCGTGGGGCGGGCAGGTCGGCCGGCGTGGGTCGGGCAGGTCGGCCGGCGTGGGGCGGGCAGGTCGGCCGGCGTGGGGCGGGCAGGTCGGCCGGCGTGGGTCGGGCAGGTCGGCCGGCGTGGGTCGGGCAGGTCGGCCGGCGTGGGTCGGGCAGGTCGGCCCGGCAGGTCGGCCCGGCATGGGTCGGGCAGGTCGGCCGGCGTGGGTCAGCCCGGCGTGGGTCGGGCAGGTCGGCCGGCGTGGGTCGGGCGGGTCGGCCCGGCAGGTCGGCCCGGCATGGGTCAGCTCGGCGTGGGTCGGGCGGGTCAGCCCGGCGTGTGTCGGGCGGGTCGGCCGGCGTGGGTCGGGCGGGTCGGCCTGGCGTGGGTCGGGCGGGTCGGCCTGGCGTGGGTCGGGCGGGTCGGCCTGGCGTGGGTCGGGCGGGTCGGCCTGGCGTGGGTCGGGCGGGTCGGCCTGGCGTGGGTCGGGCGGGTCGGCCTGGCGTGGGTCGGGCGGGTCGGCCTGGCGTGGGTCGGGCGGGTCGGCCTGGCGTGGGTCGGGCGGGTCGGCCTGGCGTGGGTCGGGCGGGTCGGCCTGGCGTGGGTCGGGCGGGTCGGCCTGGCGTGGGTCGGGCGGGTCGGCCTGGCGTGGGTCGGGCGGGTCGGCCTGGCGTGGGTCGGGCGGGTCGGCCTGGCGTGGGTCTGCCCGGCATGGGTCAGCCTGGCGTGGGTCGGCCCGGCGTGGGGCGGGCAGGTCGGCCGGCGTGGGTCGGGCAGGTCGGCCGGCGTGGGGCGGGCAGGTCGGCCCGGCGTGGGTCGGGCAGGTCGGCCGGCGTGGGTCGGGCAGGTCGGCCGGCGTGGGGCGGGCAGGTCGGCCGGCGTGGGTCGGGCAGGTCGGCCGGCGTGGGTCGGGCAGGTCGGCCGGCGTGGGGCGGGCAGGTCGGCCGGCGTGGGGCGGGCAGGTCGGCCGGCGTGGGGCGGGCAGGTCGGCCGGCGTGGGGCGGGCAGGTCGGCCGGCGTGGGGCGGGCAGGTCGGCCGGCGTGGGGCGGGCAGGTCGGCCCGGCGTGGGTCGGGCAGGTCGGCCGGCGTGGGTCGGGCGGGTCGGCCGGCGTGGGTCGGGCGGGTCGGCCGGCGTGGGTCGGGCGGGTCGGCCGGCGTGGGTCGGGCAGGTCGGCCGGCGTGGGTCGGGCGGGTCGGCCGGCGTGGGTCGGGCGGGTCGGCCGGCGTAGGTCGGGCGGGTCGGCCTGGCGTGGGTCGGGCGGGTCGGCCTGGCGTGGGTCGGGCGGGTCGGCCCGGCATGGGTCAGCCTGGCGTGGGTCGGGCGGGTCGGCCGGCGTGGGTCGGGCGGGTCGGCCTGGCGTGGGTCGGGCGGGTCGGCCCGGCATGGGTCAGCCTGGCGTGGGTCGGCCCGGCATGGGTCAGCCTGGCGTGGGTCGGCCCGGCGTGGGGCGGGCAGGTCGGCCGGCGTGGGTCGGGCAGGTCGGCCGGCGTGGGGCGGGCAGGTCGGCCGGCGTGGGTCGGGCAGGTCGGCCGGCGTGGGTCGGTCGGGTCGGCCGGCGTGGGTCGGGCGGGTCGGCCGGCGTGGGTCGGGCAGGTCGGCCGGCGTGGGTCGGTCGGGTCGGCCGGCGTGGGTCGGGCAGGTCGGCCGGCGTGGGTCGGGCGGGTCGGCCTGGCGTGGGTCGGCCCGGCGCGGGTCGGCCCGGCGTGGGTCGGGCGGGTCGGCCCGGCGTGGGTCGGGCAGGTCGGCCCGGCGTGGGTCGGGCGGGTCGGCCCGGCGTGGGTCGGGCAGGTCGGCCGGCGTGGGGCGGGCAGGTCGGCCCGGCGTGGGTCGGGCAGGTCGGCCGGCGTGGGTCGGGCGGGTCGGCCGGCGTGGGGCGGGCAGGTCGGCCGGCGTGGGACGGGCAGGTCGGCCCGGCGTGGGTCGGGCAGGTCGGCCGGCGTAGGTCGGGCGGGTCGGCCGGCGTGGGGCGGGCAGGTCGGCCGGCGTGGGTCGGGCAGGTCGGCCGGCGTGGGTCAGCCTGGCGTGGGTCGGGCGGGTCGGCCGGCGTGGGTCGGGCGGGTCGGCCTGGCGTGGGTCGGGCGGGTCGGCCTGGCGTGGGTCGGGCGGGTCGGCCCGGCGTGGGTCAGCCTGGCGTGGGTCGGCCCGGCGTGGGTCAGCCTGGCGTGGGTCGGCCCGGCATGGGTCAGCCTGGCGTGGGTCGGCCCGGCGTGGGGCGGGCAGGTCGGCCGGCGTGGGTCGGGCAGGTCGGCCGGCGTGGGGCGGGCAGGTCGGCCGGCGTGGGTCGGGCAGGTCGGCCGGCGTGGGTCGGGCGGGTCGGCCTGGCGTGGGTCGGTCGGGTCGGCCCGGCGTGGGTCGGGCGGGTCGGCCGGCGTAGGTCGGGCAGGTCGGCCGGCATGGGTCGGGCGGGTCGGCCCGGCGTGGGTCGGGCAGGTCGGCCGGCGTGGGTCGGGCAGGTCGGCCGGCATGGGTCGGGCAGGTCGGCCGGCATGGGTCGGGCAGGTCGGCCGGCGTGGGTCGGGCAGGTCGGCCGGCGTGGGTCGGGCGTTTGGTAAAAATGGGTCCCCAGAAAAAAAATTTGAAGAACACTGCCTTAGTTGTGTAGTCAGTCACGAGGGGACACAAGTTCAAGGTGAGGGGCAGGAGGTTTAGGGGGGATTTGAGGAAGAACGTTTTTACCCAGAGGGTGGTGACCGTCTGGAACGCGCTGCCTGGGAGGGTGGTAGAGGCAGGTTGCCTCACATCCTTTAAAAAGTACCTGGATGAGCACTTGGCAGATCATAACATTCACGGCTATGGGCCAAATGCTGGCTACTGGGATTAGGTAGACTGGTCAGGTGTTTTTAATGTGTTGGTGCAGGCTCGATGGGCCGAAGGGCCTCTTCTGCACTGTATTATTCTGGGTTGTGCAGCCGGCGATAAGGCGGCAAATGATATGCAGGCCTTCATTGCGGGATGATTCGAGCAGAGGATTAGGGATGTCTCGCTGCTATTATACAGGGCCTTGGTGAGACCACACCTGGAATAGTGTGTGCACATTTGATCTCCTTGTCCGAGGAAGGATGTTCTTTCCCTCGAGTGAATGCAGAGAAGGTTTACCAGACTGATTCCTGGGGTGGCAGGACGGACATACGAGGAATGAGTCGGTTAGGATTATATTCGCTCGAGTTCAGAAGGATGGTGTTGGAGAGGGGAGAAATCTCACAGGAGCCCACAAAATTCAAACAGGACTCGACAGGGTAGATGGAGGAAGGTTGTTCCCGATGGTGGGGACCCCAGAACCAGGGGTCACAGTCTGAGGTTATGGGGTAGACCATTTAGGGAACTGAGATGAGCAGAAATATCTTCACCCAGAGAGTGGGCGGCCTGTGGAATTCATTACCACAGAAAGTAGTTGAGGCCAAAACATTGTATGCTTTCAAGAAGCAATGGGGATCAAAGGATATAGGGGGGAGATCAGGCTATTGAGCTGGATGATCAGTCACAATCATAATGAATGGCGGAGCAGGCTCGAAGAGCCGAATGGCATCCGCCTGCTCCTATTTTCTATGTTTCTATTGACCCTCTCTCAAGTGTTCATTGCCAAATTTGGCAGGGACTGGTCTACTTGCTTGACCAACGCAAGGAATTTTTGAAGCTCAATTATGTCCAGGGTCTGTGGAAATTCTGATTCCTTTTCCTCTTTTTTGTGGATTAACGATTATTTCAGTGGCTTGTACTATGTGACCTAGAAACAAGCCACCTTCGCCGGTCCTTCACTGTCGATGGATCAAAATCCTGGAACTCCCTTCCTAAGAGCACCATGGGTGTACCTACACCACATGGATTGCAAGCAGTTCAAGATGACGGATCACCATTAGGGATAACAAATAAATGCTCACACTTAGATAATAAAAATACGAGCACTGGTCAAATGCAGACTGCCGTACCCACTTAGCCAGTGTGCTGCAGCTCTCAGTTCTGAGACTGCACACAATACTCACTTATATGCAGGGGAGGCATAATGGTATTGTCGCTGACTAATAATCCAGAGAACCAGAATCATGCTCTCGGGACCTGGGTTCGAATCCCACCACTGCAGATGGTGAAATTTGAATTCAATAAAAATCTGGAATTCAAAGTCTATAAACATGACCACAAAACCATTGTCAATTGTCGTAAAACCCATCTGGTTCTCTAATGTCCTTTAGAGAAGGAAATCTGCCATCCTTACCCGGTCTGGCCTACATGTGACTCCAGACCCACAGCAATGTGACTGACTCTTAAATGCCCTCATGGACGGGCAGTAAATGCTGGCACAGCCAGCGACTCCCACATCCCATGAACGGAAAAATAAACAAAAACTCACTTGTCATGTGTAGCCAGGTCTTCCTTACTGTACCGAGTGTCCTTTGCATATTTTACCACAAGACAGTCGTATTGAGCAATCTGAAACCTTCTCACCCGACGCATCAACTCTGTGCTGAGTGGAAAGAGGAAAATGAGAGTTTAGTCAGATGCACACATTGTGAGGTTGCGACTGCTCAAGAAATCTTTGCAGAAACCACACGGGCAGCACGGTAGCATTGTGGATAGCACAATTGCTTCACAGCTCCAGGGTCCCAGGTTTGATTCCGGCTTGGGTCACTGTCTGTGCGGAGTCTGCACATCCTCCCCGTGTGTGCGTGGGTTTCCTCCGGGTGCTCCGGTTTCCACCCACAGTCCAAAGATGTGCAGGTTAGGTGGATTGGCCATGATAAATTGCCCTTAGTGTCCAAAATTGCCCTTAGTGTTGGGTGGGGTTACTGGGTTATGGGGATCGGGTGGAGGTGTTGACCTTGGGTAGGGTGCTCTTTCCAAGAGCCAGTGCAGACTCGATGGGCCGAATGGCCTCCTTCTGCACTGTAAATTCTATGTATCTATCTATGTAAATTCACTCAAACTGTAGAAGAGATTCTTCCTATAGAGGCATCTGTTTAGACAGGTGAGATTGAGAACTAGCTGAGCAAACAAAAGGCTGAGCAGGTGCACAGCTGTGGTTAACTGGCAACTTAACCACACTGACAGAATTCAAAATTCTCAATATAGCAACATGTCGGCTATGGTTCAGTGATAGCATTCTTTTTTAAAATAAATATAAAGTGCCCAATTTTGGTTTTTGTTAACAATTAAGGGGCAATTTAGCAGGCAAATCCACCTACCCTGCCCATCTTAGGGTTGTGGGAGTGAGACCCACACAGACACAGGGAAAAATGTGCAAACTCCAAATGGACAGTGACCCAGGACCGGAATCAAACCCAGGTCCTCTGCGCCGTGAAGCAGCAGTGCTAACCACTGCCCCACCTGCTAACACTCTTGCCAGAGTCTGAAGTAAAGTTAAAGGTTTATTTCACAGACTTGAGCTAATTCTTGAACTTTATACAATGGATTATACTATCCTCCTTCCTGTTGTAAGAGAGGAGGGTAATTATATAGCAATAGAGGCAGGCAATTGGTTAGTAACTTCTCTAAATTTAAGACAGTAAACTTTTGAGTGAGTCTGTTTGGGTCCCTACAGCAATTGAACAGCTGATTTATTCGAACTTTATATCCCCGGTTAATCGACCAGAGAATGGTTTGGAATTTTGTGTTGTTTTACACATGCTGAGAAGTCAGTTTCAAATAAATTTGGTGATTGCAGTTCAGTGACAGCCTTGGCTTATTTGTAATATTTTCACCTCAGGCCAGATGTTTGTGGTTCAAAGCCCACTTGAGACTTTTTCTAAATTTAGAGTACCCAATTCACCTACACTGCACATCTTTTTGGGTTGTGGGGGTGAGACCCACGCAGACACGGGGAGAATGTGCAAACTTCTCACGGATAATGACCCAGGGCCGGGATGGAGCCCAGGTCCTCGGCGCCGTGAGGCAGCAGTGCTAACCACTGCGCCATCTCGAGACTTAAGCATACAATCCAAGTGGACCTTCCAATGCAGTATTAAGGGAATGCTGTATTGTTGGCGGTGCTGTCTTTCAGATGAGGGGTTAACCTGATGTCCAAAAGATTCCATGAATTCTCAAGGCAACACTGACCCCTCAAATAACGTCACCAAAAGCAAACATATATCCTGGTTAATTATTTCAGTGCTGTTTTTTGCTGGCTGTCACGGGAGTGTCCCTTTTGTCTTATCACATAGCTTCAGTGATATCATTGTGTGGGTGGAGCTGGGCTGTGGCTCTGAATTTTTACTTTTGTTTTCACATTTGGCTGCTGTAGACTCAGAGAAGTATTTTGGCCTGTCTCTCTATTTTCAATTTTAAATGCATTATTCCAAGGAATAAACCCAATGATTATAGATATCTATTGTTTTGGTAAAAAGTTTTTTTTTGTTTATGGGATCTTGTTATTGAATTGGAACAGTTAAGGGGGGATTCATTAAATGTTATACATAGATTACTGTAGCTGTGTGGGGTCTGTATGTTTGTAGTTTTAAAAAAATATATATTTTATTGAAATTTTTTTCCCCTGAGCAACATTTTTCCCGCTTACAAAACAAGCAAAACGATAACAATAACAAAACAGAATTTTTTAACTTTTTAACAATAATAATAATAATACACAAGTAACAAAACCTCATACTCTATTGACCTATCCTCAACTAAACCTCCTCCCCCCCTTCCCCCCTGGGTTGCTGCTGCTGGTCATCTGTCTTCCCTCTAACGTTCCCCTAGGTAGTCGAGAAATGGCTGCCACCGCCTGGTGAACCCTTGAGCCGATCCTCTCAGGGCAAACTTTATCTGCTCCAGTTTAATAAACCCCGCCATATCGTTTACCCAGGCCTCCAGTCCGGGGGGTTTCGCCTCCTTCCACATAAGTAGGATCCTGCGCCGGGCTACTAGGGACGCAAAGGCCACAACGTCGGCCTCTTTTGCCTCCTGCACTCCCGGCTCTTCCGCAACTCCAAATAGAGCTAACCCCCAGCTTGGTTTGACCCGGGCATTCACCACCTGCGAGATCACTCCCGTCACCCCCTTCCAATATCCTTCCAGTGCCGGGCACGCCCAAAACATATGTGCATGGTTTGCCGGGCTCCCGCCACACCTCCCACATCTGTTCTCCACTCCAAAGAACCTGCTCAATCTTGCCCCCGTTATGTGTGCTCTATGTAGCACCTTAAATTGAATCAGACGAAGCCTGGCGCATGAGGAAAAGGAGTTTACCCTGCTTAGGGCATCAGCCCACATACCCTCTTCTATCTCCTCCCCTAATTCTTCTTCCCACTTTCCCTTTAGTTCTCCCACCGACTCCTCCCCCTCTTCCCTCATCTCTCTGTAAATCTCTGACACCTTGCCCTCTCCGACCCACACCCCTGAAAGCACCCTGTCCTGTATCCCCTGTGTCGGGAGCAACGGAAATTCCCTCACCTGTTGTCTAGTAAACGCCATCACCTGCATATATCTCAAGAAATTTCCCCGGGGTAACTTATACTTTTCCTCCAATGCTCCCAAGCTCGCAAAAGTCCCATCTATAAATAAATCTCCCACCTTCCTAATTCCCAACTGGTACCAGCTCTGAAATCCTCCATCCAGTCTTCCTGGGGCGAACCTATGGTTGTTCCTGATAGGGGACCCCACCAGGGCTCCCCGCACCCCTCTCTGTCGCCTCCACTGTCCCCATATGTTCAGTGTTGCCGCCACCACCGGGTTCGTGGTGTACTTTTTAGGTGAGAGCGGTAGCGGTGCCGTCACCAGCGCCTCTAGACTTGTCCCTTTACAGGACCTTCTCTCCAGCCTTTTCCACGCCGCTCCCTCACCCTCCATCATCCATCTACGTATCATTGCCACATTGGCGGCCCAATAATAATCTCCCAAGTTCGGTAGTGCCAGTCCTCCTCTGTCCCTACTGCGCTGAAGGAACCCCCTCCTTACTCTCGGAACTTTCCCTGCCCACACAAAGCTCGTAATACTCCTATCTATTTTATTAAAAAAGGTCCTGGTGATTAAAATAGGGAGACATTGAAATACAAATAAGAACCTCGGGAGGACCATCATCTTAATTGCTTGCACCCTGCCCGCCAGCGATAAAGGCTGCATGTCCCACCTCTTAAAGTCCTCCTCCATTTGTTCTACCAGCCGTGTCAGATTAAGTCTGTGCAAGGTTCCCCAGCTCCTAGCGATCTGAATCCCCAAGTATCGGAAGTTTCTTTCCACTTTCTTTAGCGGTAAGCCTTCTATCTCTCTACTCTGGTCCCCTGGATGTATCACATATAATTCACTCTTCCCCATGTTTAACCTATACCCCCAAAATTCCCCGAACCTCCTCAAAATTCACATAACCTCTATCATCCCCCCCGCTGGGTCCGACACGTATAACAATAGGTCATCCGCGTATAATGAGACTCGGTGTTCTTCTCCCCCTCTAGTCACCCCTCTCCATTTCCTGGAGTCTCTCAACGCCATGGCCAGAGGTTCAATTGCCAGCGCGAACAACAATGGAGACAGCGGGCATCCCTGTCTTGTTCCCCTATATAATCGGAAATACTCCGATCTATGTCGACCTGTAACTACGCTTGCCGTTGGTGCCCCATAAAGTAGTCTAACCCAGCGAATAAACCCGTTCCCAAACCCAAACCTCCTTAACACTTCCCATAAATACTCCCACTCCACCCTATCAAATGCCTTCTCTGCGTCCATTGCCGCCACTATCTCTGCCTCCCCCTCCACTGAGGGCATCATTATCACCCCTAATAGTCGTCGCACGTTAACATTCAATTGTCTCCCTTTTACGAACCCTGTCTGGTCTTCGTGCACCACCCCCAGGACACAATCCTCTATCCTCGATGCCAGCACCTTTGCCAGCAATTTGGCGTCCACGTTCAATAGTGAAATAGGTCTATACGACCCACACTGCAACGGATCTTTGTCCCTCTTCAAAATTAGCGATATCGTCGCCTCCAACATCGTCGGGGGTAGAGTCCCCCCTTCCCTGGCCTCATTGAACGTCCTCGCCAACAACGGGGCCAACAAGTCCACATATTTTCTGTAGAATTCCACCGGGAACCCGTCCGGCCCCGGGGCCTTCCCTGCTTGCATGCTTCCCAGTCCCTTAATAACCTTGTCCACCTCAATCGGCGCCCCCAGGCCTGCCACCGCCTGCTCCTCCACTTTCGGGAACCTCAATTGGTCCAGGAACTGCCGCATCCCCTCCTCTCCCTCTGGGGGCTGAGACCTATACAGTTCCTCATAAAAGGTCTTAAAACACCTCATTTATCTTTCCTGCCCTTCGCACAGTGTCTCCCCTTTCATCCCTAATTCCTCCTATCTCCCTCGCTGCTGCCCTCTTTCGCAGTTGGTGCGCCAACAGGCGACTAGCCTTTTCCCCATATTCATACCTCCTCCCCTGTGCCTTCCTCCACAGTACCTCCGCCTTTCTGGTGGTCAGAAGATCAAACTCGGTCTGGAGTCGTCTCCTCTCCCTGTACAGCTCCTCCTCCGGGGTCTCTGCAAATTCCCTGTCCACCCTTAAAATCTCCCCCAGTAATCTATCCCTTTCCTTGGCCTCTGTTTTCCTTTTGTGGGCCCCAATAGAAATCAGCTCTCCTCTGACCACCGCTTTTAGTGCTTCCCAGACCACTCCCACAGGGAACTCGCCGTCATCATTGACCTCCAGGTATCTCTCAATACACCCCCTCACTCTTGCACACACTCCCTCATCCGCCATCAGTCCCACATCTAATCGCCAGAGTGTTCTCTGCTCCCTGTCCTCTCCTACTTCCAGGTCCACCCAATGTGGGGCATGGTCCGAAACCGCTATGGCTGAGTATTCAGCTTCTTCCACCCTAGAGATCAATGACCTTCCTAAAACAAAAAAATCTATCCGGGAGTACACTTTATGGACGTGGGAGAAGAAGGAATACTCCCTAGCCCTGGGTCTAAGAAATCGCCATGGATCCACTCCCCCCATTTGGTCCATAAACCCCTTAAGTACCTTGGCCGCTGCCGGCCTTCTTCCAGTCCTTGAGCTGGATCTATCTAGCCCCGGGTCCAGCACCGTATTGAAGTCCCCTCCTAAAATCAAATTTCCTGCCTCCAGGTCCGGAATACGCCCCAGCATCCGTCTCATGAACCCCGCATCGTCCCAATTTGGGGCATACACATTAACCAACACGACCTCCATTCCCTCCAGCCTACCACTCACCATTACATATCTACCTCCACTATCTGCTACGATGTTCTTTGCTTCAAATGCTACCCGTTTCCCCACCAAAATGGCCACCCCTCTGTTCTTTGCGTCCAGTCCTGAGTGGAACACCTGTCCCACCCATCCTTTCCTTAGCCTAGCTTGGTCCGCCACCTTTAGGTGCGTCTCTTGGAGCATAACCACGTCTGCCCTTAGTCCTTTCAAATGCGCGAGCGCTCGGGCCCTTTTTATCGGTCCATTTAGGCCTCTCACGTTCCACGTGATCAGCCTCACTGGGGGGCTACCTGCCCCCCTCCCATGTCGACTAGCCATTACCTTCTCTAGGCCAGTCCCATATCCCGCCTCCGCGCTCCCGCTCGCTCCCCCAGCGTCGCATTCCGCCCCCGTCCACCCACTCTTTAGCCATTTCCTTTTGGATTTCCGCAGCAGCATCCTGGTTGTCCCCTCCCCCCCCTCCCCCTCCGCCCCCCCCCCCCCCCCCGCTAGATCCCTATCTAGCTTGATTGCTCCCCCCATATCACTTCCGTAAATCAGCTGACTTCAACTGACCCCGGCTACTCCTGCTCGCTCCTCGACCCCCCCCCGGTGTGAGGGAACTCCCATCCGCCTTGCGCCTGTTTTCCCGCCTTATTCTTTCTGGCGCGGGAACATCCCTTTACCTGACCCGCCTCTTATGGCGCAGCTCCCTTTCCCCTCCCCCTCTCCTTCCCCATTCTCCGACTATGTCCCGCCTTTCCCCCCTCACCGGCGCCCACATTTCCCCAGTGTCCCCCCCCTTCCCTGCTTACTTCTCGATTAACTTTCACCATCACATTAACAAAAACAATAATAACAGCAATAACAGTTCCCTGCAGCATCAGTCCCTCAGTTCCGGTCCAGTTTCTCTTCATTGATGAAGGAACATGCTTCCTCCGCCGTCTCGAAATAATAGTGTCTCTCCTGATACGTGACCCATAGTCTTGCCGGCTGCAGCATCCCAAACTTCACCTTCCTTTTGTGCAAAACCTCTTTGGCTCGGTTGAAGCTCGCCCTCCTTCTCGCCACCTCCGCACTCCAATCCTGGTAGATCCTTACCACAGCATTCTCCCATCTGCTACTCCGCACCTTTTTAGCCCATCTCAGGATCTCTTCTCTGTCCTTAAGGCGGTAGAATCGCACGATTATCGCCCTCGGTGGTTCCCCCGCTTTTAGTCTTCTCGCCGGGATCAGATTTGCCCACTCCACCTCCATGGGGCCCGCAGGGGCCTCAGCACCCATCAGTAAGCTCAGCAGCTTACTTGCGTACGCTCCACAGTCCACTCCTTCCACACCCTCCGGGAGACCTAGTATCCTAAGGTTCTTCCTTCGCGCTCCATTTTCAAGGGCCTCAATCCTGTCAGCACACTTTTTATGAAGTGCCTCGTGCGTCTGAGTCTTAACCGCCAGGCCCAGGACCTCGTCCTCAATACCTGACACCTTCTGCTCCACCACGCGAAGCTCAGTCTCCTGGGTCTTTAAAGTCTCCTTAATCCCCTCTATTGCCTGTAACATCGGGGTCATTACCTCCTTCTTCAGCAGATCCACGCACCGTCTCACAACCTCGTACTGCTCAGGCCCCCATGCCACCTGCGATTTCTCCGCCGCCATTTTGTTCTCCAATCCCTCTGACCTTGTGGTTGAAGATTCTTCGGGCTGCAGCCGCCGCCGCCGGTTTTCCCCTCCACCGTTCGGGGGGGACTCCCTTCCCACGCACCTCACACCGGGTTTTTCGGCCGGCAAAGTCCCTGTTGGGGCTCTTAAAAGAGCCCGAAGTTCCGTTGGAGCTGGAGCCGCCGAAACGTGCGGCTAGCTCATTCCCGCCGCAACCGGAAGTCCCTGTATGTTTGTAGTTGATAAAAATTCTTACTGTGGGTGTTTAGACAAATGTTAACTAAATTCGTAGACTAAAGCTCGTTTTTTGATTAAAAGCGCCCAAGAACTCTGTTGAGTAACACCTGAAAGACAGGCTTGTGTGCTCATCGTAACCAAAATCAATAAACAGTTGTAGGTCAGATGACCTCCATGATAGACTTTGGAGTTTTCTATACCCTGGCCCATAACATGGCCTACCACAATAATCCTAATTAACAATCCGCCTCAGGACTTCCGGGTGCGGCGATGACCAGCTAAGTCGCACGTTTCGGCACCTCCCGTTTTAACGGACTTTTGGGCTTTTATCGGGAGCCCCAACGGCAATTTTCGAAGGCTAAACCCACTGTGAGGTGACATAGAAGGGAGTCCCCCCGGATGTGAATGGACAGAAGAGATAATAGTGGCCAGATTGCGGAGGATCCTCTGGAGCAGCGGCAAAGAAGGGAAGTGAGAAGCAAGATGGCGGCGGAGGGAGGCCAGTTGGTATGGAGCCTGGAACAGCAGGAGTTCCTCCGGCGATGTGTGGAGAAGCTCAAGAAGGAGGTGCTAGCGCCGATGCTGCAGGCGATTGAGCGGTTAAAGGAGGCGCAGAAGACCCAAGGGATGGAGCTCCGTGGAGTGAAGGCAAAAGCTGCCGAAAATGAGGACGAGATACAGGGCTTGGTGGTGAAGACGGAGACGCACGAGGCACTGCATAAGAGGTGTATGGAGAGACTGGAAGCCCTGGAAAATAGCTTGAGGAGGAAGAATTTAAGAGTCTTGGGTCCCGAAGGGGCAGAGGGAGCGGACGTTGGGGCGTATGTGAGCACGATGCTCCATACCTTAATGGGAGTGAGGCCCCGACGGGCCCCCTGGAAGTGAGGGAGCGTATTGAGTCCTTGTGAGAAGACCAAAGGCAGGAGAAATACCTCGAGCAATAGTGGCGAGATTCCACCGCTACAAGGACAGGGAGATGGTCCTGAGATGGGCGAAAAAGACACGGAGCAGCAGGTGGGAGAACACGGTGATCCGCGTGTATCAGGATTGGAGTGCGGAGGTGGCGAGAAGGAGGGCGAGTTTCAATCGGGCCAAGGCGGTGCTCCACAAGAGGAAAGTGAAATTCGGAATGTTGCAGCCGGCAAGACTGTGGGTTACACACCAGGGTAAACACCACTACTTCGAGACGGCGTGGACATTTATTGAAGAGGGGAAGTTGGACTAGATTGGAAAAAGAGTGTTTGAAATGAAGTAGCGAGGTGGTGGCAAGGGACTGTGAATCAGATGGGGGAAAATTTTCTCTCCCCTCGAAGGGGGGGGGGGACACACGAAGAAATGTGGGTGCCGGTGGGGAAGGGGAGGGGGAAGGAGAGAGGGAGATGCGCCATCAAGGGCGGGGCCGAGAGGGAAGCGAGGGCTTTGTTCCCGCGCTATGGAAATTGTGGCGGGAAAAGGGGGCGCAGGAAGGAGGGGGTCTCACATGATGGGAGGCTAAGGATAAACGGGGGAAGCCGAGGTCAGCCAGAGTTTGCTGACTTCCGGAAGCAACATGGGGGGTGCAACTAAGCTAGAGAGGGATCTAGCGGGGGGGGGGGGTGGTATCTGGGTTGCTGCTAAGGGGAAGGGGGAGCTGTTACGGGATGGGATGATCGGGACGGGAGGGCACCGTCCGGGCGATAAGCGGGTGCGTGGGAACCGGGTGAGGAGCTGGTCTAAAAAAGGGGATGGCTAGTCGACGAGGGGGGGGGGGGGTAAAGAGCCCCCCAACCCGGTTGATCACGTGGAACGTGAGAGGGTTGAATGGGCCGATTAAGAGGGCAAGGGTACTTGCACGCCTAAAGAAGCTAAAGGCAGACGTGGTCATGCTTCAGGAGACGCACCTGAAACTGGCAGATCAGGTCAGATTAAGAAAAGGATGGGTGGGACAGGTATTCCACTCGGGCTTGGATGCGAAAAATAGAGGGGTGGCAATACTGGTGGGGAAACAGGTATTGTTTGAGGCGAAGACCATAGTGGCGGACAGTGGGGGGTAGCTATGTGATGGTGAGTCGCAGATTGCAAGGTGAGGCGGTGGTGCTGGTGAATGTATATGCCCCGAACTGGGATGACGCGAACTTTATGAAGCGTATGTTGGGGCGCATCCCGGACCTGGAGATGGGAAAGTTGGTAATGGGGGTGGGGGGGGGGGACGGGTCTTCAACACGGTAATGGACCCAGGGTTGAGCTAGGACCGGGAGGAGGCCGGCAGCGGCCAAGGTGCTTAAGGGCTTTATGGAGCAGATGGGAGGAGTGGATCCCTGGAGATTTACTAGGCCAAGGAGTAAAGAGTTTTCCTTCTTCTCCCATGTCCACAAAGTGTACTCCTGGATAGACTTCTTTGTCCTGGGAAGGGCGCTGATCCCGAAGGTGGCAGGGACGGAGTATTCGGCTATAGCCATTTCAGATCATGCCCCACATTGGGTAGATCTGGAAGTAGGAGAGGAAAAGGAGCAGCGCCCACTCTGGAGATTAGATATGGGACTGTTGGCGGACGAGGGGGTATGTGTAAGGGTGAGGGGATGTATTGAAAGGTACCTAGAGATCAATGATGACGGAAAGGTCCAGGTGGGAGTGGTCTGGGAGGCGCTGAAGGCGGTGGTTAGAGGGGAGCTGATCTCCATAAGGGCCCATAAGGGGAAACAAGAGGGTAAAGAAAGGGAGAGATTGTTGAGGGAGATTTTGAGGGTGGATAGGCAATATGCGGAGGCTCCAGGTGAAGGGCTATACAGGGAAAGACGGAGATTGCACACGGACTTTGACTTGTTGACCACGGGTAAGGCGGAGCCACAATGGAGGAAGGCACAGGGAGTGCAGTATGAATATGGAGAGAAGGCGAGCCGGCTACTGGCCCGACAACTTAGGAAGAGGGGGGCGGCGAGAGAGATCGGAGGGGTTAGAGACGAGGAGGGAAAGATGGAACGGGGAGCGGAGAGGGTGAATGGGGTGTTTAAGGTATTTTACGAGAGGCTATATAAGGCTCAACCCCCGGAAGGGAAAGAGGGAATGATGCGTTTCCTAGACCAGCTGGAGTTCCCGAAGGTTGAGGAACAGGAGATAACAGAACTGGGAGCGCAGATTGAGGTGGAGGAGGAGGTAAAAGGAATTGGGAACATGCAGGTAGGGAAGGCCCCGGGACCGGATGGGTTCCCGGTGGAGTTCTATAGGAAATACGTGGACCTGCTGGCCCCACTTCTGACGAGAACCTTTAATGGGGCTAGGGAAAGGGGGGCATTACCCCCGATGATGTCGGAGGCGATGATATCGCTGATCCTGAAAAGAGACAAAGACCCGCTGCAGTGCGGGTCATACAGGCCTATTTCCCTCTTGAATATAGATGCCAAGCTTTTGGCCAAGGTGATGGCGACGAGGATGGAGGACTGTGTCCCTGGGGTGGTGCATGATGATCAAACGGGGTTTGTTAAAGGGAGGCAATTGAATGCTAATATACGGAGGCTGTTGGGGGTGATGAGGATGCCCCCACCGGAGGGGGAGGCGGAGATAGTGGTGGCGATGGATGCAGAGACAGCATTTGATAGAGTGGAGTGGGATTACCTGTGGGAAGTACTGAGGAGATTTGGATTTGGAGAGGGGTTCATTAGATGGGTTCAGCTCCTGTACAGGGCCCCGGTGGCAAGTGGATTACAAATAGGCAACGATCTGACCACTTCCGACTGTATAGGGGTACAAGACAGGGATGTCCCGTCCCCGTTACTGTTTGCGTTGGCAATTGAGCCATTGGCCATAGCGTTGAGGGGCTCTAGGAAGTGGAGGGGGGTACTTAGAGGAGGACAAGAGCATCGGGTGTCATTATACGCGGATGATTTGTTGTTGTATGTCGCGGACCCAGTGGAGGGATGCCTGAGATAATGCAGACACTCAGGGAGTTTGGAGAATTTTCAGGATATAAATTGAATATGGGGAAGAGTGAACTGTTTGTGATGCACCCTGGGGAACAGGGCAGGGGAATAGATGATTTACCGTTGAGGAGGGTAATAAGAGATTTCCGGTATTTAGGGATCCAGGTGGCCAGGAACTGGGGAACCTTGCATAAGCTTAACTTGGCACGACTGGTAGAGCAGATGGAAGAGGACTTTAGGAGGAGGGACATGGCGCCCCTGTCATTGGCTGGCAGGGTGCAGGCGGTTAAAATGGTGGTCCTTCCGAGGTTTCTTTTTGTGTTCCAGTGCCTCCCTGTACTGATTACAAAGGCCTTTTTTAAGAAGGTGGACAAGAGTATTATGAGCTTTGTGTGGGCTGGAAAGACCCGAAGAGTAAAGAGGGGGTTCCTGCAGCGCAGTAGGGACAGAGGGGGACTGGCACTGCCGAGTCTAAGTGATTATTATTGGGCCGCCAACGTGTCAATGATATGTAAGAGAATGAGGGAAGGGGAAGGAGAGGCGTGGAAAAGACTGGAGATGGCATCCTGTAGGGGAACTAGCTTAAAAGCACTGGCGACGGCGCCGTTGCCGTTCTCCCCGAAAAAATACACCACAAACCCAGTGGTGGTGGCAACTCTGAAAATTTGGGGGCAGTGGAGACGACATAAGGGAGTGACGGGTGCCTCAGTGTGGTCCCCGATAAGGAACAGCCATAGGTTCGTCCCGGGAAGGATAGATGGGGGATTTAAATCTTGGCAGCAAGCAGGAATTGCGAAATTGAAGGACTTGTTCTTAGACGGGACGTTAGCGAGTCTGGGAGCACTGACAGAAAAATATGGGTTGCCACCTGGGAATGCATTTCGCTATATGCAAGTGAGGGCATTTGTGAGGCAACAGGTGAGGGAATTTCCGCAGATCCCGGCGCAAGAGATCCAGGACAGAGTGATTTTGGGGGCATGGGTGGGTGATGGTAGGGTGTCAGATATATATAGGGAAATGAGAGACGAGGGGGAGACGATGGTAGAGGAGGTGAAGGGAAAATAGGAGGAGGAGCTGGGGGAAGAGATTGAGGAGGGGCTGTGGGCAGATGCCCTAAGTAGGGTAAACTCTTTGTCCTCGTGTGCCAGGCTCAGCCTGATACATTTCAAGGTTCTACACAGGGCGCATATGACGGGAGCAAGGCTGAGTAGATTTTCTGGAGTGGAGGATAGGTGTGGGAGATGCGCGGGAAGCCCGGCGAACTACACCCACATGTTTTGGTCATGTCCGGTATTGCATGGGTTCTGGGTGGGTGTGGCAAAAGTGATTTCAAAGGTGGTGGGGGTCCGGGTCGAACCAGGCTGGGGGTTGGCTATATTTGGGGTTGCAGATGAGCCGGGAGTGCAGGAGGCAAGAGAGGCCGATGTTTTGGCCTTTGCGTCCCTAGTAGCCCAGCGAAGGATTCTACTTATGTGGAAAGAAGCTAAACCCCCGGGCGTGGAGGCCTGGATAAACGACATGGCAGGGTTCATAAAATTGGAGCGGATAAAGTACGCACTAAGAGGTTTGGCTCAAGGGTTCACCAGGCGGTGGCAACCGTTCCTCGACTATCTCGCAGAGCGATAAGGGAAAATAGGAAAGGCAGCAGCAGCAACCCAGGGGGGGGGGGGGCTCATTTGGGTCCTCAGGGGTTTTATGTGTGTGTTTATATATTAGTTATTTATATTTGATTTTACAAAGTTTCTATTTTAGTTACTATTACTGTTGTTTCTTATTTTGTTGTTGGCAGTTGCCGTTAGCATATTATTTATTTAAAAAACGATCCATGTATATATTATTACAAAGTTGTAAAATGGGAAATTTTTGTTTGATCGAAAAACTTTAATAAAATATATATTTTTAAAAAAACAATGAAAAAAAACAATCCGCCTGAACAACAGTGTAAGCAGGGTGGCAAGTGGCACAGTGGTTAGCACTGGGATTACGGTGCTGAGGACCCAGGTATGCATCCCGGCCCTGGGTCACTGTCCGTGTGGAGTTTGCACATTCTCCTTGTGTCTGCGTGGGTTTCACCCCCACAACCCAAAAAATGTGCAGGTTAGGTGGATTGGCCACGCTAAATTGCCCCTTAGTTGGAAATAAAAATAATTGGGTACTCTAAATTTAAAAAAGAAACAGCAGTGTAAGCAGCTCATGGATTTGTCACCAGGATTGAGACCATTCAACAGCAGAGGCGAGTCCACCAATCAAATACAGGGCAAACAAGTCACCATGAATGTGCTGTGCAGTGTCGGATGAGTCACGGCACATGTTGCTCTGATTAATTGACCAACAGCAATGCAGCAAATCAAGACTGTGCAGTATAAATTAGCATTTGAGCCACACACATGGTAGACAATGATCATCTCCAACCAGAGAGAATCTAACCAATTTTCCTGAATATTCAATGGCATTACATTCACTGGATTCACCCACTATCAACATCCTTCAGGTTACCATTGAACCAAAACTGAACTGGACCAGCCTTCTAGATAGAGGCTACGAGAGTAGGGCTGTAGATGGAAATTGAGGCAAGTAACTCACCTCCTGGCTTCTCAAAGCCTGACCACCTTCTACCAGGCTCAATTCAAGAGTGTGATGAATACTCTCCACTTGCCTGGATGAATGCAGCTCTGGCACAATCAAGGACAATCACACCATTCAGGACAAAGCAACCCACTTGTGAGTTACCCCATCCACCACCTTAAATATTCACTTCCTGCACCACCGATGCACAGTGGCAGCAGTGTGCACCATCTGCAAGATACCCTTCCGCAACTTGCCAAGGCTCATTCGATTGCAGTTTCCAAACCCAGAACCTCAACAAACCGGAAGGATACGCTCACATGTGAAAGGGCAGCACGGTGGCACAGTGGTTAGTACAGCTGCCCAGGGGCAACACGTGCAGCGGTGGTTAGTACAAGGACTACGGCGCTGAGGACCCGGGTCTGAATCCCAGCCCTGGGTCATGCCCCTATACCTGTAATCTGCTCCAGCCCTCCAATCCTCTGACATATCTGCAGTTCTCTAAACCCCACCCTCTTGAGCATCCTGATTTTAGTAACTACACCACTGGTGTAACGCCTCAGTTCCCTGGACCCTAAACTTGGACGGCACACACAATGGGCGGCACGGTAGTACAGTTGTTAGCTCAGCTGCTTCGCAGCTCCAGGGTCCCAGGACATCCCAAAATTCAAGTAACACACTAAGCATTTAAACAAACTGTCAGCAACACTGAGTTGAGGCTCATCTGAAATATTTCAATTATTTCCAAGCGCTGGCTTAAAATACAGCAGTCGGAAGAGAGAGGAGTGGCGAGGAGGTGCCCAAGGGCGGGTTTATAGCAGAGAGGAAATCAGAATGTAGTTCAGATGTCTCTCAGCGGTTTGCAGAGGAACTAAGCGGAGAGAATTGGCGCCAAACAGCTCCAAATGAGGATTTTACCGGCAAGTTCTTCACATCAATCAAATATTCCACTCAAAAAAAAAGGGAGCGAAGAGAATGTTAAATTTGTTACCTTTTCCCCGAAAACATCGGTCCGAAGATAATCTGAAAAATGACAAAATAAGTAAAATCCTTAATTGGCGGAACATTTAGCTGGCGCCTTCTGAGGAGGCGCAACACGGAAGTGGGACCAATAAGTTAATTTGACAGAAATAATGTAACAAAAACAAAGGGAAAGCCATTTAAAATTAAGCAAGAGCTGCTTTGTGGGTCCTTGCCCACTCTCACTGATGGAAAAATGTTCTCAAATACTCACCGCACAGCTGGACATCAACACTGGGAGATTCGTCTTATTGTTAAAAAACATGTTTTAATTATTCTAAAGAGTAAAACTATTAAATTTAAAAGCACGAAATCAACTCCTTACCTGGATCTGACCCTTCACTTTGCGGGGAGATGAGAGTGCACCCTGTGATGTGTGTAAACAGTTCATAGTGTCGGAAAATAAAATATAAATAGCTAACTAAATACGGGAACAAATACTTGTACAAGTAGGGATATTGGTCGAGAGGGAAAATAAATAAATTCCTCTTCCGACATATATGAATACAGAAGGGAGACCAGGAGCTCAGTTCAAAGAAATAAACAGATCCCGCCAAAACTGCGTCCCTTAGTGGGAGGTGTAACAAAAACTGTATTCAACCAATGATACACTTCACCGAGACTCAACCTTCAATTTGAAATGCTGAGTGTCAGCAAACAAATGCGCACAGCCAATTAAAACAAATATATGTCTAAGAAGCAGGACTTCCCAAAATGCAGATAAAATAGCAGGGCAACCGAAGCACAAGAAACAAAGAAAGCCCCTCCAATCATTGTCACTATTAACACCAGTCTCTGCAGTGCTGACATATATTTTAAGTTTATTGACAACTCTAGAATACAAAAGAATCAGCAACATGCTAAAAACAGTCACAAAAATCAGTAAACTGCTAAAAGCATTTACAAGACACCAAAAAACAAAAGTAAAACCACCAGCTCTCTGGTGCGCCCTGAAGATGCGGAATTCAGTGCACCCTGGAGCCAGAGAGTGAAGACCTGTTAAGTGACTCTGGCCCTGTGTATAGTTTACCTTCACTTGTTATTAATAAACCCTTGTTACGTTATACAGGAAGTCTTGCCTTGAGCCATCACTGTCATGATATCCATATTAACATATCATGGTGCAATCACACACACACAAACTGATGGACAGGTAGATGGACCAACCAACACACACACAACATCACAGCCAATCACCAGTGAGAGCACACGCACTATAAAATAGGGAACACCACAGTTCCTGCTCAGTCTACCAGGAGATAGCTCAGAGCACAGAGCTCACAGCGCGCCACTCAGACAGACACCATGTGCTGAGTGCCTCACTAAGATAGTGCTGGGGCTGGGTCCACAGGTTAGCTGGTGAAGTACAAACCACAGCCAGAAGTTAATAGTTATTACTGTACAGAATAATAAAACAGAGTTGTATCATCTACAACCGTGTTGGTTTGTTTGTGTATTGGAACACCCAACACAACATGATACCAGGTCTGGAAACTCGCCAGCGACTTTGACACCTACTGCACCTCTTCAGAGATCCACCATCCTGCGCCATGGACACCATCAGCCCACTGCAGCCGCTCCAAATCGCTGGAAATCTCGCGTCAACTGGAAGCTGTTTAAACAGCGCTTCCAGCTCTTCCTAGAAGCCACAGACAGGGAGAATGCATCAGACACCAGGAAGATCGCCCTCCTCCTCTCCACGGCGGGGCAACACGCCATCCACATCTACAACTCCCTGGCATTCGCGGAAGGCGAGCACAAGACGAAGTACAAGACGGTCCTTCTAAAATTTGAGGAACACTTCAGCGTGGAAGTTAATGAGAGCTTCGAGAGGTACCTCTTCCAGCAGCGCTTGCAGGGTCAGGATGAGCCTTTTCAATCTTATCTGACACACCTTCGTATCCTCGCGTAATCCTGTGGCTATGAGGCCACCTCCGACTCCATGATTCGGCATCAGATAGTTTTTGGGGTCACCTCGGACACCCTACGCCAGCAGCTCCTCAAAATAAAGCGCCTCACCCTAGCCATCGCCATCGAAATCTGCGTCCTCCACGAAAACGCGACCAGCCGGTACTCCCAATTCCAGGCGGCCGAATCGGCACGGCAGGGGTCCTACGAGGCCGAGCGGGTCCAGTCGATCGAGTTCCTCCCGGCCCGCGGCCCGGATGAGGGCGGCCATTTCACCCGCTTTCCGAGGCCTCCCGCGCTTGTAGGCGCCAAAAGAGGGGACGTCGACGCAGAGGGACGTGATGCGCAGGCGAGCTCTACGCAGGACCGCACCACGTATGCGCGGTGGCGCAATGAATGCCATGATGTCACAACGTGCGGCAACTGTGGATCCGCACACTTAAAGCGGCAATGTCCAGCTAAAACGCGACAATGCCTCCGCTTTGGCAGGATGGGCCACTACGCTGCCTGCTGTCGAGCAGCTCAACCTACCAACCCTCCGCAATTCCGCCAGCCTCGCAGGGACGTGCGGGCCATTCAGCCCACATACACCAAGTCATACCCTGATGACGTGCAGACCGGTGACACCGACGACCGGGAACCCTTCCGCGTTGCGGTAATAGACAGGAACCGGATGTCCCCAAGTAGGACCCACGAGCCGATGCAAGTTCACAGCATTAATCCGGGTGATCAGTGGTGTGCCACCCTAATGGTCAACCGATCACCAATCACATTCCGCTTAGACACTGGTGCCTCCGCCAATCTCATTGCATGGTCAGCCTTCCACACCTTGAAGGTTAAACCACCGATTCGGCCATCCCACTGTCAGCTGGTTGATTACAACGGGAACGTCATCCCGGCCATGGGGTCCTGCCAGCTTGAAGTTGCACACAATTCATACACAGCCACACTGTCTTCTGAGATAGTTGGATCCTCGAAGGGCTCTCTGTTAGGCACACAGGCCTGCAAGATCCTCCACCTCGTTCAGCGGCTACACACTCTGTATCCAGAAGGCACGTCCGATTTCCTGGATGCAGACTTTAGGGCGCAGCTCCACTCGCTCCTCGCCCACAACCAGGAGGTTTTCGAGGGCATGGGCACACTGCCCTACACGTACAGAATACGGCTCAAACCGGACGCCACCCCGGTCATTCACGCACCTCGTAGAGTCCCAGCACCACTCAAAGACCGCCTCAAGCAGCAGCTGCAGGATCTGCATGACCAAGGAGTGCTTTCCCGGGTCACGGAGCCAAAGCCATGGGTCAGCTCCATGGTGTGCGTAAAAAAGCCCTTTGGCGAGCTCCGGATCTGCATCGACCCGAAAGACCTGAACAATAACATCATGAGGCAACACTACCCCATACCCAAATGGGAAGGAATCACGAGTGAAATGGCCCGGGCTAAAATTTTCACCAAGCTTGATGCCTCAAAGGGTTTTTGGCAGATTCAACTGGATCAGTCCAGCAGGAAGCTGTGCACCTTCAACACTCCCTTTGGCAGATACAGCTACAATAGGATGCCGTTTGGCATTATCTCGGCATCCGAGGTGTTTCATTGCATCATGGAACAGATGATGGAGGGCATCGAAGGGGTGTGCGTCTATGTTGACGACGTCATCATCTGGTCCACCACACCACAGGAGCACATCAGTCGTCTCCAGCGCGTCTTTGCTCGGATACGAGCACACGGCCTGCGCCTCAACCGAGACAAGTGTTCTTTTGGCCAAACTGAGCTAAAGTTTCTGGGGGACCACATATCCCGGTCAGGGGTGCGTCCGGATGTAGACAAAGTGACAGCTATTACAGCCATGTCGCAGCCGGCAGACAAGAAGGCAGTGCTACGCTTTCTCGGGACGGTCAACTTCCTGGGGAAGTTCATTCCCAACCTTGCCTCCCACACAACGGCTCTTCGCCACCTGGTGAAGAAGGCTACGGAGTTCCAGTGGCTGCCCGCACACCAGAAGGAATGGGAGGAGCTCAAGATCAAGCTCACCACCGCCCCGGTATTGGCGTTCTTCGATACTACTCGAGATACAAAGATCGCGACTGATGCCAGCCAGTCCGGCATTGGGGCAGTACTCCTGCAACGGGCCGACACTGCATCATGGGCCCCGGTTGCCTATGCCCCGCGGGCCATGACCCCCACAGAACAGCGCTATGCGCAGATTGAGAAGGAATGCCTGGGTTTGTTAACTGGCATAGATAAATTCCACGACTATGTGTATGGTCTCCCTCAGTTCACCGTGGAAACCGACCATCGTCCCCTGGTCGGCACCATACAAAAGGACCTTAATGAGATGACCCCTCGCCTCCAGCGCATTCTGCTCACGCTCCGGAGGTGCGACTTCCAACTGGTCTACACCCCGGGAAAGGACCTCACCATCGCGGATGCCCTGTCCAGAGCAGTGAGCACACTGCCCGAATCGGGGGGGGTTCGTCTGACAGGTCGACGCACATGTAGCCTTCACATCGGCCAATCTGCCAGCTAATGATGCAAGTCTGGCCCGTACTCATCGGGAGACTGTGGCTGGCCCCCTTCTACAACGTGTGATGCGCCACATGACAGAAGGGTGGCTCAAGGGGCAGTGCCCACAATTCTACAATGTCCGGGATGACTTGGCCGTCATTGATGGTGTACTCCTAAAGTTGGACCGGATTGTGATCCCACACAGCATGCACCAGCTTGTCCTCGAACAATTGCACGTCGGCCATCTCGGGGTTGAAAAGTGCAGGCGGAGGGTCCGAGAAGCTGTCTACTGGCCGGGCATCAGCGACGACATCGCCAACATGGTGCTCAACTGCCCCACCTGCCAAAGGTTTCAGCCGGCGCAACCCCCTGAGACACTTCAGCCCCATGAGTTAGTAACGTCCCCCTGGGCAAAGGTGGGTGTGGACCTCTTTCATGCGCTCGGCAGGGACTACGTAATTATAATTGACTATTTTTCCAATTATCCGGAGGTCATACACCTGCACGACATGACATCATCAGCTGTCATCAGAGCATGCAAAGAAACCTTCGCTCGCCATGGCATTCCGCTCACCGTCATGTCTGACAACGGGCCCTGTTTTGCGAGCCAAGAATGGTCTTCTTTTGCCGCTTCATACGGCTTCACACACGTGACGTCCAGCCCTTTGCATCCCCAGTCAAATGGCAAGGCGGAAAAGGGCGTCCATATCGTTAAGCGGCTCCTCTGCAAGGCTGCTGATGCCAGATCTGAGTTCTGTTTAGCCCTGCTGGCCTATCACTCGGCCCCACTGTCCACGGGCCTCTCGCCAGCCCAGCTGTTGATGGGTCGCACCCTCAGGCCCACTGTGCCGTCCATTCATGTTCCTAAACCCGACCATGCTCCAGTACTGCAAAGAATGCGACAGCAGCGTGCTCAGCAGAAGGTGGCACATGACGCTCGGGCAACTGATCTTCCGGCTCTGGCGCGTGGAGACAACGTCCACATACACCTACCGGAGGGTGGCTGGTCGGCAACCACCGAGGTTCTCTGCCGCGTGGCTCCCCGCTCGTTCCTGGTTCGCATGCCTGATGGCTCCATTCGCCAGCATAATCGACGGGCCCTTCGGCTGCTTCCGCGCTCGCTACGTGATCATGCACCGGTGCCACGCCCTCCTGTTGTCCCTGATGTCGACTTTGTGGAGCTTCCTGCCACTCTGCCTATTCCTCTCTCGCCCGTGGCCAGGCCCATTCCTCAGCCGGTGGATCCTGACCCACCCTTGAGGCGGTCAACCCGAATTTGTCGCCCACCTAATAGACTGGACTTATGAGCCTGTTTGCACATTGGACTCACTGATTTGTTGTGCAATAATGTTAACGTGTTTCTTTCTTGTCGTTCCAGGAGTTCTCTTTCGATATCTGATGATTGCACTTGTTTTGTTTGTGGTACAACCTCGTTGCTCTGTTGCACCTGACACCTTCCTATGTATATAGTTTAGCCTCATGTACATGTTGTAAATATTGCACACACATACTCAGTACACACCAATATTTATTACCATGTAGGCACATATCCTTGTGAAAAGGGGGGATGTCATGATATCCACATTAACATATCATGGTGCAATCACACACACACACTGATGTACAAGTAGATGGACCAATCAACACACACACATCACAGCCAATCACCAGTGAGAGCACACGCTCTATAAAACAGGGAACACCACAGTTCCCGCTCATTCTACCAGGAGATAGCTCAGAGCACAGAGCTCACAGCGTCCCACTCAGACATACACCATGTGCTGAGTGCCTCACTAAGATAGTGCTGGGGCTGGGTCCACAGGTTAGCTGGTGAAGTATGAACCACAGCCAGAAGTTAATAGTTATTATTGTACAGAATAATAAAACAGACTTGTACCATCTACAACCGTGTTGGTTTATTTGTGTATAGGAACACCCAACACGACAATCACATTGGCGACGAGTGTAAACCGGATCAATCGCAAATCTGCAGTAGTTCAGAATTCAAGGGGGAAGGGAAAACCCTCCAAATCGAACAGAAAAGTTGAAAAGCGTGGACCGCATCATAAAACGGCGAGTGAAAAATGCCCATGATTGGGAAACCTGACCCATTCGACCAGACCTGCAGACTGGAGCCAGTATATATGTGAGGCCTTGCCTAGGATAAACTCAACCTCCTTGTTTGCTAGATTGAGCTTAATTCAATTTAAAGCGGTGCACCGAGCACATATGACTAAAACGCGCATGAATGGGTTTTTCCTGGAGGTGGAGGACAGATGTGAGTGGTGTTTCAGGGGACCAGCGAACCACATACACACACACACACACACCTTCTGGTCCTGTCTGAAATTGGTGGATTCTGGGAGTTCTTTTTGGGGACAATGTCAGAAATTTTAGAGGAAGATGGCCCGAGCCCATGGGTAGCAATATGTGGGGTATCAGAAAACCCAGGAGTGCAGGAGGGGAGAGAGGCTGACCTGTTGGCCTTTACGTCCCTGGTAGCCCAGAGGAGAATTTTATTAGGGTGACAGGCTCCAGAACCGCCAAGGGCAACGGGGTTGGTGTGACCTGTCAGCATTTTTACATTTGGAAATGAGTTTGCCATTAGGAGTTCGGAGGAGGGGTCCTACTCGAGATGGAGGCTGCTCATCTCCTTCTTTAAGAGTTGTTAATTGTCAGTGGGGGTAGGGGTTCTTTTGTTCTGTTTTGTTTTTTAGTTATAAAATGGGGTACGGGGGGATGTGGTGGATGGGGTGTTTGAGAAATGTACAGTGGTGAATTGAGTGGTGTGTTTTGTATATAAAATGAAAATGTCCTGAATAAAAATATTTTTAAAAAACAGTCCTTGACTTATCCATGAGGAGTAGATGATGAAATGTGGCCATTGCAATTCATGATTCCAGTAACGCTGACTTCAGCAGTAGACAGTTTTGAGATTCCAATGTTTCGCATTTTGGCTGAGAAACTGCCCCGTTTCTCTTCAGCTGTGGCTTGGTTGACTTAGTTAGCTTCAACAATCAGAGAGAAAGAAATATGCTTGCAGAAAAACAACTTTGGAGGGTGCTGCTGGCTGGCATTTGCTTCTGTGTCACACCCTGCACTAGTCCACACCTGACCAAGCTTTGCAGTTGGCTTTTATCCCGATCTTTGTATATTCCTGGAAGGTGAATTCTGCAAAGCTGTCTGAGACATGGCTCACAGGATCCTTCTTGCTGAGATGGTAGTTGTCATGATATACATCAGCATATCATGGTGCAATCACACACACACTGACACACTGATGGACATGCAGTAGGACCAACCAGCATACATAACACCGCAGCCAATCACCAGTGAGAGCACACGCACTATAAAGACAGGGGACACCAGAGTTCCAGCTCATTCTAGCAGCAGCCAGCTCAGAGCACAGAGCTCACAGCCTGCCTCTCAGACATTCACCATGTGCTGAGTGCCTCACCTAGATAGTGATAGGACAGGGTCCACAGATAAGCTGGTAATGCACGTACCCAAGCTTACAGTATGTTATTACAGTTGAGTTGTTAACAAAATAGAGTTACACCAACAGAGTTGACCTGTTTGTAGACCAGAACACCCAACACGACAGTAGTCATTTCCCATTATTTCCCGTATCTCCACAGGAGATAGCAATTAGTTTCTGGATGGCTTTGTGTTTTTGATTCATCTGGAAATAGGGTTTGATTCCATTGGCGGGATTCTCCGGCTGCACCTGCCTTCCGACCGGAGAATCCCGCTCGAGGTCAAGGGACTTCTCCATTGTCCGCGTCTCGCCCGGGGTGATCTTGCAGCGGGCGGGGCGGAAGAATCCAGTCCACTGTCTTTCTCTCAGTATCACCCACCAGCAATTCAACCATCTTTGGTTTTTATGTCCATGATCCCAGAGGGGCAGCACGGTGGCACAGTGGTTAGCATTGCTGCCTATGGCCCACAACCCAAAAGATGTGCAGTATAGGTAGATTGGCCACGCTAAATTGCCCCTTAATTGGAAAATAATTATTGGGTACTCTAAATTTGTATATAAAAAGGAATTGAACCCAGGTGCCTGGCACTGTGAGGCAGCAGTGCTAACCACTGTCCCTCCTATTTGTGAGAGTAATTTGGTGTTTTTTCTCCAACATCATGATGCAGTTCCAGCTCGGGGACAAGGGGAAAGATCAGAAACTGACCTTGTTAAATAAAGGAGCAGAAAAAAAGGCTCCAAGTTAAAGAAAGAGCTGCATGGAGCAGACGTGAAGCAAAGTGGGATTGAGAGAAGCTCAGATGATGCAAGAGGGCAGCCTTAAGGTTGGTGACTGTGACCGTGCTGTGGACTGGAAGGGCAAAGGTACCCTTTTGAAGCAGTGATGCTCTGGGAGAGACAGTGGTGTAGTGGTATTGTCACTGGACTAGGCTAATGCTCTGGGGACCCAGGTTCAAATCCCACCATGGTAGATGATGAAATCTGAATTCGATAAAACTCTAATTAAAAGTCTATTGCTGACCATTGTTGATCATCATAAAAACCCAGTAATGTCCTTCAGGGAAGGAAATCTGCCACCATGAGCTGGTCTGGCCTACATATGACTCCAGACCCACAGTAATGTGGTTGACTCTGAAATGGCCCAGCAAGCCACTCAGTTCAAGGGCAATTAGGGATGGGCAACAAATGCTGGCCCAGCCGGCGACGCCCACATCCCAAGAATAAATTTAAAAAAAAAACTTTTCTGGCTTTAGTTATGCCTCCAATAATAATTAAGGTCCGAGTTTAGGCCACTGTAGAACTGAGGGAAGTAGTTAGTGTTTTTACGCCACATGCTTCACGCAGCTTTTTAAGCAGTTTGTGGAAGGGTCCCGAACAGGCAATGACCCTACTCTGAATATTTTAATTGATCCAGCACTGAATTCAGGGGACTGAAAGGGTTTCCTAAAAATATTGAGGGACAACATGGTGATGTCGTGCAGATTTCATGCAGGATCTCATTGCCAGAATTTGGTACACATTATGCCCATTAAACACCCCCAAAATGGGTGAGATTCATACTAATTTTGACCGCATTGTATCCAGATAGCTGTTGCTGAGTGAAGCACATGAGAAGTGCCTGGATTACAGATCAGGCCCACAGAGAGCCAGTGGGCTTTTGAAACACGACATTATCCGATTCTCGTGCAGATGTATTTTCTAATGCTGGTCAGTAGTGTGCTGATTGGACACTTTCCGCCTGGGTTTCCAAGCCCAAAGTCCATTCATTGGTAGCCACTACAAGTATTTGAGTAACGCCTGTGTGGCCCAGGAGACTTCTCACAAGCTAGAGAGGATTCCACGCAGACGTGCTGCACTAGTAAAAGTTCAGGCTGATGAGATAGAAGTCAGGCTGACCAGCTTTGCAAGGTGCCCCGTATTTGTCTCAGTATCAGTCAATGTTAAATGCTTTGGTGTAAGTGCAGCGAACCATATATGTCCTATGTTTTTTTTAATGTATGGAATGATGAATCTGGACTGTACACAAAGCAATACGTTTCATTGTACCTCGGTACATGTGACAAGAACACAAATCCAAATCTTTTACCGAACCCTGGCCTCTCTCTGCACAGGGTAGCAATAGCCGCCGGTTTAAATTTATCAATCTGTTACCACAGCACATGACTTTGAACAGCTAGTCAGGAATTACACAAGAGTTGGCAAACATTCTGCCCCTCGATAGAGTTGCAAAGTTCAAACAGCCCAGCACAGTGCACTGGTAAGAGCTATATTAAAACTTGCAGCTATGGTTTCTCGTGGATGATTCAAGAGAGTTTTAGTCCAGTGAATGTTAGATGTTGGTGAGTACCAAAAGCTGAGGCTGATTTGAGATTCTGATTGTTATTGTTTTGCTTTGCCTTTCACCAGATACAGACACTAAGGAGAAGCCTTTGAGTGAGGGTATGGGGTGGGGTGTGTGAGTGTGTGTGGAAATAGTGGCTTGTAGCAACCTGGAAACCTTGAAAGTTGCGTGACGTGAATCTCTTCTCCAATTGACGACAAGGCCTCAGGGGAATGTTTTTCTGTAGCTCTGGGCCGGTCTGAAAGGTAGGCTGGCTGTCAGGTGGAAAGGAGGCCTCTGTTGGAGAGCCACGGCTGGGGAGCAGAGTTGAGGGAGGGAGAGATTGCAGGAGGATGGGAGGAGATTGCAGCTTGCGAACAGATTTCAGGTTGGAGAAGAATAAATGGGAGAGAGAGTTAGGGTTTACAGGTATCAGGTATGGTGATAGTGGGTCAAGGGTATGATCACAGGAGGACGGCATGCTGGCACAGTGGTTAGCACTGCTGCCTCACAGCTCCAGGCACCCGGGTTCGATTCCGATCTCGGTGACTGTCTGTGTGGAGTTTGCACGTTCTCCCCGTGTTTGCATAGGTTTCCTCCGGATGCTCCGGTTTCCTCCCACAGTCCAAAGATGTGCAAGTTAGGTGGATTGGCCATGATAAATTGCCCCTTAGTGTTAGGTTAGGTGACGTTGAGGGGGTGGGGCGGGGGATTGGGCCTAGGTGGGGTGGTCTTTCCAAGGGTCAGTGCAGACTCGATGGGCCGAATGGCCTCCTGATTCTATTAAGTGAGTATGTTTGGGGTGCTGGGCTGTGGATCGTCTGTTGCTCCTGATCTGCAAGCTGAACTGGAATGGCCTTTGCCTGCTGAACCCATCCTCTCACAACCAACCTACAGCTGCTGGGTTTCCTGAGTCCAGGGAGAGGGAAATGCCTTTCAATCAACTGCAGTGTGGCCCTTTTTGGTCTGCTAGGTTACAACAGTCCGATGGCTGTGCTTGTTGGTTCCTCTCTCCTTCTGTCCCATCTCTTGTCTGCTTCTCTGGATCTCTAGGGATCTACCTTTTGTTGGTCCACTGTCTCAACAATGCCCAATCATGTTCCAAATAAGAAAACCGGTCAGCCCATCTATCTTAGGCATTGTCTGTTTGAAGACGCTTTGAATTGGTTGAGAGAGGATGGATTCAGCAGGCAAAGGCCATTCCAGTTCATCTTGCAGATCAGGAGCAACAGATGATCCGCAGCCCAGCATTCCAAACATACTCACTTCATAGATTATCCGCCCCCACATTATCCGCATAACCCAGTAACCCCTCCTAACCTTTAGAACACTAAGGGGCAATTTAGTGTTCAATCCACCTAACCTGCACATCTTTGGACTGTGGGAGGAAACTGGAACACCCGGAGGAAACCCAAGCAGGCACGGGGAGAATGTGCAAACTCCACACAGGCAGTCACCGAGGCCAGCGTCGATCCCGGGTCCCTGGCGCTGTGAAGCAGCAGCGCTAATCACTGTGCCGCACTCTTTATTTTTATAAATGATTTAGATGAAGGGACCAAAGGGTATGGTTGATAAATTTCCTGGTGACACAAAGATAGGTAGGAAAGTAAGTTGTGAAGAGGGCATCTGGATGTTACAAAATTATATAGACAGGTTGGTTGATTGGGGAAAGATCTGGCAAATGGAGCTCGACGTGGGAAAATATGAGGTTGTCCATTTCAGGGGGGCAAATAAATAAGTATATTACTTAAACAGTGAGAGATTGCAGAGCTCTGAGATACACAGAGATCTGGATACCCTCGTGCATGAATCGCAAGGGAGGCACGGTAACACAGCGGTTAGCGCTGTTGCTTCACAGCTCCAGGGTCCCAGGTTCGAGGTTATGCTTTAGTTAGACTTTGGTGAGACTTTATTTGGAGTACTGTATGCTGTATTAGTCTCCTTATTTAAGGAAAGATGTAAATGCATTGGAAGAAATTTAGTGAAGGTTTACTAGATAAATGCCTGGAATGGGTGGGTCGTCTTATAAGGAAAGGCTTACCAGGCTAGGCTTGTATCCCCTGGAGTTTGGAAGAGTAAGAGGGGACTTGATTGAAACAAATAAGTTCCTGAAGGGACTTGACAGACTGGATGTGAAAAAGATGGTGCCTCTTGTGGGAGAATCTAGAATTAGGGGCCACTATTTAAAAATAAGGGGTCAGCTATTTAAGACTGAGATGAGCAAACATTTTTCTCTCAGAGGGCCGTGAGACTTGGAAATTCTCTTCCCCAAAAGGGTGTTGAGGCAGGGGGCTGGATTCTCCGGTCTGGAGAAGTCCCCATGTCGGCGTGAAAACGGTGGCGTTTTATGATGGAAGGATTGTCGTGAAACAGCCATCGATTCCCTGTTCCAGTGGGGGCGAGCAGCCAGGCAGTGTAGAGCACCCAGCTACTGATACGGCCTGGAGAACTGCCGGGTCCATGGCCGCGCATGTGCATGGCGGCGGCCTGCAGAGGCCACGCCGTGTTTCATGGCGGACGCAGGCTGCAGATCCGGCCCGTGAAATAGTCCCCCACCTTCAGCCGACTCGCGCGCCCCGGAACCCCCCCCACAATGCCCCCAGCTCCGAATATGTCCACCACTGCCTGTGGATCGGCCCTGCCCCGATTGTGGAGGCGCTGGACTGAGTCCGCAGCCGCCATGCTGAGTTCCCGACAGGTGAGCCCACACGTGTGCCACGCCGTCGGAACGGAGCATCGCGGGGGTGGGCCTCAGCCAACGTACGGAGGCCGTCGATACGGTGTACTCACTTGGTACACTGCATTTCAGGGGACGGAGCATTGCAAAATCGGCGCCGCTCCCGATTTCAGCGTCATCAGGGATTCTCCGCATTGTTGCTAAATGCCATTTCGGCATCGGGGATCGGAGAATCCAGCCCAGGGTCTTTGAATATCTTTAAGGCAGAAGTAGACAGATTCTTGATATGCAAGGGGGTGAAATGTTATCGGGGGTAGGCAGGAATGTGAAGTTGAGTTTAAATTTGACTAGCCATGATCAAACTGAATGATAGAGCAGGCTCAAGGAGCCAAGTGGCCTACTCCTGCACCCAATTGTTTTGTAATTATGTTAAACTGGTGTGGTGGTATGTATTAGGGGTAATACGGTACACCATGAATGCCGAGGAGCTATTGGAGGACAGATGCTGGGTCCCGATTGGATCTGCCGCCTACTGGGCTCCACCCAGATAGGCGGGGTATAAGAACCCGGTTTGCTCCCCGCAGCTGCATTCTGTGACTGAGCTGCTGGGGAACAAGTCTGAACAAGTCTGCTCAATAAAGCCTCGATTGGAGTTCTTTACGTCTCGCCTCGTGTGTGATCGATGGTGCTACAACTGGTAAGTGAGAGATATCCCATTGTCTCGGAGTAAACAGTGGCACCATCTTGAAAGCCTGTCAGTTCTTAAAGCTGCACAGAAAATTAGTTTTTTTAAACCTGGATCACAGTTCAACATTTGCAACTCAATTTGGACTAACCCAAGGCCTTGGGGACCTTGTTTGAAAAGCTTCCTGACACAAAGCATTGTTTCAGACTTAAAACAAAAAGTCTGCAAACCCACAATTTAACGAGGACCTAACCCTAGACAAGGTAATCCAGATAGTTCAACTGTCTGAATTCCGTGAGCAGCACAGGACACTCTTAAAGGGAGAGAATAAAACATGGGACAGAAGCCCACCTTCAGTCCAGCATATCAGACCACAAAGACAGAGGGACAACCCAAGTCAGGGAAAGCAATTCCTGATCTGGCCCATAGAGCAACCTTGCCAGTGCTGAGGTGTGAAACATCCTCACAGGGGAGATCAGTGTCCTACGAGAACATCCCTCTGCTTCCACTGAAATGGGGACATTTTACTCAAAATTCCAGAAGCGCAAACATAGCCCAAAGGTGGTCCACAAGGTTGAGACTGAAAAGCGAAAAGACAAGCTTCTTGTGTGAGATCAACGATTCGTATTCTGGAATGCAGACATCTTTGTCAATAGCCATCTAACAAATTTTAAATTAAATTCAGTTGCCACGTAACTGCCCAGTCAAGCAAAGAACCATGGCTGGCACCCCAATGGCTGATGCCATTCAGAACACCCCTGTACATGGCAGGAGCTTGAGACTTACAGTCAAGGGCGCCCTGCAGGCAACACCCAGGTATAAGGACAGAGCAATCCAAGCGCCCCTGTTCATCATCCATACTAGGACTGCTCACTGTGAAGCCTGTGTTGACCTGAACTTCCTGCAAAAGATTGCTGAGGTCAACAAACAAGGGCCTGGCTCCAAACACAAACGTTCCCAAAGCTCTTTACGGAGCTGGGCTGTCTGAGAAATGTGTATCGGATCACACTGATGTGCCTTTTCACGCCACAGAAATTCCCCCAACCCCTCATGAAGAAAGTACAACAGCAGCTGCAAGATGGTAAACGTGGGAGTCATGGTTCTCTGTGATAGTCCCAAAACCAAACCGGCCCCTCTATATTTGCATCGATGTGACCCCCAACTATTACCCCCAACCACTTTGCCACCCTTCCATCACTCCCCCAACATATGCGCTCCAATGCAGAATAATAAACCCCAGTTAACTAAACATATATACCAAAGACTGATAGTATCCACAATCAATCCCATCCCATCAACACCCATTAAAGTCCCATTCAAACCTGTTCAATACAGGCCAAGTCCTAGTTCCTTGGGGGTGGCATGTGGCGCAGTGGTTAGCACTGAGACTGTGGCACTGAGGACCCGAGTTCCAATCCCAGCCCTGGGTCACTGTCCGTGTGGAGCTTGCACATTCTCCCCGTGTCTGCGTGGGTTTCACCCCCACAACCCAAAGTTGTGCTGGTTAGGTGGATTGGCCACGCTAAATTGCCCCATAATTGGAAAAGAAAAATAATTGGCTACTCTAAATTTATTTTTATAAAATAAAGTCTTTGTTCCTTGACGAATGCCTCCACCGCCTCAGAAAAATGATCTTTTGAGGTATGTGTAACTCTCAACCTCGCCGGATGCACCACACCAAAACACACTCCACTTTCAAACAGCATCGACTTCACCTTATTAGACCCACTGCAAGACCCCCTTTGCAAGCTCTGCCACGACATATTGTTAAATTCGGAAGCTGCTCCCCAAGACAACTGCAGTCAAACAGAGAAGTGGAGCGAAGGGTCCGCACAATGAAAGCCTGCTGAGAAAGAATGAAAATTTTCCCACCTTACTGCTCACATACAGGTCCACCGCCTTACAACGTGGCTTGTCCCCATCAAGCTCCTGATGGGCAGGAAACTTTGCACACAACTTCCAATCCTTTTTTAAAAAACTTAGAGTACACAATTAATTTTTTCCAATTAAGGGGCAATTTAGCGTGACCAATCCACCTACCCAGCACATCTTTTGGGTTGTGGGGGGTGAAACCCACGCAAACACGGGGAGAATGTGCAAACTCCACACGGACAGTGACCCAGAGCTGGGATCGAACCCGGGTCCTCAGCGCCGCGAGGCAGCAGTGCACAACTTCCAATCCTGCTCAGAAACCAACACCAGGGTTGATAACCAAGGATTACCAGGACATACAAACAAAAGAGCAGTCATACAGACCAAAACAAGCTTCTGCCTGCAACAGAAGGCATGGCACCAGACGCTTGACACAGCTGCAGAAGGGTGGCAAGGTCTGGATCACAGACTGCGAGAGAGAACATGGTATCAGGACCAACCTTGGTTCTACCGGATTGGCATAACAGAGGGCAAGGTCAGGTGAAACAAGAGGCCTCTCTGCCCAATCCTAAGATCAGCTGCTCCCATCGTACAATGGGGAACTATCAAGGAAGATATCCAAATGACAGCCCAACCTTCAAACCAACAAGAAGAGCCAGAAACCACAAAGCCCACCACTCCTCTGACAGAACGAAGAACGGGATATGGAAGAGTTATAAGGTCTCCACACTGCCCGAACCTGTAAATTCAAGGACTTAAAGGGGGGGAAATGGGGTTGTGAGAATGTTGTAATAATGCTAATACAGTAAGTAATAGCAATACTGTGGTCACAATACAAATGTATGAGACTAATATCAATATAAGACATGAATTAAACTAGCGTAACACCCTATACATTGATAAAGACTTGGGGGCGGTGTAGCCAGTGTCTGACATATGCAGGGTTAATGTGGGACTGAGTACATACACAGTTATGTAAGAAATCATATGTAAAATTTATTGCTTTCTCAGAGTCACTAAGTTACTAAGGACGGGCAAGCCCTTAATCCATCTCCTTGCTTGCTCCAAAAACCTTTTCAATTCATGGTCCCCAGACAAGGGAAATACAAGATCCAAGCTGACACAAACAGGTTTTACACCTGATCTCATACTTGATCTTAACCAAATGGCCAAGAAGCGATGTAAAAAGTCACATGACCCAGACCCAGGCGTCAGTGTGATGTTGAGCAGAGATATGCAAAGATCTAAACATGGACGTAGCTCCTAGGCTGTACCCTTTACTCTACATGCATAAATAGTCCTACTCATTAATAAAGACTCATGGTGAACTTACTGAAGGATACAAAGACTTATTTAAGTGCCACTATTCTGTAATGAACACCCTCTAAACACTGCCTAGTTACATATCCCAAAACCCAGAAATAGGTTTTAAGGCCCTAAAATTCTCCAAATTTGTTACCAGGTTTGAAGAGGGAGATGTAGAATCATTCTTTTAAATCAGTTTTGAGAAGGTAACTGATCAGCTACACTGGCCACAAGAATTGTGGACACTCATGAAACAGGGTCAGCTAATAAAGAACAGACCAGAGCCACTTAGTGCCTATGAGTTAATCCCTGCTAGCCTGCCATCAGCATTTCCTGAATTTCTGTAAGAAATCCACACTGACCTATTTGGAATTCAAATGAATTAAAGAGATCACGTTGGGTATGCACTTTAAAAATACAGTGAACCTACAAAGGGATAATGGAATTGGTACCGTTAGAGGAGTTTAAAACTTGCCTCCCCTATAGTATAAAAATGGATCATTTTTAAAATAAGTTTAGAGTACCCAATTCATTTTTTCCAATTAAGGGGCAATTTAGCGTGGCCAATCCACCTACCCTGCACATCTTTGGGTTGTGGGGGCGAAACCCACCCAAACACGGGGAGAATGTGCAAACTCCACACGGACAGTGACCGAGAGCCGGGATCGAACCTGGGGCCCAATGCTAACCACTGCGCCACCGTGCTGCCCGATAAAAATGCAACTTGACAAACAGAGGGTTACCTCAGCAAGTGCAGCCGCAGTTATGGTTGAGGACTACATAAGCTGCTAACCTGGGTTAGGTAGTTCATAACAGCAAGGAAGATATTGATGTGTTGGGTGTTCTGGATCACATACAGGTCACCAACACTTGAAATAGTGCAACACTATTTTATTGAATCATTAACTGTTTAAACATACTTGGACTGTGGGTGAATACGATACTAACTTTAACTGAAGACCTTTGCCTTGTCCTCACCAGTTGATGCACTCAGCACATGGTGAATGTCTGTGTTAGGGCTGTGAGCTCTGTGCTCCTAGCTAGCTGCAACTCGAATGAGCGGGAACTCTGATGCCCCCTGTCTTTACAGTGCGTGTGCACTCACTGGTGATTGGCTGAGGTATTGTGTGTGTTGATTGGTCCCACTGTGTGTCCATCAGTGTGTGTCTGCACCATGATATACTGGTGTATATTATGACAGATATCAAAAGGAGAAAGAAGGGAAAGAAGCACAAGTGGATCTCATCAGTAAGGAGAGTAGGGAAGGCCATGCCCCATCTGTTGTCATTTTGGCAGGCCAGGAGGACATGTCAAGAGGAACTGCTGTCCCACCCAGAGAGCCACTGGGAGCATTACTGCACAGTCCGTGTCTATGGTCACCAAAGTTGTAAGTCTCTGCTGTGCAAACACAACAGGATTTTATATTGAAGCGGGAGTAGACCCCTTGTGTTGCAAGGAACTGGAAAAGGAGGTTAACATTCTCCGAGATATTAAATGCTTACAAATCCTTCTAGCAGGGAAGATGGAATATTGAACATGGAAACAGAACAAATTCAAATGTACTCGTCAAAGGACTTACTGGAGAATGTATTGAGGTACTGGTTGGAATTCTCACGATTATTATTAATATTAATATTCATTATTAATATTACTAATATTATTAATGTTGTTAACATTATTACTATATTATTTATTAATATATTATTAATTATCAATATTATGAATATATTATGAATTATTATTGTGATCTATGTTTCCCGCTGGCAGTGCGGCCTTGCCAGTGGATTTCGGAGTGGGTAGGTGGTTACAATGGTTAATCCCATTGACAAGCTGCGGGAAGATAGAATCCCGCTGAGCGAACGGTGTGCCATCGAGAAACTAGGACCAGAGAATCCCGCCCACAGTTAGTAAAAGTTCCCTTAAAGAGTGAGCTACTGAGCTGATAACAGTGGGTGTAATCTCAAGTTTACCCATGCAAGGGGTCGACCTTTCATTGGGGAATGACTGCACAGACTGAAGGGTGCTACCCCCAAAAATTCAAGGTCAGTCCATGGAGGTTCCAGAGGTCAGAAAAAATCAATAGAATTCTGCAGGGGGACAGAAAGCTGTAAACCTTTCAGAGGTCTTGCAGGAGGCGATGGAGCCCATGAGGAGATGCCCTTGAGTCAAAAGAGACCAAAATCAGGCCAGTAGCATAAAATTTGGTCAAGGAAGGACTTGCGGAATGAAAAAAAAGATGATGGGAGTGACCCTGAAATCAGGTTCGCAGACACTTTCTTCCCAGAGTTAATCGGGAATCAGGGGAGATCCAAGCAGGTAAAGAGACAGTGAGGGAGATGACTCATGCAGCTGAACAGCCACAGGGCAGGGCAGCAGATGGTAGCCAGCCACCTGTGAGCAGAGATGTCCCAAAAGACATGGGGCAGATGGGGGACCAGCCCATCCCGACAGTAACCAAACTGGGGAAATCATTACCCCTAAATGGGCGGCAAGGTGGCACAGTGGTTAGCACTGCTGTCTCACAGTGCCAGGGATCCGGGTTCAATTCCGGCCTCGGGTGACTGTCTGCCTGGAATTTGTACATTCTCCCCTTGTCTGCGTGGGTTTCCTCCGGGTGCTCCGGTTTCCTCCCAGTCCAAAGATGTGCAGGTTAGGTCCCTTGGTGCTCAAAGGTTGGGTGGGGTAACGGGTTTACGAGGGAGAGGGCCTGGATGGGGTGCTCTTTCAGAAGATTGGTGCGGAGTCATTGGGCTAAATGGCCTCCTTCTGCACTGTAAGGATTCTATGATAAAGCCAAACCGTGCTTGTAACAGCACATAAGCACATTCAAATGCTTCTGACTCCGCCCAAGGCTCTGAAAGAATTCCACGCCTTTCCTTCACCCGGAAATTCAAATCCTCAGTGAACTGAGGTCTGAGATAACAAGCTCCTCGGGTTTAGACGCAGCCTGGCAAAGGGGTAACAACTCTGCAACGCCTTTTTCCCTCTGCAGGAAGGAGCTCAAGGTCCACGTAAGCCTTTGCATCCAAGACAACCTTGTGAAACTTGAACTATTCCTATGAACCAAGGTAAGTTCAGATGCTAATTGCTCTAACACTTCTATGACTGAGAATGTACCTAATTCTGAACTTTTGTACCAGATAACATGTAACGCAACAGGAAACTATATTGCATCAATCAAGTGTGTGTTGTGTGAAAAAAAACAATCATTTCCAAAGTGTATGTTTCTTTTATCTTCTATTTCATAAGGAAAAACATGTGGATAAAAATAAAATGGAATTTCATTTCTTATTCACCGATGGGCAGCGATGTGTCACAGCTCATCACCACAGTAACCAAACTAGGGAAATCATTACGCCTAAAGCCAAACCACACTTTGTAACAGCACAAATGGACATTCAAATGCTTCTGACACCTCCCAAGGCTCTGAAAGAAATCTACGTCATTCCGTCACCTGGAAATTCAAATCCTCTGTGCCTTATGACAGCGTTATGAATTTCGAAAGAAACCCAATTAGAACTTTGAACTGATTTTTTTAAAAAACTTAAGACAAAATAGATTCTGTTGGCCCCATGACTTCTGTGGATTCAAACCTGACCAGCTGGCTGTGGGCCTCAAGAGGATCCACAAAAGGCATTTGGAATTCAAACGGTCCTCAAACAGTGTGATAAACCACTGTAATGTATAATACGTGTAATGTGGTAAATGGCCACTATTATGTGTAGTATGGTAAACCACTGCCGATGGCTCCGCCTCCCCTCGGGCTCGGTATAAAGGTGGCTGGTCTCCACCTCTGATCCAGTTCGGGATCAGAGGCCAGAAGGCTTTCTGTTTAGTGTATTAAAGCCTCAGTTACGTTCACCACTCGTCGTGTGATCATTGATGGCATATCAATTTAATACGCTAAACATCTAATATATATTCGTCACTCAAGCCTGATCGCCTGCAGCTGGACCCACAGGCAGCCGACGCCACTGCAACATTCGAGCACTGGCTAAGCTGCTTCGAAGCGTACCTCGGATCCTTCACCGAACACTTCACTGACCTCCAAAAGAAGCAGATCCTCCACGCAAGGGTGAGCCCGCAAGTCTTTCTTCTCATCAGGGACGTCCCCTCGTATACGGAGGCGATATTCCCCACCTACATCCATAGCGATCGGGGTTCCTCCTTCATGAGTGACGAGTTCCGTCAGTTCCTGCTTAGCAAGGGCTTCGCCTCCAGCAGGACGACCAGCTACAACCCCCGGGGCAACGGACGGGTGGAGAGGGAGAATGCGACAGTCTGGAAGGCCTTCCTCCTGGCCCTACGGTCTAGACGTCTCCCAGTCTCCTGCTGGCAGGAGGTCCTCTCTGATGCGCTCCACTCCATTGTTGAGACATTGGGTCAACAAAAGGCAGATCCCCAGAGATCCAGACAAGAGATGGGACAGAAGGAGAGAGGGACCAACAAGCACAGCCATCGGACTGTTGTAATCAAGCAGACCAAAAAGGGCCACACTGCAGTTCATTGAAAGAGAAATAAAGGGATTCCCCTCTCCCCTTACCTGATTCCATTAACTAAGCTGCCTGTGAAATCAGCTTCCGGTAATTTGATAGTGGAAGCTATCGTAGCTGCAGAGACAACCATCTCAAAACCTTCACGTTAGACAACTCATGTTCAAACTATGTGAGGCCTGCACTGAACAACAGAGGGACTGAAATCAGTTTATTATTACAGATATTGTTATCTTCCTCTGTAACTAATCCTTGTGTGCGTATGTGTGTGTGTTTTTCAGTAACTTCAACTTTTGTCAGGTAACTTCCAAAACAATAGTTTGAAATACACTGGCCTTTTCTTTCTTGAATACAAGAAAATACACACAATCACACACAAATATATTATTCATGTGCGACTTTAGGCAACATCTTTTAAAATGTCCGTGACACCAAGTTAATTCAAATGTTACTTTACCTCACCTTCATTTTTACTGTTGTGGGATTCTGGACTTGGCTATCACATTGAGAAATATCTGCAAAAGATAGCACACTCCTTTTTAAAAAAATATATATTTTATTCAAGATTTTTGGCCAAACATAACAGTACGTAGTGTTTCTTTTACACAACAATAAAGCAATATAAATAACAGTGGCCAGTTTTAAACAAATAAATAAATAATATATACACAAAAACAAAACTGAATGGCAACTGCCTTGTCCAAAATAAATACTCTCCAAAAATACACTCCATCAATCCAATATACAATTACCTATAACAAATACCTATACATATTATACATATACAATAACATCTCTGAGAGTCTGTCCGATTCCTCCCCCCCCCGTGTTGCTGCTGTTGTCTACTTCTTTTCCATTCCATCTATCTTTCTGTGAGGTAATCGACGAACGGTTGTCACCGCCTGGTGAACCCCTGAGCCGAACCCCTTAACACAAACTTAATCCGTTCTAACTTTATAAACCCTGCCATGTCGTTTATCCAGGTCTCCACACCCGGGGGTTTGGCTCCCTTCCACATCAACAATATCCTGCGCCGGGCTACTAGGGACGCAAAGGCCAACACGTCAGCCTCTCTCGCCTCCTGCACTCCCGGCTCTTCTGCAACCCCAAATATAGCCAACCCCCAGCTTGGTTCGACCCGGACCCCCACCACCTTCGAAAGCACCCTTGTCACCCCCACCCAGAACCCCTGTAGTGCCGGGCATGACCAGAACATGTGGGTGTGATTCGCTGGGCCTCTCGAGCACCTCGCACACCTATCCTCTACCCCAAAAAATTTACTAAGCCGTGCTCCAGTCATATGCGCCCTGTGTAACACCTTAAATTGTATCAGGCTTAGCCTGGCACACGAGGACGATGAGTTTACCCTACGTAGGGCATCAGCCCACAGCCCCTCCTCAATCTCCTCCCCCAGTTCTTCTTCCCATTTCCCTTTCAGCTCATCTACCATGATCTCCCCCTCGTCCCTCATTTCCCTGTATATGTCCGACACCTTACCATCCCCCACCCATGTCTCTGAGATCACTCTATCCTGCACCTCCTGATAGCACACTCCTTAGTAAGCAACAACAACATTAAGAGACCTCATTGAGGTGACAAATATGGATCGCCTCAAAGTCCCATGAGTTATAATTTAAGGAGTTCTCGAGCTTACCTTTGACTTGTGTAACAAAGTGAAGACATTTGGACAATTTTCCAACATACCTCAGGACAATCTGGATCTTTGTCCCACTTGACCTTTGCTGCAGTATTATTAATAATTGTGAAATTAAAATATGCTCTAAGCAGTATAATAACAGGCCATAAAAGCAATTGAATCAATGCTTGTACAAAATGCAAATCAATTGTTACATTCCATTAAAATGCTGATAATCTGGCGGGTAGGGTGCAGTCGGTCAAGATGACGGTCCTCCCGAGGTTCCTGTTTGTGTCCCAGTGCCTGCCATCTTAATACCCAAGACTTTTTTTAAACGGGTAAGCAGGAGTATTATGGGATTCGTATGGGCGAATAAGACCCCGAGGGTGAAGAGGGTGTTTTTGGAGCGTAGCAGGGACGGGGTGCTGGCGCTGCCGAATCTATGTGGCTATTATTGGGCAGCTAATGTGGCGATGATCCATAAGTGGGTAATGGAGGGAAAGGGGGCGGCGTGGAAGAGGCTCGAGGTGGCATCTTGTGTGGGTACGAGTCTGGAGACGCTGGTGACGGCGCCGCTGCCGCTGACAAGGTACACCACGGGTCTGGTGGTGGCGGCGACTCTGAAGAACTGGGGGCAGTGGAGGCGACATAGGGGCGAGGTGGGGGCCTCGGACTGGTCCCCGATACGAGAGAACCACAGGTTTGTTCCGGGTAGGATGGATGGGGGGTTTCTGAGCTGGCACGGGCTGGGTTTAAAAGAATGGGGGACCTATTCATTGATGGGACTTTTGCGAGCCTAGGGGCGCTAGAGGAGAAATTTGGGTTACCTCCCGGGAATGCTTTTAGGTACATGCAAATAAGGGCGTTTGTGAGACGGCATGTGAGGGAATTTCCGCTGCTCCCAGCACGAAGGATTCAGGACAGGGTGATTTTGGGTGTATGGGTTGGAGAAGGCAAGGTCTCGGCAATCTATCAGGAACTGTAGGAGGCGGAGGAGGCTTCGGTGGAGGAGTTAAAGGGTAAGTGGAAGGAGGAGCTGGGGGAGGAGTTGGATGAAGATCTGTGGGCTGATGCCCTGAGTAGGGTTAATTCTTCCTCCTCTTGCGTCAGGCTCAGCCTAATACAGTTCAAAGTTGTCCATAGGGCGCATATGTCAGGGGCGAGGATGAGTAGGTTTTTTGGGGAGGAGGACAGGTGTGTGAGGTGCTCAGGGAGCCCAGCAAATCACGCCCACATGTTCTGGACATGCCCGGTGCTGGAGGGGTTCTGGAGGGGCTTTGCGAGGACTATGTCCAAAGTGGTGAACACCCGGGTCAAGCCGAGCTGGGGGATAGCACTATTTGGGGTAGCGGACGAGCCGGGAGTGCAGGAGCCGAAGGAGGCCGGTGTTTTGGCCTTTGCGTCCCTGGTAGCCCGGCGGAGGATCCTACTAATGTGGAGGGATGCGAAGCCCCCAAGTGTGGAAGCTTGGATTAATGATATGGCAGGGTTCATCAAGCTGGAAAGGATAAAGTTTGCCTTGCGAGGGTCTGCGCAGGGGTTCTCCAGGCGGTAGACTTTCTCGCGGAACGTTGGGTGGAGGTCAACAGCAGCAGCAACCCGGCCGGGGGTGGCGGGGGGCGGGGGGGGGGGATTTGGTTTTTCAGTTTTGTTTAGGTTAGAGTGGGGCGTTTTCATTACTGTCGTGTTTATTTGTTAAATGGGGGTTATTGTATTTTGTTGGAAATCTCATGTATAATTTTTGTTTGTTTTGTGCTTCATTCTTTTTTTCTGGTTGGAGTGTTTTGTTGAAAATCGTTGAAAATTTTAATAAATATATATATTTTTTTAAAATGCTGATAATCGCAGTTCACCAATCTTCTTTCAACTGATAGGACGCCAATGCTGATTACAAGCCAAGGACCAAGTTTCTTAGTGTAACTTTAATCACTGGCAGCATGAGCTCCTGGAAGAAAATGAATAAAGAAGTAAGTGAACACATTTGTTTTTTTAATCTACCCCGTTCTCTTCATGTCTGGTCAATAAATAGTACATACCTTGTGTTCTGAATAGGCAGTTCAGAAAATCCTATCAGTATGTTTGGAAACCAGGAGATAAGCATTCCAGTGACCAGCATGTTACAAACAAGATCTCAACATTGTTTTTCTATTGAGGGAGCTGTACATGTTACGCTGAATTAGAATTTCATTGAGGTGTCACTTTATCAGGAACAATTGGGTTTCTTCACAACTTTATTTTATCACGTGGTGCAATGTGTAATTAAGTTTGAATTTTAAGGGCGGCATGTGGCGCAGTGGTTAGCACTGGGACTGCGGCGCTGAGGACCCGGCCCTGGGTCAATGTCCGTGTGGAGTTTGCACATTCCTCCCATGTCTGTGTGGGTTTCACCCCCACAACCCAAAGATGTGCAGGTCAGGTGGATTGGCCACGCTAAATTGCATCTCAATTGGGGGAAAAAAATTGGTTACTCTAAAATTTAAATTTTTTAAAAAGTCTGAATTTTATGGAATGTGGGCCACAGTCCTGAGTCCCAGCAACCACAGCTGTGTCTGGAACTCCTAGTACTTTACTCCAAATAAGAAACGGTCAGACTTAGTAAACAAAAGTTAAATTTAAAACAGGAAATCTGAGATCTAGCCTGCTCTGTGCAGAGTTGAGCAGCATTTGGGTGACTAAAATAGCACTGCATATCAGTAAACCAAGCACTCTTGGCACTTTAGTCATGTTTACATTGTGCAAGTGGATTGCCTCTGGATCAGCAGATGTTCCACTGCCCCCTCAAGTGGCTGGGGCCAGTAACATGCCCAGTACTCCGGCAATGATTGTGGGCAATGACCATTTTGTTCTGCCTTTAGCCAGTTGACCAATCAAAGACATTGTTCACAATGGGTGCGATTTATCGGAAACATTTCTAAGTGTCATTTTGGGTAAGTTTGACAAGGTGTTTCTCAACGGCCGCAGTGGCGAGATCGCGGCCCATGTTTAATGGCACTTTGTGCCAGAAATTAATCCCCATGAGTTTCTCGCCATCACTGGCTGTCTCGCCGTCTCTTTCATCAGATTCGCGCCTCAGGGTCTCGCCGCTAGCAAGGGGGAGTTGCTTTTGAGCTCTCCCACCCCGCTCACTACACGCCCAGTCAACACAAAAGCATGGCAGTGCGTGGACCTGCTCTTCGCTTTGGTGATGCCAATCTGGCCAGGCATCCCAAAGCCGCCGATGAGCGATGCGGCACTCTGTTCCCCAAATGGGTCGGAGGGCCAGTACCAGGGCCACCTGGGAGGCAGTGCCACCGGCTGTCAGTGCGGGCAGCATGACAAGGAGGACCAGTGCCCAATATCGGAAGAAGACCAACGACCTCCACTGAGCAGCAAGCGTAAATTGCCACCTCTCCCCTGGCATCAGTTCTGCCTGCCACCTCTCAAATCCTCCCCCCCCCCCGACACCCAACCTCAAAAATCACTGGCTGACAACTCGCTCCCGCCCCACACCCAATCTTGTTACTCAGCACCCTCTGGTACCCACCAGCAGACCTCCTTCTGTCCAGTTGTGGTGCCCACACATGCCACCTGCTGTAGACCTCCTGATCCATCAAGAGCGTGGTTCACACTGCACTCTTTTTATCCCCACAGGAGAAGATAGTCCATAATGAGTGGGACAGGGCTAAGACAGGGGCGGAGTACCAGAGATCTGAGTCCTCACCCTCCTGTGAGGAATGGATCCTGGAAATCGTGGGGTTGTCCGAGGAGAGAGCAGTCACCGACAGTGAAGTTGGCCGGCGCCGCAGAGGTGAGGATGCATTGCTCCTTCACCCAGATGACCTGTCTCAAGTGAGTTGTTCATGTCTGGCAAAATGATCCGTCACTCTCATGGACTCTCATTGTCTCGCAGGATCTCCATCTGACAAGGCTGGGCCATCTGGAGTCGACTCCCTCTCCCACCCCCCCAACCACCCAAGAGACCACCTTGGAGGAGAGCTCCAAGGAGACCACCATTGAGGCGTCACAGTTCTTAACTCCACCTTCCACCAACGCAGAGACACACACTGGAAAATAGGAATTAGGAGCACAAGTAGACAATTGAGCCCATCGAGCCTGCTCCGCTATTCAATCAGATCATGGTTGATCTCCTCCTGGCCTCAAATCCACCTCCCCATCTGTTGTCCACATCCCTTTTATCCATGTTTTATCAGATACACCTTGGTGGGTGACATTAGTTGACAGGCGTCTGGGGCACAATCTGGTGGCCACCACACAATTGCTGACACACATCAGGTGGATGCAGAAACATCCAAGGGAGGCAGCAGTCGGAGGTCTGCTGGATCCCAGGACTTAGCTGAGGCCCAGTCAGAAGCCAAGCCTATGGACAAGGTTATCCCAGAGCTGATGCAGATGCTAGGACACGGCCATCAGATTCAGGAGGGGACGTGAGGGACATTCCAGTGAGTGCATAGCCAATTGGACGAGTCCTAAAGGCTACGGGTGCAGGCGATGATGCCGAGCATGACATCAAAGGCCACAGGGCATGAAACGCAGTAGGCTGCCTCCACTTTTTATGTGCATCCTGGGGACATACCTGGACGTAGCTGTAGATCACATAATATGAAGAAGAATGAGGATCACTCATTGGGCATGGGGCTGGGGCGTGGGGCACTATCTGATGCTAAGGGGAATGGAAATGTCAAATGTTCACAATTAAAACATGTCACACCTGATACATGTGTAGCCTGTCATGTTGGCCGGGATTCTCCCCTATCTGGCGGGGCAGGGGCTCCCGGCGGGACGGAGTGGCGGGAACCACTCTGGCGTTGTGCCGCCCCAAAGGTGCGGAAAATCCGCACCTTTAGGGTCCAAGCCCTTACCTTGAGGGCTAGGCCCGCGCCGGAGTGGTTGGCGCCCCGCCGACTGGCGGAAAAGGCATTTGGCGCCACTCCAGCCGGGGCCGAAAGGACTTCGCCGGCCGGCGGAAGTCCGCGCATGCGTGGGAACGTCAGCAGCTGCTGACGTCATCCCTGTGCATGCACAGGGGGGGGGGTCACTTCAGCCATCGCGGAGGCGGAAGGAAAAGAGTGCCGCCACGGCACAGGCCCGCCGGCGGATCGGTGGGCCCCGATCGCGGGCCAGTCCACCGTGGGGGCATTAACCAGGGCCGGATCGCCCCGCGCCCCTCCCAGGACCCCGGAGCCCGCCCGCGCCGCCGGTCCCGCCGGTAAGGGAGGTGGTGTGATTCATGCCGGCGGGACACTGGCATGACAGCAGCGGGACTTCGGCCCATTGCTGGCCGGAGAATCGGTGGGGGGGGGGCCGCCGATCAGCGCGGCACGATTCCCATCCCCGCCAAATTTTTGGTGCCGGAGAATTTGGCGGCTGGCGGGGGCGGGATTCACGCCGCCCCCAGCAATTCTCTGACCCGGCGGGGGGGTCGGAGAATCCCGCCCGTTAATCTTCACACTGTCAGCAGAAAGACAGGAGTCAGACTTTGGCATTAACTGAGGAGCAACAGAGCTTACCTCACAGTGGCTGATCATTACTCTCCTGCCTTGTATATTGACCCACTGATGGTGCCAATACATGCCCATCACCCTGGAGTGATGTTACACAGACCCTGTCAGGGTGGAACACGGTAGTCGGGGAGGGGGGTAGTGGTGAGGTGGTGGCAGGTATATGCGTTGAACATTCAGGGGGTGGAACCCCTTCCTGTTGATGAAGGGCACTCCCTGATGCCTGGTGCGCACAGGGCAAATGCGTGCCATCAATTACCTCCTGGACCTGGTGATGACAGAGAATCCTTCCGCCTGGGCATCTTGGTGGGCTTGGTCCAGCTCAAATTTGATACAGTATTCTGCTTGGACACATAGGAGATCTATGACCTCATGGATGCACTTGTGGGCTGTAGCTTGTGATATGCTGCACTAGACCCGCTCGAGCCCTGGAATGAACCGGTGGCATAGACATTCAGGGCTGCCGTGACCGTCACGGTCACCGGGAGTGAGTTTCCTCATCCTTCACAGAGTGCCAAGTCCACGAGGACATGGCACAGGTGCCATACTGTCTCTTTGTTGAGACGGAGTCTTCTGCGGCACATACTGTCCATCATCTCCTCAAAAGACGAATGACATGTGTACAGCTTGGGCTGTCAATGGGGTACCCCTCTGGGTTCCTCCTCAGCCCGATGGGTGGCCGGGTCTTCAGGGTGTGTGGCAGCTCCCTGCATATGGGCTGCCACCTCCAGCCTGCATCCACACTGCTATCTTCTCTGGCGTCTGGCCACCTGGGTTGTCATCGGCACCGTGACGGCATCCTCTGCAGGACTGACACCACCATCCATTTTGGTCTCTGTAAGGAATTGGAGGAGAGACCGGCAATCAGTTAGGGCTTCCACCCGGGACCCTTAAATCCCCCAATCCTCACCCACCCTTAAGTGTACTGCCTTCTCTCAGAGTGCCATCCTGAAAGCCAGTTGTGCTGGAAATCCTCGCTCTGCACACTCAACCCCGGCCACAGCGGGAGCGCCAAGACCCCAGACCCCAGTCAGGAACTTTAGGGAGACCGTGCTCAGGTGCCCTTCTCTGATTCACGCACTCGTGAGGATATCCTCAGTGCTGAAGCCCAGCTATTGAGTGTTTGATTGTTGGCTGCTGCCTCCACGGTGCTGATGCTTCTGGAGGTCAAGCAAAATATTCAGGCTTCAAAGTTTGAATGAAATGCGATGTAATACTCGTTCTCTGAGACGTGGCACATGTATTCACGAGAATCCATTATTTAGAGTACCCAGGTCGGGATTCTCCCCGACCCGGCGGGCGGTCCTGGCGCCGGCAGGGTTGGTGGCGTGCCAGCTGGCGCAGAAGGGCCTCTGCCGGCCGGCGCGATTTGGTGCGTGCGCGGGAACGCCAGCGTGTGCTGGCGTCATCCCAGCGCATGAGCAGGAGGGTTCGTCTCCGCACCGGCCATGGCGGAGGTTGACAGCGACCCGGTGCGGAGGGAAAGAGTGCCCCCATGGCATAGGCCCGCCCGCAGATCAGTGGGTCCCGATCGCGGGCCAGGCCACCGAGGGGGCACCCCCGGGGCCAAATACCCCCGCACCCCCCCCCGAGGACCCCGGAGGCCACCCGCAGAGCCAGGTCCCGCCGGTAAGTACCTGGTCTAATTTACGCCTGCGGGACCGGCCTAAAACGGGTGGCCGCTCGGCCCATCGCGGGCTGGGGAATCGTCGGGGGGGGGGGGGGGGGGAGGTGCTGCCAGCGGCCGCCGACCGGCGCGGCACGATTCCCGCCTCCGCCAAAACCCCGGCACTGGAGAATTCGGCAGCCAGCAGGGGCAGGATTCACACCGCCCCCACCCGACGATTCTCCGGCCCGGCGGGGTTCGGAGATTCCCGCCCCCAATTCCTTTTTCTTCCAATTAAGGGGCACTTTAGTGTGGCCGATTCACCTCGCCTGCAGATGTGAAGCTAGAGGCTGCTCACAGTCAAAGGGAGTTAAAGTGACCGTCAGCATATAACCAAGAACATGGCTCTCTCCCGGATGTGTTTGGTAGGACAGACAGTAGCTATAGTTGCCTCTGTTATAGGAATCCACAAGATTTAGAGATGGCTTGAAGGCCCCACAGATGAGAAATCCCTCCCCTCTCCTCCCCCACCGGCCCAGGGGCGACCCCCAACCTGGATCACTTCAGCCCCCCCTGAAAAAGCCCGACCCCCCTCCCAAGGCATTCCCCCATCGCCCAGTGCTCTTGAGTTGCATACCTTAAACTGGAAATGGCTACCCACCTCCTCAGTTCCCCTCAGCAGCCACTGCGCCAGCTTCACATTTTTAAAAAGGAATACTAAATGACGCCCGTGTGATCTCTTGCTGGGGAGGCGGTCAATTCCCGGGAGGCCGTTACATTCAACGTCAATCTTGCAAATGAGATTGAAATGAAAGCAAATCGGGGTTAATGATATGCTTGCCATATTTGGGCAAGATCTGCATCTCGCCATCAGGAGCGGGCCGGCTAGATGGCAAACTGAATCTTGCTTGGCGCAAATCTCGATTTGAAAAAATGAAATGAAAATGAAAACCGCTTATTTTCACAAGTTGGCTTCAAATGAAGTTACTGTGAAAAGCCCCTAGTCGCAACATTCCGGCGCCTGTTCGGGGAAGCTGGTACGGGAATTGAACTGTGCTGCTGGCCTGCCTTGGTCTGCTTTAAAAACCAGCTATTTAGCCCTGTGCTAAACCAGCCCCATGGCCATTTTGGCCTTTTCCGCTATTTAACGGCCGTGCTCAGATCCGTGCCGGGCGCAAAGCAGTGGTTAAATCGCACCCAATGTGAGAGAATAAATACAATGATCTCTTCAAGGTGGCCACTGACTATAATCCTGTAGTGACAAATAGGTACGCTAATCATCTTCCTAGAATTACACCATTCCTTCCCAATATCATAGATGCATTTCACAGCCAAATAATTGTAAAGAATGAGGCTAAAAGAGGTTTATTTGGAAAACAGAATACCTACCCTTTCCCCAGACATAACTGCCCAGAAATTGTGACCTGTCAGAATCGAATAATGTTTCACAAGACATAAAGTGATGTTATGGATCATTTACATCAGTCGTTTTCAAACTCAGTGTGGCGACACGCAGGTGGGTCATGGGTAGTGTCAGGGGAGGTCGCGGCATTTCCGATTGGGGGAAGAAGTTCCCAAAGACCGCGACCGGCTTTCAAGAATGCTGGCCGACCCGCGCAGGCCTGCCCCCTCAGCCGGATGTAGCAGTGCAAAGGTCGGCGCCAGCGGGACAGATCGCCTCCTCCGGAGGTCAGCACGTTTTCCAAGGAGCAGATTAAAAAAAAAAATCCCTGCAGTCTTCCCACCAGAAACTACGGCAGAGAACATGGTGGGCTTGGGCACGGTGAGCACACTGGCGTCACGTGCTCTGGGTGCGCAATCACTGCAGAGAGATTCCACCATTTTGTAGCTACCAGCAAGGAAGCAACAGGTCTGGAGAACTTAAAATGGATTGTTTCATAATAAGGAAGAGAGAATCAGAGACACAAACAGGCCGCGATCTCACAACTAAATCTGCTGGAGAGAGCTGCTCAGGACAGTCCACGGCAGGACAAAGCAGTGCTGGTGTGAGTTCCAGGGCCTCTGGTGAACAACCCATTAAGAAGAAGCTGAAATCAGGAACTAAGCAGCATAAAGATTATTTCTTGAGGTATGGCTTTAATTGCGCCAATGCAAATCAGGATGTTATATGCAGGGAAGTCCTGGCAAAAAAAATCCTCAAAACATTAAAGGCATTTGAAGACTAAGCGTGGCCAGTTCGAGGACAAACCTCTTGATTTTTTTCAATGGATGCAGCGAGAACTTAAATCGTAAACTGAAGTCCTGAGCAGAAATGTAACATTGAATGACAAAGCAAGTGAGATCATGAGGAGCAAGCAGGCTCACCTGTAGGAGTAAAGGTGAGAAATAATGGTGGGTCACAAAGTCCCGGGAAAAAAAGTTTGAAAGTACTGACCTACATGATCCCCTTATCCCTACTGAAACCTAGGTTTGAATCACATTGAAACACAATAAGTGCTCATGACCTCTGAAGCTCTCTGCTGGAAACTCCAAGTCATGGAATCGACCCTTTTAGTCCATGTTTCTGTGCCTACTTTCTAATATTTGTTGTTTTAATTTCCATTCTGAAAGTGATATTCGATAACCAAGTTACTGGTGATGTGCTTCATACAGGTGAAACAAACTGAATATCCTTTTTTAAAAATTTAGAATACCGAATTATTTTTTCTCCAATTAAGGGGCAATTTAGCGTGGCCAATCCACCTAACCTGCACATCTTTGGGTTGTGGGGTGAAACCCACGCAGACACGGGGAGAATGTGCAAACTCCACACGGACAGTGACCCAGGGCCGGGATTCGAACCCGGGACCTCAGCGCCGCAGTCCCAGTGCTAACCACTGCGCCACCTTCCGCCTCAAACTGAATATCAATCAGTCTATTGCAGGTTCCGAGAAACCAAATTTATTTGGTACTTTGGTCTGATCACCCAAATCAGGTGAAAATAGTTTAAAGTTTCACTTGTTTTATTATGTTGGGAGTGTTTGATGTGTGGTGAAATGTATTACTTTGTTCACGTTTTTATTTGCTGTAGGAACTTGAAAAGCAGTATTCTCCGAGTCGCTGGTCGCACCGTATGGACAAGGATGCAGTAATAGAAGCTCACATCAGAGAATTAACTAAAGGTGCGTATTGTTGCAATTCTTCTGATTGTTGTTATCTTCTAGTCCTGACGTTTCCACAAATGAGATTTGGAAATGTGACTGAATTCTTCTCAAGATATGTGGGGAAATCTGGCAAGACTGCATTTATTGTCCAAACCGTAGTCATTTGAGAATCAACTAAGGGGTTTTGGTCACATGTAGCTACGACAGGCTTCCTTCTCTAAACCAAGTTTGGGGTCATATGCCATTTGTTTTCTGAGGAGGACTTAGACATGAGGGATTTCAATTATATGTATTGGACAGACACTTGCCTGACTGAGCAGTTTCCCCAGACAGCGCCATCCATAGGTCGATGAATGCTTCCAGACAATACATGGGGAATAAATGCTGGCCTTGCCAGTGATGCCCCACATCCCATGAACAAAGCAAAAAAGTAATTAGTTGCACCAATCTTTCAGGAGGCACCCTTTACTTTAAAGTTGTCACCTTACTTTGATCTCTTCTGGTGCCTGATGCAGGGCTTTTTAAGAATCAGTATTGACATAAGTCAGAGACAGCAGAAAGGCTTTGTGAGTGAAATAGCCTCTCCAATGTCAGCAGGAGAGATAGCATTGTGAATCTATGTTTTTTTATGTTAACATTTCCTTGAAGTGGATTAGTGCACACATATTCTTTATTTATGTAATGCCAAGCAAACTGAAGTTGAACTGACGGTATCAAGTGCGTCCATCGTACCCGGTGTGCTGAATGTTTTACTTGCTGTGGGAAAAAAAGAATCAGTTTGCAAATTAAACTGAGTGACAACTCTGCTAAATCTGGTCTGACTACAAAGAGATTAAAGGAGCCTGTAGGTGGTTGGAAATTGGGTGCGATTCAACTAAATGGGAAAAAGTCCCATCCTGAGCGTGTTTGACAGCATGTTTCCTGGTTCTCGCAGCGCTGATAAACACATGGCTATGCAACGTGACTCACGTTAAATAAGGGGCCTCAGTGGGGAACACAAGGCCGCACATAGCCCCATTTTCTACACTGATGAGCTCTGCTCGCTGAAACTCCTCAGTGTAGCGACAGATCGGGATGCCATTTGTAAATGGCGTCCTGATCGCCAAGGCCCGCAACAGCCCCAATGCCCTATGGGAGGGTCCCTGGCCCCCCTCAACAGCTGCACTGGCGCACTCGGCACAATCACCAGCACACAAAATAATGCCAGCTTGGCAATGCCAGCAGTGCCAGGATATCACCTGGCCAAAGAGCATGCAACTGGGGACCTCCGATTTTTTTTTTTTTAATTCAAAAAATATACTTTATTCATAAAATTTATCATAAGCATTACAGAGCATTTCGAATTGTCTTGACTGTACATTTCCATCAGAGTTACACATTGTCTTGACTTTCTTCCATTCGATTCAATTTTGATAATATTATACACATATCACTCTTTACATTACAATTCCTTCTTAAATATTTACATTGTCATGTTTGTTTTATACATTGGAGTGTTGGTGTCCCAGACCGAGGGGGGTTTACACTGTTACCCGCCCCTCGGTGTACATTTGCTGGAAAGACCTTACACAGTGGTCTTTCCCCATTGCGCCTTGGTGGCAGCTGCCCCAAGCTTGAGTGCGTCCCTCAGCACGTAGTCCTGGACCTTGGAATGTGCCAGTCTGCAACACTCGGTCGAGGACAATTATTTGCACTGGAAGATCAGCAGGTTTCGGGCAGACCAAAGAGCGTCTTTCACCGAGTTGATGACTTTCCAGCAGCAGTTGATATTTGTCTCGGTGTGTGTCCCTGGAAACAGTCCGTAGAGCACAGAGTCCTGTGTCACAGATCTGTTCGGGATAAACCTTGACAAATACCACTGCATCTCTCTCCAGACCTTCTTTGCAAAGGCACATTCCACAAGGAGGTGTGTGACCATCTCATTTCCCCCACAGCCACTCCGAGGGCAGCGTGCATTGGCGCACAGCCTTCGGGTGTGCATGAAGAATCTGACAGGGAGGTCCCTTCTCACCACCAGCCAAGCTAGGTCTTGGTGCTTGTTTGAAAGTTCTGGTGATGAGGCGTTCTGCCAGATGACTCTGGCAGTCTGCTCAGGGAACCATCCAACGTCCTCCACGGTCTCCTTTTCCCTGAGGGCCTTGAGGACATTATGTGCTGACCACTGCTTCATTGCCTTGTGGTTAAAGGTGTTTTTCTTCAAAAGCTTTTCCACGAAGGACAGGTGGTACGGTACGGTCCAACTACTTGGAGCGTTCCGCGGCAATGAGGCCAGGCCCATCCTTCGTAACACCGGGGACAGGTAGAACCTCAGTATGCAGTGACACTTGGTGTTTGCATACTGGGGTCCACGCACAGCTTGATGCAGCTGGACACAAAGGTGGCCAACAGGATGAGGGAGGCGTTGGGTACGTTCCGCCCTCCCTTCTCCAGAGGTTTGTACATGGTGTCCCTTCGGACACGGTCCATCTTGGATCACCAGATGAATTTGAAGATGGCTCGGGTGACTGCTGCGGCGTAGGGTCGGGTTATGGGCCAGACCTTCGCCACGTGCAGTAGCACCGAGAGTACCTCACACCTGATGACCAGGGTTTTGCCCGCAATGGAGAGGGAGCGTTGCTCCCACCAGCCCAGTTTCTGCCTTGCCTTTGCTAAGCGCTCCTCCCAGGTTTTGGTGCACGCCTCAGCAGCTCCGAACCATATCCCCAGCACCTTCAGGTAATCTGACCTGACAGTGAAGGGGACAAAGGACCAGTTCCCAAAGAACATGGCCTCGCTCTTGCCACGGTTTACCTTGGCTCCCGAGGCCAGTTCAAACTGGTCGCAGGTGGTCAAGAGCCTGCGTACAGACGCAGGATCCGAGCAGAAGACGGCAACATCGTCCATGTACAGGGAGGCCTTGACTTGCATGCCTCCACTGCCTGGGATCGTCACTCCCCTTATACCCGGATCCTTCCTGATGGACTCGGCAAAACGTTCTATGCAGCACACAAAAAGGGCAGAGAAGAGAGGGCAGCCCTGCCTGACTCCGGATTTGATCTGGAACTTTTCTGATTCCCACCCATTGATTGAGACTGCGCTGTAGATGTTTGTCAGGAGCAGTTTGATCCAATTGCGAATTCCCTCCCCAAACCCCATTTTGGAGAGCACATCCATCATGTAGGTGTGCGATATTCTGTCAAAAGCCTTCTCCTGGTCAAGGCTGATGAGGCAAGTGTCCACCCTCCTGTCCTGCATGTAGGCAATCGTATCCCTGAGTAGCGCGAGGCTATCAGAGATCTTCCTGCCGGGTACAGCACAGGTCTGGTCAGGGTGGATCACTGACTCCAGAGCAGACCTGACCCGATTGGCGATGACCTTGGCTAGAATTTTGTAATCCACATTCAACAGTGAAATGGGTCGCCAATTTCGAATTTCTTCCCTTTCCCCCTTCTGCTTGTAGATGAGGGTGATGATGCCTTTCCTCATGGACTCTGACAAGCTGCCTTCCAGAAGCATACTCTCGTACACTTCCAGCAGGTCTGGGTCCATCCAGTCCCACAGAGCCGAATACAACTCAACCGGTAAGCCGTCGTTTCCGGGGGTTTTACTCGTCTCGAGAGTTTTACTCGTCTCGAAGGACTTGGCGGCCTTTGTCAGCTCATCCAGAGTTAGTGGTTTGTCCAGGTTTTCCAGCTCGCTGTCGCCTATGACCTCCGTGATAGTCGACAGGAAGGTCTGGGAAACAGTGCTAACTGTTGGCTTCAGGTCATACAGTCCGGCATAAAAGGATTGGCTGATCCTCAGGATGTCAGACTGCGATGACTTTACAGAGCCATCTTCTTCCTTCAGGCTGCTGATAACAGAGGTCTCTCTGTGCACCTTTTGGAAGAAGAAGCGTGAGCACTTTTCGTCCTGCTCCATGGTGCGGACTCTGGAACGGAAGATAACCTTGGAGGCCTCCGAGGTGTAGAGCGAGGTCTTCACCTCTTGGAGATCCTCCTTGACATCCACCCCCATCGACTGCAGCTGGAGCAAATTTTGTATACTTTTCTGGAGCCTGGACATGACCCATCATCTCTCTCTCACCTTTTGAACGCCCTTGAGGATGAAAACCTCTTGATATTCCCCTTGATTGCTTCCCACCAGAGATGTGGGGCCTCAAAGAGGGGTTTCACGGTTCTCCAACCCTTGTAATCCCTCCTGAGTTCCTCGAGGTTCTCAGGGGTCAGCAGTTTTACATTTAGCTTCCATGTCCCCCTGCCTACCCCCTGGTCTTCCTGCAGGTGGCAGTCGGCCAGTAGGAGGCAGTGGTCAGAGAAGAACACCGGCCTTACGTCGGTGGACCTGACTGTGAAAGCTCGGGACACAAAGAAGAAGTCTATCCTGGAGCGGACGGACCCGTCTGGCCGTGACCATGTGTATCTACGCTGCGCTCCGTCTGCAGGGTTGCTGCAGACGTCGAGCAGCTTGCCGTCTTTTACCGTTTCCATCAGGAGTCTGGACGTAGCGTCTAGTTTGCTGTTGGCTCTGCCGGATCGTCCAGCCGCATCGATGATGCAGTTGAAGTCACCACCCAGGATGACCGGCTTGGAGGTGGCCAACAGCAGTGGGAGTTGCTGAAGGACTGCCAGCCGCTCACTTTTTACGGCCGGGGCGCACACATTAATAAGTCTGAGAGGGGTGTTTTTGTATTTCACGTCTGCTACGAGGAGGCGCCCGCCCACCACCTCCTTAATGTCGGAGATGGTGAAGTTGCCTCCCCGCAGCAGAATACCCAGGCCGGAGGAGCGGCAGTCGTTTCCTCCTGACCAGATGGATGGCCCGTGGGACCACCAGCTCGACCAGCGCCTGTAGTTGCTGAGGTGCGGAATTCCGCACTCCTGCAGGAACAGTAGGTCAGCTTTCACATTTGCTAAATAGTTGAGTGTGGCTACACACCGCAAAGTATCTTTGATGCTTCGCACATTTATGGATGCAATTTTTAAACCCATTGTAAAAAGGTAGATTCACCAGTCTCAAGAGTCCAGAGTCTATACAGTTGGCTGTTCCAGCTGTTGGATGTTCCCCAGCATGCCGGTGGTGCTCGCAAACTTTAGCACAGTTGCAGGGCTGAGAAAACTGTTCTGGTCCGCACTGGCCCTGTGAACTTGATGCAGGTGCATTGGGGGGGTGGTGTAGCCCTGTCGTTCGTTGTGGCAGTCAGTAGGTGTTGGGGTTGCAGGCCGGTCTTCGCCTGGGTTGTTGCTGCTTGTTACTTTGGGGGTTGGTCTGTGACCTTGTTTTCGATGTCCGGCGTTTGGTGGCCGTTGGTCATATTGCTGTTCCCATGAGCCAGAGGTTGATTGTCTCGGCGTGTTTTATTTTCTTCCTGGTCTGTGGTCTGGGGGGGCTGTGCCTCCCATTCCACATTGGTGCTTTGTCTCTTTATTTGAGGCCTATTCTTGTCTTGTTTTCCCTCATCGGAGGAGGTGTCGGCGCTAAGTGCGCTGGCTGAAAGGTGTCGCTTTTTCCCACTCCCCATCGGGGGTTTCTTCAGTTTGTTTTTTTGTTTTCTCTTTCGTTTGTCCCTGTTCACTGTTTCCCAGGGCTCTTTATTCTTTGTCCCATCCTCTTCCTCTTCCATTGAGTGTTCCTCGTCAGATGAGGCTGGGGTTGGGTTGTCAGGGCGTGCTGGGGTCTCCTCTTTTTGTAGGGGGCCCTTCTGTTGCTTTTCCGCATTCTGTGCCGTGGTGTCTTTTTCGGTGGAGGGTGTATGCACCTCCTCTCTGGTCGCCTTTTTAACTCCGCTGCTGATGATCTGTGCATATGTCGCCCTGCGTTTCGGGCAGGCCCTGTAAAGATGGCCGGCCTCCCCACACAGGTTGCAGCACTTGTCTTCTTTGCAGTCCTTAGTCATGTGTCCCTCCTGTCTGCAGTTTTTGCAGAAGGTCACACTGCAGTTTGCCGCAACATGCCCCGTTTTGCCACAGGTGTGGCATACTCGTGGCTGTCCCACGTAGTAGAGGTAGCCACGATTTCCTCCAATGGCGAAACTGGAGGGGGGATGCAGGATGGTTCCGTTGCCGTCTGTTCTCAGAGTCACCTTGATCTGGTGCTCACTTGTCCAGATGCCGAAGGTGTCTTTCACTTGCACGCTGTCACTTTTCAGCTCAGCGTACCTAGCGAGGAACGTGAGCACATCAGACACGGGGACGTGGGGGCTATACGTGTGCAGTGTAACAACCCGGTTTTGCTGCGACGGTAGCGTAAACAGAGGCTCTGCAGTCAGGATAGATGTACCCCGAAAAGTCCCCGAATTCCCTAAGGATCCTCATTACCTCTGGCATTCCTCCCACTGGGTCCGCCACATACAGCAGCAGGTCGTCCGCATAAAGCGACACCTTATGCTCCTCCCCACCCCGCACCAACCCCCTCCAGTTCCTCGACTCTCTCAGTGCCATAGCCAGGGGTTCAATCGCCAGTGCGAAGAGCAGGGGGGACAGGGGACACCCCTGTCTCGTCCCTCGGTGCAACTGAAAGTACTCGGACCTCCTCCTATTTGTGGCCACACTCGCCATCGGGACCTCATACAACAGCCTAACCCACCTGACAAACCCCTCCCCAAACCCGAAACTCTTCAGCACCTCCCACAGGTACCCCCACTCTACCCTATCGAAGGCTTTCTCAGCGTCCATCGCCACCACTATCTCCGCCTCCCCCTCCCTCGCCGGAATCATGATAACGTTCAAAAGCCTCCGCACATTCGCGTTCAACTGTCTCCCCTTCACAAACCCCGTCTGGTCTTCATGGATGATCTGCGGCACACAATCCTCAATCCTCGTGACTAAGACCTTCGCCAGCACCTTGGCATCTACATTTAGCAAGGAAATCGGTCTGTAAGACCCACATTGCAGGGGATCCTTGTCCCGCTTCAGGATCAAAGAGATCAGTGCCCGGGACATCGCCGGGGGTAAAGCCCCTCCCCTCCCTTGCCTCATTGAAGGTCCTAACTAACAGCGGGCCCAACAGGTCCATATATTTTTTATAGAACTCGACCGGGAAACTGTCTGGCCCCAGTGCCTTCCCCGCCTGCATGCTTCCTACCCCTTTGATCAGCTCCTCCAGCCCAATCGGGGCCCCCAGTCCCGCCATCAGTCCCTCTTCCACCTTTGGAAACCTCAATTGGTCCAGGAAACGGCCCATCCCTCCCTCCTCCCGTGGGGGATAGGATCGGTACAATTCCTCGTAGAAGTCCCTGAAGACCCCATTGATGCCAACCCCACTCCGCACAACGCTCCCTCCCCTGTCCTTAACTCCCCCAATCTCCCTAGCTTCGTCCCGCTTCCGAAGCTGATGCGCCAGCATCCGGCTTGCCTTTTCCCCATACTCGTAGACCGCCCCCTGGGCCTTCCTCCACTGCACCTCCGCCTTCCTGGTGGTCACCAGGTCGAATTCGGCCTGGAGACTGCGCCTCTTCCTCAACAATCCGTCCTCAGGTTCTTCCGCATACCTCCTGTCTACCCTCACCATCTCCCCCACCAGCCTCTCCCTCTCTCCCCCGCTCCCTCCGCTCCTTGTGGGCCCTGATGGCGATCAGCTCTCCACTCACCACCGCCTTCAGTGCCTCCCATACCATCCCCACTCGGACCTCCCCATTGTCGTTGGTCTCCAAGTACCTCTCTATACTTCCTCGGACCCGCTCGCTCACCTCCCCGTCCGCCAACAGCCCCACCTCCAAGCGCCACGGCGGGCGCTGGTGACAGTGCTGTTGATAGGCAAGCTGATCACTTGGTCTACAAGAGTTTCCCTCAACAATTGGCCCACCAAGTTTCCTCCACTTCCTACGGGGAAGCTTGTGTTTTATTTTGTAAACGGGACTCTGCTTCATTTCTGGGCTTCGGTACTAATGTTACCTTTCCAGTGGGCTGCATCACCACACAGCTTCTAAAATGGATACTCAAATCGAACATTTTGTGTCTTCCTTCAGGTACTGAAAAAGGTCGCAATGTTGCTCAGACCTGGTTAGATGTTGCCTACGGACAAGGTGATGGTGAAAAATTAGACATTTATCTACCTCTAAATCCATCAACAGGTTTGTGGAAGACTATAATCAATTAAGTAAGGCAACTAGCTAAACAGCACAATTGTGACTTTACACAGTGATTTCTTGCCACTAGGACTAAAGTCAAACCTGATGAGTTCCAGGAAAAGGTTACTTGGTCATGGAAAAATTGCAGGGTCTCACCCTGTTCATGTGAAATCATCTGTGGGTCAAAGTTAGAATCACCTGTTTTCACCATTCACATTTGTGCAAAAATACTAATGAGTTGTCATGGGAATCATGAGGAACCCAAGTGCAAGAGTTGGCAAAGAGCTAAAGAGAAGAGCGGCATCATTTACATGACTCAAAGCAAGACATTGCTGAAAATCTGGGTCCAGTTGCTAAATAATAAGATCTGGTCTATTAAAAGCAAGTGAGACTTGGGAAGAGGAAGTATTTTCCAGATTAATTGCTTCCCCAATAAACTTTTACAATGTTGGTTAGCAAGCAGAAATCAAGACTCTTAGACGCCAACTGGGTTAAAGTATCTGTTCAGCTTCTCAAGCAGCCAAGTGAACTGAATAGAACATAGTTTAACCCTGGGTGCAGATTCCTGAGATTAAAAAACTTAAATGGTTACTTACGCGAAAATTCAAGTAGGGCTGGTTTCCCTTGACAAGTTGAAGCTACCTGGGTTAGATGACCTGGTCTACCTCCTAGTTTGGAAACTCTGCGTGATCTTGGGCAGTTGGGCAATAGAGAAAGATAAAAACAAGACTGTTTTGTTATGCTCTTGACGTAGCATAAGCTGCTTCCTTGATGTGCACTCTGACAAAGGAAGGTTCAGACTTGGAGATAGCTTTAACACGTTTATTAAACTATTAACAATTCTCCTACTTGATTTCAACGCTACTGTTGATCCTGCTATAGCTACTCAGACTGATGAACCAGTCTGCTACAATCCACGTGGTGGCTGTGATGTTCAATCAACCTTGTGTCTGTACTCACTGAGTGTCTCCACTGGAAAGAGACTGAGCATGTGTGATGTGTCCTTTTATATGGGTTGGTGTAATGCCCTCCTGTGGTCGTGTCACCTCTGTGTGTATCGTGACTGCCCATTGGTCGTGTCCTATCTTACTGACCTACAGGGGCTGGTTTAGCACAGGGCTCAATAGCTGGCTTTTAAAGCAGACCAAGGCAGGCCAGCAGCACGGTTCAATTCCCGTACCAGCCTCCCCGAACAGGCGCCGGAATGTGGCGACTCGGGGCTTTTCACAATAACTTCATTTGAAGCCTACTTGTGACAATAAGTGATTTTCATTCATTTCATATTGGTTGACTGTCTTGTGTGTCATGTCTCTGGTACTCCCTCTAGTGTCTAGCTAGGTGTAGTGTATGTACATTAACCCTTTGTGTACTTAGTGATGTATTTCACCACAAAGACTTTAGCTATTAATAATGAAACAAAAGCTACCAATGGTCAATATAAGTTAATTATATTGTGTCAGCAAAATAACATTGAACATTCTGCTACTTCCTGGCCTACACCTGCTTTAATTTGTATGGTTGTGTATCGTATGTTTGTGTGTACTCTGGCTTTGTATATGTAACGTGTTGATACTGCACAATGGTTTCATTAAATCTTTTGTAATACTAACCCAGATTCATAGAGATAATGGGATTGGAGTGAAGGCCGCCTAACATTATCTTTCCTTTGGTAAAACTACAGCTCCTGCTCTGCTCATCTATTTTCATGGAGGTTACTGGCAGCTGCTTAGGTGAGTCCTGGAAAGCAATGTTGAAAATTTGTTCCACCCTGTAGTATATGAAAGGCTCCTATGGAGTTTAGTCAAAGATAAAATACCTGGGTTATAATAGAGGCCAGTACTGGAGTAAGGTATGGGGCTGGGTTCGCCGATTTGCCGACTAAGTGCTGACGCCGGCGTGTGAAGTGGCGTTTTACGCCAGAAAAAATGGCGCAAATGCTGCACCGACCCTTCGTCTGGTGGGGGGCTAGCAGCCATGCAGCATAAAGCCCCCGGATTTACCTCCGGATACGGCCGGAGAATTGCCGGGTCTGTGGCCGTGCATGCGCATAGCGGCAGCCTGCCGCTGCCGCACGTGCAACATGGCGCCGCCACGCGCAGACCTGGCATGCCAAAAACTGCCCCCCTATAACCAGCCTCGCCACCCCAGGACCACCCCCACCAGCCCCGACGGATGCCCCTCCTGCCAGCGGAACGGCTCCCCTCACTGACTATGGCGGTGCTGGACTCAGTCCGCAGCCGCTACGCCCGGGTTCACGGAAAAAAAAGGATAAGTGTTCCATGTTGTCGGGAACGCGGCCCATCGGGGGCGGAGCATCGGGGGAGGCCTTCAGATGATGTCCTGAGGCCGTCCATACGGCTATGCCATTTTCGAGGGGTCAGAGCATCGAAAAGCGGCGCCGCCTCCGATTTTGGTGCAAACAGGGATTCTCCGGACGATCGTCTAACGCGATTTCAGAATAGGCAACCAGAGAATCCCGTCCTATGGCATCTAAAAACAGTTTCTGGGACTTCATGAGATAACAAGGGTTCAAGATTATAAATGGTACTTTGGACATTGTAATGCTAGTTTGTTAACACCAAACATAAATCAGTATTTCAACAGGTTTACTCTCTTGCATTATTATTTGCAGCAAAGACTTGTCTGGTTTCATGGTACCTCCACTGGTTAATTCTGGAGCAATTGTTGTTGCTGTCGATTATGCCCTGGCACCAAAAGGTAGGCACAAACCCCCAGACCCTGTTACCAGGACCAGCAAGACCAGAAATATGGGCATTTAAAACTTTTATCCCTTACACATTTGTCCTGAAGTAAATTCTAATGTCACAGTATTTAAGCTACTTCATTGTAAGCAGTAAGTTAATTACTGGAATGATAAACTGATGCCGTAAAAGTGTAAATTAAGCATCACTTCCTGTCTGTCTTCCATTTGTTGCTATCTCTTTCTTTTGGTTTTATTGTACATCATTTCCAGCAGTGTTGAAACTTTCTTTTTAAAGATATCAACTGTTTTATTAAGATGGAGCAAATGGTTCTAGGTTCTTGTATAGTGTTTTACCTAGTTAAGCTCCTTTAGGGTGGCAGTGGTTAGCACACCTGCCTCAGTGTCAGGGACCTGGGTTCAATTCCGACCTTAAGTGATTGTCAATGTTGAGTTTGCACGTTCTCCCCGTTTCTGCGTGATTTTCCTCTGGGTGCTCTGGTTTCTTCCCACAGTCCAAAGATGTGCAGGTTCGGTGGATTGGCCATGCAAAATTGCCCTTAGTGTCTAAAGGTTAGATGGGTTTATTGGGTTATGGGGATAGGGCGGGAGAGGGGGCCTCGGTGGGGACTCTTTCAGAGCGTCAGTGCAGACTCAATGCGCCGATTGGCCTCCTTCTGCACTGTAGGGATCCTATGAATGTTACATTTTTGCTTTAAATAATCAAATGCTCCTACAGCAGATTGAAGCCTGCATGAAACTAATTCCAAGTTTTATTTTGTTTTGGATTTTCAGGTAATATGGACTTAATTGTGTCTCAGGTGCGACGTAGTGTAGCTTCAATTGTGCAGCAGTATTCTGCTTTGAGGTAAGATCTGTCAAAATCTTATTTCAGAACTTCAACAAATTGTGAGGATTGTTGAGAGGCCGTCCCATTGGAGTGGCAGTAGCTCCATTTGGTAGCCGTGGAGGGCAGATTGTTGGACTGCTCTGACATCTGCAAGTCCCCTTGAACACTGTTATCCACAGACATGATGGCAATAGACTGACCTTGCATAACATCAAGCTGGCATTGCGCGGCAACAAGCTGACCTTGCGTGACACTGCAGCACTTTCAGTGGTTGCTATTGGTGCTGCAATGGATTTGTGACATTGGCCGGTAGATGTTACATTGTGACTGAGTTCACAAGTGGGCAAACAGAGTTGGCCATCACTCATTTCCATGATACGTACTCCAAGCTCTGCACAAAGTTTGTGCTGATCCTCCTGGATGTTGGCAGATTTCCAATTCAGCAAGCTTTTTTTGCATACTCATCAGTGTTGGCTGGCTGAACATTGAAGTCGGCATTTGCAGCTGAACCCATGTGCACCCTCACCCTGTGATAAGCTGGCATCTGCAATATCCCTTGCCCCCAGCCCTTTCTGCAGGTCACTCCTGTCCAATGTCACATCATGTGCAGGTTCCACCTCCAATCAATGTGCATTATGTTAGTATCTGAGCTGGTGGCTATAAAGTGTCTTTATCGTCACTCTCCTCAGTGTTCCTCCAACGCCTGGTTAGGTTTCAACACTTGGGTATCTGAAAGGTGAAAGGCACAGCGTAATGTGGTGAGCGAAGGGTTGGAAGACAAGAGGTGCATGCTTGTACCATGTGAAATTTGTAAACAGGTGAGATTATGGGATGAGGGAGAAATGGGTTGTGAGACGGTATGAGGATACTGTCACCTTCATTGGTTTCAGCCTTGCTGCTGGCCACAGACTCAGTATGGCCATTTAAATAATGGCTAGCACTATCTCCCCCAAAGGGGTAAGGACATGTAGCCATGCCTGTCCCCGTCCAGTTAGCTTCTGCTGCCTCAAATTGTGTGCCACCAGATCCTCCAAGAGAGAGGAAAGTGTGCCTGTAAGATCTTTTATTTTTCTCCCAAATAAGGTAAAGAGTCCGGTTGATTGGAGGTGTCCAGAACATGATTTTATTGCTAAATATTCACTTCATACACTTGCATAAGAACTGAATCAAAACTTTGATCAAAGTAATACATAAACTTATGGCAAAAAAGCATTAAAACATAAACACAAGAAAAATGTAAAGAAAATACTTTGAAAACAAAAGTAACAGGGCAGCACGGTAGCACAGTGGTTAGCACAGTTGCTTCACAGCTCCAGGGTCCCAGGTTCGATTCCCCGCTTGGGTTACTGTCTGTGCGGAGTCTGCACGTTCTCCCCCTGTGTGCGTGGGTTTCCTCCGGGTGCTCTGGTTTCCTCCCACAGTCCAAAGATGTGCAAGTTAGGTGGATTGGCCATGCTAAATTGCCCTTAGTGTCTAAAATTGCCCTTAGTGTTGGGTGGGGTTACCAGGTTATGGGGATAGGGTGGAGGTGTGGGCTTGGGTAGGGTGCTCTTTCAAAGAGCCAGTGCAGACTAGATGGGCCGAATGGCCTCCTTCTGCACTGTAAATTCTATGAAAAGTAATTTAACAGATGCTTCAAGAATTCCGGAAAGCTAGAATTCAGCTCAAAGATTAATCATACGATCTTATTCTGAAGGAAATCCTTATCTATAGTTTAGTCCCTTGTTCATTTTTCATTGGTTCTAACTCTCGGCTGAGACTTCCTGATTCGCTCAAAGGTATCAATCATTCAACAGGTGATTAGTTAATTAAACATTAATCAGTTACTCAAAATTAATTAATATTAATACAATATATTAAAGACACAATACAGTTTCTCATGCTCTTTCTCAAGGTTAAAGTCTTTATATCATGACTAGCCACTAGCCTTGCTATGGTTACTTGATTGTTGCAATTTACGAAATGTGTCTTCAATACAATGTCATATCCATATTATTGTTTCTTTAGGTAGAGCTTACATGGCACATTCTTTGAAACTTGTTAGCATCTGCAGACATCACCTTAAGAGTTCAACAGTTCACTCATTTTCCAGAACATTGATTATACCTTTTGCAGACTAAGTATTTCTAAAAATCATTTTATTTCCCAGGATGTATTTAGTTGATTTCTTAAAGGACCCCAAAAAGTAGATAAATCCAACAGTGCCCTGCAATCTGTTTTGATGATGAGCTGTCACAAAACGTGTCAGGGCGAGGTGAGCATGTGAACGTCAGATCAATGTTCTTATTGACAGAAATTGTTGGTAGTGCGTGATGGGCCGCCAGTAAGTTGAGCAGTGTCTGCAGTTGGTAGGATTTGACATTTGAAGACGCAGCCACTGACCTTGAAGTCATTACATTTCTTGTGGCATTGCATTCATGTCCTCAGGACTTGATCCCTGACACTAACTTTCAACCTTATCTGCTCCCAGTGCGTCTTGACTATGTTTCTCCTGCTCACCACCCCCTCCCCTGTGAATACAGAACATCCCTCATTTCCTCAACGCCACCAAGATCTCCGGGGCAACATCCGAAAACCTGTATTGTCCCAGGTTGCATCGGTTCGAGCAGGAAACCATCAAACCACTGTCAACTGCCCCAGCAGCCTCGGACACACCCATACCGACCGTCACAGCTTCCGAAGTCAGATCGGCTTTCTTGAAAATGAAGCCTCGGAAAGCGATATTTCCTGACCGAGTGCACTCAGATCCTGTGTGGGCCAACTGTTCGTGGACGTCTTCAAACTCTCCCTACTCTGTTACAAAGACCACCATCATACCGGTGCCAAAGGAGAACCAGGCAAAGTACCTCAACAACTACCGTCTGGTGGCCTTGACATCTATCATTATGAAGTGCTTTGAGAGGTTGGTCATGAGACACATCAACTCCATACTCCCAGAATGCCTTGATCCACTGCAATTTGCATACTGCCACAACTGGTCCACAGCAGGTGCCATCTCCCTGGCCCTACACTCATCCCTGGAGCATCTCGACAACAAGGACTCCTACGTCAGACTCCTGTTCATTGACTACAGCTCTGCCTTTAACACCACAATTTTGACAATTGCCATGCAGCCAATGAAGACTGTCTGCATGCAGAAATCATTGCAAAGAGCACAGAGTTTGGTGGGCTGGTGAAGTTATCTCATTTTCAGAGGGTATTGAATTCAGCCCCTATGTTTCCGCTGGCTGCCAAGACCAGAGCTGTTAGCGCTAAAAATGAGGTAGCTGCTAGTCAACCCAATCGGGTAGTCAGGAAAAATGTCTTTACTTAGAGAGATGTCAGAGGGAGTAGATGAGCTGAATAGCATAGATGCATTCAAGAGTTAGCTAGGTTCACACATGAGGGAGAAAGGAATAGATGGAAATATTGATGGAATTAGATGAAGAGGGGTGGGAGAAAGTTTTATTGAGCATAACGCTGTCATGTATTTGTTAGATGAAAAAGACCGTTTCTGGGCTGTAAACACTTTGTAATATTTTCACGCTAGGAAAAAAAAACTAGAACCCGAGGGCACAGCCTCAGACTGAAGGGATGAGCCTTTAAAACAGAGGCGAGGAGGAATTTCCTCAGCCAGAGGGTGGTGAATCTGTGGAACTCTTTGCCGCAGAAGATTTTTTGTTTTTTTTAAATATAAATTTAGAGTGCCCAATTCGTTTTTTCCAATTAAGGGGCAATTTAGCGAGGCCAATCCACCTAACCTGCACATCTTTGGGTTGTGGGGGTGACACCCACGCAAACACGGGGAGAATGTGCAAACTCCACACGGACAGTGTCCCAAAGCCGGAATCGAACCTGGGACCTCGGCGCCGTGAGGCAGCAGTGCTAACCACTGCGCCACCGTGCTGCCCATTTGCAGCAGCCGATTGTGGAGGTCAAATCACTGAGTGGCTTTCAGACAAAGATAGACAAGTTCTTGACTAGTAAGAGGGCAGGGGTTATGAGGAGAAGCAGGAAAATGGGGTTGAGAAATATATGAGCCATGATTGAATGGCGGAGCAGACTCGATGGGCTCCTATACTGCTCCTATGTCTTATGGTCCTATGGCATATGCAACAGGTAAGTTTTAATATAAGGGATCAACCTCAAAGCAGGACAGTGTGGTTTATTTAAAGAATTTATAGAATATCAACATTTTCACAATGAACATGTAAATAATTAAGGCATTTCAACTTAAAAAGTAATTTTAAATGCAAAAATATCAAACATGGTGAATGAATTTCGTCATTTCTAAATCACTGTATCTCCTGCCACCACACTGGAACAGGATGCTGGTGCTGCTGAAGTGATCGCTGTGCGCACGGAACAGGGAGCTGGCAATCACTCCACCCATAAAGGCATGTACTGTGCCACTGACATTATTGTGTCCCTGTTAAACACTCACCGCCCCATTCCCCACCTCGCTCCCTGCCCCACTCGCTGCTTCACTTGTTCCTCCACTTCCCACCTCACTCGCTGCTTCACTTGTTCCTCCACAGCAGGGGCTGGTGTAGCACACTGGGCTAAATCGCTGGCTTTTAAAGCAGACCAAGCAGGCCAGCAGCACGGTTCAATTCCCTTACCAGCCTCCCCGAACAGGTGCCGGAATGTGGCGACTAGGGGCTTTTCACAGTAACTTCATTTGAAGCCTACTTGTGATACTAAGCGATTTTCATTTCATTTCATTTCACTTGCCACCGCGCTCGCCGCCTCACTCATCTCTGGCAGTGATATCACAGGCACTGGGATGGCTTGAATACTGATTATGCAGTTGGGGTGGCAGCACACACGGCTTTTCTTAATCACTTACTCTTTGCTGACCTGTGAATTCAAGAAATGTCAACTCCTTCTTTCGGTTTTTCTGCTGTGAACCATGCAGTGGATCCCTGGAGGCAAGAGCACCTGTGGCTAAAGCTGATGCCAAATTGGTTGATTTCAAAAATATATTTTCTATTGAGATTATTAGGCAAGAGGGACCAAATTTCATGTTTTACTCCCGATGAGAATATGTTCAGAATGGTCACTGTTTACATATTTCCCACGATAAAGAAAACTCTTGAGTATAATTGAATTGTGACATCAGAATCCACCAGTGCAGAGCACTTTGCACAGCTCTACTTTGAATTGTTAACTGAGAGGCCGCTGTTAATCCAGCAGAAAAATTGCATATTCATCGTAGTTTTCGGAGGGGGAAGTTTTTTGTTTGTACTCCTAACCTTTTGTATATGTTTCAGTGGTGTTTACCTCTGTGGGCACTCTGCTGGTGCCCATTTAGGAGCCATGGTACTTTGTACAGATTGGGCAGAGTATGGTGTCCTCCCTGATATTAAAGGTAAGAACAGGAAGGTTTTGAGGTCCTTCTATTCCTGCACTTGCATTTGCTTTCAGTCATTTTCATTACAATAATAGAAGGGTTCCTAGGGAGCTGAACTCACATCTTGTCACCCTGCTTGGGAACATAAAGTTGCAGTGAATTTCTTTCTTCCATCCTTAAATAAAAATCACTTGGCACCTTTTAATGAATTGTTGTGTGCACTAAGATGAGGCATGTTAGTGTTGGGAATGGAAGACATTTCTATTTTGGACATAAGCACTCTCAGATCAAGAAATAGCCAGATGCGTAACAACCTTTCTTTTACTCTTACCCAGTAATGAGTGCTACCTTTAAAATAGTGAAATATAGCATAATGCATTTCATATTGATCCAATGTAATGAAGATTACTTGACACAGTAACACTGCAATGAAGTTACTATGAAAATCCCCTAGTCGCCACACTCTGGCGCCTGTTCGGGTACACAGAGGGAGAATTCAGAATGTCCAATTCACTAACAGCACGTCTTTCGGGACTTGTAGAGGAAACTGGAGCACCCGGAGGAAACCCACGCAGACTCTCTCCTTCCTCTGATAACAGTGAAAGCGGATAATTACCGCTCGCGGTGGCTCGTTTGGCCGTGGCTTCTGTTTCTTGCACCCGGTGAGCTCCATCCAACTCGAGCAGCAAACACCTCATCCCTTCCCACTAGCTGAGAAAACGTCTCAGAGAAGTACTCAGTCGGCTTTGACCCCCTCCACTTCCTCTGACAGCCCCACCATCTTGTTGCCATTCGCCACATGCAACAACTCCGCTTCTAACGGGGCGAAACGTCCCTCATGCCGCAACAAGGCATCCTCCACACCCTTCAGCGTCTCACCTTATGAATTCACCACATTTAAAGTATTTTCTAACTGATTATGAATATGACCCAGTGTTTCCTCGACAGTGGCTTTAAATTACTTCTTTATTTCCTTGCCCTGCTGCTCAAACTGCCTGTCCATCACCGTGCCAAATTACTACAGCTCCTGTGCTATCAATACAGCCAGTGTGTCCAGTGGCTTTAAATGACTTCTTTATTTCCTTGCCCTGCTGCTCAAACTGCCTGTCCATCACCGTGCCAAATTACTACAGCTCCTGTGCTATCAATACAGCCAGTGTGTCCAATGTAATGGGTGCGGCAGCCAGCTTCCCTCCTTCAACCTCCGTCGACGGGCTACTCTCCTGGGCCTTCATTCCAGTGGGCTTTTCCGTCAACGCTTCTGACATGCCTCTGTCGGGAAAAAATTCACTAACTCCACTAAAGGAATTTGGACTCAAAAACGCCCCCAAAACAAGTAAAAGGAATCAAAAACAAAGACCCTGCCAGGAGCCACCTTTCATGCGTCGACTTTCACATGATGTCACACTTCCCTTGGTTTTTGAATGCATCATTTGCAGCATCATGATTTGCTTGGTCATAGACTTACGGTACAATACAGAACTGACACGAGACCCTGGGCTAGTGCAGTCAATTCTAGCCCCACTTCAAAAAAAAATTTAGAGTACCCAATTAATTTTTTCCAATTAAGGGGCAATTTAGCGTGGCCAATCCACCTAGCCTACACATCTTTGGGTTGTGGGGGCGAAACCCACGCAAACACGGGGAGAATGTGCAACCTCCACACGGACAGTGACCCAGAGCCTGGATCAAACCTGGGACCTCGGCACCGTGAGGCAGCAGGGCTAACCCACTGCGCCACCATGCTGCCTATTCTAGCCCCACTTGACCTAGCGTTGTAACACTGGTGAAATTACATTTCATTTAAAATACACGAGGTCCTTGGTTGAGCCCAATAAACTAGTCACCAGGTTTGTAACTTTGCAACACAAGTAACCTTTTATAACATAGTATTATAATTAAACAGCCAGAAATGTAACTGCCCATCTACTAACCCTTTTTCAACCCCCCCTTCTTAACTCACCCAGTCTCTACACACACAAACACAACACAGACAAACAGCACAGGGTGGAAAGGATGGTGGAAAGAGAAAGAACATATTACTAAAAATTAAACGATAAGGATCTCTGACACACTGATTTCCAGTTAATGTCTTTCTGCGATTCAATATTTTGTTTTGGTACTTCCTTCTGGGTTTGAGATGGTTTTCTCTTGCAAGGTTGTCCACCTTCTCTGCAGACTCAGCATCATTTCAGGTTTACAGCAAAGGATGTGTCAAGCACTCTGCTTGCAGAGCAATAGAGCAGGGTGGGATTCTCCATCCTGTCAGCCTTGTTTTCCGGTGGGGCAGCCCCCGCCGGCAGCGGGATCCTCCGTTCCGGCAGCCGGCTAATGGAGTTTTCCATTGTGGCCATCCCATGCCATCGGGAAAAGGTAGGCGTGCAACCGGCAAAGCGGAGGAGCTCACTGATGGAGAATTCTGCCGCAGTTCTTTCACTTTAGCAGGCTGGAAAGAGTGAGAGTGAGAGTGAGAGATAGTTCCTTTCACTTCCAAGGTCTAAATACCTCTGCCCAGTACTGTCAGAAAGTGTCAGGCAGGACACTGTCCCTGGCCAACCCACCGGTTGCCAGATAACCAATCGAACAGACTCCCTCTAAACCTGGTTCCTAAGTTCCACTTGGTGCCAAGGAGTCTGGCTTCTCCTCTCCAAAAATAAAACCTGGGAGCATAGTGTCCTGACAAGCAGGCTGTTTCAACTTTGAGCCTTCTGCTGAAAGGCATGTGCCGATTATGGGTCCACAGACCAAAATAATAAAAGAAATGGGAATAAAGGAAATACACAGGAAGGACTTTTACAGAACCATGTTTTATCTCTCCACAGGTGCTTTACTCGTCAGTGGGATTTATGACCTTTGTCCAATTGTCCACACCTCAGTCAATGATCCTCTTCAGATGACTGAGTATGTTCATTGAATATTCACTGCTAAGTGACCATTACCTTTACAAATGACTAATTTTGCAACAAATTTTTATGTGCACACTATTTAAAGCCAGTGGTGCAAAGTTTAATGAGCTCATTGTCTGTGCCAACTCTTCATTATATTGTGTGTGCCAACTCTTCATTATATTGTGTGGTATGTATCTTCATATTCACCGGTCTGAACAGCTGATATATATTCATCCCAACTCAGCAGAGTTAGTTTTCTCTGTTGCTCATTTTGTTTTCAGCTCTAGTTTTTTTGAAGTTTCTAATAAATTATACTTTGAGATGAATGCACTGGATCCTTGCTTACTGTTAAAATAAGTTGCTATCTCTTTATATTATTTCTATTGAGTGTGCTATTGTTGCCAAGTGATAATATTTTCACTTAAATTTAGATTTGAAAAGGGGGCATTAGAAGGGGACATTAGCAACTTGGAGTGGAAAATACATTTTATTTATTAATTTCTTACTACGAATTAAAGATTAGTATTAGTAATAATTTATTAAATCAAGCCAATATACGTCGATGAAATTCCCGTGATTGTCATTTTTTTTTTCTGATTAAGATGCAATTTTGCTTGACCAATCCACCTACCCTGCACATCTTTGGGTTGTGGGGGTGAGACCCACGCAGACACGGGGAGAATGTGCAAACTCCACACAGACAGTGACCCGGGGCCGGGATTGAACCCAGGTCCTTGGCGCCGTGAGGCAAAAGTGCTAACCACTGTGCCAGTTTGCCGCCCCCCCTCCCCCACCCGATTGTTATTTTAACAACATTGTTCATCCTTTATTGGAAGATATAAGTTTTGATGATGGTCACAATGATTCTTTTTGACACATTACTCGGAAATTAATACCTCATTATGGTTTGATAGGGGGGATGCTCTCCGAAATAGTCCGCTGCAGTTTGTGAACATTATGAAGAGACACTGTGAGATCGTGGTCTCTGTGGCTCAGCATGATTCAGATGAATTTAAAAAACAATCTCAAGAGTATTACCAGGTACATGTTCATTTTATGTATATAATGTTTTTTTAATGTTTCACTTCCTTTGGCTCCATTTTCCTATCTATTGTTCTCAGCTACCCTAAGTAGAGGCTTGTATGTGTGGTGGACTAATTGAAATGGTAAATACATAACAATTAAATTTATTTTTTAATCTGCTATCTCGTGGAACTGAAACTGAGCCATATGCTTTAACTTTGTCTGGTAACGTTGCATGGGAGGCTGTATTTAACATTTCATGGCAATATGAATGGATTCTTAGGTCTGTCTCTGGGACTAAATAGGCGGGATTTACCGGCTGTTCACACCGGCTGAAAATTCCGGTCCCACACCGACACACAGGTTTCCTGGCAACGGAGTGTGCAGTCGATGGGATATCCCATTGACAACGGCGGGACCGGTCAATCCCACTAGCTGGCTGCCTCCCCTACCGAAAAATGGTGGAGTGGTTGGTAAATCCGGCCAAGGGTGAATTCACTCTCGCCTCTTGAGAATGTTGTTACAATCCCCACAGAAACTGATAACTTTTAAAAAGAGATATGAATTCCCTAATGTTCTACACATGGGACCACACATGATTTTAAAGTTTAAGTTTTCAAAATAACAAATGTACACAAACTAACATTACTCTCTGTATGCAACTAATCTTAACTACAGAAAATGTACCCGTAGTAACTTGTTAACACAACATGCCATGTTTATACATTACATCACGCTCTCCATCAAAATGTAGTCTTGAGTTAAAGTTCAAAGTTCCTCCCGGCTCGAACATGATCCCATCTCCCTGCTTCATCAAAGTGAAGCTTCTTTTAAACAAAGTCCTCATCACTCAATCTTTTTAAAAAATAAATTTAGAGTACCCAATTCATTTTTTTCAATTAAGGGGCAATTTAGCGTGGCCAATCCATCTACCCGGGTTGTGGGGGCGAAACCCACGCAAACACGGGGAGAATGTGCAAACTCCACCTGGACAGTGACCCAGAGCCGGCATCGAACCTGGGACCTCGGCGCCGTGAGGCAGCAGCGCTAACCACTGCGCCACCGTGCTACCCATCAATCTTTTGACCTTAATTGATTGGAGCTTTCGTTTCAAGATTGGCTCTGGTGATTCTGTGGTCTCTAACTCTTTAAAATCCTTTTCTTCTGTCCCGCAACAGGATTAAGGTTAGGGTTAGGCCTGTTGTGCATTCTTTATGGCTGCCTCTTGAGTCCGTAAATTGTCAGCAACAAGAACACCTGCCTTTTCTTCTGTATCCAGGTGGTAAAGCTCACATGTGACTTTCAATTGGGCTTGACCTGGGCTCCCATGCCGGAACCTTCCAGCCATTCATGCCAGCGGGATTATCCAGACCCACTGAGGGCACACCCCCCACCCTGAGTTTCATTGCGACGAGGGGTGCACTCAACTGGAAACCCCAGAAGATCCTGCCGCTGGTCAATGGCAGGCCGTCTCGCGCCGGGTTGCGTGGTAAATCCCTCCATATCTCCATGACAACCAAATTACATGGGTCTATTGCCAGGCAAATTCACACCCGCTCAGAATTCAGGGTATTGTTTTACCTTAAATTAAGAGACACTTAAAACATAACCATCTTAAAACAAAACCAATCTGATACTCCTTTCACCTTTGTTAAAATTACATATTTAATTAATATAGTTCTAACCAGTAATCTTTTAATTTTTTTTCATTGCTGGCCAAAGGTGTGCTGCCTCCCACATAGAAAAAGAAAAAAAATCAGCATGCAGTGCCCAAGCCTGAAATGTGTATCAGACCCTTTGCATATGAAACACCTATCTGAAGACACCACTGCAAGATTGGTTGACTCTGAAATATATTGTTTCCTATGTCAAGTTAACACAAGTTATGACTCTGCCTCATTTCAAAGATTGTGCACTATTTTACACCTCCATTGTCCACAATCTTATCTAAGAACAATTTAAATCTAGTGAACTGTAATTCTGAAATACTTCTGCTGCAGAGCCAAGTCCAGTGTCACTCATCATGAGTCCTGCGATTGTGTTAAAAATTGAATGCTTTCTCTTTTTACCTGTAAAACCTAACATTTTTTACAGAGCAATTTGTCTCCTACAAAATTGTGTACAAAATTGCACCATTAGAAGCAGTGCAGAAATATAATGTGGCTCTCTTGATGTTAAAATTACAGTGGCACTGTCATTCTGGTAATTTAGTGAAGGAACATTGGAAAAGCTTTAATTTTTAATTGGATTTTTTTCATTTAATAATCACTTTAAACCATAAACTGGATTCTTGAATGGGGGATGTGGGATCGTGTGTCTTGTAATAAAATGGGAGCTATGAATTGAAGCAGTAAAAAGGGCTAGTGGACTTAAATAACCTACGCAAAACATTTTAATAATTGGATTGGTGAAATCACTCTTTCTAGTACTGAGGGAATATCACAAGTCTGCAATTGAAACAATCCAATAATTTTATGCCTGCTTCAAAAAATGTTCTATACTACTACTAATAATAATTATGCATATTTCCCAGTTCCATACACCATATTGGATTAGATTGGATTTGTTTATTACCACGAGGTACAGTGAAAAGTATTTTTCTTTGTGCAGCACAAACAGATCATTTAGTAGATTAAAAGAAAATACATAATAAGGCAACACAAGGTACACAATGTAAATAAATAGACACAGGCATCGGGTGAAGCATACAGGAGTGTAGTATTAATCAGATCAGTCCATAAGAGGGTCATTTAGGAGTCTGGTGACAGTGGGGAAGAAGCTGTTTCTGAGTCTGTTCGTGCGTGTTCTCAGACTTCTGTATCTCCTGCCCCATGGAAGAAGTTGGAAGAGTGAGTAAGCCGGGTGGGAGGGGTCTTTGATTATGCTGCCTGCTTTCCCAAGGCAGTGGGAGGTGTAGATAGAGTCAATGGGAGGCGGGTTCTTGTGATGGACTGGACTGTGTTCACGACTCTCTGAAGATTCTTGTGGTCTTGGGCCGAGCAGTTGCCGTACCAGGCTGTGATGCAGCCAGATAGGATGCTTTCTATGGTGCATCTGTAAAAGGTGGTAAGAGTCAGTGTGACATGCCGAATTTCCTAAGTTTTCTGAGGACGCATAGGTGCTGTTGTGCTTTCTTGGTCGTAGCGTCGACGTGGGTGGACCAGGACAGATTTTTGGTGATGTGCTCACCTAGGAATTTGAAGTTGTCAACCATCTCCAGTCTAGAAGGCAAATAGCTATATTCCAGCCAGGGCTCTGCTTCCAAATAGATCATAGTGAGAATGGCCTGACCATTGACTTTCCTTGATCTGACTTCCATTCTGCTGTCCCTGGATAGAATGGCAAAATTTAGGAACTTAGGCCTGCATTTTGCTCTCTCTCCCGTCGGTGCCCGGCACCATGGGGGCCTCTGGCCCTGGTGCCCATCCCTGATGCCAGGGGTACCATTGGCTGGCACTGCCCTCGCCAGGGGCTATTGTGGGTGTTTCCCTGAGTGGGCCACCGCGGGGTGGGGCAGGGGCACCCATATGGCCGGTGTCACACTGCAGAACCAGGGGCCAAGGTGGGTGGTCAGTAAGAGATGGCCATCGTAATGGCGGTCCATGCCTGGACACCACCCCAGTCTTGTGTGGGGGTTTCCCCGGCCACTCAGTCTGTTCCCCCTGTCTCTCCCCCCCCCCCCCCACCCCCCACCAGGGCCTCCCCCACCCAGCCAGCCTGGCCAGTGACCGGCCCGGCGGCCCGCAGTCGCTCCTCATTGTGTCCTACCTCCTCTCTCTCTCTCCCACAGCAGCCACGACTCCGGTTTAATGATTTTTAAAGATACAAGTGAACTGCGCCGTCGGGAACTGGGCCCATCGGAGGCGGAGAATCGTGGAGACCCGGTGAATACTATTCAATACTATAAGAATCAGGCCCGCTAATGACATGCAAACGGTGTGTACAGTACGTGCGTTCCAGAACGCATTGACGTCCCTGTCGAGGTGACGGAGAATCGCGATTTGCCATCAAATCGGGGCCTGCTGCAATTCTGGCGTCAGAACTCATTCTCGGGCAGCACGGTGGCGCAGTGGGTTAGCCCTGTAGCCTCACGGTGCCGAGGTCCCAGGTTCGATCCCTTCTCTGGGTCACTTTGTGGAATTTTCACATTCTCCCATGTGTTTGCGTGGGTTTCACCCCCACAACCCAAAGATGACATCACAGAAAAGCTGTGACCTGAGTGGCTGGTTGGGATTCTAACCTAAATTTAAAAAAAAATAAAAAAAATTTGAGTATTTGGGAACTAATTAAACATAATAACTTAATTATAATTTAGAGGATATCTAAGCCAGAGATCGGAGAATATTATAGTTAGCTATCGCATTTCTATTAGAAATCTAGTGCTAGGAAACAGACAGTTGACAGTAACTTTGCAATTTAAAAAAAAAGTATTTTTTTAAAAAAAGACAAATTTTAATTTTAATTAATTGACGCAATGTCAGTTAGAGGGGTGCTGTGCTCTGACTGTGAGATGTGGCAGGTCCGGGAGGCTTCCAGCGTCCCGGATGGCTTCATCTGCAGAAAGTGCACCCAACTGCAGCTCCTCACAGACCGCATGGTTCGGTTGGAGCAGCAATTGGATGCACTTAGGAGCATGCAGGTGGCGGAAAGCGTCATAGATCGCAGTTATGTAAATGTGGTCACACCCAAGGTGCAGGCAGAGAAATGGGTGACCACCAGAAAGGGCAGGCAGTCAGTGCAGGAATCCCCTGTGGTTGTCCCCCTCTCGAACAGATATACCCCTTTGGATACTGTCGGGGGGGATAGCCTATCAGGGGAAAACAGCAGCAGCCAGAGCAGTGGCACCACGGCTGGCTCTGATGTTCAGAAGGGAGGGTCAAAGCGCAGAAGAGTAATAGTAATAGGGGACTCTATAGTCAGGGGCACAGATAGGCGCTTCTGTGGACGTGAAAGAGACTCCAGGATGGTATGTTGCCTCCCTGGTGCCAGGGTCCAGGATGTCTCCGAACGGGTAGAGGGAATCCTGAAGGGGGAGGGCAAACAGGCAGAGGTCGTTGTACATATTGGTACTAACGACATAGGCAGGAAGGGGCATGAGGTCCTGCAGCAGGAGTTCAGGGAGCTAGGCAGAAAGTTAAAAGACAGGACCTCGAGGGTTGTAATCTCGGGATTACTCCCTGTGCCACGTGCCAGTGAGGCTAGAAATAGGAAGATAGAGCAGACAAACACGTGGCTAAACAGCTGGTGTAGGAGGGAGGGTTTCCGTTATCTGGACCACTGGGAGCTCTTCCGGGGCAGGTGTGACCTGTATAAGATGGACGGGTTGCATCTAAACCGGAGAGGCATAAATATCCTGGCCGCGAGGTTTGCTAGTGTCACACGGGAGGGTTTAAACTAGTATGGCAGGGGGGTGGGCACGGGAGCAATAGGTCAGAAGGTGAGAGCATTGAGGAAGAACTAGGGAATAGGGACAGTGTGGCTCTGAGGCAGAGCAGACGGGGAGAAGTTGCTGAACACAGTGGGTCTGGTGGCCTGAAGTGCATATGTTTTAATGCAAGGAGCATCACGGGTAAGGCAGATGAACTTAGAGCTTGGATTACTACTTGGAACTATGATGTTGTTGCCATTACAGAGACCTGGTTGAGGGAAGGGCAGGATTGGCAGCTAAACGTTCCAGGATTTAGATGTTTCAGGCGGGATAGAGGGGGATGTAAAAGGGGAGGCGGAGTTGCGCTACTTGTTCGGGAGAATATCACAGCTATACTGCAAGAGGACACCTCAGAGGGCAGTGAGGCTATATGGGTAGAGATCAGGAATAAGAAGGGTGCAGTCACAATGTTGGGGGTATACTACAGGCCTCCCAACAGCCAGCGGGAGATAGAGGAGCAGATAGGTAGACAGATTTTGGAAAAGAGTAAAAACAACAGGGTTGTGGTGATGGGAGACTTCAACTTCCCCAATATTGACTGGGACTCACTTAGTGCCAGGGGCTTAGACGGGGCGGAGTTTGTAAGGAGCATCCAGGAGGGCTTCTTAAAACAATATGTAAACAGTCCAACTAGGGAAGGGGCGGTACTGGACCTGGTATTGGGGAATGAGCCCGGCCAGGTGGTAGATGTTTCAGTAGGGGAGCATTTCGGTAACAGTGACCACAATTCAGTAAGTTTTAAAGTACTGGTGGACAAGGATAAGAGTGGTCCGAGGATGAATGTGCTAAATTGGGGGAAGGCTAATTATAACAATATTAGGCGGGAACTGAAGAACATAGATTGGGGGCGGATGTTTGAGGGCAAATCAACATCTGACATGTGGGAGGCTTTCAAGTGTCAGTTGAAAGGAATACAGGACAGGCATGTTCCTGTGAGGAAGAAAGATAAATACGGCAATTTTCGGGAACCTTGGATGACGAGTGATATTGTAGGCCTCGTCAAAAAGAAAAAGGAGGCATTTGTCAGGGCTAAAAGGCTGGGAACAGACGAAGCCTGTGTGGCATATAAGGAAAGTAGGAAGGAACTTAAGCAAGGAGTCAGGAGGGCTAGAAGGGGTCATGAAAAGTCATTGGCAAATAGGGTTAAGGAAAATCCCAAGGCTTGTTACACGTACATAAAAAGCAAGAGGGTAGCCAGGGAAAGGGTTGGCCCACTGAAGGATAGGCAAGGGAATCTATGTGTGGAGCCAGAGGAAATGGGCGAGGTACTAAATGAATACTTTGCATCAGTATTCACCAAAGAGAAGGAATTGGTAGATGTTGAGTCTGGAGAAGGGGGTGTAGATAGCCTGGGTCACATTGTGATCCAAAAAGACGAGGTGTTGGGTGTCTTAAAAAATATTAAGGTAGATAAGTCCCCAGGGCCGGATGGGATCTACCCCAGAATACTGAAGGAGGCTGGAGAGGAAATTGCTGAGGCCTTGACAGAAATCTTTGGATCCTCGCTGTCTTCAGGGGATGTCCCGGAGGACTGGAGAATAGCCAATGTTGTTCCTCTGTTTAAGAAGGGTAGCAAGGATAATCCCGGGAACTACAGGCCGGTGAGCCTTACTTCAGTGGTAGGGAAATTACTGGAGAGAATTCTTCGAGACAGGATCTACTCCCATTTGGAAGCAAATGGACGTATTAGTGAGAGGCAGCACGGTTTTGTGAAGGGGAGGTCGTGTCTCACTAACTTGATAGAGTTTTTCGAGGAGGTCACTAAGATGATTGATGCAGGTAGGGCAGTAGATGTTGTCTATATGGACTTCAGTAAGGCGTTTGACAAGGTCCCTCATGGTAGACTAGTACAAAAGGTGAAGTCACACGGGATCAGGGGTGAACTGGCAAGGTGGATACTGAACTGGCTAGGCCATAGAAGGCAGAGGGTAGCAATGGAGGGATGCTTTTCTAATTGGAGGGCTGTGACCAGTGGTGTTCCACAGGGATCAGTGCTGGGACCTTTGCTCTTTGTAGTATATATAAATGATTTGGAGGAAAATGTAACTGGTCTGATTAGTAAGTTTGCAGACGACACAAAGGTTGGTGGAATTGCGGATAGCGATGAGGACTGTCTGAGGATACAGCAGGATTTAGATTGTCTGGAGACTTGGGCGGAGAGATGGCAGATGGAGTTTAATCCGGACAAATGTGAGGTAATGCATTTTGGAAGGGCTAATGCAGGTAGGGAATATACAGTGAATGGTTGAACCCTCAAGAGTATTGAAAGTCAAAGAGATCTAGGAGTACAGGTCCACAGGTCATTGAAAGGGGCAACACAGGTGGAGAAGGTAGTCAAGAAGGCATACGGCATGCTTGCCTTCATTGGCCGGGGCATTGAGTATAAGAATTGGCAAGTCATGTTGCAGCTGTATAGAACCTTAGTTAGGCCACACTAGGAGAATAGTGTTCAATTCTGGTCGCCACACTACCAGAAGGATGTGGAGGCTTTAGAGAGGGTGCAGAAGAGATTTACCAGAATGTTGCCTGGTATGGAGGGCATAAGCTATGAGGAGCGATTGAATAAACTCGGTTTGTTCTCACTGGAACGAAGGAGGTTGAGGGGCGACCTGATAGAGGTATACAAAATTATGAGGGGCATAGACAGAGTGGATAGTCAGAGGCTTTTCCCCAGGGTAGAGGGGTCAATTACTAGGGGTCATAGGTTTAAGGTGAGAGGGGCAAAGTTTAGAGTAGATGTACGAGGCAAGTTTTTTACGCAGAGGGTAGTGGGTGCCTGGAACTCACTACCGGAGGAGGTAGTGGAAGCAGGGACGATAGGGACATTTAAGGGGCATCTTGACAAATACATGAATAGGATGGGAATAGAAGGATACGGACCCAGGAAGTGTAGAAGATTGTAGTTTAGTCGGGCAGTATGGTCGGCACGGGCTTGGAGGGCCGAAGGGCCTGTTCTTGTGCTGTACATTTCTTTGTTCTATGTGCAGGTTGGGTGGATTGGCCACGCTAAATTGCCCCTTAATTGGAAAAAATTAATTGGATACTCTAAATTTATTTAAAAAAAAGAACTGATTCTCAGCCCAATCGCCTTTCCTGATTTTGGCGTCGGCAACGGGGAACCCCGCCCGCTCGCTGTCTTTCATGTGGGTCTGTGAACAAAAATGTTTGTTTTTATAAGAGATTTGGGAGGATTTAAATGTATTGAATGGGCTATTATCAATGATAGTGTTTAAAAAATATCTGTAATAGATATTTAAAACTTTATTTTATGTAATCTCACCATGGCTCATTGCGCAGGTCAAGGAGTCACAGCCTGAGTGAGAGAGATACAGACCGAGTGAGAATTTGGTAATTTGGTGCAGTGAGGTAATTCGGTGAAGAGTGGGAGAAGGTGCTTTTTCCCTACTGTTATGTTCTCTCTCTTTCTTCGGGCCTAATTTCGGGAGCCGTTCGGAGGAGGAGGAGCAGTCTCTGTGAGTATAAAAACCTAACGGAAACTTCCTGTTTTCCAGTTTTTTTCTCCAAAAGTGACGTCAGAGGGAAGCTGTGATCTGAGTGGTTGATAGCAAATCTGCCCCAAATTAAAAAAAAACACAGCTAAACTCATAAACTTAAATTAAACTAATTAATTAATTTGTGATGGCTGGTCAGGTGATGTGCTTGAGCTGCTTGATGTGGGAGCTGGCAGATCCCATTGCGAGCTGCAGCGACCACATCTGCAGTAAGTGTTGGCTGCTCGAAGAGCTCCGGCTCAGAGTTGATGAGCTGGAGTCTGAGCTTCAAACACTGAGGCACATCCGGGAGGGGGAGACTTACCTGGACACTGTGTTTCAGGAGGCAGTCACACCTGTCAGAGTAAGTAGTTTAAATCCTGCCAGTGGCCAGGGACAGCAGGGTGTGACTGCAAGTCAGGCAGGTAAAGGTAACCAGCAGTCAGGAACTCAGGAGCCTCAGCCCTTGACTCTGTCCAACAGGTATGAGGCACTTGCTCCCTGTGTGGATGGCGAACAGGGCTGCAGGAAGGATGAGTCAGCTGACCAAGGCACCATGGTTCAGCAGGCCATTTAGCGGGAGGGAGTAAATAGGCAAATTGTAGTTGTAGGGGATTCTATTATCAGGGGGATAGATAGTATCCTTTGTGAGCAGGATAGAGTCCCGCATGGTATGTTGCCTGCCCGGTGTTAGGGTGCGGGACATCTCTGACCGGCTTGAAAGGATACTGGAGAGGGAGAGGGAGGATCCAGTTGTTGTGGTCCATGTCGGTACCAACAACATAGGCAAGTCTAGGAAAGAGGACCTGTTTAGAGATTATAAAGAGCTAGGATTCAAATTAAAAAACAGGTCCTCAAGGGTCATAATCTCCGGATTACTGCCCGAGCCACGTGCAAATTGGCATAGGGAGGCAAGAATCAGGGAAGTTAACACGTGGCTGAAAGAGTGGTGTGGGAAAGAGGGGTTCCTTTTCATGGGACACTGGCATCAGTTTTGGGACAGGGGGGACCTATACCGTTGGGATGGTCTCCACCTGAACCGAGCTGGGACCAGTGTTCTGGCGAAAAGAATAAATAGGGTGGTCAATAGGACTTTAAACTAAAGATTGGGGGGGGAAGGGAAAGTCAGGGAACCAAGAGGTGAAGTAATCAGTGGGAAGCGTAGCTGCTTAGGTATACAAAAAAGCACGAAAAGACAAAACTCAGGAGAGGTTACGATAGTCCCCATCCCACAAAATATGACACAGTGTATGGAAAGGCTCAGTAAACCAAGGTCCACCACACTAAGAAAACAAAAAGGGACGGTCAATAGAGAATTAAAGGTGCTATATTTAAATGCGCGCAGTGTACGGAACAAGGTAGATGAGCTTGTGGCTCAGATTGTGACTGGCAGGTATGATGTGGTAGGCATCACAGAGACATGGTTGCAGGGGGTTCAGGACTGGCATTTAAACATCCAGGGATTCACAACCTATCGAAAAGACAGGGAGGTGGGCAGAGGGGGCGGGGTTGCCTTGTTAATTAGGAATGAAATTAAATCAATAGCACTAAATGACATAGGGTCAGATGATGTGGAGTCTGTGTGGGTAGAGTTGAGGAACCACAAAGGCAATAAAACCATAATGGGAGTTATGTACAGGCCTCCTAACAGTGGCCAGGACTAGGGCACAAAATGCACCACGAAATAGAAAGTGCATGTCAGAAAGGCAAGGTCACAGTGATCATGGGGGACTTCAATATGCAGGTGGACTGGGTAAATAATGCTGCCAGTGGACCCAAGGAAAGGGAATTCATTGAATGTTTACAGGAGGGTTTTTTGGAACAGCTTGTGATGGAGCCCACGAGGGAACAGGCCATTCTGGACTTAGTGTTATGTAATGAGCCAGACTTGATTAAAGATCTTAAAGTAAGGGAGCACTTAGGAGGCAGTGATCATAATATGGTAGAATTCAATCTCCAATTTGAAAGAAAGAAGGTAGAATCAGATGTAAAGGTGTTACAGTTAAATAAAGGTAACTACAGGGGCATGAGGGAGGAACTGACGAAAATCGACTGGGAGCAGAGCCTAGTGGGAAAGACAGTAAAACAGCAATGGCAGGAGTTTCTGGGAGTAATTGAGGACACAGTACAGAGGTTCATCCCAAAGAAAAGAAAGGTTATCAGAGGGGGGATTAGGCAGCCATGGCTGACAAAGGAAGTTAGGGAATGCATCAAAGCAAAAGAGAAAGCCTATAATGTGGCAAAGAGTAGTGGGAAGTCAGAAGATTGGGAAGGCTACAAAAACAAACATAGGATAACAAAGAGAGAAATAAGGAAAGAGAGGATCAAATATGAAGGTAGGCTAGCCAGTAACATTAGGAATGATAGTAAAAGTTTCTTTAAATACATTAAAAACAAACGGGAGGCAAAAGTTGGCATTGGGCCGCTCCAAAATGACGCTGGTAATTTTGTGATGGGAGACAAGGAAATAGCTGAGGAACTAAATAAGTACTTTGCGTCAGTCTTCACAGTAGAAGACATGAGTAATATCCCAACAATTCCAGAGAGTCAGGGGGCAGAGTTGAATATGGTAGCCATCACAAAGGAGAAAGTGCTAGAGAAACGAAGAGGTCTAAAAATTGATAAATCTCCGGGCCCAGATGGACTACATCCTAGAGTTCTAAAGGAGATAGCTGAAGAAATAGTGGAGGCGTTAGTTATGATCTTTCAAAAGTCACTGGAGTCAGGGAAAGTCCCAGAGGATTGGAAAATCGCTGTTGTAACCCCCCTGTTCAAGAAGGGAACAAGGAAAAAGATGGAAAATTATAGGCCAATTAGCCTAACCTCGGTTGTTGGCAAGATTCTAGAATCCATTGTTAAGGATGAGATTTCTAAATTCTTGGAAGTGCAGGGTCAGATTAGGACAAGTCAGCATGGATTTAGTAAGGGGAGGTCGTGCCTGACAAACCTGTTAGAGTTCTTTGAAGAGATAACAAATAGGTTAGACCAAGGAGAGCCAATGGATGTTATCTATCTTGACTTCCAAAAGGCCTTTGATAAGGTGCCTCACGGGAGACTGCTGAGTAAAATAAGGGCCCATGGTATTCGAGTCAAGGTACTAACATGGATTGACGATTGGCTGTCAGGCAGAAGGCAGAGAGTTGGGATAAAAGGTTCTTTTTCGGAATGGCAACCGGTGACGAGTGGTGTCCCGCAGGGTTCAGTGTTGGGGCCACAGCTGTTCTCTTTATATATTAACGATCTAGATGACGGGACTGGGGGCATTCTGGCTAAGTTTGCCGATGATACAAAGATAGGTGGAGGGGCAGGTAGTATGGAGGAGGTGGGGAGGCTGCAGAAAGATTTAGACAGTTTAGGAGAGTGGTCCAAGAAATGGCTGATGAAATTCAACGTGGGCAAGTGCGAGGTCTTGCACTTTGGAAAAAAGAATAGAGGCATGGACTATTTTCTAAACGGTGACAAAATTCATAATGCTGAAGTGCAAAGGGACTTGGGAGTCCTAGTCCAGGATTCTCTAAAGGTAAACTTGCAGGTTGAGTCCGTAATTAAGAAAGTAAATGCAATGTTGTCATTCATCTCAAGAGGCTTGGAATATAAAAGCAGGGATGTACTTCTGAAGCTTTATAAAGCATTAGTTAGGCCCCATTTAGAATTCTGTGAGCAATTTTGGGCCCCACACCTCAGGAAAGACATACTGGCACTGGAGCGGGTCCAGCGGAGATTCACACGTATGATCCCAGGAATGGTAGGCCTAACATACGATGAACGTCTGAGAATCCTGGGATTATATTCATTGGAGTTTAGGAGGTTGAGGGGAGATCTAATAGAAACTGGCTTAGATAGGGTGGATGTAGGGAAGTTGTTTCCATTAGCAGGGGAGACTAGGACCCGGGGGCACAGCCTTAGAATAAAAGGGAGTCACTTTAGAACAGAGATGAGGAGAAATTTCTTCAGCCAGAGAGTGGTGGGTCTGTGGAATTCATTGCCACAGAGGGCGGTGGAGGCCAGGACGTTGAGTGTCTTTAAGACAGAAGTTGATAAATTCTTGATTTCTCGAGGAATTAAGGGCTATGGAGAGAGAGTGGGTAAATGGAGTTGAAATCAGCCATGATTGAATGGTGGAGTGGACTCGATGGGCCGAATAGCCTTACTTCCGCTCCTATGTCTTATGGTCTTATGGCTCCTAAGTTCTATACATGCTGGATACTGGGTGAGTTGGCACAAAAGGGTGTGAGTAGGTTGGGGGGGGGGGGGGGGGGGGGGAGACATCCCACAGCATGAGCTAGCACCAAGTTGACATGGAGCTATAAAGAGGTATGGGGATTAGATGGGGTCATAGGTTGGTATGGATTGGCATTAAATTGGCACAGGGGCTATGAAGGGAAATGGGAAGGATAGCAGGTCATGGGTTTGTATTGAGGGTTTGAAGGCAGGAGTTGGCTTGGATGGGGCAGGTAGAATGTGTCTGGGAGTGAGGATCTATGAAGTGCTGTTTTTTGTTTTAATCCTTTCATTGTAATTGAGGTGAACTCCCAGGGCACCAAGGCATGAATGTTAAACAGTCTTCCTCAGCACTCAACAGACCCAATAGCTGCCTCCTCGATGTTTAGGGGATAAGCGGACCTGACCCCAGTTAATTCCAGCCCATCAGCACCCCAAGAATAAAAATCTGAACACTCAGGAAACTGGAGTCAGGAAATTTCGCGACTCTGCTCACCCGCGTGAAATGGGTGCTAAGCCAAGTTCTATTGTAATGGTTTTGAAAAAAAGTAAATGTTAAGAAATTAGATACTTCAGAATAGAATTTGAGATAAATGTCTTTCATAATGACGAGAGGCTTGAAGCTTTAGCGGACAAGGAAATGACGGGCATGATCTGTCGGCTGCGTCACCCCCCCCACCCCCTGTTCAGGTGAATGGGGGCGCATTGCAGCCAGATGCCGAGAGAGGCCTCTTCCAGGGTCTACCCGGCTCGCCTCATGAGATCGAACGGGCTCTTGCGAGACATGACGATCTGAATCCCACCCACTGTGGGCGTGATTAATATTCGGCAAATCTGCCTATTCGAGTGAGGTAGCTGGTCTCAGTCTAATATGCAGCTTGCCCGATCTACCGAGGCGTTGGAATCTAACCCCTTTGCTTCAGCGACCATAGGTGAGTGCTGTTCAGTACCGGTCCCCACAAACGGGGACCAGATGGAAAGGCACTTGCGAGAGGGGCGCTCCCAGGGGATCGGCCGCCCCTAGGTGGTTGCCCTCTGGGCAGGGTGGCATCCTGGCAGTGCCACCTGGGTGCCAGGCTGGCACTGCCAGCTGACAGGGGCACTGCCACATTGCCAGGCTGGCATTTTTCCCACGCTGGGCATCAGGACCAGGGGTGCCCTACCCACATGTTGGGTAGCCCCGGGGACCACCTTATAGGTGAGTTGGGGCTTTGGCGTTCTGGGGATCACTTAAGGGTGTCTTTCACTTGTTTGAACATGAGGATTTCATTGTTGAAGTATTATTCATGAATGTTATCATTCAGAATGAAATATGGGTGTTTTACTGGTTGTGTTATTTTGCAACAACTTTTTATTGCAGGCTGTTAAGGCTGCTGGGTTGAACGTCTGTTTTCAAAATGTACCAAATACAGATCATTTTGATATCATAGAAAAACTAATGGAGGAGAACTACGAACTTACACAGGTAAAGATGTGTCTCATTGGACTAACTCCCATTTGGTAAATTTCCAATCTCACCTGAGCCATTTTGGGAGGAGCAGCCAGCAGAAGTGATATAACTATCCTCCTTGCAGAAGTTATTGAATGCTGGGTGGCTAAAGAAAAGACCTTGGGGATATGAAAAGAACATTCTATCCTAACTCCTGCAGAGGTATAGAGCCCCTGCATAAACTCAATGATTTTAAAAAAAAAACTGATATCGATTCAGCCACCTTATTCTCCCTGGAGTTTCATTTCCACTGAATGGTCCAACACAATTTCTCTCAAGATGCTGGTTAATAGAAGATAGAAGCTACTTGAAGAATGGTAGGATAGTGACTTCTAACTGTCAATGGTCTCTCTGGATTCCTGTCCACACAGGACAAGTGCCATCTCCCCAGAGACAATGAGCTGTTTTAGTGTTGCTGACTCAATCTTGTCCTAGTTTTCTCCCCGTGGCATACAGTCATGGCCTGTAAAACCTTACAAAACGTTAGCAAAATGTGAGCAGAAAAACAGCATCACCTTACCTTGTGAACTGTCTCTCTGGTCCTAGTTCTACAAGTCCATAATAAATTTCTGAATATGATTCCTTTGTGGTTGAGTTGCCACAAATAATAGCTCCTTACTTATAACGTGCCAAGCAGCTTCTGTTAAATCCAGGTGAGCTGCAAAATAAAACCGTGTGCGAGTTTTTCAGGTAATTGCCTTGAGGGATGCAACAAATTTTAGTTACTCTGGGGTCATGCCCTATATGTAAATGTACCTACACAAATTATTTGGGTTCTAATTCAGCAAAGCTGGAAAACGATTGGTTTACCCAAACAGCTCCTTGCAGGAAGGCTGAACATCTGTCGTGGTTGACCTTCGCTCTTAAGATGGACCTCCCCTTTGTCACACTTCCTGCAACTGAAATGAAATTAAATGAAAAAATGAAATGAAAATCGCTTATTGTCACAAGTAGGCTTCAAATGAAGTTACTGTGAAAAGCCCCTAGTCGCCACATTCCGGCGCCTGTTCGGGGAGGCTGGTACGGGAATTGAACCCGCGCTGCTGGCCTGCCTTGGTCTGCTTTAAAGGCCAGCTATTTAGCCCTGTGCTAACCCAGCCCCAGTTTAGTCCTGTGCTAAACTGGGCCTCCAAGACATCATTACTCGGCCTAGGAGTCTTGTTTGTGGTCATCACTGAACAAATATCTGCTGCACCTCCATTATTACCCATTAGCCGCTTTGAGGGCTAGCAAAACATTCTAAAAGCAGCTGACTGGTTGGTCCCATTTCCCAACCAGAAACGACAACATAATATACCATTGTAACATAATAAAACATCCCAAAGTGTTTGATAGAATTAAAAAACAAAATATGAAATATTGAAGGAAATATATATTTTTATTCAACTTTTTCAATTTTATACATAACAAAAATAACAGGGTAATAACATACTCTCCTCCCCCAAACCCCATCCCTTAGAAAGCCAAATGATAATCCCACCAATGCCAGAACCCCCCCCCCCTCAAACAACTGACGGTGACCAGCTCAAAATAACCGGCTGCCATCTTCAATTGCGCCCCTCACAGTGTACTTAACTTTCTCGAGATACATAAATTCCATAAGATCCTCCAGCCATACCACTGGGTGGAGAAGCTGACCTCCAACCCTTCAGCAACCGCCTTAGAGCAGTCAGCGAGGCGAAGGTCAGAACATCAGCCCCTGTCCCAGTCTGCAGCTCCGGCAGGTATGATATCCCTAATATGGCCCCGAGGGGACAAGGCTTCAGTTCGATTTGTAGGATTGCTGACATGGTGCCAAAGAAGGAGACCCAGAACCCCATGAGCTTAAGACAACCAGAACATGTGTACATGGTTAGTCAGGTCCTTTCCACAATGCTCACACTCATCCTCCACACCTGCAAATAGCCTGCTCATCCTGGATTTGGTCAAATATGTACTACCTTCAGCTGCATCAGCCCTAACCTCGCACATGATAACGTTGTGTTCACGCTAGGCAGAATCTCACACACCACACTCCCTCCTCCAGCGACAAAATATGAAGGTCAGATGATGAAAAGCTTGGTCAAAGATACAGGTTTAGAAAGTCTGTTAAAGGAGGAAAGGGAGGTAGAGAGGCAGAAAAGGGTGGGGAGGGTATTGCAGAGTTTAGAGCCTAGGCAACTGAAGGCATGACTACCAATGGTGCAGTGATTAGCATTAGATGAAAACCAGCCTTACATGTGCAGTCCCAGTTATTTTTAATTATTATTATTAGAATCAACTGTGTGGTTCTCACCAGAGTGTGCCCCAGAAGCCGCTAAGATGAGCGTGAGGTCAGGTATATTGCCTGGATCTGGTATGTCTTTCTTGTGGGGACCATGAATTGGATTCAATTTGAATGGGTTTTTGGAACAGGCAAGGAGCTGGATTAGGGGTTTGCCCCTGTCCACACTTTGAGCTCTGGCTTTGTAACTCTGATATAAAGTCATTAAAAAAAAACATTGCCCACTGAGGTGTGTGTATTTGCGCTGGTGGAGGGTGGGGATGACAGCTGTGACACCTCGATCATGTCTTCCTCGGAGCTCCCGCCCGAGGTCGTCTCTTGGGAGGCAGGACAGGTGACCACCCGGGATGGGCCTGCGCCGCCAGCTGGAGGACCTGCGGGAAGATGGCCATGTGGTCAGTGGGAGGGATGGGACAGTCAGTAAGGCAATAACAACTCACATTTAACAGATCCTCCGGGTGGGGCCCGGTGGTTCCTCACCTCTGCGGCGACCTCCAACTTCCGTGTGGGTGACCGCTCTGTCCTCGGCCACACCAGTCACCTCCAGGGCCCATTCCTTGAAGGAGGTGAGAATTCTTATGTCCAGCACACCTCTGCCAGTTTTGGCCCACTCCAGACGAGTTCTGGGAGAGCTTTTCTTGAAGAGACACAGAGAGGGCATCATTAGCCACACGCGTGGTTCACAGTGGTGTGAGGGGGGGTTGTAAAGGAAGAGGGGGGCGGTGAAGGGAGGATTTGGAGCCATACGGGGTGCTGGAAGGGGGTGTGGGTGTTCACGTGGGGGCGGAAGTTGCCGGGGGGGGGGCATTGGTGTGTACTCACTTGTGCTGCCCGGTGTAGGTTTGTGACCTTTTTCCGGCACTGGAGGCCAAACCTCCTGGTCACACTCCCGAAGCTTCCAGCCGTTCGTCCCAGGCAGCACTGGCTGCCCTGTGGCTGACCCTCCAGGGATCAGGACATCTCTCCTGGCCTCCACTGCGTCTATGAGCCTCCCAGGTCTGCATCCCTGAATCTTGGGGCCGTTTTCCTCTGCATTGTTGTGAGCTGACTGGGGTTGTCTGAGCAAGTGCTGCTCAACCTTGTTAGCAGGGGGCTGGCGAGCATGGTGCTGGCGAATCGACTGGCGAGCCTTCATTTGCGACCAGACGCCCATGGGGCCTCGCTAAGTGGTCCAATTAACGTTGAATAGCGTTGCTGGCCTCACTGTGCTGAGCGCCGGGAAGCTCGCGGCATTTCCCGCTCGCTACCCATTTAGAAATCTTTCCGAAGAATCACGGCCTTATAGTTCAGTTAAAAAATATTAATCTAATGCCACTGTATATTTGTTTCTTTTAGGTCCTGCTCAAAATGATGACTGGAAAATGAACAGGTTTCTGCAGAACTACAAGAGCAAACAATAATTGTTCCCTCATTGCTACAAAAATTAGTGCAGATATTCTTAGATTCAATGAATTTATCAGTTTAGAGTTACAGCAAAAGGCTTGCGTATTTTTAACAAAGTGTTGGTAAATAATTAATCACTAATTAAATATTGCATAATACTCAAGATTGCGGTAATACTGTGTATAAAATAATTTTAAGCCTAATCGCTAAAAAAAAACCTCTGGGATATGCACACTTGCTCCACAGGATATGTGCTTAATTTACAGTGCCCCAGATGGCAGGTGCCAGACTAATGCAGGTACAGATAAATATCTATTAGCTTCAATTTCATTAATGATCAAGTATTTTTATGGAATGAATTGCTGGAACTATGTTTGGGGTATGCAATAGATCCGAAAATAAATCAATGCCATTGCTTGTTAAAAGGTGTCATATTGCATTCAATTTCAAGTTTTCACACAGCTCCTCTGATAGTTCAGTGAGCGACTGCAGTGTGGCACTAAGACTATACTAAATCAAAAGGTCCCTGGTTTCATTCCCAGTATATTATCTACACCAGCCCGTATCCAACTGCTTTACTATACTGAAAACATCCTGTAAATCCAATAACTTTTGCAAAAGAACTCGTGGGAGGGGGGTCACACAATGTGTGCGTGGGAGTTGCCGCTTTTTCGTGAGCTCCGATTCCGCTCTTCTTTTAATCCGTCTTTTCATCCGAGTACACCTTTCATATTTGTCTTTTTTGGGTTACGTGGCTTGTGCTAGGTCCCGAGAAGAGTTTATAATAATAATCATCTTTATTAATGTCACAAGTAGGCTTATCACAGCTGTACTGCGGGAGAACACCTCAGAGGGCAGTGAGGCTATATGGATAGAGATCAGGAATAAGAAGGGTGCAGTCACAATGTTGGGGGTTTACTACAGGCCTCCCAACAGCCAGCAGGAGATAGAGGAGCAGATAGGTAGACAGATTTTGGAAAAGAGTAAAAACAACAGGGTTGTGGTGATGGGAGACTTCAACTTCCCCAATATTGACTGGGACTCACTTAGTGCCAGGGGCTTAGACAGGGCGGAGTTTGTAAGGAGCATCCAGGAGGGCTTCTTAAAACAATATGTAGACAGTCCAACTAGGGAAGGGGCGGTACTGGACCTGGTATTGGGGAATGAGCCCGGCCAGGTGGTAGATGTTTCAGTAGGGGAGCATTTCGGTAACAGTGACCACAATTCAGTAAGTTTTAAAGTACTGGTGGACAAGGATAAGAGTGGTCCTAGGATGAATGTGCTAAATTGGGGGAAGGCTAATTATAACAATATTAGGCGGGAACTGAAGAACATAGATTGGGGGCGGATGTTTGAGGGCAAATCAACATCTGACATGTGGGAGGCTTTCAAGTGTCAGTTGAAAGGAATTCAGGACCGGCATGTTCCTGTGAGGAAGAAGGATAAATACGGCAATTTTCGGGAACCTTGGATAACGAGAGATATTGTAGGCCTCGTCAAAAAGAAAAAGGAGGCATTTGTCAGGGCTAAAAGGCTGGGAACAGACGAAGCCTGCGTGGAATATAAGGAAAGTAGGAAGGAACTTAAGCAAGGAGTCAGGAGGGCTAGAAGGGGTCACGAAAAGTCATTGGCAAATAGGGTTAAGGAAAATCCCAAGGCTTTTTACACGTACATAAAAAGCAAGAGGGTAGCCAGGGAAAGGGTTGGCCCACTGAAGGATAGGCAAGGGAATCTATGTGTGGAGCCAGAGGAAATGGGCGAGGTACTAAATGAATACTTTGCATCAGTATTCACCAAAGAGAAGAAATTGGTTGATGTTGAGTCAGGAGAAGGGTGTGTAGGAGAAGGGTGTGTAGATAGCCTGGGTCACATTGAGATCCAAAAAGACGGTGTTGGGTGTCTTAAAAAATATTACGGTAGATAAGTCCCCAGGGCCTGATGGGATCTACCCCAGAATACTGAAGGAGGCTGGAGAGGAAATTGCTGAGGCCTTGACAGAAATCTTTGGATCCTCACTGTCTTCAGGGGATGTCCCGGAGGACTGGAGAATAGCCAATGTTGTTCCTCTGTTTAAGAAGGGTAGCAAGGATAATCCAGGGAACTACAGGCCGGTGAGCATTACTTCAGTGGTAGGGAAATTACTGGAGAGAATTCTTCGAGACAGGATCTACTCCCATTTGGAAGCAAATGGACGTATTAGTGAGAGGCAGCATGGTTTTGTGAAGGGGAGGTCGTGTCTCACTAACTTGATAGAGTTTTTCGAGGAGGTCACTAAGGTGATGGATGCAGGTAGGGCAGTGGATGTTGTCTATATGGACTTCAGTAAGGCCTTTGACAAGGTCCCTCATGGTAGACTAGTACAAAAGGTGAAGTCACACGGGATCAGGGGGGAGCTGGCAAGGTGGATACAGAACTGGCTAGGTCATAGAAGGCAGAGAGTAGCAATGGAAGGATGCTTTTCTAATTGGAGGGCTGTGACCAGTGGTGTTCCACAGGGATCAGTGCTGGGACCTTTGCTCTTTGTAGTATATATAAATGATTTGGAGGAAAATGTAACTGGTCTGATTAGTAAGTTTGCAGACGACACAAAGGTTGGTGGAATTGCGGATAGCGATGAGGACTGTCAGAGGATACAGCAGGATTTAGATTGTTTGGAGACTTGGGCGGAGAGATGGCAGATGGAGTTTAATCCGGACAAATGTGAGGTAATGCATTTTGGAAGGTCTAATGCAGGTAGGGAATATACAGTGAATGGTAGAACCCTCAAGAGTATTGAAAGTCAAAGAGATCTAGGAGTACAGGTCCACAGGTCATTGAAAGGGGCAACACAGGTGGAGAAGGTAGTCAAGAAGGCATACGGCATGCTTGCCTTCATTGGCCGGGGCATTGAGTATAAGAATTGGCAAGTCATGTTGCAGCTGTATAGAACCTTAGTTAGGCCACACTTGGAGTATAGTGTTCAATTCTGGTCGCCACACTACCAGAAGGATGTGGAGGCTTTAGAGAGGGTGCAGAAGAGATTTACCAGAATGTTGCCTGGTATGGAGGGCACTAGCTATGAGGAACGGTTGAATAAACTCGGTTTGTTCTCACTGGAACGAAGGAGGTTGAGGGGAGACCTGATAGAGGTCTACCAAATTATGAGGGGCATAGACAGAGTGGATAGTCAGAGGCTTTTCCCCAGGGTAGAGGGGTCAATTACTAGGGGGCATAGGTTTAAGGTGAGAGGGGCAAGGTTTAGAGTAGATGTACGAGGCAAGTTTTTTACGCAGAGGGTAGTGGGTGCCTGGAACTCGCTACCGGAGGAGGTGGTGGAAGCAGGGACGATAGTGACATTTAAGGGGCATCTTGACAAATACATGAATAGGATGGGAATAGAGGGATACGGACCCAGGAAGTGTAGAAGATTGTAGTTTAGTCGGGCAGCATGGTCGGCACTGGCTTGGAGGGCCGAAGGGCCTGTTCCTGTGCTGTACATTTCTTTGTTCTTGTTTGTTCTTTGTACGTTAACACTGGAATGAAGTTACTGTGAAAATCCCCTTGTCGCCACACTCTGGCGCCTGTTCGGGTACACAGAGGGAGAATTCAGAATGTCCAATTCACCTAACAAGCACGTCTTTCGGGACTTGTGGGAGGAAACCGGAGCACCCGGAAGAACCTCACGCAGACACTGGGAGAACGTGCGGACTCCACACAGACAGTGACCCAAGACTGGAATTGAACCTGGGTCCTTGGTGCTGTGAAGCAACAGTGCTACCCACTGTGCTACCGTGCATTTGGTTGGTGTCTTTGCGAGAAAGAGCCAAGATAAAATGCCTGTTCCATCGGGCAGAAGATACAAAAGTTGGAGAACACGCACTAACAGATTCAAAAACAGCTTCTTCCCTGCTATTGCCAGACTCCTGAATTACGCTCTTATGGACTAAACTGATCTCTCCACACATCTTCTCTACTGTGTAGCACTACACTCCTTATGCTTCACCCGATGTCTATGGTCTACACATTGTGCATTTATTGTATGTCCTATGTATTTCACGTAAGGAACAATCAACCTGGACTGTATGCAGAACAATACTCTTCACTGTACCTTGGTACACGTGACAATAAATCTAATCTAATATCCTAATTTGTTTATGGCAGCTGGAGTGGGGCCCTGCTTACAATGGCACAGTTGCTATTGAGCAGGCTATCACCTTGGCAGTGCTGTGTGCAATGGGTGACTGTGTGGAGTTTGCATGTACTCCCTGTGTCTGCTTTGGTTACCTCCGGATGCTCCAGTTGCCTCCAAAGTCCAAAAGTTGTGCAGCTCAGATGAAAACAGAGTTTGAGTGGCACACAAGGCCCAAACTGAAGTAGGGATTGATTTCCTGTGATGTGGCAACTGTTGGCAGCAAGGCCCTGAGCTGTGGCGGTGGCATTTCAGTCTGAAGACTGGAGTGGAGGTGTTTCTGGGACTAAAACTGGTTGTGGTGATTTTTCCAGAAGTTAAGACTGGCATGGAGCCTAGTGAGGCCTGCCGTCTCAATTCTGTACAAATACGTAAGATTTCACCATGATTGTTTAGTTGTATTTTGCAGGTTTTACATCCAGTTGTCTCAGATAGAGTCAGAGGCTCATGATTTACTCTGTCTTGTTGCAAAAAATACTCAGTATATTCCGTGGGTTTGTGTGCTGTTGAGTCTTTTGCATGAGCAAATTACAGAGATATGAAGTGATGGTCATGCAATTGTTGAAGTGGGCTGTTGGAATGACAGACTGCTGAAAACCCACAGCTTGTGAAACAAATACCAACTATTTGTAACTGAACGACCTTGAGTTGCTGTATCTCGACCGACACTCTGCCCTTTTTCTCACCAAAATGGACAGACAAACATACGAATTAGCCATTTGGTCCCCTGAGCCTGCTCTGCCATTCAATAAGATCATGGCCAATTTGATTGTAGTCTCAACTCCACATATTGCTTTCCCTGATGAGATTCTTTACTAACAATGGAGTCGAGGGTTATCATAGAATTTACAGTGCAGGAGGCCATTCGGCCCATCGAGTCTACACCGGCTCTTGGAAAGAGCACCCTACCCAAGGTCAACACCGCCACCCTATCCCCATAACCCAGTAACCCCACCCAACACTAAGGGCAATTTTGGACACTAAGGGCAATTTATCATGGCCAATCCACCTAACCTGCACATCTTTGGACTGTGGGAGGAAACTGGAGCACCCGGAGGAAACCCACGCACACACGGGGAGGATGTGGAGACTCCGCACAGACAGTTGTCTACCGCTGCCTTGAAAATGTCCAATGACCCTGCCTCTACTGCCCTCTGGGGAAAGGTTCCAAAGATTCATGACATCTCATCTCTGTGACTTCTTTTAAGAACCTAGGATAAAGACCATCAGGACCTGGGGACTTGTAGTTGTAATAATCAGTGAGCCAGTAGAGGGAATGAGATCAGTCCAGAAGCGAGAGCTGGCTAGGGTCCAGGTGTGGGTCATTATTTTATTCTTCCCTTTAAAATAGGGGGCAAATGGGCACACTGGCAGCTTGTTTTTGAAAGGGCCTGGACTCCACACCTACGTCTCCTCTAACAGATACGCACCTGTGAATGCCTGGACGCCTGCCAACTTCAATTAAATTGGATGCTCTACTATTATCATGCATCCCCGGAGGTCCTGCTGGACATCATTAAAAGACAAATGGTGCTCTGGTTTCCTCCCACAATCCAAAGATGTGTAAGTTAGGTGGATTGGCCATGATAAATTGCCCCTTCGTGTCCAGGGATGTACAGGTTAACCTACTGGATAAAGCTGATGTGGAGATGCCGGCGTTGGACTGGGGTGAGCACAGTAAGAAGTCTTACAACACCAGGTTAAAGTCCAACAGCTTTGTTTCGATGTCACTAGCTTTCGGAGCACTGCTCCTTCCTCAGGTGAATGAAGAGGTATGTTCCAGAAACATATATATAGACAGATTAAAAGATGCCAGACAATGCTTGGAATGTGAGCATTAGCAGGTGATTAAATGTCTGGATCTGTGAAGATTTAATCAGCTGCTAATGCTCGCATTCCAAGCATTGTCTTTTTTTTAATAAATATTTTATTGAAAATTTTTGGTCAACCAACACAATACATTGTGCATCCCTTACACAATATTATAACAACACAAATAACAATGACCTATTTTATAAACAAAAAATGAATAAATAATAAATAACAAAAATGAAAACTAACCCTAATTGGCAACTGCCTTATCACAAGTAACACTCTCCAAAAATATAATTTAACAGTCCAATATATAATTATCTGTCGCAACGACCTATACATATTATACAGTATATATTAATAACCCTGAGAGTCCTTCTGGTTCCTCCTCTCCCCCCCCCCCCTCTCCCCCCCCCCCCCGATCCTGGGCTGCTGCTGCTGCCTTCTTTTTTCCATTCCATCTATCTTTCTGCGAGGTATTCGACGAACGGTTGCCACCGCCTGGTGAACCCTTGAGCCGACCCCCTTAGAACGAACTTAATCCGCTCTAGCTTTATAAACCCTGCCATGTCATTTATCCAGGTCTCCACCCCCGGGGGCTTGGCTTCTTTCCACATTAACAATATCCTGCGCCGGGCTACTAGGGACGCAAAGGCCAAAACATCGACCTCTCTCGCCTCCTGCACTCCCAGCTCTTGTGCAACCCCAAATATAGCCAACCCCCAGCTTGGTTCGACCCGTACCCCCACTACTTTTGAAAGCACCTTTGTCACCCCCATCCAAAACCCCTGTAGTGCCGGGCATGACCAAAACATATGGGTATGATTCGCTGGGCTTCTCGAGCACCTCGCACACCTATCCTCCACCCCAAAAAATTTTCTGAGCCGTGCTCCAGTCATATGCGCCCTGTGTAATACCTTAAACCGAATCAGGCTTAGCCTGGCACACGAGGACGACGAGTTTACCCTGCTTAGGGCATCTGCCCACAGCCCCTCCTCGATCTCCTCCTCCAGCTCGTCTTCCCATTTCCCTTTTAGTTCATCTACCATAGTCTCCCCTTCGTCCCTCATTTCCCTATATATATGACACCTTACCATCCCCCACCCATGTCTTTGAGATCACTCTGTCCTGCACCTCTTGTGTCGGGAGCTGCGGGAATTCCCTCACTTGTTGCCTCGCAAAAGCCCTCAGTTGCATATACCTGAATGCATTCCCTTGGCGCAACCCATATTTCTCGGTCAGCGCTCCCAGACTCGCGAACTTCCCATCCACAAACAGATCTTTCAGTTGCGTTATTCCTGCTCTTTGCCACATTCCATATCCCCCATCCATTCCCCCCGGGGCAAACCTATGATTGTTTCTTATCGGGGACCCCCCCAAGGCTCCAGTCTTTCCCCTATGCCGTCTCCACTGTCCCCAAATCTTCAGTGTAGCCACCACCACCGGGCTTGTGGTGTAGTTCCTCAGTGAGAACGGCAATGGGACTGTCACCATAGCCTGTAGGCTAGTCCCCCTACAGGACGCCCTCGCTAATCTCTTCCACGCCGCTCCCTCCTCCTCTCCCATCCACTTACTCACCATTGAAATATTAGCGGCCCAATAATGCTCACTTAGGCTCGGTAGTGCCAGCCCCCCCCTATCCCTGCTACGCTGTAAGAATCCCTTCCTCACTCTCGGGGTCTTCCCGGCCCACACAAAACCCATGATGCTCTTTTCAATCCTTTTAAAAAAAGCCTTCGTGATCACCACCGGGAGGCACTGAAACACAAAGAGGAATCTCGGCAGGACCACCATCTTAACCGCCTGCACCCTCCCTGCCAGTGACAGGGATACCATATCCCATCTCTTGAAATCCTCCTCCATTTGTTCCACCAACTGCGTTAAATTTAACCTATGCAATGTGCCCCAATTCTTGGCTATCTGGATCCCCAGGTAACGAAAGTCCCTTGTTACCTTCCTCAACGGTAGGTCCTCTATTTCTCTACTCTGCTCCCCTGGATGCACCACAAACAACTCACTTTTCCCCATGTTCAATTTATACCCTGAAAAATCCCCAAACTCCCCAAGTATCCGCATTATTTCTGGCATCCCCTCCGCCGGGTCTGCCACGTATAGTAACAAATCGTCCGCATACAAAGATACCCGGTGTTCTTCTCCTCCTCTAAGTACTCCCCTCCACTTCTTGGAACCCCTCAACGCTATCGCCAGGGGCTCAATCGCCAGTGCAAACAATAATGGGGACAGAGGGCATCCCTGCCTTGTCCCTCTATGGAGCCAAAAATATGCAGATCCCCGTCCATTCGTGATCACGCTCGCCATCGGGGCCCTATACAACAGCTGCACCCATCTAACATACCCCTCTCCAAAACCAAATCTCCTCAACACCTCCCACAAATAATCCCACTCCACTCTATCAAATGCTTTCTCGGCATCCATCGCCACTACTATCTCCGTTTCCCCCTCTGGTGGGGGCATCATCATTACCCCTAGCAGCCTCCGTATATTCGTGTTCAGCTGTCTCCCCTTCACAAACCCAGTTTGGTCCTCGTGGACCACCCCCGGGACACATTCCTCTATTCTCATTGCCATTACCTTGGCCAGGATCTTGGCATCTACATTTAGGAGGGAAATAGGTCTATAGGACCCACATTGTAGCGGGTCCTTTTCCTTCTTTAAGAGAAGCGATATCGTTCCTTCAGACATAGTCGGGGGCAGTTGTCCCCTTTCCTTTGCCTCATTAAAGGTCCTCGTCAATACCGGGGCGAGCAAGTCCACATATTTTCTATAGAATTCGACTGGGAATCCATCCGGTTCCGGGGCCTTTCCCGCCTGCATGCTCCTAATTCCTTTCACCACTTCTTCTACCTCGATCTCTGCTCCCAGTCCCACCCTTTCCTGCTCTTCCACCTTGGGAAATTCCAGCCGATCCAAGAAGCCCATCATTCTCTCCCTCCCATCCGGGGGTTGAGCTTCATATAATTTTTTATAAAATGTCTTGAACACTCCATTCACTCTCTCCGCTCCATCTCTCCTTCCTCATCCCTCACTCCCCCTATTTCCCTCGCTGCTCCCCTTTTCCTCAATTGGTGTGCCAGCAACCTGCTCGCCTTCTCCCCATATTCGTACTGTACACCCTGTGCCTTCCTCCATTGTGCCTCTGCAGTGCCCGTTGTCAGCAAGTCAAATTCTACATGTAGCCTTTGCCTTTCCCTGTACAGTCCCTCCGGTGCTTCCGCATATTGTCTGTCCACCCTCAAAAGTTCTTGCAGCAACCGCTCCCGTTCCTTACTCTCCTGCTTCCCTTTATGTGCCCTTATTGATATCAGCTCCCCTCTAACCACCGCCTTCAGCGCCTCCCAGACCACTCCCACCTGGACCTCCCCATTATCATTGAGTTCCAAGTACTTTTCAATGCATCCCCTCACCCTTAGACACCCCCCCTCATCTGCCATTAGTCCCATGTCCATTCTCCAGGGTGGGCGCCCTCCTGTTTCCTCCCCTATCTCCAAGTCTACCCAGTGTGGAGCGTGATCCGAAATGGCTATAGCCGTATACTCCGTTCCCCTCACCTTCGGGATCAACGCCCTTCCCAGCACAAAAAAGTCTATTCGCGAGTAGACTTTATGGACATGGGAGAAAAACGAGAACTCCTTACTCCTAGGTCTGCTAAATCTCCACGGGTCTACACCTCCCATCTGCTCCATAAAATCTTTAAGTACCTTGGCTGCTGCCGGCCTCCTTCCAGTCCTGGACTTCGACCTATCCAGCCCTGGTTCCAACACCGTATTAAAATCTCCCCCCATTATCAGCTTTCCCATCTCTAGGTCCGGAATGCGTCCTAGCATCCGCCTCATAAAATTGGCATCATCCCAGTTCGGGGCATATACGTTTACCAAAACCACCGTCTCCCCCTGTAGTTTGCCACTCACCATCACGTATCTGCCCCCGTTATCCGCCACTGTAGTCTTTGCCTCGAACATTACCCGCTTCCCCACTAATATAGCCACCCCCCTGCTTTTCGCATCTAGCCCCGAATGGAACACCTGCCCCACCCATCCTTTGCGTAGCCTAACCTGGTCTATCAGTTTCAGGTGCGTTTCCTGTAACATAACCACATCTGCCTTAAGTTTCTTAAGGTGTGCGAGTACCCGTGCCCTCTTTATCGGCCCGTTCAGCCCTCTCACGTTCCACGTGATCAGCCGGGTTGGGGGGCTTCCTACCCCCCCCCCCCTTGTCGATTAGCCATCCCCTTTTTCCAGCTCCTCACCCGGTTCCCACGCAGCTGTATCTCCCCCAGGCGGTGCCCCCCCCCGCCCATCCCCTCCCATACCAGCTCCCCACTCTCCCCAGCAGCAGCAACCCAGTAATTCCCCCCCTCCCACCCCCCCCCCCCCCGCTAGATCCCCCGCTAGCGTAATTACTCCCCCCATGTTGCTCCCAGAAGTCAGCAAACTCTGGCCGACCTCGGCTCGCACGTGCGACGCCCCCTCCTTCCTGCTTCTCTATTCCCGCCATGATTATCATAGCGCGGGAACCAAGCCCGCACTTCTCCCTTGGCCCCGCCCCCAATGGCCAACGCCCCATCTCCTCCACCTCCCCTCCTCCCCCATCACCACCTGTGGAAGAGAGAAAAGTTACCACATCGCAGGATTAGTACATAAAACTCCTCTTTCCCCCCTTTTTAACCCCCCTCTTCGCCCCCCACATTCGCCCCACCACTTTGTTCAAACGTTCTTTTTAATAACCCGCTCATTCCAGTTTTTCTTCCACAATAAAAGTCCACGCTTCATCCGCCGTCTCAAAGTAGTGGTGCCTCCCTCGATATGTGACCCACAGTCTTGCCGGTTGCAGCATTCCAAATTTTATCTTCTTTTTATGAAGCACCGCCTTGGCCCGATTAAAGCTCGCCCTCCTTCTCGCCACCTCCGCACTCCAGTCTTGATAAACGCGGATCACCGCGTTCTCCCATTTACTGCTCTGAGTTTTCTTTGCCCATCTAAGGACCATTTCTCTATCCTTAAAACGGAGGAATCTCACCACTATGGCTCTGGGAATTTCTCCTGCTCTCGGTCCTCGCGCCATCACTCGGTATGCTCCCTCCACCTCCAACGGACCCGCCGGGGCCTCCGCTCCCATTAACGAGTGCAGCATCGTGCTCACATATGCCCCGACGTCCGCTCCCTCCGCACCTTCAGGAAGACCAAGAATCCTCAGGTTGTTCCTCCTTGCGTTGTTCTCCAGTGCCTCCAACCTTTCCACACATCGTTTCTGATGTGCCTCATGCGTCTCCGTCTTTACCACCAGGCCCTGTATGTCGTCCTCATTCTCGGCTGCCTTTGCCTTCACGACCCGAAGCTCCCGCTCCTGGGTCTTTTGTTCCTCCTTTAGCCCTTCAATCGCCTGTAGTATCGGGGCCAACAGCTCTTTCTTCATTTCCTTTTTGAGCTTTTCCACACAGCATTTCAAGAACTCTTGTTGTTCAGGGCCCCATGTTAAACTGCCACCTTCCGACGCCATCCTGGTTTTTTGCTTGCCTTCCTTGCCGCTGTTCTAAAGGATCCACTGCAATCCGGCCACTTTCTCCTCCTTTTTTCATCCGTATCCAGGGGGGATTCCCTTCTGGTTTACCACACAGTGTTTTTGGCCGTCAAAATTGCCGTTGGGGCTCCTATCAAGAGCCCAAAAGTCCGTTTCACCGGGAGCTGCTGAAACGTGCGACTCGGCTGGTCATTGCCGCACCCGGAAGTGGTTCCAAGCATTGTCTGGCATCTTTGAATCTGTCCATATTTATGTTTCTGGAACATACCTCTACATTCACCTGAGGAAGGAGCAGCGCTCCAAAAGCTAGTGACATCGAAACAAACCTGTTGGACTTTCACCTGGTGTTGTAAAACTTCTTACTGTACTGGATAACGCGTATAGGGTGGAGTGGGACGATGCAGACCTGAGCAAAAGGATGAAGAATGAGAGGGCATAGATCTAAGGTGATGTGCAAAAGAAACAAATGTTATGCGTTGGCACACACACATACCTTACCAGAGAGCGGGCGGGATGGGAAAGGCCCTATCTGAATTCAGGCGAGTGCACTCGCAGGGCGGAGCGCCGCTTCTTCACCACGTGACCCGCTCTGTGACGTACCGGCGCGTTCCGCCAATGACCGCAGAGAAGGCCGAGCGCGGGGCCAACGGTCGCCGGTTTGAATTTTGTCGGCGGTTCAGGGCGCGGGGCTCGGAAGCGGCACCTCGATCCCCTCCCCACCCCGGGAACCGGCACCCGGCACCGAGAGCCCTCACGATGGACGTTTACCTGCAGCAGCACCGGAAATACTACTATTACCAGGAGCGCCTGGACACCTTTCAGAACTGGCCCTTTGTCACTGAGTGTACCTGCACCCCGGAGAATGTGAGTGAGTGGCGGGAGGGGGAGCTGTCTCGGTTGGATAAGCATTTCCTCCAGTCCATCCGAAGGCAGTCGGAGAGCCACAGCCGTTTGAAAAACTACTTTTCATTCTTATGTTTTTTGTTCGGGGTACAGAGTTTCTGTGCCTGCTGACAGAATGCAAAGGCATTGCCATGCTCAAATTGGCTGCCATGTTTCCTGCTTACTGTTTAACAACAGTCAGCTTTGGGGAATCCGGAGGTCGTAAAGGCGCTCAATAAATCCAAGACTATTCATCATTTTTCTCCATATGTGCAGTTAGATTGTTTTCAATTTACAAAAAACAGTGCAGATTGTGTTCTTTCAGAGGCTGTGAGACTTAGTCTCCAGGGTATGAGTGAATTATAATGGCTTTTGTTGCCACTTCAGATGCCATTGTGTGGATATCCACTACACAAATGAGCATGATTTTTTAAAATTAAAGTGTCATTGTTTTGTTTGAGAAAATGAGGAAACAAGTGTAGTAGAAGGTTGAAATGTTCATTGTAAACAAACAATAATATAAAAGTCACTCGGTAATACAGAACTTGATTATTACTGAAAAGAGAGAAAAACTGTGTTGCTGAAGCTTGTCATCTTGCACTTACCTGGACAAATGCAAGAATGCCAAATTTTGAATGATCACCACAAGTCGTATTACAGGAGAAGAGTGTGTTGATTGGTTGGCAAGTCGACTCTGGCCAAAGCATTGCCATGAAGAAAGCAATGGGAAAACTATAGGCTCCCCAAGCTCTGGGGTAATTCAAAAATGATGCTAGGCTTGAACCTGTTCCTTTTGTTTGCAGCGAATGGGTCTCTGTTATATAAACATTTAATCGTTACCTGTCATATCCACAAATGGGGACAGAGTCCTCTAGTGTGTGCGATTAGCCGTGTGTTTCCTGGCGCTCAAACCGCTGAGAAATACCACGCTATCCAACTCCCACCCAGGTAGATCGGGGGCCTCAGCAGGGAACTTGCAGCTGAGGCCACACTTAGTCCCGATTTCTGCACTGAGGAGCTTGCCATTTTTAAATGGCGTCCTGATCTCTCGAGGCCCTGATGCGACCCCCAAAGTCCCCCAATTCACTTGAGGGTCCTTGGGAGTGGGGAGGAGGTCCCGTAGAGCCCCGGACAGGGCACCTCCAGGTCCGATCCCCGCTGTGCAACAAATGCCAGCTTGGCACCTTGGCAGTGCCCCTTCCAGCTGGTGGTGCCACCTGAGCACCATGGCAGTGCTAGGTTGGCACCCAGGTTGCACTGCCAGAGTGTCAGGCTCACACTGTCAGGGTGCCATGCTGGCAGTGCCAGGGTGCCACCCTGCATTTGATCTCACAAGGCGTGCCGAGCCGGGTAGATCCTGGAAGTGGGATCTCCCGGCATCTACCGGTCGCACTATGCCGGGCCACTGGTGTTCTGGCGTAATTCAGCCTATAGATCCCGCCCCAGATATTCTACTTCAAACATCACACTTTGCCAGAGATTTAAAATGTTGAAAAAAAGCAGAATATCCTTCAGTCACTGTTTGACCTCAGAAGAGAAACAGGGTATCAGACAAGCAATGAGTCTCTGTCTACCATTTACAATCTAACAGGAAGCAGCTGAAAGAGCTCTGTCCAGGTTTAAAATTGCCTAGCCGTTGTCTACACTGTGAACTACTGGGAACATTGGAATTTCTTGATCTGTGCCATTAAGACTAATTCATCTCTACATGCCTGCTTCCATTGTGGGAGTCCTTGGTTCTGGAAAGCCGACTTGCCAACCAATCAGTACAGTCAGCTGAAGTGATACATCATCGGACTGTTGATTCTGGACTCATGTAAAACCATAACACTTTTATTTTTATCGTGGTCCACGTCTTTTGGACTTGTGGGAGGAAACCGGAGCACCCAGAGGAAACCCACGCAGACACAGGTAGAACGTACAGACTCCGCACAGACAGTGACCTAAGTCGGGAATCGAACTGGTGTCAAGCAACAGTGCTAACCACTGTGCTACCATGTTGTTCAGTCAAGTGATGGAAGAAGTGCTATCAAGCTATGTGCCACTAACTCAGTAATAACCTGCTCACTGATGCTCATTTGGGTTGTGCCAGGGCCACTCAGCTCTTGACCTCATTACAGTCACGATCCAAATTTGGTCAAAAGAGCTGAACACAAAAGGTGAGGTGAGAGTAAATGCCTTTGACAGCAAGGCAGCATTTGACCGAGTCCGGTATCAAGGAACTCGAGCAAAACTGGAGTCAATAGGAATTGGGGAGATTGTCCACTGGTTGGGTTATACCTAGCACAAAGGAGCTCAATCATCTCTATCCTGGGACATAACCAGAAGAGTTCTTCAGGGTAGTGTATCCTTGGCCCAAATAACTCTTGTTTGTATCATAAGTTCAGATGTGGGGATGTTCGCTGATGACTTCACAATGTTCAGTGCCATTTGCGACTCCTCAGATACTGAAGCAGTCCATGCCCCTATGCAGGAAGACCTGGACAACATTTGTGGCACATAAGTGCCAGTAATAGACACCTACAACATCTCTAGCTATCTCCCCATAACTTTCAATGGCATTACCATTGCTGAATCCCCACCACAAATGCCCTGGGGGTTGCCATTGACCAGAAACTGAACTTGACCAGTCATATAAATACTCTGTCTACAAGAGCAGCTCAGAATTCTGTGGTGAATAGCTCTCCTACTGACTCCCCAAAGACTGACCACCATCTACAAAGCACAAGTCAGGATTATGATGGTCCTGAATGAGCTCCAACATCACTCCATATGCATGACGCCATCCAGGACAAAGCAGTCTGCTTTATTGGCACCCCATCCATCACAAACATTCACTCTTTCCACCACCGACACATAATGGCAGAAGTGTTTGCCATCTACAAGAAGCTTTGCAACAACTTCCCACGGCTCATTTGATAGCATCTTCCAAACCTCTGGCCTCTACCATCTCGAAGGAGGTGCAGCAGATCTGTGGGAATATCACCACCTGCAAGTTTCTCTCCAAGTCATTCACCATCTTTCACGTCACTGGGTAATTTTCACTTTCAGAATATATAGTCAGTCTGACCACTTCTTATCTCACTTGTAAGATAATAGATTTCTCCGACATCAAATTAAACTAAGAGAAAGTTATTGGGAACATTAAGTCGAAAGATCATTTTTTCCTTTCAGATGGCTGCAGCAGGTTTTATTCACACCCCAAGTGAAAATGGTCCTGATGTTGCTCAGTGCTTCTTTTGCTACAAAGAACTGGAAGGATGGGAACCTCAAGATGAACCTTTGTAAGTAATGAATTTGAGCATGGTCTTTCTTCCTAATGTCTGGATGTTTACATGCTTCCCCTCGATAAATGCCACTCTGACCTTTCAGTATTATTCAATGCTGTTGTGCTACTAAACAAATCTTTGTCATTCTTGTGGATGCTGATCTTCTAGCAGTCTGGAGGTTTCTCCAGGGATTAGCTAGATTTTAGAGGGAGGGAAACTTGAGCTGATCTGCAGTTTACGGTTGATCAATAAAAAGTTGAATCCTGCTTGTTTGGAGTAGCAGTACTGAAGGACTCCTACTTCAATGCTTCCCAAACTATTTTGCATATACAGCCCTACTTTAACTTGAAACTTAAAATTTTTTTTTTTAAATTAAAAAAAAAAAAAAAAAAAATTTAGTGTACCCAATTCATTTTTTTCCAATTAAGGGGCAATTTAGCGTGGCCAATCCACCTAACCTGCACATCTTTGGGTTGTGGGGGCGAAACCCACGCAGACACGGGGAGAATGTGCAAACTCCACACGGACAGTGACCTAGAGCCGGGATCGAACCTGGGACCTCGGCGCCGTGAGGCTGCAGGGCTAACCGTGCTGCCCTACTTTAACTTGAAACTTAATACAACCCCAGATGCCAGCAAAAATAAAACAGCAATAAAGTAGTATAGTAGTAGTATATAATTATTGAAGTTTGTGAATTTTTAGATCAACACGTATGAATATGAGTTCCCTGCCCTTGGGTGACTAGGATACCTTTTAAAATAAATTTATAGTACCCAAATATTTCTTTTTCCAATTAAGGGGCAATTCAGCGTGGTCAATCCACCTAACCATCTTTGGGTTGTGGGGGTGAAACCCATGCAGACACAGGGAGAATGTACAAACTCCACACAGACAGTGGGCCGGGATCGAACCCGGGTCTTCAACGCCATAGATAGCAGTGCTAATCCGTGCACCATCGTGCCGCCCTTGGGTGACGAGGATACCTAAATCTACCTCCAATGCTGTTGCTCTGAGAATCCACTGCAGGAAACTACTGACATATTTATGTAGATGCATTGTTAGTCACAGCATACCTGATCAGCGTCTTGCAGTAAATCAAAATGTTCAGTGCGAGATGCTTATTTTGTGATTGGTTACTTCTCATTGCTGGGACAATGAGGGGATGGAGATTAATGTGTTTTTGTTTGAGATGCCATTTGCTGTTTCTGTGGCCCCAATTAAGTTTGCGACCCATAGTTCAGGAACCATTACATATCATGTTTACAAGATCTGTTAAATGAACTGTTTTTCAATAAAATCTGAGGCCACTGAGAAACTCTGGTGAAGTACTTTACAATTTTTGTACTCCGTTGACTTGTACTTCAATGCACACCTGTACTACTCTGACTTAGCTTGCACTGTATTCTAAAAGTTCCAGTGGCAAAATGGCTATAAATCTCATTTGAGATTTTTTTTGTGTTGCTTTCGACATTGTAACACAGATATGTTTACCATGACACCAGTTGTTGTTGACAAAGTGCCATGCTACGTGGTGTAGGCCACACAGTCTTCCAAACGTTCCGATTAAAGCAATGTGATTTTACATCATAATTCGAGTGAATGACCTTGTTAGAATTCTGGTTAACCTGGGACTTGGGGAGTAGGCCATTTGGCCCTTCAAGTTTGGTTGAAACAGTATTTAATATTGTTTAGTGGCTGTTGACCGTTTGCTCTTCCGTTAATCCTTCTGGTGGTTATTAGGCACTCCCATCCTCTTGAATGGAAAATAAGGATCCTTCTTTAGCATTACATTTTGAAGCTGTTGATTTTCTTTCCTTCCTCTTTCCCAATGTTTTAAGCTTCACATCTGTAATTCATTACTGACCTAACATAACATTTTGGTCCACGGATTCTGAAGCAAATGTTTTTTAAGAATGCTGCTCAATTTTGTAAAAATACTGTTTGCCTATCAAGTCCTTTTTCAGATTTCAGAATTGGATGTTACTGTGCTTCCTAGAGATTTGATTTGATTGATATGTTCTAACTTCTGTTTACTCTGAGATTCATTACACCAATATGGGCTTAAAAATGCTTTGATATCGCTGTAAAATGGTACTATACATGGAACCTGTTTTTGGCATTCTGATTCACTGCCGTTCCAATATGTATGTATCTTTTGGGCAAGAGAAAGATGCTCCATATATCTTAGTGATGGAACCAAAGCTGTAAATACTGACTAAAAGCAGAAAATGCTGGAAATACTCAGTCGGTGTGTGGAGAGAAAAAGAGTTGAAAAAATATACATAGTTTTATATTAAGCTTTTGTCATTTTATACAAAAATACAAACAACAATAGTAAACGAAATGAAACCAATCTTATCTATGCAGTCCCCCATGACCCAGGCCCCCCCCCCCCCCCCCCCACCCCTCTAGCAGCTAACAGTGATCTTTAAATAAAATATGAACGGTTGCCATCTCCGGTAGAACCCTCCAATTGACCCCCTCACGGTGTATTTGACCTTCCCGAGGTGCAAAAATTTCATTAAGTCCACATGCCAAGCTGAGGCAATAGGTGGCGTCTCCAGCCTCAAACCTAACAGGACTCCCCTCTTGAGTAATCAGCGAGGTGAAAGCAAGGACATCTGCCCCTGCACCCGTCCACAGCTCCAGCACTTTCAAGAACCCAAATGTAGCCACTAAAGAATAGGGCTCCAACTCAATGTTCAGGATCACCAACATGGTGCTGAAAAAAGAGACCCAAAAACCCACAAGCTTGGGACACGACCAGAATGTGTGTGTGATTAGCGGGTCCCCTCGAACAACGCTCGCACCTATCCCCAACCCCTGCAAACAAACAACTCCTTTAGGTTTCCGTAAGGTGCGCCCTAAACACTACTTTGAGCTGGATCAGGCTCAGACTCGACATGATGACATGGCACTCGCCCTGCGGAGGGCCTCACTCCACACCACCTCCAATAGCGGCCCCAGCTCTTCGTCCCAATTGGCCTTCACCACATCCACCGAGCCTGGATCCTCCCTCAGAATCTGTCCATGTATGCCGACCGTACTGCCCTCTTCTGACGTCAAACAGGAAAGGATTCTCTCCAACAAGGATGTTGGCTGCGCCACCTGGAATGTTGCAAACATCTGTCTAACAGAAGTTTGCACCGGGAGGTATCTAAATGAGTCCGGACCCAAGAGCCCAAATTTCTCTTCCAATTCTTCCAGGCTGGCAAACTGCCCCTCCAGGAATAATTCACTCACTCTCCAGCACCTTCCACGTTCCAAACGTAGCATGCAACCATGCCGCACAGACAAGTGGTTAACACAAATAGGGGCCAGCCTTGTCACTGACCCAGCTTGAGTTGCCTCCATATCATTAAAGTGGAGAGAACAACTGGGTTTGACGAGTGCCAGGACAAATGGCAATGCAGACGTTACCAATATCCCAAACTGGACCCTCGACACGCCCCAGACTCCATCCCCACCCAGATAGACACCAGGTCCTTGCACCACCCCCAACACCATCTCCACGTTAGCAGCCCAGTAATAAAATATCAGATTTGGCAGCGCAAGACCCCCCCCCCACCGACTATCCATCCCTCGGTAGGACTCCCCTTCTAATTCTCAGAGCTTTCCCCACCCATATGAAGTCTGAAATAAATCTCCTGGTAAAATACAGGAAGACACTGAAATAGGAACCAAGAAGTTTGGCAAGATGTTCATTTTGATTGATTGAACCTGGCCCACCAATTACGAGGGGAGGCTGTCCCACCTTTGTAGGTCAGCCTTGACCCTATGCATTAGGCTGGTATAATTTAATTTACGGAACTGCGCCCAATCCCGAGCCACCTGGGCACCCAGATACAGAAAGCTAGTCCCGGCCAGGCAGAAAGGTAGCACCCCTAGACCAGCTCTCTTCCCCAAAGTGTAGACCAATAAATACTTGTTCTTCTCTAAATTTAACTTTTATCCAGAGAAGAGCCAAAGCTCTTCAGTATACTCATTGTGTCTCATTGCTGGCGTGGGTTCCTTCAAGTATAACAAGATCATCTGCCTACAAGGACACCCTGTGTTCCATACCACTCCTAATTATCTCACTCAACTTGACTGAGTCCCTCCGGGCAATGGCTCAATCGCTCAAACGACCAGAGGGGGAGACATGGAACACCTCTGCCTCGTCCCTTTATGCATCTGAAAAGGCCCCAAGCTCATGGTGTTGTGAGGAACGCTGGCGAAAGGAGCCCTGTACTACAAACGCATCCATGACACAAACCCTGGGGCCAAAGCCAAACTTCTCCAAAATTGCGAAGCTGTACCTCCACTCAATCCAATTGAATGCTTTTTCTGCATCTAACGACACAATTATCCCAGGTTCCGGCCCAGCCGCTGGAGTGAGAACCACGTTCAGCAGTTGCCTTACATTGGACGACAATTTTCGGCCCTTTACAAATCCTCCCCAATTACCTCCAGGAGACAGGGTTCCAGTCTCAGTGCCAGAACCTTGGCCAATAGCTTTGTGTCTACATTAATAATAAAAAATAAAATTACATTAAGTAATGAAATCGGAAGTTATGACTCGCACTCTGTGGAATCCTCATCCCAATCCTCTGTGGAATCCTGTGGAAGAGATATGGATGTCTGCCAAGCGTTTCAGGGAGGAGCCTCGTGCCAGAGCATCATTAAACATCCCTATCAATAACAGAACCAGCTGATATGCAAACATTTTGTAGAATTCCACTGGGAACCCAAGTGCTTTCCCTGTCTGCATCTGTCTTAACGCTGTTCAACCGCCTCCAAACCTAACGGTGCTTCCAGTCCTTCCCGCAAATCCTCCCCCACCTTGGGAAACTCCAGAAAAACATAGTTAACGTTTCAGTTGATAACCCTTCATTAAAACCACCTGTGCAACCAGTTTAACAAGTCCAAATATTTAAAATATTGCAGACTAAGCGGCTATACCAAAATCATGTGCTAACACCACTGTTTCTACTTTCACAAGTAAGATGCTTCTGATCATGAACTTAGTTGGCAGGTATATACAAAGTATACTGACCTAACTTTCACATTCTCCCCTAGAGTTGAACATCAAAGTCATTCCCCACAGTGTGCTTTCATCCTGCTGAAGAAAAAAATTGAAGATCTAACAACAGAAGAGTTCCTCAAACTGGACAAGGAAAGAGTAAAGAATATCATGGTTGGTTTACTTGTGCGTCGGTATAATTGTTTATAAGTAACAGTAAACTGCACAGAAACGGGGGCAGTATTTAAACAGGCAGCTTTGTCTTATTTGAGCCTTTCTCCCCAGTACTTAGGATACAGATAGTTGGTGCCTCCATGAATGTTGATTTTTGAATAAGCTGTCGGGAAGTATATTGGAACGATCCCATATTTATATCTGATTAGTCCCTTGTACTTAATATCCATTTTTTAAATTTGGAGAGCCCTTTCAACAAAGTAATCTAATTTCTCTTCATGACTTTGTTTATTATGGGCTCCTGCTAACTTAATTATTTTTGTGCACCAAAATGTGAGTTCTAGAGTAATTTGAATTTTGCCTTTTATTAACAGCGATAGACCCAATAGATGTGACATGAGTTAGTAGACTGGGGTATGCTAAATTCCATTCAATATTTTGTAAAAGTTGGTAATTGCAATTGGTGATTAATTAGATTGTTGATGATCATTTACTTCACTGGTTTTGCTATTCCAGAAGAGACATACCAAGAATCCCAATAGCAATGAAGAGGTAATAGAAAGGGAGGAACTTAGAACAATCATTACTGACGGAAAATGTACTAAACAAACTATTGGGATTGAAAACCGACAAGTCCCCAGGCCTGATGACATACATCCTAGCGTCTCAAAGGAAGTGGCAGCAGAGATAATCAATCCATTAGTTATAATATTCCAAAATTCCCTGGATGCGGGAAAGGTTGCTGTGGATTGGAAAAATGATAATGTAAGGTCCTTATTCAATAAAAGAGGGAGGCAGAAAGTAAGAAACTATAGACCAGTTAGTTTAACATTTGTCATTGGGAAAGTGTTAGAGTCCATTATTAAGGAAGTAATGGGACATTTGGAATGTTAAAATGTAATCCCTTCAGAGTCAGCATGGTTTTATGAAAGGTAAATAGTGTTTGACTATTTTGCTAGACTGCTTTGAAAATGTAACACACCCAAGTGGATAATGGGGATCCTGTAAATGTAGTATATCTGGACTCCCAGAAAGCATTTGATAAGGTGCCGCACAAAAGGTTAATGCACAAGGTACGATCACATGGGATTAGGGGTAATTTATCAGCTTGGATAGAAGACTGGCTGACCGACAAAAGGCAGTCTGGAAAAATGGGTCTTTTTCTGGTAGGCAGGATGTAGCTAGTTGAGTGCCAAAGAGTTCGGTCCTTGGGGCCCAACTATTTACGATATATATTAATGACTTAGATGCAGAGATAAAAGGTACCATAGCCAAATTTGCAGATGGCACTAAAATAGATGTGGAGATGCTGGCGTTGGACTGGGGTGAGCACCTGAGGAAGGAGCTGTGCTCCGAAAGCTAGTGATTCGAAACAAACCTGTTGGACTTTAACCTGGTGTTGTAAGACTTCTTACTGTGCTCACCCCAGTCCAAAGCCAGCATCTCCACATCATGGCTACCATAGACACCACAAACTGCCGGCTCAAATTGGAGAGGACCTCCAAGACGATCGTGCATATAGACACTGACATTAAGTTTCTACATTCACCTGAGGAAGGACTGTGCTGTGAAAGCTAGTGATTCAAATCAAACCCGTTGGACTTTAATCTGGTGTTGTAAGACTTCTTACTAAAATAGATGGCATAGTAAGTTGCAATGAGGAAATAACAAAATTACAAATGGATAAAGATGGGTTAGGTGAATGGGCCAAAGTTTCGGCAGGTTAAGTTTAAAGTGGAGAAGTGTGAGGTTATCCATTTTGGTCGTAAAAATGGAAAGGCAATTTATTATCTAAATAGAGAGAAACGTCAGAGTGCTTCGGTGCAGGAGGGATTTGGGTGTCCTGATGTATGAATCACAGAAAACTAGCAGGTAATAAGGAAAGCAAATGGAATTTTGGCCTTTATAGCTAAAGGAATAGAGTTTAAAAGTAGGGAAGTGTTGCTGTAACTGTGCAAGGCATTGGTCAAACTGCAATTGAAAAATTGTGTAGAGTTTTGGTCCCCTTATTTGAGGAGGCATGTAGTTGCATTCGAAGCAGTTTGGAGGAGGTTTACTAGATTGATTCCAGAGATGAGAGATTTAGCAGTTTAGCCCTACACTCTCAAGTTTGAAAGAATGAGGGGAGATCTAATTAAGGTATAAAAGATGATAGAGGTTATTCATGAAGGTCCGCCTTCTCAACCTTGCCCCTCGGCTGTGTGACGATTCTCAGGTTAAATCACCACCAGTCAGCTCTCCCCACTCAAAGGAGAAAGCAGCCAATGGTCATCTGGAACTACGACTTTACCTTTACTTATATAAGGTGATAAATGGTATTGACAAAGTAGACGTAGAGCGGATGCTTCCTCTTGTGGGAAAATCTAGAACATAGAACATTACAGCGCAGTACAGTCCCTTCGGCCCTCGAGGTCATAGTTTTAGGATAAGGGATAGCAGATTTAAACAGATTACAAAAAATTACTTAAGGGTCGTGAATCTGTGAGGTTCACTACCCCAGAGTGCAGTGGATGCCAGGATCAGGGAGTTCAGAAAATCAATACAATCAGGCAAAATCAAGATGGGAAGAGAAAGTGTTTGACTAATTCTCTGAATACATTTAAGGAGGAGATAGACAGATTTTTAATGGGTCGAAGGGTTATGGAGAACGGGCAGGAAAGTGGAGTTGAGGCCGAGATGAGATCAGCCATGATTGTATTGAATGGCAGAACAGGATCAAGGGGTTGAATTGTCTTTTCCTGCTCCTAATTATGTCCTTATGAATACTTGAAAATCAAAAGGTAAAAAGGAAGGAGGTATTTAAAACGACCATAATCACCAAGGTACTGGGAAAACAATTAGATGTAATGGTTGATAAATCCTCTGGACCTGATGGTTTTCATCCTAGGGTTTTAAAATAAGTGGCTACAGAGATTGTAGAAGTATAGGCTGTGATCTTCCAAAATTCCCTACATTCCGGAAATGTAGATTGGTAAATCGCTGATGTAATACGTCTATTCAAGAAAGGAGGGCGACAAAGCAGGAACGATGGGCCAGTTCACTGATGTGTGTCATAGGGAAAATGTTAATGAGGAGGTAATAAATAACAGGGTATTAAGAAAATCAGTACAACAAAATCAACATGGGAAGGGAAATAGTGTTTGATTAATTCTTTAAGGAAATGATACACAATGTGGATAAAGGGGGAACCAGTAGATGTGGTGTACTTGGATTTCCAAAAAGTATTTGACAAAGTGCCACATAAAAATAATCTTTGTTATTGTCACAAGTAGGCTTACATTAACACTGCAGTGAAGTTACTGTGAAAAGCCCCGAGTCGCACACTCCGGCACCTGTTCGGGTTCATAGAGGGGGAATTACGAATGTCCAAATTATCTAACAAGGATGCCTATCAAAGTTACTTCACAAAATTAGAGTTCATGGTATTAACATTGATAGAGGACTGGCTAGCTAACAGGAAGCAGAGAGTAGGGGAAGATGGGTCATTTTCAGGTTGGCAAGATGTTAGTAATGGTATGCCACAGGGATCAGTGCTGGCCCTCAACTATATATTTATTTTAAATTTAGAGTATCTAATTCTTTTTTTACAATTAAGATGGAATTTAGCGTGGCCAAATCATCTACCCTTCACATATTGTTTGTGTTGTGGGGGTGAGACCTACGCAGACACTGAGAGAAAGTGCAAACTCCACATGGACCGTGACCCAGGGCCGGGATCGAACCCGGGTCCTCGGCACCATAAGGCAGCAGTGCTAGCCACTGTGCTGCCTGGCCTCAACTATTTATAATCTATATTCATGACTCAGTTGCAGGGCCTGAATGATAGTAGTTAAATTTGCTGGTGATGCAGATAGGATGGGGGAGGTCAGTAGGCAATGGGACAAAGAGTCCTCAAAGATTTTCCTAGGTTAAGTAAGTGGGCAAAAATTTGTGCTCTATTCAGATCTTGATTAAGTTATAACTTCTATATTGTATATTGGAGTATCTCCTCTTAACTCTGTTCGATTCACATTATCTTGGCCATTTCTGTTCTCCCCCTGCCTTTGTGCATTGTGGATCAGCTGTATTGTAAATTTAAAGTTGTCTGTAAAGGGGTTGGGGGGTGGGTAGGTGGTATTAGCAGGAGGAAGAAGAATTTGAAATAAAATAAAAGATGGAATTTTGTCTCCTTTTTTTTCCAGAGAAAACAAGTTGCTGAAAGAATTCGGACATTTGAGCAAGAGGCAAAGGTTGCAAGATGCATAATAGAAGACTTGGTTACTAAGGACTGCTAGTGATGCAAGATATTCTCCTTTGGTAAAGTGCTGTTCTTAAAAATAAAAATAAATATTTCAAAGGGCGGCATGTGGTGCAGTGGATAGCACTGGGACTGCGGCGCTGAAGACTTGGGTTCGAATCCCGGCCCTGGGTCACTGTCCGTGTGGTGTTTGCACATTCTCCCCATGTCTGCGTGGGTTTCACCTCCACAACCCAAGGATGTGCAGGTTAGGTGGATTGGCCACGCTAAATTGCCCCTTAATTGGAAAAAAAATAATTTGGGTACTCTAAATTTAAAAAAAAAAAATTGTCAATTGCTTGTGAGTTGATCAGAATCCTCAAGTTGAGGATTATGGCTATGTATTATACAGCACACTTCTAAAATTCTCTGTAAACTTCTTCGCTGTGCTTTGTTCCACTCCTCCCATGTAACATGATTTGGGTACTAATTCATAGCTGGGAGCTTGATTTTCTTTTCCTACCCTGGTCAAATGTTTGCCATCTATAAAAACAGGTGATTGCCATCAGTTGAACCTTTAGGAGGCTTATAAGTTGCAGAGGGATAAGGATTCATTTTTGGATGATGCTTTCCTCACTTTATCACATCTATTGCCAGTTTATATTATTATCACTTCTCACTTTCATCTTATATAATGCAGAAGTATCTATGGGATATTAATCAAATGTTTTTGAGCATCCTCTTGTAGGACATAGTGGATTTACATTCATGATGTTGGTGGTTTGACTGATTTGGGCTGGATATATTAAGGGTCTAATCTTTGTAAACATAGTTTGGGTGGGCCTACTGCTGATTTATTAACTGAACCACTGATTTTCAGCATCCTTGGCAGACAGTTTGGGTGCAAGCTCATACTGTGCTTGGCAAGAGCGTGGTTTCAGGAGATATCAGCCCCTCAAAGCATTTGCAGGTATAATTAATGGTGACTCAGTATTGTTGCCTAACTGCAGCAGTTAAAGCACAACCCTTCTTGCCTCTGCTTTCAACCTGTACAGCCTTGGCTGTATATCTGATTCAGGAATTCATTGACTTCTAAGTAGCAGCAATTTTCATTATTTTGTTGCAGATATTTGAAGAATCAACACCTTTAGAAACTTGGTGATATTGGTTAGCCTTTTACTCTGTTCATGATTTCTTTTCCAAAAGTGATGTGGTAATTCATAGTACCATACTAAATTATGGTATAATTGTTCTCATTGCGATCACTCCTTTCTATCCATATGTTTTTATGTATCGGTATTCAATCTTGAAATAACACTGTTCTAAGTGCTGAGATTGTAACGAAGGCACTGATTCCTATATTTTAAAAATTAAATAAAAGACTCACTTTCTTCAAAATTCTGGTTCATACCTTTTTGTTAGTTGGGGAAGAAGAGGCATAAACTCGCACAGCCATTTCATGGCGGCTAACAGAATCTCTGGAAAGCACCCGAGTACACAATGCATTTCTGGGCTGGATTGCACCACTTGCTCTTGTATTTTGCATGTCAAGGGCTGAACCTGGCTGGTTTGCTTCCATCGAGACAAACTGGTACAAGGCACAGGTACAGCGACTGGGTGGTAGTTAACATTACCAGTCTAATATACTCCTGTGCAGTCTGTTAAATCAGCTTAAATTGAACATCATAGTCTGTGAGGCATGACTTTCTGCTATTTCTAAAACCTAATGGTCTGGTACTAATGAACACAGTGTACAAGTTATTTATAACTGCCATTAAAATTATAATGCACTTTTGACTGAAAATGGCAGGTCATATATAGCCCACCAGCTTTTCACTTTGGTAAGATGTTGTTTGATGAGCAAAAATTGTTCAAAAATCTAAAGTGACAGATGATAGTGCCATGGCACTATGACTATGCGTCATAGTCTCAGGATAAGGGGATGGCCATTTAGGGCTGATACGAGATGGGGAGAAATTTCTTCACTCAGGGTTATGAATCTTTGGTATTCTAGAATCATTGAATTTACCGTGTAGAAGGAGGCCATTTGGCCTGTCAAGTCTGCACTGGACCCTGGAAAGAGCACCCCACTTAAGCGCACGTCTTCACCCTATCCCCGCAAACCAGTAACCCCACCTAACCTTTTTGGACACTAAAGGCAATTTTAGCATGGCCAATCCATCTCCCTATGCACACGACTGCGTGGCAAAATTTGGTTCCAACTCCATCTACAAGTTTGCTGACGATACAACTATAGTGGGCCAGATCTCTACGAGTCTGAATACAGGAGTAAGATAGAGAACCTAGTGGAGTGGTGCAGCGACAACAATCTCCCTCAATGCCAGCAAAACTAAAGAGCTGGTCGTTGACTTCATGAAGCAAAGTACTGTACTCACCCTGTCAGCATCAACGGGGCCGAGGTGGAGATGGTTAGAAGTTTCAAATTCCTAGGGGTGCACATCTCCAAAAATCTGTCCTGGTCCACCCACATCGACGCTACCACCAAGAAAGCACAACAGCACCTATACTTCCTCAGGAAACTAAGGAAATTCGGCATGTCCACATTAACTCTTACCAACTTTTACAGATGCACCATAGAAAGCATCTCATCTGGCTGCATCACAGCCTGATATGGCAACTGCTCGGCCAGGACTGCAAGAAACTTCAGAGTCGTGAACACAGCCCAGTCCATCACACGAACGTGCCTCCCATCCATTGACTCCATCTACACTTCCCGCTGCCTGGGGAAAGCGGGCAGCATAATCAAAGACCCCTCCCTCCCGGCTTACTCATTCTTCAACTTCTTCCATTGGGCAGGAGATACAGAAGTCTGAGAACACACTCGAACAGACTCAAAAACAGTTTCTTCCCCGCTGTTACCAGACTCCTACATGACCCTCTTATGGACTGACCTCATTCACGCTACACCCCTGTCTGCTTCATCCGATGCCAGTGCTTATGTAGTTACATTGTGTACCTTGTGTTGCCCAATTATGTATTTTCTTTTATTTCCTTTTCATTTCATGTACTTAATGATCTGTTGAGCTGCTCGCAGAAAAATACTTTCACTGTACCTCGGTGCACGTGACAATAAACAAATCCAATCCAATCCAATCCTGCACATCTTTGGACTGTGGGAGGAAACCGGAGCACCTGGAGGAAACCCACGCATACATGGGGAGAATGTGCTGACTCCGCACAGACAGTGACCCAAGCTGGGAATCGAACCTGGGACACTGGAGCTGTGAAGCAACAGTGCTAACCACTGTGCTACCGTGCCGCCCCTCCGCCTCCTCCCGAATAATATTGATACAAAGTTGAAGTCTGAAACAGCTTTTTAGACACCAAGGGAATTGAAGGAAAGGCAGGAAAAGGATGTAAAATGGAAGTTCAACCATGATCGTGTTGGGTGATGGAATGGTTCGGTGGGCTGCATAGCCTACTGGTTTCTTATGGTATTCATGGCAGGAATTGCAAATACCTTTTTTGAAGCAGTATCAGTTAAGTTAAAAGCTTCCTCTTTCATGCCATTATTACAGTTATTATTCCAGGATTCATGTACAGTAAGATTACCTTATCTTGGAGAAGAGATTGATAGCAGTGTTCAAAGTCGTGAGGAGGCTGGTCCTGCTCGGAAAAAGATCAAGGAAGGGTACAGATTTAAAGTGATTTGCAAAAGAAGCAAATACAATTTTAGAAAAACACTTTATTTTGAAAAAAAAATATATTTATTAAAGTTTTTTAACAACACAATTTTTTCCCCTTACAAACAATAAGCAGCCCCCCCCCTCTCCCGTAACAAAATAACACAAAGCCGCACTGAGCAAGATATATACATGGCAAAATGGTATATTTACATAGCTTTATACACTGGCTCTCGCCCGCACGTGCCAGTTTCCCCCACCCTCCGTGTTATCTCCTGCTCCTCCATCCCCTCAAACAATCTCTCTCTCTCCCCCCCCCCAGGGTTGCTGCTGACCGACCTTCCTCTAACGCTCCGCGAGGTAGTCTAGGAACGGTTGCCACCGCCTGTAGAACCCCTGCGCAGACCCTTTCAAGGCAAACTTAATCCTCTCCAGCTTTATGAACCCAGCCATGTCATTTATCCAGGCCTCCAGGCTAGGGGGCTTCGCCTCCTTCCACAATAGCAAGATCCTTCGCCGGGCTACTAGGGACGCAAAGGCCAGAATTCCGGCCTCTTGCCTCCTGCACTCCCGGCTCATTCACTACTCCGAATATTGCTAGCCCCCAGCTTGACTTGACCTGGACTTTCACCACCTGAGACATTGCTCCCGCCACTCCTCTCCAGAACCCCTCCAGTGCCGGGCATGACCAAAACATGTGAACATGGTTCGCCGGACCCCCTGAGCACCTTCCACACCTGTCCTCTACCCCAAAGAACCTACTCAACCTCGCCCCTGTCAATTGTGCTCTGAACCACCTTAAATTGTATCAGGCTGAGCATGGCACATGAGGAGGAATTAACCCTACCCAGGGCCTCAGCCCACAATCCTTCCTCGATCTCCTCCCCCAGCTCCTCCTCCCATTTACCCGTCAACTCTTCTGCTAGGGCTTCCCACTCTTCTTTCATCTCTTGGTGTATTGCCGAAACCTTGACCTTCCCGACCCATACACCCGAGGTCACCCTGTCTTGAATTTCTTGTGCCGGGAGCAACGGGAATTCCCTGACCTGTCGCCTCACAAAATCCCTCACCTGCATATATCTAAATGCATTTCCCGGGGGTAGCTCAAACTTCTCCTCCAGTGCCCCTAGGCTCGCGAATGTCCCGTCAATGAACAGGTCCCCCATTCTTCAATCCCCACCCGATACCAGCCCTGGAACCCCCCCGTCCATCTTCCCCGGGACAAACCGGTGGTTACCCCTGATCGGGGACCACACCGAGGCTCCCACTGCACCCCTGTGCCGTCTCCATGGCCCCAGATCCTTAACGTTGCCGCCACCACCGGGCTCGTGGTATACTTCGATGAACGGCAGCGGTGCCGTCACCAACGCCCCCAAGCTCGTTCCTTGACAGGACGCCATCTCCATCCTCTTCCATGCTGCCCCCTCTCCCTCTGTAACCCACTTGCGGATCATCGCCACATTTGCTGCCCAGTAGTAGCTCCCTAGGTTTGGCAGCGCCAGCCCTCCTCGGTCCCTACTGCGTTCCAGGAACCCTCTCCTTACCCTTGGGGTCTTATTAGCCCACACAAACCCCATAATACTCCTACCTACTCTCTTGAAAAAGCCCTTGGTAATCACGATGGGAAGGCACTGAAACACAAACAAAAACCTCGGAAGGACCACCATTTTGACCGACTGCACTCTACCCGCCAACGAGAGCGGCAACATGTCCCATCTTTTGAAGTCCACCTCCATTTGGTCCACCAACCTCGTCAGATTCAATTTGTGTAGAGCCCCCCAACTCCTGGCTATCTGGATCCCCAGATACCGAAAACTCCCCACCGCCCTCCTCAGCGGTAGGTCCCCTAACCCTCTTTCTTGGTCCCCTGCCTGTAATACAAAAAGCTCACTCTTCCCTACATTGAGCCCGCGAACTCCCCAAACTCCCTCAGAGTCTGCATGACCTCCACCATCCCCTCCATTGGGTCCGCCACGTACAGCAGCAGGTCATCCGCGTATAGCGACACCCGATGCTCTTCTCCCCCGCGGACCACCCCCCTCCATTTATTAGACTCCCTCAGTGATATGGCCAAGGGTTCAATCGCCAATGCAAACAACAGGGCGGACAGGGGGCACCCCTGCCTCGTTCCTCGGTACAGCCGAAAGTACTCCGACCTCCGCCGGTTCGTCACCACACTCGCCACCGGGGCGCTGTAAAGGAGCTTAACCCAGCTAATAAACCCTCCGCCGAACCCAAACCTACTCAACACCGCCCAGCGGTACTCCCACTCTACTCGGTCAAAGGCCTTTTCCGCGTCCATAGCTGCCACTATCTCCGCCTCTCCCTCCTCCGATGTCATCATTATCACGTTTAAGAGCGCCGTACATTAGTATTTAATTGCCTGCCCTTTACGAATCCCGTCTGGTCCTCATGTATCACCCCCGGGACACAGTCCTCAATCCTCGTGGCCAGCACTTTTGCCAACTTAGCGTCCACATTGAGGAGCAAAATCGGCCTGTACGATCCACATTGCAGTGGGTCCTTGTCTCGCTTCAGAATCAAGGAAATTGTCGCCTCCGACATTGTCGGGGGCAGGGTCCCCTCCTCTTTTGCCTCGTTAAAGGTCCTCACTAGTAGCGGGGCCAACAGGTCCACATACTTTCTATAGAACTCCACCGGGAACCCATCCGGCCCCGGGGCCTTCCCCGCCTGCATACTCCCCAAACCCTTACTCAGCTCCTCCAACCCGATTGGTGCACCCCAAACCAGCCGCCTCTTGCTCCTCCACCCTCGGGAACCGCAGTTGGTCTAGGAATCGTCTCATCCCCTCTTTCCCCCCCCCCCGGGGGCTGGGATCTGTACAGCTCTTCATAGAAGGCCTTGAATACCTTGTTTATTTTTGTTGCACTCTGAACCGTGGCTCCCCCTCCATCTTTGATTCCCCCTATTTCCCTCGCTGCCGTCCTCTTACGGAGCTGGTGTGCCAGCATCCGACTGGCCTTTTCCCCGTACTCGTAGGTCGCCCCCTGCGCCTTCCTCCACTGTGCCTCCACCTTCCCTGTGGTCAACAGGTCAAACTCCGTCTGGAGCCGTCGCCTTTCCCCAAGTAATCTTTCCTCCGGGGCCTCTGCGTATCTCCTGTCCACTCGCAAAATCTCCCCCACTAACCTCTCCCTTTCCATGCCCTCTGTCTTCTTCCTGTGAGCCCTGATGGAGATTAGCTCTCCCCTGACCACCGCCTTCAACGCCTCCCATACCACCCCCATTCGCACCTCCCCGTTGTCGTTGGTCTCCAAGTACCTTTCGATACACCCCCTCACCTTCCCACATACCACCTCATCTGCCAGCAGTCCCACGTCCAGCCGTCACAGTGGGCGTTGGTCCCTCTCCTCTCCCAGCCCCATTTCCACTCCGTGCGGGGCATGGTCCGAAACGGCTATGGCCGAATACTCTGTCCCCTCCACCCTCGGGATGAGCGCCCTGCCCAGAACAAAGAAATCTTTCCGGGAGTAGGCCTTGTGCACGTGGGAAAAGAAAGAAAATTCCCTGGCCTGCCGTCTTGCAAACCTCCATGGGTCCACTCCCCCCACCTGATCCATAAACCCCCTGAGCACCTTGGCCGCCGCCGGCCTCTTTCCCGTCCTTGATCTGGAGCGGTCCAGTGCTGGATCCAGCACTGTATTGAAGTCCCCTCCCATTATCAGTCCTCCTACCTCCAGGTCCGGAATGCGCCCCAACATGCGCTTCATGAATCCAGCATCATCCCAGTTCGGGGTGTATACATTTACCAACACCACTCGCGTCCCTTGCAACCTACCACTCACCATCGCATATCTCCCTCCGTTATCCACTACGATAGTCTTGGCCTCAAATGCACATGCTTTCCCACCAGAATTGCCACCCCTCTATTTTTCGAGTCCAGTCCCGAGTGAAATACCTGTCCTACCCATCCCCTTCTTAACCTAACCTGGTCCGCCACCTTCAGGTGTGTCTCTTTCTTGGAGCATAGCCACGTCTGCCTTCAGTCCCTTCAAGTGCGCGAACACTCGAGCCCTCTTCACCGGCCCATTCAGGCCCCTCACGTTCCACGTTATCAGCCGGATTGGAGGGGCTCTCACCCCCCCCTCCCCCGCGCCAACTAGCCATCTCCTTTTCTGGGCCAATCCCGTGTCCGCGTCTCCCTCACCCTCCAGACCTCCGTCCCGACCACCTCTTCTGTGTCCCATTCCCTTTCGGCCAGTGCAGCAGCAACCCTCCCCCCGCGCGCACCCCACTAGATCCCTGTCTTGCTCCCCCATATCACTCTCGTAAGTCTGCTGACCCCGGCTTCCCCCGCCATCCCTTTGACCCCCCCGTGTGGGAGTCTCCCCATCAATATACATTCCTTCGTTCCCCTTCCCGCGTGCGGGAAAAGAACCCCCCGCTTTCCAAAGCCTGCCTCGCCCCCTCTGGCGCAGCTCCTGTCGCGGCCTTGTCTCTCTCCCCCAGCCCATATAACATTCCCTGCGCATGGTTGACCCCCTATATACAACAACCATCATACTTCAACCCTCAAACACCCCCCACCCTCACAAACCCTCAATTAGAGTCCAACTTTTCAGTTAGTATAAAGGTCCACGCCTCTTCGGGCGTTTCGAAGTAGTGGTGTTGGCAATTATGTGTAACCCACAGTCGCGCTGGCTGCAACATTCCAAATTTCACTCCTTTCCGATGCAGCACCGCTTTGGCCCGGTTGAAACCCGCTCTCCGCTTAGCGACCTCCGTGCTCCAGTCCGGGTATATTCGGATCTCTGCATTGTCCCACTTGCTGCTCCGCTCCTTCTTGGCCCATTTCAGGACCCTCTCTCTGTCCGTAAACTGGTGAAATCTCACCACCATCGCCCTTGGCGGCTCATTTGCCTTGGGCTTCCTCGCCAGCATCCGGTGCGCCCCTTCCAGCTCCAGCAATCTTGGGGGGGCCTCCGCGCCCCGATCATTGTGCCCGCATATGCTGCGGCGTCGGCCCCCTCCATTCCTTCTGGGAGACCCAGGATCCTCAGATTATTTCTCCTCGACCTGTTCTCCAGGTCTTCGAGTCTTCCCGCCCACGTCTTGTGTAGCGTCTCGTGCCGCTCCACTCTCACCACCAGGCCCAAGAGCTCGTCCTCATTCTCACACACTTTGTCCTGGATCTCCTGGATCTTCACCTCGTGGGCTTTCTGGGTTGCCCCAAGTCCTTCAATTATTGCCAACATAGGCGCCACCATCTACTTACGCAGCTCCTCGAAGCAGCGCTTGATGAATTCCTGCATCACCTCTTTGTCCCCGGCCGCCGCCATTTTGCTTGTTTTTCCTTTCTTCTCCCGCTGCTCCAATGCCACTTTTTTGGCCATTTCGCTGCGGGTCCGGTCCATGCAAGTTAGTTGGGGACCTCTCTCCTCTCTTCCCCACGGGTTGGCTGTAAAAAAAGTTCTATTGGGGCTCTTCTATCGAGCCCGAAGGTCCGTGTTCGCGGGAGGTGCCGAATCGTGCGGCTTAGCTCTGCATAGCCGCAACCGGAAGTCAGAAAAACACTTTCACACAGTGAGTGGCTCTAGTCTGGAATGTACTGCCTGGAAGTATGGTGGAGGCAGTTTCAATTGAGGCATCCAAAAGGCATTAGGTTGTTAATTGTTTCTATTCAAATAATGTGCAGAGTTACAGGGAAAAAGTAGGAGAATGGTACTGAGTCGTAATGATCATTCAAAGAGCTGGTGCAGACATGATGGGCCGAATGGTCTCCTGCATGGTAACAATTCTGGACTGACCACATGAATCCATTTGGTCCTAGGATGTGGGGCAAAGCCAGCAATTGCAGTTAATCCCCAATTACCCGAGAAGCTGGTAGTGAGCCAGAGATGCCAGTTAAGAGTCAACCACATTGTTCTGGATCTGGAATCGTGCATAGCCTCGACCAGGTGGGAATGGCAGATTTCCCTCCCTCAAGGACATTCTTACGATCCCAGTTGGTGTTCTTACTGGATGGGAAGATTCTAGAATGGAACCCTGGCTCAAAAGATCGTAACTTTATTTTCAGAAAGCACGGAGTCACAGGATCACAAATTAGTTTTAACAGCAAGAAAAGAACAGGAAAAGTTTGATTATAATGTAATACTTTTTTTACCCCCCCCCCCCCCCCCCCCCCCCCCCCCCCCCCCCCCCAAGCTTCACAAATTTATGCAGGTTTCAAAAATAGCACCCCACTCTGAAGCTTGCTGATGCCACTCAACTGATCTTTTATTTTTCTCTCAATCCCTGCAGATGAGTTTCCAAGCTCCACTCCCAAAAAGACCTGCTTTAAAACCTCCACAGAATGCTTTCTGTGTGTTTCCCAGGGCAGAGCACTTGCAATGAATATATAAACCACATGTATTTTTAAAAGCACAATATACTGTATATAGCTAGCAATGAAATGTTTGTGAGGCATCATGGGACTTAGCTAACTAAATTGACCACATTCCTTGTAAGGACAGTTTCATACAGACACACACAGAATAGGGACATACTAATCGGCAGCCCCTGGGCAGATGCTCTAGTGGGATGCTGAACCAACCTATAATGACATTAACATAAGGGGAGCCATATATTTATGAGACCCAATGACAGTCAATAATAGCATCTGGAGACCTTGGGAGATCCCCTAGTTGACCATGAGATGATCATGCCATTCCCAGCTGCCTCGCAATCAATTTCATTGGCTAGTGTGCTCAGCTGAGGATGGCCAACTATTTGTAATTGTATGAATGATAATTTTCTTTGTTGAGTGGAGAGGCATCTGGATTTCCCAGTAGCCTACTCCCGCCGGTGTAAATATAACAAACTGTTTGATGTTTGGAGCATACCCAAGTGTCGAGTGATTCTTTTGGATTCATTCCCGCTAACACTTTCCATCGGCTGTTTGCATTAAGAATCCACTCCATGTTTTACAACTATCTTTTCAAACAAAGCTTCCACTCTCCTTTATACAAGGAATCCAGCACCAAGTTTTCCACCTCCTTTCAGGGTTCCTTTTATCTTGAATTTAACATCCAAAAGTCTACACAAACTCAGGTACTCAGTCCCCAAAAGAATAATATTGCTTCAAAAACGGGAAGGACACCAAACCCTATGATTGCTTCAGATATGTGGCTTGTCTGTTGCCAACCTCATCAGCTCTTCTACTACCCAGATCTGACTTTAACTTCCGTAAGCAGTATCCTGTTCCAAAGGCAGTTCCTCTTTGATCCTTTTATTAATCCTTCAATATTGCTGGAGTGTCTATTCCATTCCCTGGTTTCTAGAGCTGTCTTTTAGTTCCCTTGGAACTTGCTTTCGTGCATCTTACTCTATTGTATGGCTTTTCTGCTTCTAGCAGAGCTGAGAGCTGTTTACAGTCTTGCTTCCTAGCCCAAACTGCTAAGAATCCAGTTACAACTACACTCAAAAAGCATTACTATCCTAAAGTGCCTCTTGTTCACAAGCAATGACTTTTACTTCTCCCAGCGTTTTATGCTGTAACCTCTAAGCACAATAGAAGCTCAGTTTGAACTAAAACTAAACCCCTCTAGATGGAAACGTGTTTGTTGAACATGAATCTAACTATAGGTTTACCCTTCCTTATACAGAAACCCTAAATTAAACGCACTTAAATCTATACCTTTCTGGTATTTAACAATACAAATATAGCTTATCCAAAACTACCTTTGCTTTCCTGCCAACATTTAAAAAAAAATTTAGAGTACCCAATTCATTTTTTCCAATTAAGGGGCAATTTAGTGTGGCCAATCCACCTAACCTGCACATCTTTGGGTTGTGGGGGCAGAACCCATGCAAACACGGGGAGAATGTGCAAACTCCACACGGTAAGTGACCCAGGGCCATCATCGAACCTGGGACCTTGGCGCCGTGAGGCAACAGGACTAACCCACTACGCCACCGTGTTTTCCTACCAACATTAATGAACCAGACGGGTCTTTGCAACAATCCAATTAATTATGGTGAACCATTGCCGATACTGGCTTTTTATTAAAAGTTTATTTTATTAAATTCTCCAGCTGCTGTGGTGGAACTAGAGTTCTTGCCTCCAGAGCATTAGTCCAGGCCTTTGTATTACTAGTCCAGTAACATTACTGTAAGGAACTGGCTAAATCCTTGTCTGTTTCATGGTTCTCTTTTAATCTCTGTCTCTGCAAAATTATAGGTTTTTCTCTAAAACCTGCAGACTTTGGTCGAACTGAAAACACCCTGATCTAATGTACTGGCCCAGATCTCCCTGTGATGCTCTGGCACGGCCTGTGTTGTCATTTTGATGGTCTTGGCAAGCAACCAATCAGTGCATATGAAATTCTGGGACATCTGTTCTTGCTTGTGATTGGTGGAGCCATTCAGAACCTTCTGGATGAAAGGCGGATCAAGAGAAGGGTCTCCATTTTAACTCTGCTCTGGTCAGACATCAAGAACAGCCAGAAGCTGGTTTAGCCACTCTCCCTATCAGGCCTGTAAAGGTTTAAATTGAAGGCTCGGGGGTTGAAACTGACCTTCCTCTCTGCAGTCCATTTAATCTGTGGGAGTTCCCCTGGAAATGAATCTTGATCTGCAAAAATGGCAGACATGGACTGGAGCGGATAGACAACCTTTGTTTAAACTCTCTGGTAGAGAATCATAAAATAGTCTCAATGAGTCTGGAATTCAACCTGGTGGAGGCCTGTCAGGACTGAGACGATCCCGGAGTGGGAATTCTTTGTGTGACGACCCCAATTGTTGAAAATGAAAGTGACTTTCCAGAGAGCATTCTACTGCCCGCAGGTTCTGGTTGAAGACCACCATTGAAGATAGCTGTTTACAAAGACCGAGACCTCGGCAGCAAATAGACCATCTCACACCTTTTAATCACTGTTATTTTCAATCCTTTCCCCACCCCTACCATATGTTTGCCTTGTGTGTGTGTCTGGTGGAGAGTGGGATGGGGTTTGGGAAGTAGTTAGATTAGCAGACCATTGTTCCATTTTTATTATATTTTCATCTTTTTCCTTGTTATAAATAAACAGTTTTGTAATGTTTTACTCATTGCAGCAGTCAAGGGTTAAAGATCTCAGGAAAATATAATTCACTTGTGTTGGTTCTCCAGGGTCTGTGCGGGCTGTAATTGACTGTGCACTTACCTCGGGTGTCGTAACATTGCCACAATGCTTGCTGTATCCCCCAAATTACTACAATTGGATCCCGGAACTGGGGCTAGACAAGTGAGAAAAATAATCAGTCAGTGACAGTTGGGAGAAGGTGGATAATTAGATGACACGTGAAGACCCGATTTGGCTAAACTGATACATTCTGCGAACAGCCATTTAAATTTGCATGGTAAACACCAACTTGAATTGCTTTGTAGTTCAACTTGTACCCATAAAAGTGTATTTTAATTGTGATAATGCCATGAGGAGGTAAAATTATTTTGAAGTAAGACTTGACTCTACACACCTGCACAGCCTGCGGCAGATACTCTCCTAGAAATTGGATGTTTATCGAGCTTTAGATTTCTTTTCAGCAGAAGTTGCAAAGCTTGAAATTGGATACAATATGTTATGATAATCCAACAAAAGCATTAATTATTTTGATTACATTGGTGCAAGATCGGTAGGCTTCTAAACAACATCCCCCAGCACTACCAGGTGGCACTGCCATGGGTCAGGGCCTGAGGGGGGTTATGAAGGGTGGATATGAAGGTTGGGGGGGTGCAAGACAGGCAGGAAGGGGCCTTCAAGAGGATGGAAGTGGACGGGTGAGGCTCCTGTAATGGGGGGTCTGCAAGGGGTGTAGGGGGCCCCAAGGACCCCATAGCGGGGTGTCCTCACTTGGCGGGGTGTGGGGTAATGCCCGTGTGTAGGGGGGTGACATTGCCCATGTGTGGAGGACGTGGGGGACCCACAAGCTCACTTAGAGATCAGGCCACCCTTTCGAAATGCCGGCCTGATCTCAAGTTCAGCTCCCCAGTGATGAAAATAATACGAAGTGTGAGTTAAACCGGCGAGAAACTCCCCAGGGTCCAGAAACGTGACTAGGTGTCATTGGATAACTCTGGGGAACTCATTGGCAGAGTCAGCGAGAAACTCCAACAAAATCCGCCACAAATTACACTTTTAGATTGTGCCCATTGTGTTTAAAACTTCAGTATCAGGTCATGGGATTTGATTGGGATACAGATGATGTAGTAATGGGAGGGGCCAGGTCTGTGGCAAGAGTTTTGGGTCAGCTCTGCCAGAAGCTGTGAGTGGAACAGTCACTTTAGCCAAATGCTGTGAGGTTAATCAATAGTCTGACACAGAGAGAGGGATCTCTCTCTTCAAGCAGTCTTTCTCAGACATCTCTATACAGAATGTATCTCTTTGTTTGCTAACTTTATTTATAAGTGGCATTTGACCTGTGATGGTGATCCGGGGCCGGGATTGAACACGGGTCCTCAGCGCCGTGAGGCAGCAGTGTTTTTTAAATTTAAAATTTTTTAATTAAAAATTTTTTTTTTTATTCTCCTCCTTTTTCACATTTTCTCCCACATTTACATCCATCAACAATAAACAATAATAAGCAAGATATGTCAGTCCCCATAATAACAACGATCCCATCTACCCACCAACCCCCAAACCTCAACCCGCATGTTTACATAAACAAATGGCAAAAAGGAATCAGGGATTACCCGTAGTCACCCTTAATCTACACGGCTCTCCACCCCCCCCCCCCCCCCCCCCCCCCCGCAGGTCTCCAGCTCCTCCTGTCCACTGCCTCTTGTAAAACTCCCCAACTTTCCACCCCGGCTAGACCACTCGGACCCTGTTCTGCCAGGCTCCGATGGCCGCAGCCCCTCCCCCACCTCACTCCCGTTCACTGGCCGGCTTAAACCGGCCAGAGTGGAGGCCCCCGCCCGGGTCCCTTTCCCACTTGCCCGGCCCTAGGAAAGCCGAAAGATCCCCTTTTAGCACACAAACCCCGCATATCCACCTACACCCCAAAGAACTCTCATTTCGAGTGAAAGTCCCGTCCCTTCCCTTGTCCAAATATATACCACATTGGCTCCTTTAATCTCTACACCCGCACGCAGTGATACAAAAAAGAAGAAAATACAGTCATGAGGTTACATCGGCACATGGCCATTCCTCAATTTGTCAATTCTGCCACAGTCCTTCTGCTTTTGCAAACTCCTCCGCTGCTTCCGCCATTCCAAAATAAAAGTCCCTGAGCTTGTAAATCACCCTCAGCTTCGCTGGATATACAATGCCGCACCGCACCTTGCTAATGTACAGTGCCCTCTTCACCCGTTTGAAGGCAGCCCGCCTCCTTGCCAGCTTCACCGTAAAGTCCTGGTATACACGTATACCAGCTCCAGCCCACTGCACCACCCGCTTCTGCTTGGCCCAGCTCAGGACCTTCTGCTTCACCCTGTACCTACGGAAGCACAGAGTCACTGCTCTTGGCGGCTCACTCGCCTTTGGTATAGGCCTCCATGACCGATGAGCCCGATCCAGTTCATATCGGGAGGGATCCTCCCCCTCCCCCAATAATTTTGCCAGCATTGCGGCAAAGTACTCAGTCGGCTTCGGTCCTTCAACTCCTTCGGACAGCCCCACAATCCTCAAATTCTGTTGCCTGGATCTGTTTTCCAGGTCTTCCATTTTTCCTCGCAGATCCTTGTTAGTATCCATCACCTTCCGCATCTCTTTCCCCATCGAGGCAAGTTGATCACCGTGCTGCCATAACGTCTCCTCCACTTCCTTCAGCGCCTCCTCTTGCTCTCGCACCTCCGCCACTGCGCTCGCCACCTCCGTCCTCACCGGGGAAACCGCCTCCTCCACCAGCACACTCAAAACCTCCCTCATCTCCTTCCTCACCGTCTCCATGCATTTCGCAATCTGCGCCAACTGCTTTTCAAATTCCGCAGCCATCACCGTAGTTATTTCTTCAGCTGTAAGCAGTGAGGCAGCAGTGATAACCACTGTGCCATTATGCCACCCTAGCTATTTCTTTTATAAGATAGTTCAATACTGTGGTAATAATATTTGTTAAATAGTCCATATCCCTATTCGTGTGTGGAATTACAAAGCAAAGTATCCTTTTCCCCACAGCTTTACAAATTAAAGAAAACTGTTGGGGTCTGGGCCGATTGCTTAATTATAAATTGGAATCTGGTCAGGGATCGTGATAACAGATAACGACTTGCTGAGTAAGTTTGAGTTGATTGCAGTTCTACTTTCCGCGTGGAATATGCCTCCGAATGAAGTAACTTTTGACATAAGTGCCAATGTGTGGTGGGGCTGAACACTCGGAAAGGACAGAATCACCATTACAAAATGTCAAACATGTCCTGGTCCAAGAGGCGGAGAATTTCGAATGTGAAGATACCCAGGAACCAGGGGCGTCATTCTCCGACCCCCCGCCGGGTCGGAGAATGGCCGTTGGCCGCCGTGAATCCCGCCCCCGCCGAAGTCTCCGAAGGGAGAAAAGTCGGCAGGGCGTTAATGGCGCCGCTGCCGCGGAGAATGTCACGGGTCTGCGCAAGGCAGCCGATTTTCGGCCTGCCGATATTCTCCCTTCCGGATGGGCCGAAGTCGTGATGACCGTTCACGTCGACGTGAATCAAACGTCCTTTTCATCGGCGTGACCCGGTGCTCCAGGCTCACGCCGACCAGCGAGGAGGTGAGTGACGGCCTGGGGGGTTGCTCTGGGCAGGAAATGGCGTGGCCGCAGACTGATTGCCTGAGGAGAGGTGTGTCTCGGCTTGTGTGTGTGTGTGTGCGGCCGTGGGGGGGGGGGGGGGGTGGTTAGAGTAGGTTGGGCTCTGGGGGAGTGCCGGGAGGGGGTCCGTGCCGGGGTGGAGGTTGGGGGGGGGGGGGGTCCGTGCCGGGGTGGAGGTTGGGGGTTGGGGAGGGGGTCCGTGCCGGGATGGAGGTTGGGGGTTGGGGGGGGGGTCCGTGCTGGGGTGGAGGCTGGGGAGGGGGTCCGTGCCGGGGTGGAGGTTGGGGAGGGGGTCCGTGCCGGGGTGGAGGTTGGGGGGGGGGGCCGTGCCGGGGTGGAGGTTGGGGAGGGGGTCCGTGCCGGGGTGGAGGTTGGGGGTTGGGGAGGGGGTCCGTGCCGGGATGGAGGTTGGGGGTTGGGGGAGGGTCCGTGCTGGGGTGGAGGTTGGGGAGGGGGTCCGTGCCGGGGTGGAGGTTGGGGAGGGGGTCCGTGCCGGGGTGGAGGTTGGGGGGGGGCCGTGCCGGGGTGGAGGTTGGGGAGGGGGTCCGTGCCGGGGTGGAGGTTGGGGGGGGGGGTCCGTGCCGGGGTGGAGGTTGGGGGTTGGGGGGGGGTCCGTGCTGGGGTGGAGGTTGGGGAGGGGGTCCGTGCCGGGATGGAGGTTGGGGGGTTGGGGGCGGGGTCCGTGCTGGGGTGGAGGTTGGGGAGGGGGTCCGTGCCGGGATGGAGGTTGGGGGTTGGGGGGGGTCCGTGCTGGGGTGGAGGTTGGGGAGGGGGTCCGTGCCGGGGTGGAGGTTGGGGGTTGGGGGGGGTTCCGTGCTGGGGTGGAGGTTGGGGAGGGGTCCGTGCCGGGATGGAGGTTGGGGGTTGGGGGGGGGGGGTCCGTGCTGGGGTGGAGGTTGGGGAGGGGGTCCGTGCCGGGGTGGAGGTTGGGGAGGGGGTCCATGCCGGGGTGGAGGTTGGGGGGGGGCCGTGCCGGGGTGGAGGTTGGGGAGGGGGTCCGTGCCGGGGTGGAGGTTGGGGGGGGGGGGGTCCGTGCCGGGGTGGAGGTTGGGGGGGGGTCCGTGCCGGGGTGGAGGTTGGGGGTTGGGGGGGGGTCCGTGCTGGGGTGGAGGTTGGGGAGGGGGTCCGTGCCGGGATGGAGGTTGGGGGTTGGGGGGGGGTCCGTGCTGGGGTGGGTGATGGGAGGGCAAATGAGTTGGTCCACCTGGCCAGGTGCCAGCCTCCAACAGTTGGACCCATGCGGTCCATGCCACCTGGCTGGGGGGAGGAGGGGATATGGGCAATGATGACATGTCGTCGTTCCCCTCCCACCACCAGGCCGTCATGTTTTCAGACCATCCAGCGATGTTGGCCGCCGTGGTGGCAGCCGCTCATGTCTATGTTGCCCTGGATGAGGAGGAGGAGGAGGAGGAGGAGCGTGCCAGAGAGGCGGCGCAGGCTGCCGCAGAGGGGCAGGCGGCAGCCGCCCAGGCTGGAGGGACACCTGACCGACAGGACGAGGAGGGGGAGGAGGACGTCGCGGCCCCACGGCAACGGAGGCACCCGAGGGCGCCCCGTGTGTACCGGCCCCGGCAGTCATACCAGGACCTCACGGACCGGGAATGCAGGAGGAGACTCTGGATGAGCCGGGAAACCGTGGCACACACCTGCCACCTGCTGGCACACCTGTCACCGCGTGGCACTGGCGGGGGACACCCTCTCCCCGTGTCCGTCAAGGTTACGGTGGCCCTGAACTTTTATGCAACGGGGTCATTCCAGGCACCGAGTGGGGACCTGTCCGGCATATCGCAGACATCGGTGCATCCGGGCAGTGACAGATGCCCTTTATGCCATGGCGCACCGCTACATCCGCTTCCCCGTGGACCGGGCCAGCCAAGATGCCCGGGCCGTGGGCTTCTCTGCCATTGCCGGGTTCCCCATGGTCCAGGGCGCGATCGATGGGATGCACGTCGCCGTGCGGCCACCTGCAGATAACAGGGCCGTGTTCACTAATAGGAAGGGGACCTATTCGATGAACGTACAGGTGGTCTGCGACCACCGCATGATGATCCTGCACGTCTGCGCCCGTCACCCAGGCAGTGTACACGACTCATTCGTGTTGTAGCGGTCATCCATCCCTGGCATGTACGAGGGACGGCATCCCCGGCTGAGGGGCTGGTTGCTGGGCGACAGGGGCTACCCATTGCGATCGTGGCTGATGACGCCTATACGGAGGCCACGCAATGAGGCGGAGAACCGCTACAATGATGCCCATGTAGCGACAAGGGGAGTGATCGAGAGGTGCTTTGGCGTGCTGAAGATGCGTTTCAGGTGCCTGGACCTCTCTGGGGGCGCCCTCCAGTATCGGTCAGATAGGGTCGGCCGCATCATTGTGGTGTGCTGCGTCCTGCACAACATAGCCCAGCAGAGGGGCGATGTGCCGCAGGCAGAGGAGGGCGGAGTGGAGGAGCAGCAGGAAGAGGCCCAGTCCTCCCCAGATGAGGGGGATGGGGGCAATGGTCAGGGCAGACGGGGTAGACACAGACGGGTGGCTGTCCACCGTTACCGGCTGGCCCAGCGGGCACGGGACAGACTGATAGACGCCCGCTTCACTGACTAGATGGGCGTGGGAATCGGGTAGTATGGCCACAGACCGCACACCATGACAACAGCCGACCACCCACACCCCCCACCCATCCACCCACCCAGCACCCTCACCCCCCTCCCCAACCCCACACACCCCACCCGCATGCACACCACCCCCCCACCCCCAATTGCCGATCCACCGGCGGCACAACGGGCCGGGCTCACCCAGTTGCGGGTGGACGCGTGTCTATCGCAGGCCATGGAGAATGATGACAACCCGCCTCCGATGAGCTCCTGGCTCTACATCGTTGGACTATGTCTGACCCATGGCCACAGTACCACCATCCACCCGGACCATCCCTGCATGCGGCTGTGACACTGCAGCGCACGGTCCCGTCCTCTGCCCGGGGGATGTTGATGGCGGCCCAGGGGGAAGGGGGCAGACTCACCTGGGGCTGAGGTAAGACCACCCCTCACACACACACTTGCGCTCAACGTACATGACACCCCCGCACACTTTGGACAGAGCACAAAGGCAGCTTCGGTAGGTGTAACATTGACTTTAATAACCAAAGGAGTTCATGCACGTGCCCTAGCGCCTAAAACTCATCTGTGCCCTGCACCCGTGCCAACTTACTCAGTGTCTAATTGTTTGGCCTTACGGGCCCTTTGACTACGTCTACGTGGTTCCCCAGACGGTACAGCAGAACTGGAGGTGGACTCCTGTGATTCCTGCCCTCTGACACTGGATCCCTTTGGCGGCCGTTTCCTGGGGCGTCCTGGCCTAGATGGGCCAGGCTGCGGCCCGGGCGACTGGGATGGCGAGCTGCCAGCCTGTCCTGCCCGTTGCCCACCCGATGCACCTGGGACGGAAGGGGGGGAGTCCGAGGTGTCGCGGTGTACCGGGACCTCCCCTACAGAGGGAGCCGGGACGGACCACACCACCTCCTCCTCCCTCGGGGTGCCCGATGGCCCCCAGGCCTCTACATGGGTGGGGGATGCGAACGGACTGGCCATCCGACGCGCCCCCGACATCTGGCGCTGCCAGTCCTGGAGGCCCGTGCTGGTATCGACAGGGGTCTGCAGGTTTGCAGCCATGGAGCCCAGGGGGTTGTCGAACCCTGTCTGCGACAGTGCGACGCCAGCTCGCACATGGCCACTGGCGCCGATGCCCTCAGCGATGGCCTGCTGAGACTGGGCCATGGCCTGCAGAGACTGGGCCATGGCCTGCAGAGACTGGGCTATGGCCTGCTGAGACTGGGCCATGGCCTGCTGAGACTGGGCCATGGCCTGCTGAGACTGGGCTATGGCGTGCTGAGACTGGGCTATGGCGTTGAGCGCCTCTGCCATCTGGCGCTGGCACTGGCTCATGGCCTCCTGTGAGAGGGCAGCCATTTCCTGGGCCACAGACGCCGCCTGCACGGAAGGCCCCAGGCCTCGCAAACCGTTCCCCATGTCTGACACCGTCGCACCCATTGCCTCCACCGCGGACGCCACCCGTGCGGTGTCAGCCTGGGTGGCACGCATGACCGGGACCACTCCCAGCTCCTGGACGCGGGTGGACTCCTCCACCTGCGACCGCAGCCGCCGCAAGCCACCCGTCACCCTATTCGCTCGTCTCCGTGTCAGTGGTTGCATCGGATCTATGTGTGGGTGTGGTAACTGCAGGAACCCGGGATCCATCTGGGCGGCAGATGTTCGCTTGGCCTGGGCTGCCCTCCGACCGCCCGGTCCCTCTGCTGCTCCTACCTCCACCTGCTGTACCGGGACGGCTGTGTTGTGCGCACCAGTGAGTGTACCAGACGCCTCATCACTAAAGTGCCCAACCGTGGTGAGTGTTTCTGCGATGGTGGAGGGTGTTGGTGACAGCAGTGGCGTTGTGTCGTGCTCTTCGTCCCACTCTGAGTCCATGGCACTTTGGGGTGGGGGTTCGTCTCCACCCATCCACTCTGAGTCACTGTCCGGTATTTCGTCTTCCCAGGTAGGGGTGTCCTGGGTAGTGGTGTCCCGGGTAGTGCTGTCCCGGGTAGTGCTGTCCCGGGTAGTGGTGTCCCGGGTAGGGGTGTCCTGGGTAGTGGTGTCCCGGGTAGGGGTGTCCTGGATAGTGGTGTCCTGGGTAGTGGTGTCCTGGCTCGGATGTGACGGGGGCCTGTGGCTGCCCCCCTCATCGCTGGGTGGTCGCTCCCGCACGTGATGGGGGTGTCGTCTCCCTGTTGCTCCTGGTCTCTCCGTCTCCCGTGGTGTGCGAGGGGCATCCTGCGGGCGTCGCATGCTGGAGGGTTCGGGTCTCTCCGTCTCCCGTGGTCTCCGAGGGGCATCCTGCGGGCGTCGCATGCTGGAGGGTGCGGGTCTCTCCGTCTCCCGTGGTCTCCGAGGGGCATCCTGCGGGCGTCGCATGCTGGAGGGTGCGGTTCTCTCCGTCTCCCGTGGTCTCCGAGGGGCATCCTGCAGGCGTCGCATGCTGGAGGGTGCGGGTCTCTCCGTCTCCTGTGGTCTCCGATGGGCATCCTGCGGACGTCGCATGCTGGAGGGTGCGGGTCTCTCCGTCTCCTGTGGTCTCCGAGGGGCATCCTGTGGGCGGTCTGCATCTGCGGGGATGGGTGCCTGGACGTTTGGTCCTGCGATACACAATGAAGCATGCATGGTTAGACATCAGGCAGTGATCAGGTGATACGGGGGAGGGGGATATAGGGGAGGGGGGATATGGGGACGGGCTGTTGGTGGCTCACTTGCTCGTGGGGCCCCGACCTCTGCATCAGCAACCTCCCGGTCCTCAGGTCCGCCAGCCAGTTCCAGGGCCCTTTCCTCGTGTACGGTCAGTGGCCTCTCATCAGCGGGCCCTCCTCCAGTCCTCACAAGCTCCCTATTGTTGTGTGCGCGCTTCTCCTGGGGGGGGGGGGGGGGGGGGGGTGGTGGCAGGGGTAAAAGGCAACAGTGTTAGGCAGGTATATGAATGCACGCCATCGGTTGCGCGTGCATTGCAGAGGTTAAGGTTAGGGCTGGATTCACTTGGGGATATGGGGAGGGGGGATATGGGGGATATGGGGAGGGGGGATATGGGGGAGGGGGAATATGGGGGAGGGGGGGATATGGGGGAGGGGGGATATGGGGGAGGGGGGGATATGGGGAGGGGGGATATGGGGGATATGGGGAAGGGGGATATGGGGGAGGGGGGATATGGGGGAGGGGGGGATATGGGGGATGGGGGGATATGGGGAGGGGGGGATATGGGAAGGGGGGATATGGGGGAGGGGGGAATATGGGGGAGGGGGGATATGGGGGATATGGGGAGGGGGGATATGGGGGAGGGGGGATATGGGGAATATGGGGGAGGGGGGATATGGGGGATATGGGGGAGGGGGGAATATGGGGGATATGGGGGAGGGGGGGATATGGGGGATATGGGGGAGGGGGGATAAGGGGGAGGGGGGATATGGGGGAGGGGGGATATGGGGGAGGGGGGAATATGGGGGATATGGGGAGGGGGGATATGGGGATATGGGGGAGGGGGGATATGGGGAGGGGGGATATGGGGAGGGGGGATATGGGGAGGGGGGAATATGGGGGATATGGGGAGGGGGGATATGGGGGATATGGGGGAGGAGGGATATGGGGGAGGGGGGATATGGGGGAGGGGGGAATATGGGGATATGGGGGAGGGGGGATATGGGGGAGGGGGGATATGGGGGAGGGGGGATATGGGGGATGGGGGATATGGGGGAGGGGGGATATGGGGAGGGGGGATATGGGGAGGGGGGATATGGGGGAGGGGGGAATATGGGGGATATGGGGGAGGGGGGATATGGGGGATATGGGGGAGGGGGGATATGGGGGAGGGGGGGATATGGGGGAGGGGGGAATATGGGGGAGGGGGGATTTGGGGGAGGGGGATATGGGGGAGGCTCACCCTGCCTGCTCTGACGAGGTTGTTCACCTTCTTGTGGCACTGGGTGCCTGTCCGTGGTGTTAGGGCCACAGCGGTGACGGCCTCTGCCACCTCCCTCCACAGACGCCGGCTGTGGCGTGGGGCAACTCTGCGGCCATGCCCGGGATACAGGGCGTCCCTCCTCTGCTCCACCGCGTCCAGGAGCGCCTCCACATCGCGTGACTCGAACCTCGGGGCTGAGCGACGGCCAGCCATCAAGTCGGGTGTTGCGGTCGGCTGTTCCGGTCGGGTGGGGGGGAGCTGCGCGGCCTTATGAGCCGTCACGCCGTGCAGCGCGTATGACGCTGCACGGCGTGAACCACTGCGCAAGCGCGGATCCCGTTACGTCGCTGCTAGCCCATTTCGGGCCGGAGACTATCGGCCCATTTTTATGACGTGACGCAAGTGGGATTTGCGCCGTTTTTTGCGCCGATCGGCGGACTTTCCGCCGATAATGGAGAATTTCGCCCCAGAAGACGGAACAACCCACGCCTTTAACATGGTGACCGACAGGGCACAACGCTGAAAAGGGAATCAAGGAGATGGTAACGTGCCAAAAAAAGTTTGGACTAATGTAAATACCGCGATCAGCTGCCTAGGCAAGAACCAGGACACATCAAAGAAAGAAAGAATTGTGTAAACCTTTCGATCATCAAACAATTGTACCTGCTGCAGCTTTCCTGTTCCATGTTCCCTGTGTATTATCGCCACCAATCATTGGCGAGGTCTATTAAGGGCTATAAATGCACCCTGTCGCCAGGAATGTGCCCTGTAACCAGCCAGTGGGTTAACCATCTGCTTGTAAAACCTTTTGAATTGATTGCCAAAGCGTTGGAAATTGAAATTGATTCGGTAAAGAAAGGCGAGTATAATGCAGGAGACCATCTATAAATGGAACTCGTTATGACGGAGGGTGGGGAGGAGAGGAGGGAATTTAACATCCAACTGCAGACATTTTCTGCCTTTCAAAGCGTTCGCCTAATTTCTCCTCATCTCTAATTGCGAGGAAGATTGCCACGGATGGGAGTGGTGTGAGCGCAGTGTCTGCACAGGGACATGCAGAAAGGGGAGGACTGCAGTGATAAAGGCACCTCGCCTGCCACACTGAGCGATATTTGGAACAGGATGACTGTGGGAATAGTCTGCCTGACCGCTGGCTTAACGGGACTCTCAAGTTTTGTGTTTCTGACGGTGGCGATCGGTACGGATTATTGGTATGTCATCGACGTCTCAAACTCCAGGTATAGCTATGGGGAGGATTGGGAAGATTTAAACTCCCATTCTGGTCTCTGGAGGATTTGCGAAGGTAGGGAAATCTAGAGGACAGCGATTCTTCAAGTTATATTTCATCGGGGTAGTAACTTGTGAGTGGGAAACGATGGGACATTTCGGAAGGGTTAACAGCCCTGGGTGTTGTAATGAACCATGTTAGTTTCACTGTGTGTGGCTGCAGTCTCACCCAGCTGTGGACTGGACATTGCACCTGTCTAAACACTGTCTGACCAATTGACACATAGCGAGCAGCACTTTCTCATCATCAGACCTGAACTTCCATCCCGTTTTCTTCCCGTCTTTGCTATGAAATTATTGCTGTCGGTACAAAAATAGTCATTCCCCGAAATTAGCCTGGATTTCAAAGATAGACACAGCTGGTTTTCCGGGATAGTAACTATCTCCCCAATTCAAACATTGGAGTTCAAACCCTGTCCAGCATTTAACATAAAAAAACGAGCCTTTTTACAGGACGGGGACAACTTTATTTTCTTTCTAGAAGGCAGCAATTGCAGTCACATTGAAAAATATTTCGAAAAGTAAATCTTAATAAAATTCGAGGTGAAGCATGCTGTTAATCTCCAGTCTCGGGTGGCGATTTAGATGTGAATGATAGGTCGCATAATTACTAACAGAAAAATAGGGCGCAAAATCATAATCAGCAAAAGGCAAATGGACATTTTCAAGGCTCCAGAACACTGTTTCACTGGGCTGGCCAAATCCAATCTACACATTCTGTGTCTCAGAATGTAGGAATGCTGTCGCAATAAGGTCCTTATATATATTGTGGCTTTGAGAGGAAAATTAAAATGCCCTTTTTCCTCCAGCCACTTCGGGAGAAGCAATAAAACAATTTGAATGTATTTGCTGGTAAAATTTGGGGTTATTCGGGAGCTGCTGGCTTGCAACAGGGCTCTATTGGATCAGCAAGTATTTAGTTTAGGGCGGTGTCTGTGACTGGCTCCGGTGTGCAGACCAAGATAAGCATTGCAGATCTGTACAGCCATCTGAGCTGGATCCCAGCTAATCCCTGCGGTCCTCCCTATTGATTCTGTTTCTGATCATTCTAGAAAATAATGTAACTGGCGTGGATTGATGTGGAATGAATGCAGTCCAGCAACATTCTCAGACTGGAAGTTGGTCTGGCTGGACCACATAGAGCATAGAAAACATAGCAGCAGGAGGAGGTCATTCGGCCCTTCTAACCTTCCCCCAGTCATTCATTATGATCATTATCATCCAACTCAATAGGCTGATCCTGTTTCTTCCCCACCCCACCCCCATATCCTTCAATCCCCTTTGCCCCAAGAGCTATATCTAACTGCTTCTTGAAAACATACAGGGCGGGATTCTTCATCCCACCACACACGTTTTCTGGTGCGTTGCACCCCCGCCGACAGCGGGATTTTCCGTCCCGGCAGCCGGCCAATGGTGTTTCCCATTGTGGGCACCCCTACGCTATCGGTAAATCCGCAGGCGTTAGTGCGCTGCCGGCGAAATGGAGGATCCCGCCGACGGAGAATCCAGCCCACAATGTTGTGGCCTCAACTGCTTTCCGTGGTAGTGAGTTCCACAGGCTCACCACTCTCTGGGTGAAAAAATGTCTCCTCATCTCAGCCCTAAATGGTCTACCCCAAATCCTCAGACTGTGACCCCTGCTTCTGGACACCCCCACCATCAGGAACATCCTTCTTGTATCTACCCTGTCCAGTCCTGTTAGACCTTTGTAGGTTTCTATGAGATTGCCCCTCATTTTTCTGAACTCCAGTGAATACAATCCTAACCGACTCCATCTTTCCTCATAGGTCAGCCCCGGCAAGAGCATCCTTCCTCAGATAAGGAAACCAAAACTGCGTACAATATTCCAAGTGTGGCTTCACCAAGGCCCTGTACATTTGCAGCAAGACATCCCTGATCCTGAACTTGAATGTCAGGTCCTACTCTCATCTACTATCATCCCGGAATGCAAAGATGACTTTTGGTGTCTTTTCTCTACTGTAAGCTTCTTTTCTTATGCTCCTCTACCCTGTCTCCTCCACGCTCACCAAACAAGTGTGAGGAACCCATGGACTTCTTCATCATTAAGATTGAGACCATCTGATCAGCTGTCTCTGCCATTTCCCTTCCTTTCGACCAATGGATTAAATTTCTTAAAGATTCTCCAATGCCTGAATTTGCATCTTTCTGTAATCCCTCTTCCATCTCCCTTCATGCACTCTCTCAGCTCATTTTGCCCATAAAACCACTTTCTGCTCCCTTGACCCAATTCTGACTAAACCATTGACCACCCAATGTTCCTTGTTTGGTTCCATGTCAGCTCACAGTGTTTCCCCAGGTCTCCTTCTCCTTCTGATCTGCTGCCTTCACCTCACTCCATTAAAAAAAATCCTTGATCCCTATGTTGCAAACAGCCATTCCATCTTCAACATCTCTTTCCACTCCAAAGTCCTTGAATGTGCTGTCACCTTCCAAATCGATGCCCATTTTTCCTGGAATTTCATGTTTGAATCCCTCTACCAGGTGTCCACCTTTGCCACAGCACTGCAACACCAGCAACAACATTACCAACATCTATGTACTTCAGTTCCTTAAACCAACCCATATTTTGATTTAAAGGCAGGCTAAACCTGCATTGCAGATCAAAACCTTTTATACTTTGGAAACTTCACAGCCAGAGAAAATCAGACCCTCTGTATCTGAATGTTTTACTTATTTTATAAAAAGAAACCCAGGCATGGACGTAATGAAATAAATCCAAGATTTCATAGTTCATGATTCTCAGAACCATCTCCTTTAAAACAATTACAGAAGTGATTGATGAAGATCCAAGTCTATGTTCTTGTAGTCTCATTGTAACCGTGTTAGAGCAGGGACACTTCTTAACCTTTATACTTTCTAACTCTGCCTGTGATGCTCTTGGCTGTTAGCTGAATCCACAATTAATCACATTAGAGGTACTAATGATGTGCTTTATTTCAGTAAAGATCACTGAGATCTCTGATGTGCTTCTGATCAATACTTTCAAACACTCGCTAGCATTGATGGTTACAAAGTGCTTTAGGGTGTGCTGTGTTTTTTCAAAGGTGATTATACAAAAATAATGTTACTGAGATGATACCGCACTGTTCTGACCCTGGTCTCCTTCTGATTTATCATTGCCCCCTCTTATTTCTTATCTATATACTGTTCCTTGGCACCATATGTAATTCAGGTTCCACATGAACACTGTTGATACCCAGCTTGATATCACCACCACCTCTTTTTAGCCCTCTGTTGCTTCCATGTTGTCCAACTGTGCGTCCAACAATGAAGCGCATCGTGCTAGGCTTGGTCTGGAAAGTTCATAGCAGTAATAATCTGCAATAAGAGAGAGTCCAACTATCTTCTCTTGGCATTGCCATTCATAAATCCCCACAATAAATATCCTGGGTTGGAGGTCACCATTGAAGTTCACCTAGATCAGTAACTATAACAGTAGTAAAGAAGCTGGGTATTCTCTGGTTAGTGACTCACCTCCTCAAAGCTATTCCATCACCTACAACGTACAAGTCAACAGTGTGATGGCATACTCTCCATTTGTCTGGATAAGAGAAGCTGTAACAATACTTATGAAGCTGGATACCATTGAGGCTAAACAGCCTGCTTAATTGGGAACCTACTCATTTCTTTAAACATTCACTCCCTCCACCATCAGCCCAAAATGACCACAATGTGTACAGTGTATAAGATGCACTGCAGCAACTCGCCAAGACTCCTTCTGCAGTACCTTCCAATTGCATGACTGTTACCAACTAGAAGGACAAGGGCAGAAGATGCACAGGAACACCACCATCTGAAAACTCTCCTCAAAGCCACACACCATCCTGATTTGGAAATTTATCAGCATTTCTTCAGGTAGTTGGATCAAAATTCTGGAACTGTCTAAAAGCACTGTTGGTATACATATATCACATGAACATCACCACCATGTTCTCAAGGGCAATTAAGGATGGGCAATAAACGTGGCCTTGTCAGTGATGCCTACATCTCTTGAATGAATAAAAACACAATCCAATCAAGGCAATTAGACATTAGTCTCCTGCTGGAAACTCTGTTCCCTCAGCACCAATTCCACACTCGGCTATCCCAGTGCTTTTCTGCTCTGACACTTATTGCAAGGATTGTGGGGCGAGGCAGGTGGAGGGCAGGTCACAGGTGGATAACCCTTGGTAGCTGGGTGAGAGATCACCTTGGAGGGGCTGCAGTGAGAGACTGGAGGTGGCAGATATACCCTGGATGTGCGATGAAGGTAATTCATCTTCCTGCACTGCTGCCCTATCCTCTTCTGGAGTGAGCTGGCACGCACTAATGCAGCTATAGCCTCCCAGGCGGGGATGGTCACCTTGCTGGTCGGATGCTTCCTAGAGTACAGGTACAGGACGTCCTGCTTCTACTGCACTCCATCCAAAGTCTGGTCAGAACTCCCTCTGAGAATCTTGGTGTAGGTTTCTTGGCTGCCACCCCTCCAGTGGATCTGGAACAAGTGGGGAGGAATTTAAATGAAGCTCCCCAGTGACTGCAGTGTTTAAGTTTCCCCGGGGTGAGTGAATCAGCGGGAGGCTGCCAAAAGCGCGGCGTGATTCAAGTGGCGAGAAAAAACTATTCTTTAATAGGCTTAAAATAATTCTTTGAGAAATTTGCACTGTTTTTCTCACCAGTTCTGATACTCTGCCAATTTTTGGTAAGATTCCACCCGGGGTTTTTCCGGCTGTTGGGCCTGGCTGGAAAACCCACCAATTCCTCTGGTTATGACCTCGTTAATTGTGCACCTGGGTGTTTTGCGCTGTATTCAGTGGTGTGACAGGTCTGGATGGTATGTAGCCTGCCATCGTGTCTGGGTGCCATGTTGAACATCGCTGGCCCACTATTGAAGAAAGAAGGTGGACCATCTGAAAATGAAGATGTATCTCTGGGAGCACTCTGAGACCGGAAGATGGACTTCTTGAGAAAGAAGATGGATCCCTGGGAATATTCGGAGGCCGGAAGATGGATCCCCCTCAAGGACACTGAACTTGGAGGGCCCACCTGCACATGCTCCCCCCCACCCATTGGTGTTCCAGGTCCAGGGTTGCAAGCGACCTCCATCCTGAACTCCGGAGGAAGCCCCAGGCATTGTTCAGGTAAGTCCCGACATCTGCATTCAACGTTATTCCAAATATGTTTCACACTGACATGGTTCCCTGCTGGCATGACAGAGAATCTGGCATGCGGGGGGGGAGGGTTGGGCCTTTATCTGCATCCTGTTGACAGGATACAAAGGGGTTCACTGCGGCCTCTGGCGGGTTTTCCAGCCGCCATGGCAGGCACCAGCAGAAGATCCTGCTATAAATTCACGCCGACATCAAACCAATATCTGGGCCTCCTGTCATATTATTTGCCCACACTCACCTGCCATGGGAGGGTTGGGACAATTCCGTCCATTGGTGTTTTCATTCAGCCTTGTTCATTTGCTCTGCTCTGCCATGATCTGATTGAATGGCGAAGCAGGCTCGAAGGGCTGAATTACCTACTTCTACTCCTAATTCCTATGTTCCTATGCCTACTCTCAATCCTAATATACTAATTCTATTGCAAAACACAGTAACAATTTAATCGCGCCTGTTGTAAAATTATTAACTAATTTTTCACCATCATAATGCATAATCATAAATATCAGTGAGAAATGAAGTTTTGAATTGAGCAAATATGATGAGCAGTGAACAGATCAAAAGCCAGGTTTGCTGACAATATCGGGCAGATTATAGTGACCCTGTGAGGGAGAATAAGAAAGTTTGACAAGTCTGAAGGGTTTCAATAAATAAACAGCAGATCCAGTTACCAGGGAATTGAGGGTCAAAGCTGTCTTTTATATTTATTATAGGGAAGGATTCCAATTGAAAGAAAAATATAAATATGAGTCTAGGTCATAACTTCCTCTTTTTCTAAGGCACCTAGAGGATAATCTGATCTTTCAGCATATTATTTGATTTGAAATTATTTTGTGTAACCATAATGTGCCATGCGTTTTGGATCTTGCCTTAGATGGTCTCTTGTTTACTGTGAAACTGGATGTTATCATTAGTTGTCTGATCATTTTGTATTCAAAATGTGCTTGTATTGCCCAATAGTTAATTATGCAGTTGTGCAACCCTGGAGTGTAACAATGTGACTGCCAGATGATCAGAATTGGATTTCCTGCACATGTCCTGACGTATATCTTTGCAATCTTTTCAAGGGCAAACTAACACTAGGTGAGACAAGTTAGACGTGAATGGCCAAGCTGATTTATTTTACAGATAGCAAGTGAACATAAACTAAAGACAAAATAAGCTTTTATAAGGTGACGAAGGAGTCCACATCGAGTAGTTCAAAGAAACCTAGCTTATTTACAATAACTTTTATATACATCACACGGTTGATCCCTCCTGGGTCTGGCTTGCCAGTGCCTAACTGGCCAGCTTTATATGCCATACAGCTATACATTGTTTAGAGGTACCCCACTCCCTTAACAGGGGAGCTCATAGTCTACCAGGTTCACAGAGAGGTTAACTGTTCCCACCTCGTAAGATACTTGCAGGTTCTAACATCCCTCTCCCCAAAGGTCCAAAGAATCCTCCAACATCTGTGGGGAAAGAGGGCACCGAATTCTCTTTGTGCCTGGTCAGACATCGCACATCCAAGGTGCCGGATCGGGAGCCATGCACCTGAAAGGCGGATGCCGCTTCCATTTGGAACGTCGCAGTGGTTGCTCCGCCGCTGAACTATTGACTCCCCATCGGAGATTTCCGATGCTTGAGTTTCCATCTCTGAATTAGTGTCCATGACCTCAGTCATCTCGCCATCTAGACCCACTCGGGGTCCCGTTAGGGGCTGCTGTGGCCTCAGAGTCTGCTGAATGAAATATTTACGCTCACAAGGAAGCTGTCAAAGAAGTGGTCGTCTGGACCGAATGTGATCAAGATGCTTTTGCATGACCCGACTGTGGTGATCTCATGGTTGTGTTGTAATTCACCGATTGACCACTAGAAGTCTCATTAGTATATAAGTGAATGGTAGAGTCAGGTGACTGCAGACTGACTGAAGAGCCAGAAGAGAAAGGTTGCTTGTGCATGATCATACTGTTATTCATCTATTGTTTTGTATATAGTTGACCCACGGTTAATGTTAATAAATTGTTTATAGCTTTAGCTATAAGTGTTCTTGTAATATAAATCAAGCCACCCGACAGGAACATTACATGGTACCAGGGCTGGATTGTATTAAACACAAAAAAAAACTATCAGCCTGCCACGAGGTCCAGAGATTTGAAGATTTTGCAGACTGCCAGAATTAACAGCAGGGAGTCATTGAAACCACCAATTAGTCTCATATTTCATGGTAATGTGGACAACAATTTAATCTGTTTCTTACTGCAGTAAATTTAGGACATCAATCAGATTTGTGTAAGGTAGCGATGCTCCTAACAGCGGCAGACCCAAAGCAATTGCTGTGTTTAATACGTTTAAATTTGCAAACGATGAAGATAGTAAAAATTTTAGCAAAGTAAATTGAAGATTTGATGCACGTTGCAGCCCCAGAAGAATGAAATTCATGAGTGCTATGTGTTTAGATCACGTTTACAGAAGACAGGAGAGTCCATAGACCATTTCATCACTGATTTAAAGTTAAAAGCTAAAATCTGTAATTTTTCTGCGGTGGAATCTTCAATGATTTGGGACCAGCTTGTGTTTGGTGTGAATGAAAATAAGCTGAGAGAACAGTTGCTGAAGGAATCAGTGCTGTCTTTGGAACAAACAGTTAAGATTTGTCAGGCTCACGAACTAGCAGCACAGCATTCTGAAATGGCGGCGTCTTCTTGGAGGAAAGCACCTTTTTCCAAAGAGGCGGGAAACTTCAGAAAAAAAGGTGGGAAAGTTCCTGCAGCTCCTCACACACCAACAAACAGGTTAAAGAGCAGGACAAAGTATTTTTGTGTTAAAGATGTGGTCAAAGGCACAAATTAAGGCAGTGTCCAGAGCTTGGCAAATTTTGTCCCAGATGCAAAGGAAAAAAATCACTTTGCTCAGAATTGTTACTCTAAGATCAAACCCAGATCAGTCAGCACAGTGGAAGACACAGTCTCCAGTGATGAAACATCATTGTTTGTTGGAGTAATAACCAAGAAGAAGAATTTTGGAGACATCAAATCATTCTCCAGCATTAAAAAAAATGCAAACTGATACTCCATTTAAAATATCATAATCATTATTAAATAAATGTGGTCGAAGTGGCTACCACTTGAAGTGAACGGTACAGTAATCCAATTGAAGTTAGACACTGGTGCCAAAGCCAATTTAATCAGCATGATTGATTTAAATTAGAAGAATTCACAAAATATCTCAGAGATTATAATGGTTCAAGCATTAAATGTTATGGGGCTTGTGACCTGAGTGTGGTGGTGACGAATAGAGTTTATCCCGTCCCTTTCTGTATTGTATCCGAGGGCTTGGATTCGTTATTAGGTGATCAGCCCTGTGAACAATTAGGTCTCGTGCAGTTGCTATATAGTATCCACAAAGGATTTGATCAACATTCAGACGATTCTGAGAACATTATCAGCAAATTCAGTGATAGGTTCACAGGTTTTGGTATACTACTATTGACCTACAAGATACAACTCAAAGAGGATTCAAAACCTGTGAGGCACCAAGAAGAGTACATGAACCTCTTCGGGATCGTCTCAAAAAGGAGCTCGACAGAATGACAAAATTAAAAGTAATCAGAAAGATAGAAGAACCTACCGATTTGATAAACTCCATAGTTTGTGTTTCCTAAAGGTCTTAATGAGAATATCAGATGAGAATATTACCAAATACTAAAGTGCGCGGAAATCACATGATGGCTGGTGCACAATTCTTTATGAAACTTGATACATCTCAAGGTTTCTGGCAATTAAAGCTAGAACAATAAAGTACAAAATACTGCACTTTTAATATGCCATTTGGATGGTATTGCTTTTTGAGAATGCCGTTTGGCATAATTTCGGCATCAGAAATCTTTCACCGTACCATGGAGTACATAATCGAAGGCGTACATGTGTACGTGGATGATATCATCATTTGGGGCTCAACCATTGAAGAGCACAATACGAAGTTGCTTAAAGGTCTCCGGAGCGACAGAAGAAATGGGCTGAAGCTCAACAAGCAAAAGTGCCAATTTGGATTAACTGAGGTCACATTCCTAGGTAACAAGCTCTCATCGCATGGCATTGAACCTGACAAGGACAAAATCCAAGCAATTCTCAACATGCCAAACCACATGACAAGAAAGCCATCTTAAGAGTGATGGGTACAATCAATTTTTTAAAAGAAAATATTAAAAATAAATAAATTTAGAGTACCCCAATTCATTTTTTCTAATTAAGGGGCATTTCCAATTAATGGGCAATTTAGCGTGGCCAATCCATCTACCCTGCACATCTTTGGGTTGTGGGGGCAAAACAGGGAGAATGTGCAAACTCCACACGGACAGTGGCCCAGGGCCGGGATCGAACCTGGGACCTTGGTGCCGTGAGGCAGCAGTGCTAACCACTGTGCCACCCTGCTGCCCAGGTATGATCAGTTTTATAGGAACATTAGTTCCAAACCTGTCAGCAAAAACAACACATCTACGTGAACTCCTGCACAAGACAAGAGATTTCACTTGGACTGAGCAACGTGAGCAAGAGTGGAAGAAGCTCAAGACTTCACTAACCACCACGCCAGTTCTCACATTTTTTATCCCACCTAAGTAGATTGAAATGTCAACAAATGCGTCCAAAGGTGTTCTGAGAGTAGTTCTTCTGCAACTCAAACATGACAGTTGCAAACCAGTCGCGTATGCATCACGATCCATGACGACAACCGAGCAGCGGTACGCTCAAATCGAGAAAGAATGCCTGGGTTTGTTGTAGGCTTGGGGAAATTCCACGGCTACATGTATGGGCTTCCAACTTTCACAATTGGGACAGATCATCGTCCTTTGGTTAACATCATCATGAAAAATCTCAACCAGATGTCTCCGTGCATTCAGAGGTTGATGATGAAGTTACAAGGCTAGGACTTCAATCTCATCTACATGCCAGGCAAATATTTGTTCTTAGCAGATGCATTATCGAGAGCGGCGATACAAAATATTAGGAGTGAAATTGCTGAAGATGTAGACCTGCATGTCAATCTTATTTCCACACTACTACTAGTATCAGATATGAAACTATGTGAGATCCAAGAAGAGACCAGGAAGGATCAAACTCTTCAAGAGGTGATGAGGAACATCAACTCACACTGGCCCAGAGGTCAATGTATGGAGTTCTACAATATAAGATCTGAACTCAGTATTATTGACACCCTTGCAGCTCCTGGTTGTGGTGCACTTTCGCACCTATGTCAGGTAAAATCATACGAAGGCGGGTTTAAAGCCTACGTCCCATCAGCAGCTAACCACTGCGCCACCGTGCCACCCCCATTGAAGTAAATAAATATAATCTAATAGCTATTGTTGAGTCCTGGTGACAAGATTGGGTGCTGAATATTGAGGGGTGTATTAAAGAAGGAAAAGAAGGCAAACAAACTAATTGAGCTCGGGTTGACAGGTTTTTGGGTGCTGATAGATTTAAAAGCGATGGCAAGAGAGGTAGTAGATGCGTTGGTCTTAATTAACCAAAATGTTCTTTATTCTGGAAAGGTTCCATCAGCTAGAGAGTAGCAAATATAACCCCTCTATTCAAGGAGGAATTAAGGCACAAAATAGGGAACTGATAGGCCAGTTAGTTTGATATCTGTTATGGAGAAGGTGCTGGAATCGATTATTAGGAGGTTGTACCTGGACACTTCGAAAAACTCAAAATAATAGGGAAGAGTCAGCGTGGTTTTGTGAAAGGGAAATCATGTTTAATCAATTTCTTAGAGTTCTTTGATGGAGTAACATGTGTTGTGGAAACTTGGATTTCCAGAAGACATTTGATGAAATACCACATCGAAGGTTATTGCGGGAAATGAAAGGTCATGGTGTAGGGGGTAACATATTACGCTGGAGAGAAGATTGTTTGGCTGGCAGAAAACAGAGAGTATGCATAAATGGGTCTTTTTCTGATTGATAAGATGTGATATCTTGCAGGGGTCTGTGCTGGGGCCTCAACATTTCATAATTTATATCAACAACTTAAATAAGCGGAATTAAGGCATGATAACTAAATTTGCAGATGACACAAAGATAAATAGGAAAGTATGTTGTGAAGAGGACATAAGAAGAGATTGAAGATATATATAGATACATTGAGTGATTGGGCAAAACTCTAGAAGATGGAGTACAATGTAGGAAAATGTGAAGTTGTTCATTTTGGCAGGAAGAATAAAAAAGGAAGAGCATTATTTAAATGGAGAATGGCTGCAAAATTCTGAGGTGCCGAGGGATCTGGGTGTTCTAGTGCATGAGTCACGAAAGTTGGTTTGCAGGTACAGCAAGTAATCAAGAATGCTATCCTTTATTAAGAGAGGAATTGAACATATAAATAAGAATGTTATGCGTCAGTTACATAGGGCATTGGTGAGACAACATCTCAAATACAGTGTGTTAGTTTTGGCTTCTTGTTTAAGGAAGGATGCAAATGCGTCAGAAATTATTCAAAGGAGGTTTACTAGATGGAGACCTGGAATGAGCGGGTTGTCTTATGAGAAAATGTGGAAAGACTTGTTTTCACTGGAAAAGTGAGGGGTGACTTGACTGAAGTGATCTTGACAAGGTGGGTGTGGGAAGAATGTTTCCTCTTATTGGTGAGTCCAGAACTAGAGAGCATTGTTTTAAAATTAGGGTCACTCTTTTAAACAGCGATGAGGAGAATTTTTTTCTCTGCGAGAGTTGAGCAACTTTGGAACACTGCCTCAAAAGGTGGAGGAGGCGGGGTCATTGACTACCTTTAAAGGTGGAGGTAGATAGATTCTTGTTAGTCAAGGGAATCAACAGTTATTGGGCATGGATGGGAATGTGGAATTTGAAACGAACAGAAGATCAGCCATGATCTTATTGAATGGTGGACCAGGCTCGAGGGGCCAAATAGCCTACTTCTCCTATTTCATATGTTCGTATTCTCCAAATGACTGAGTGCGACAAAAGTGGGATTGTTGCTTATTTAAGGAGCTGACAGAACACAGACAAAATGCACAAAGTTAATATCAATTCTCACAGGGACAAAATGTGCAAAATTCAAAGAGCTAAAATGACTTTCACCCGTTTTGGCTCTGACCAAAAAATAGTATTGTTGGTTTTAATAAAAGGATAGGTACATTTTGTCATTTCAAAATCTCTTTTCTTGAATAGGATTTGTAATTAAGACATCGAAAGAATGAAGTAGAAAAGACTGCAAAAAGCGTCATTGGTCAGATTAACTTATTTAGAAAGTATTACAATTTTAGATTTTTGCAGTACAATTTTCTCTCCTGAATGGTTCTGCAATTCCTCCAACAATTGTTCATTACCTCCATGGTCCCAAAAGCTTTATTTTTATGTAATTTGCCCTTGCATAGTGCTGTGAGCCTAAGGGTTAACAGTTGTCTTTACTTAAAGTGATCTATTGACTGAATTAAATGGAGCACCACGCAGCAATATCCCACTCCCTTAGGAATACTAGAAATTAGATTCAAATCAGATTTTAAAGGCTAAACAACTAATACATTTATTTTTTGCTAAATGGAAACATGAAGTTGGGTGAACGTTAATGCCATAATATAAATATTGAGGAAAGTCTGTACTGGGTCAATTATCCAATTACTGATAGTAAGCACTCCTTTCTAAATAAATACAATCATCCTCTCCATTTGAAAACAATAACCATCTTGATTACTAGCAAAATTGATCCATTCATCATTACATTTTCTTGTGCTGATCTCTGTATTGAGGCAAAATATCATATCACAATACATTGAACAGTGTCTCCCAGGTAAGGAGCAATGCACAAATCTTCCCTTTATTCAAACAACGCAATTGGTCATATCTAATGAACAAAAGCAACCTCATATTTTTAACCCCTCAATTCCTCTGAGGTCAAGATGAACATACTATTTTATTGTTACTTTGCAGTTATATCACAGAGAAATGCTCCATAACAATTGTATATATGCAGACACGCCTCTTAAATCCACCAATCCAATCAACACGTAAATAACATTTTTATTTGTGAATACCAAAATACCCCATTTCTGATCAAAGGAAACATTTAGGGCAGCATGGTAGCATAGTGGTTAGCACAATTACTTCACAGCTCCAGGGTCCCAGGTTCAATTCCCGGCTTGGGTCACTGTCTGTGCAGAGTCTGCACGTTCTCCCCGTGTGTGCGTGGGTTTCCTCCGCATGTTCTGGTTTCCTCCCACAGTCCAAAGATGTGCAGGTGGATTGGCCATGCTAAATTGCCCTTAGAGTCCAAAATTGCCCTTAGTGTTGGGTGGGGTTACTAGGTTATGGAGATAGATTGGAGGTGTGGGCTTGGGTAGGGTGCTCTTTCCAATAGCCGGTGCAGACTCGATGGGCTGAATGACCTCCTTCTGTACTGTAAATACTATGATATTAGAAACAAAACAATTTAAGATTTGTGGCACGAAGGAATTAATGAAATATGATACACCAGAAAATGCACAAAGAAGATTCAATGACATTGTAATCCCTCACTTAAAAGACCAAGGTACAAATTGTGTTCATTCCAGGGTAATACATCTCAAATGCTCTGAAGACAGAAACATTCACTCTTTTCAATTTGCAACACACTCGGTGGTTGGCATTCATGTTCTGTGAGAATACATATGAAATTTGTACATAATTGTGTACATGAGGGCGGCATGGTAATGCAGTGGTTAGCACTGCTGCCTCACGGCGCCGAGGTCCCAGGTTCAATCCCGGCTCTCGGTCACTGTCCGTGTGGAGTTTGCACATTCTCCCCATGTCTGCGTCGGTGTCGCCCCCACAACCCAAAGATGTGCAGGGTAGGTGGATTAGCCACGCTAAATTGCTCCTTAATTGGAAAAAATGAATTGGGTACTCTAAATTTGTAAAAAAAAATAATTGTGTACATGATGGTGACCAGTTTCAAACAACATTACAGTGCAACATCCACTAAATACAAGTTTGCTTTAAAATTAGTCAAGTAATAAAGTACTCCTGGACTTATTCGATAGGCTATTAGTCAAAGATTGCTCAGTTAAACATAATGAAGGATAAGGATTCATATTTAGTTTTTGGATTCATAATCAAAGTCACCCAAAATTTAGATAGTTAACCACCCATTATCCAGTAAGAACTCTGTCATTGGTACAATTCTGTTCTACTGGTGATTATTTATTTAACACACCATTTTTTAAAATACATTTAGAGTACCAAATTATTTTTTTTCCAATTAAGGGGCAATTTAGCGTGGCCAATCCACCTACCCTGCACATTATTTTGGGGGGTGAAACCCACGCAAACACGGGGAGAATGTGCAAACTCCACACAGACAGTGACCCAGAGCTGGGATCGAACCTGGGACCTCGGCGCCCTGAGGCTGCAGGGCTAACCCACTGCGCCACCGTGCTGCCCCTCTTGGTTGGCTTTCTGGACATCAAGTAAACATATAGGGTGGAATTTTCCTGAAGAATGTCACCCAGGGCCCAATGAGCACCTCGAGGGAGAAGGAACCACTGGAGCTCATCCCAGGACCTCCCCCAAGGAGACTTTGGTAGTCCCCCCCCCGCCTCCTGACACTGGCGCATCTGAGGGGCAATGGGCAAAACAGGGTGACACGGCATCACAAGTAACACCTGAAGGTTGGCTATGTCCCTCCAGATCCAAGCCCTCCAGAGGATGCCCACCAAGGGCATCTCAGACTACATGGTGCAGAAGTCAGCTGGCCACCTCCACCTCTGATGTGCACCCTGGTAACACACCTAGATGTAGTGGTAGGCTTTGTAAGATTAAGGAGTTCTAGGTGCACAAGAGTGGGCACAGGTTAAGTTAGGCACCGGTTGTTAGGGTTTGAACAATGTGTTGCTATTACTAGCCACCAAAATAAAATCTTTTAAAGATCAAAGCCTTAAGGCCTCACTGTCTTTGACCCTTCTGCCACATGGAAAGGTCATCACCCCATCTGAACTCAGCTCTCCCCACAGGCCCTCAAAGCTGAGGGTAAGACCCAATGACACCCTCAGTGAGAGACTCTCTAGCAGACCTCGGCTATCACTCAGTAAACCCTCCACCTTTCCCCTCTTCCCCCTTTGGAGCTGCAGAACAAAGGAATGTTCCCCCGCTCCCTCACTCAGACAGGAGACCGGGAATCAGTCAGCACACCGACAGGAGTCAGACATCAGCAGAGCATGAGGAGCATCGCAGCTTTCCTCACTGTGAATCGTCATCACCCTCCTGCCTTGACATGAGATTTACAAACGTGACCAATGCAGGCCCAGCATCCTGATCAGATGCTAATTAACCCTTCTGCGGGGGGGGGGGGGGGGGGGGGGGGGGTGTTGGAGTACTTTGCGGGGGGGGTGATTTGTGGAGATGCTGGACAACAATCCTCACTAGGCGGTGGGCAGCACTGTGCTGCAGGGGTTAGCACTGCTGCCCCACGGCGCCGAGGACCCAGTTTCATCCCGCCCCTGGGTCACTGTCCGTATGGATTTTGCACTTTCTCCCCCTGTCTGTGTGGGTCTCACCCCCACAACCCAAAAGATGTGCAGGGTAGATGAATTGGTCACGCTAAACTACCCCTTAATCGGGAAAATAAATGACAAACAATCCTCCTATTGGGAGAACATGGAAGCGATGAGGGCATCCCTGGTCTTCCTGCCCATGCGCACCCTTGCCGCTGCCTGTCCTCCGTCCTCCTCGGGCATCCACACATCTCCCTCCTGGTCCACCTCCTCATCAGAGGAAGTGACACGTTCTTCCTCATCCTCCTCCAGGATGTCACCCTGCTGCTGTGCCAAGTTGTGGAGGGCACAGCAAACCAGGGCAATGTGGCAGAACCTCTGGGGACTGTACTGCAGGACCGCACCAATCAAACTATGTACTTGTTGCGGACACCTTGTGGTCCTGCGTTTGTGCCCAAGCACAGATTGGCATTTAACCAGTATCCTCCGCCTCCTTCAGGGGCCATGCCGTACGAGGGTATTGGTAACCATGGTCTTCCATTGGATCGGTACCTGATTATGGTTGGCAAAGTACTGCAGTGCTTTGCCCTTGCCGTCTGCAGTCTGGCTGACCAGGAATCATCAGGCACATTGGAAGGATTTACAGGCTGATTGTCAACCTGTGTGGCCACATAATGAACACACCTTCTGTGGGCAGAGGTAGGGATGTTACCCACTGCTCCACAAGACGTCTGCCAGTGTCACAAAAACTCAACTTAAAGTCACTGTAGAATGTGGCATGAGTGGGTTTAGCCCTGTCATTTAATGATTCCTGAAATTGTTCACAATGGTTTTGGTATCTCACAAGAAGTAGGATGGAATAAATAAAACCACTCAGGAGAGTTTAAAATATTTTTTGCATTTCTGCTGAAGGCAGTTTGAGGGAAAGCAGATTGAAAGATTGGACTTGTTTGGTTTAATGGTTCTTGTTCCTAAGGAGTGTCAAATTCTACTCTTATGTTCTTCTTTTGAGTGTGAAAGAACATTCTTTTTTGTGTTTATATTTCTTGAATTTCCCTGCAGCACACACCAATCCCAGCTCAGAGGCTGGGCAGGGATCCTGGGCGCCATTCTCCGACCCCCCAGAGGGTCGGAGAATGGCCGTTGGCTGCCGTGAATCCCGCCCCCGCCGGTTGCCGAAGTCTCCGAAGGGAGAAAAGTCGGCGGGGCGTTAATGTCGCCGCTGCCGCGGAGAATGTCACGGGTCTGCGCAAGGCAGCCGATTTTCGGCCTGCCGATATTCTCCCTTCCGGATGGGCTGAAGTCCCGTCGACGTGATGACCGTTCACGTCGACGTGAATCAAACCTCCTTTTCATCGGCGTGACCCGGTGCTCCAGGCTCACGCCGACCAGCGTGGAGGTGAGTGACGGCCTGGGGGGTTGGCTCTGGGCAGGCGATGGCGTGGCCGCAGTCTGATTGCGTGAGGAGGGGTGTGTCTCGGGTTGTGTGTGTGTGTGTGCGGCGGGGGGGGGGGGGGGGGTGGTTAGAGTAGGCTGGGCTCCGGGGGAGTGCTGGGAGGGGGTCCGTGCCGAGGTGGAGGTTGGGGGGGGGGGGGGCGTGCCGGGGTGGAGGTTGGGGGTTGGGGGGGGGTCCGTGCTGGGGTGGAGGTTGGGGGGGGGTCCGTGCTGGGGTGGAGGTTGTGGGGGAGTCCGTGCTGTGCCGGGGTGGAGGTTGGGGGGGGGTCCGTGCTGGGGTGGAGGTTGGGAGGGTCCGTGCCGGGGTGGAGGTTGGGGGGGGGGTCCGTGCTGGGGTGGAGGTTGGGGGGGGGGTCCGTGTCGTGCCGGGGTGGAGGTTGGGGGTTGGGGGGGGGTCTGTGCTGGAGTGGAGGTTGGGGGGTGGTCCGTGCTGGGGTGGAGGTTGGGGGGGGGTCCGTGCCGTGCCGGGGTGGAGGTTGGGGGGGTCCGTGCTGGGGTGGAGGTTGGGGGGGTCCGTGCCGGGGTGGAGGTTGGTAGGGGGGTCCGTGCTGGGGTGGAGGTTGGGGGGGGGTCCGTGCTGGGGTGGAGGTTGGGGGGGGTCCGTGCTGGGGTGGAGGTTGGGGGGGGGTCCGTGCCGTGCCGGGGTGGAGGTTGGGGGTTGGGGGGGGGGTCCGTGCTGGGGTGGAGGTTGGGGGGCGGGGTCCGTGCCGGGGTGGAGGTTGGGGGGGGTCCGTGCTGGGGTGGAGGTTGGGGGGGGGTCCGTGCTGGGGTGGAGGTTGGGGGGGTCCGTGCCGGGGTGGAGGTTGGGGGGGTTCTGTGCTGGGGTGGAGGTTGGGGGTTGGGGGGGGGATCCGTGCTGGGGTGGAGGTTGGGGGGGTGGTCCATGCTGGGGTGGAGGTTGGGGGGGGTCCGTGCCGTGCCGGGGTGGAGGTTGGGGGGGGGGGTCCGTGCCGGGGTGGAGGTTGGGGGTTGGGGGGGGGGTCCGTGCTGGGGTGGAGGTTGGGGGTTGGGGGGGGATCCGTGCTGGGGTGGAGGTTGGGGGGGTGGTCCGTGCTGGGGTGGAGTTTGGGGGGGGGTCCGTGCCGTGCCGGGGTGGAGGTTGGGGGGGGGGGTCCGTGCTGGGGTGGAGGTTGGGGGGGGGGTCCGTGCCGGGGTGGAGGTTGGGGGTTGGGGGGGGTCCGTGCTGGGGTGGAGGTTGGGGGGGGGTCCGTGCTGGGGTGGAGGTTGGGGGGGGTCCGTGCCGTGCCGGGGTGGAGGTTGGGGGGGGGTCCGTGCTGGGGTGGAGGTTGGGGGGGGGTCCGTGCTGGGGTGGAGGTTGGGGGGGGTCCGTGCCGTGCCGGGGTGGAGGTTGGGGGTTGGGGGGGGGGGTCCGTGCTGGGGTGGAGGTTGGGGGGGGGTCCGTGCTGGGGTGGAGGTTGGGGGGGGTCCGTGCTGGGTGGAGGTTGGGGGGGGTCCGTGCCGTGCCGGGGTGGAGGTTGGGTGTTGGGGGGGGGGTCCGTGCTGGGGTGGAGGTTGGGGCGGGGGTCCGTGCTGCGGTGGCGGTTGGGGGGGGGTCCGTGCCGGGGTGGAGGTTGGGGGTTGGGGGGGGTCCGTGCTGGGGTGGAGGTTGGGGGGGGGGTCCGTGCTGGGGTGGAGGTTGGGGGGGGTCCGTGCCGTGCCGGGGTGGAGGTTGGGGGGGGTCCGTGCTGGGGTGGAGGTTGGGGGGGCTCCGTGCCGGGGTGGAGGTTGGGGGGGGATCCGTGCTGGGGTGGAGGTTGGGGGGGGGGGGTCCGTGCCGGGGTGGAGGTTGGGGGTTGGGGGGGGTCCGTGCTGGGGTGGAGGTTGGGGGGGGTCCGTGCTGGGGCGGAGGTTGGGGGGGGGTCCGTGCCGTGCCGGGGTGGAGGTTGGGGGGGGGTCCGTGCTGGAGTGGAGGTTGGGGGGGGGGGTCCGTGCCGGGGTGGATGTTGGGGGTTGGGGCGGGTCCGTGCTGGGGTGGAGGTTGGGGGGGGGTCCATGCCATGCCGGGGTGGAAATTGGGGGGGGGGTCCATGCTGGGGTGGAGGTTGGAGGGGGGGTCCGTGCCGGGGTGGAGGTTGGGGGTTGGGGGGGGGTCCGTGCTGGGGTGGAGGTTGTGGGGGGGTCCGTGCTGGGGTGGAGGTTGGGGGGGGTCCGTGCCGTGCCGGGGTGGAGGTTGGGGGTTGGGGGGGTTCGTGCTGGGGTGGAGGTTGGGGGGGGGGGGGGTCCGTGCTGGGGTGGAGGTTGGGGGGGGGGGTCCGTGCCGGGGTGGAGGTTGGGGGTTGGGGGGAGGGTCCGTGCTGGGGTGGAGGTTGGGGGGGGTCCGTGCCGAGGAGGGGGATGGGAGGGCAAGTGAGTTGGTCCACCTGGCCAGGTGCCAGCCTCCAACAGTTGGACCCATGCGGTCCATGCCACCTGGCTGGGGGGAGGAGGGGATATGGGCAATGATGACATGTCGTCGTTCCCCTTCCCCCCACCAGGCCGTCATGTTTTCAGATCATCCAGCGATGTTGGCCGCCGTGGTGGCAGCTGCTCATGTCTATGTTGCCCTGGATGAGGAGGAGGAGGAGGAGGAGCATGCCAGAGAGGCGGCGCAGGCTGCCGCAGAGGGGTAGGCGGCAGCCGCCCAGGCTGGAGGGACACCTGACTGACAGGACGAGGAGGGGGAGGAGGACGTCGCGGCCCCACGGCAACGGAGGCACCCGAGGGCGCCCGTGTGTACCGGCCCCGGCAGTCATACCAGGACCTCACGGACCGGGAATGCAGGAGGAGACTCCGGATGAGCCGGGAAACCGTGGCACACATCTGCCACCTGCTGGCACACCTGTCACCGCGTGGCACTGGCGGGGGACACCCTCTCCCCGTGTCCGTCAAGGTTACGGTGGCCCTGAACTTTTATGCAACGGGGTCATTCCAGGCACCGAGTGGGGACCTGTCCGGCATATCGCAGACATCGGTGCACCGGTGCATCCGGGCAGTGACAGATGGCGCACCGCTACATCCGCTTCCCCGTGGACCAGGCCAGCCAAGATGCCCGGGCCGTGGGCTTCTATGCCGTTGCCGGGTTCCCCATGGTCCAGGGCGCGATCGATGGGATGCACGTCGCCGTGCGGCCACCTGCAGATAACAGGGCCGTGTTCACTAATAGGAAGGGGACCTATTCGATGAACGTACAGGTGGTCGGCGACCACCGCATGATGATCCTGCACGTCTGCGCCCGTCACCCAGGCAGTGTACACTACTCATTCGTGTTGTCGCGGTCATCCATCCCCGGCATGTACGAGGGACGCCATCCCCGGCTGAGGGGCTGGTTGCTGGGCGACAGGAGCTACCCATTGCGATCGTGGCTGATGATGCCTGTACGGAGGCCACGCAATGAGGCGGAGAACCGCTACAATGATGCCCATGTAGCGACAAGGGGAGTGATCGAGAGGTGCTTTGGTGTGCTGAAGATGCGTTTCAGGTGCCTGGACCTCTCTGGGGGCGCCCTCCAGTATCGGTCAGATAGGGTCGGCCGCATCATTGTGGTGTGCTGCGTCCTGCACAACATAGCCCAGCAGAGGGGCGATGTGCCGCAGGCAGAGGAGGGCGGAGTGGAGGAGCAGCAGGAAGAGGCCCAGTCCTCCCCAGATGAGGGGGATGGGGGCAATGGTCAGGGCAGACGGGGTAGACACAGGCGGGTGGCTGTCCACCGTTACCGGCTGGCCCAGCGGGCACGGGACAGACTGATAGACGCCCGCTTCACTGACTAGATGGGCGTGGGAATCGGGTAGTATGGCCACAGACCGCACACCATGGCAACAGCCGACCACCCACACCCCCCACCCATCCACCCACCCAGCACCCTCACCCCCCTCCCCAACCCCACCCACCCCACCCGCATGCACACCACCCACCCCCCCCCCCCCCCCCATTGCCGATCCACCTGCGGCACAACGGGCCGGGCTCACACAGTTGTGGGTGGACGCGTGTCTAACGCAGGCCATGGAGGATGATGACAACCCGCCCTGCGATGAGCCCCTGGCTCAACATCGTTGGACTATGTCTGACCCATGGCCACAGTACCACCATCCACCCGGACCATCCCTGCATGCGGCTGTGACACTGCAGCGCACGGTCCCGTCCTCTGCCCGGGGGATGTTGATGGCGGCCCAGGGGGAAGGGGGCAGACTCACCTGGGGCTGAGGTAAGACCACCCCTCACACACACACTTGCGCTCAACGTACATGACACCCCCGCACACTTTGGACAGAGCACAAAGGCAGCTTCGGTAGGTGTAACATTGACTTTAATAACCAAAGGAGTTCATGCACGTGCCCTAGCCCCTAAAACTCATCTGTGCCCTGCACCCATGCCAACTTACTCAGTGTCTAATTGTTTGGCCTTACGGGCCCTTTGACTACATCTACGTGGTTCCCCAGACGGTACAGTAGAACTGGAGGTGGACTCCTGTGATTCCTGCCCTCTGACACTGGATCCCTTTGGCGGCCGTTTCCTGGGGCGTCCTGGCCTAGATGGGCCAGGCTGCGGCCCGGGCGACTGGGATGGCGAGCTGCCAGCCTGTCCTGCCCGTTGCCCACCCGATGCACCTGGGACGGAAGGGGGGGAATCCGAGGTGTCGCGGTGTACCGGGACCTCCCCTACAGAGGGAGCCGGGACGGACCACACCACCTCCTCCTCCCTCGGGGTGCCCGATGGCCCCCAGGCCTCTACATGGGTGGGGGATGCGAACGGACTGGCCATCCGACGCCCCCCCGACATCTGGCGCTGCCAGTCCTGGAGGCCCGTGCTGGTATCGACAGGGGTCTGCAGGTTTGCAGCCATGGAGCCCAGGGGGTTGGCAAACCCTGTCTGTGACAGTACGACGCCGGCTCGCACATGGCCACTGATCTCGATGCCCTCAGCGATGGCCTGCAGAGACTGGGCCATGGCCTGCAGAGACTGGGCTATGGCGTTGAGCGCCTCTGCCATCTGGCGCTGGCACTGGCTCATGGCGTCCTGTGAGAGGGCAGCCATTTCCTGGGCCACAGACGCCGCCTGCACGGAAGGCCCCAGGCCTCGCAAACCGTTCCCCATGTCTGACACCGTCGCACCCATTGCCTCCACCGCGGACGCCACCCGTGCGGTGTCAGCCTGGGTGGCACGCATGACCGGCACCACTCCCAGCTCCTGGACGCGGGTGGACTCCTCCACCTGCGACCGCAGCCGCCGCAAGCCGCCCGTCACCCTCTTCGCTCGTCCCCGGGTCGGTGGTTGCATCGGATCTATGTGTGGGTGTGGTAACTGCAGGAACCCGGGATCCATCTGGGCGGCAGATGTTCGCTTGGGCTGGGCTGCCCTCCGACCGCCCGGTCCCTCTGCTGCTCCTACCTCCACCTGCTGTACCGGGACGGCTGTGTTGTGCGCACCAGTGAGTGTACCAGACGCCTCATCACTAAAGTGCCCAACCGTGGTGAGTGTTTCTGCGATGGTGGAGGGTGTTGGTGACAGCAGTGGCGTTGTGTCGTGCTCTTCGTCCCACTCTGAGTCCATGGCACTTTGGGGTGGGGGTTCGTCTCCACCCATCCACTCTGAGTCACTGTCCGGTATTTCGTCTTCCTGGGTAGTGCTGTCCCGGGTAGGGGTGTCCTGGGTAGTGGTGTCCTGGGTAGTGGTGTCCTGGGTAGTGGTGTCCTGGGTAGTGGTGTCCTGGCTTGGATGTGACGGGGGCCTGTGGCTGCCCCCCTCGTCGCTGGGTGGTCGCTCCCGCACGTGACGGGGGTGTCGTCTCCCTGTTGCTCCAGGTCTCTCCGTCTCCCGTGGTGTGCGAGGGGCATCCTGCGGGCGTCGCATGCCGGAGGGTCCGGGTCTCTCCGTCTCCCGTGGTCTCCGAGGGGCATCCTGCGGGCGTCGCATGCTGGAGGGTGCGGGTCTCTCCGTCTCCTGTGGTCTCCGAGGGGCATCCTGCGGGCGACGTGCATCTGCGGGGATGGGTGCCTGGACGTTTGGTCCTGCGATACACAATGAAGCATGCATGGTTAGACATCAGGCAGTGATCAGGTGATACGGGGGAGGGGGATATAGGGCAGGGGGGATATGGGGACGGGCTGTCGGTGGCTCACTCGCTAGTACGCCCCCGACCTCTGCATCAGCAACCTCCCGGTCCTCAGGTCCGCCAGCCAGTTCCAGGGCCCTTTCCTCGTGTACGGTCAGTGGCCTCTCATCAGCGGGCCCTCCTCCAGTCCTCACATGCTCCCTATTGTTGTGTGCGCGCTTCTCCTGTGGGGGGGGGGCGGGGCAGGAGTAAAAGGCAACAGTGTTAGGCAGGTATATGAATGCACGCCATCGGTTGCGCGTGCATTGCAGAGGTTAAGGTTAGGGCTGGATTCACTTGGGGATATAGGGGATATGGGGGAGGGGGGATATGGGGGAGGGGGGATATGGGGGAGGGGGGATATGGGGGATATGGGGAGGGGGGATATGGGGGAGGGGGGATATGGGGAGGGGGGATATGGGGGAGGGGGGATATGGGGGAGGGGGATATGGGGGAGGGGGGATATGAGGGATATGGAGGAGGGGGGATATGGGGGAGGGGGGGATATGGGGGAGGGGGGATATGGGGGAGGGGGGATATGGGGGAGGGGGATATGGGGAGGGGGGATATGGGGGATATGCGGGAGGGGGGATATGGGGGAGGGGGGATATGGGGAGGGCGGGATATGGGGGATATGGGGAGGGGGGGATATGGGGAGGGGGGATATGAGGGAGGGGGATATGGGGGATATGGGGGAGGGGGGATATGGGGGAGGGGGGATATGGGGAGGCTCACCCTGCCTGCTCTGACGAGGTCGTTCACCTTCTTGTGGCACTGGGTGCCTGTCCGTGGTGTCAGGGCCACAGCAGTGACGGCCTCTGCCACTTCCCTCCACAGACGCCGGCTGTGGCGTGGGGCAACTCTGCGGCCGTGCCCGGGATACAGGGCGTCCCTCCTCTGCTCCACCGCGTCCAGGAGCGCCTCCACATCGCATGACTCGAACCTCGGGGCTGAGCGACGGCCAGCCATCCAGTCGGGTGTTGCGGTCGGGTGTTGCGGTCGGGTGGGGGGGGAGCAGCGCGGCCTTATGAGCCGTCACGCCGTGCAGCGCGTATGACGCTGCACGGCGTGAACCACTGCACAAGCGCGGATCCCGTTATGTCGCTGCTAGCCCATTTTGGGCCGGAGACTATCGACCCATTTTTCCGACGTGACGCAAGTCGGATTTGCGCCGTTTTTTGCGCCGATCGGCGGACTTTCCACCGATAACGGAGAATTTTGCCCCCTGTTCTGAGGCCTCAACCAGTAGATTTTGATATGGCCACTGGAGAGTGCCAGATTAAGATTAACAAGCATCGTCTCTCTGAGGTCTGTGTGGTTCCAGGATAACATCTGGCGACAGAAGTTATGAATCAAATCAACTGTCTATGGTAGACTTTTCTAATCCAATAATGAGCTTGAATGTGCTTTGCACTGGTTGTCTGTGGGTTTTCACTGGTTAAAGCCCACAGTAACCCTTGGGAGTCTGGATACTCTCTATCACTACGACCCTTGGGAATCTGGATACCCTCTATCACTACGACCCTTGGGAATCTGGATACCCTCTATCACCACAACCCTCGGGAGTCTGGATACTCTATCACTACGACCCTCGGGAGTCTGGGTACCCTCTATCACTACGACCCTCGGGAGTCTGGATACCCTCTATCACTACGACCCTCGGGAATCTGGATACCCTCTATCACTATGACTCTCGGGAGTCTGGATACCCTTTATCACTACGATTCTCGGGAGTCTGGATATGCTCTATCACTACGACCCTCGGGAGTCTGTATACGTTCTATCACTACAACCCTCGGGAGACTGGATACCCTCTATCACTATGACCCGTGGGAGTCTGGATACCCTCTATCACTACAACCCTCGGGAGTCTGGATACCCTCTATCACTATGACCCTTGGGTGTCTGGATACGTTCTATCACTATAACCCTCGGGAATCTGGATACCCTCTATCACTACGACTGGAACCAGATAAAGAACAAAGAACAAAGAAATGTACAGCACAAGAACAGGCCCTTCGGCCCTCCAAGCCCGTGCCGACCATGCTGCCCGACTAAACTACAATCTTCTACACTTCCTGGGTCCGTATCCTTCTATTCCCATCCTATTCATATATTTGTCAAGATGCCCCTTAAATGTCCCTATCGTCCCTGCTTCCACTACCTCCTCCGGTAGCGTGTTCCAGGCACCCACTACCCTCTGCGTAAAAAACTTGCCTCGTACATCTACTCTAAACCTTGCCCCTCTCACCTTAAACCTATGCCCCCTAGTAATTGACCCCTCTACCCTGGGGAAAAGCCTCTGACTATCCACTCTGTCTATGCCCCTCATAATTTTGTTTGTTGCTGTTGGGTGAATTGGACATTCTGAATTCTCCATCAGTGTACCCGAACAGGCGCCGGAGTGTGGCGACAAAGGGATTTTCCAGTAACTTCATTGCAGATGCTTCCTGACTGCTCCCATACATCACCAAGTAGCCCAATGGTTAGCACTTCACAGCGCCAGGTTCTCAGGTTTGATTCTTGGCTTGGGTCACTGGCTGTGCGGCGTCTGCACGTTCTCCCGTGTCTCCGTGGGTTTCCTCCGGGTACTCCTGTTTCCTCCCACAAGTCCTGAAAGACGTGCTGTTGGGTGAATTGGACATTCTGAATTCTCCATCAGTGTACCCGAACAGGCGCCGGAGTGTGGCGACAAAGGGGTTTTCCAGTAACTTCATTGCAGTGTTAATGTAAGCCTACTTGTGACAATAAAGATTATTACTATTAATTATTTTTAAAGTTTGTCCAATTGACTTGTACACACCAGCAAGGCTCCCAATTTCAGTATCCTGTCTGTGGTGAATCAGCTGAGAAGATATCGGCTAACTGGCTTCAATGCCCTCGAGTGAAGATCAGCTAGATTTCCTGCTTCTGATAGCACCAGTGACTGATCCTTACTGGGAGTGAATGTGTGTGATGAAATTAGGATGTGAACAGGACTGGGCTCCGAGATGACGCCCGACAGTCAGATTCCCCTCTACACTCACTATCTAGTTTCACATATGAATATACTGAGGTACTACACGTGAGCCTGTCAAGGATTGTACCTCAGCAAAGCCATCATGTGAAGAAAGAAAGGGAGAGAACAAAGAACAAAGAAAAGTACAGCACAGGAACAGGCCCTTCGGCCCTCCAAGCCTGTGCCGACCATGCTGCCCGACTAAACTACAATTTTCTACACTTCCTGGGTCCGTATTCCTCTATTCCCATCCTAGTCATGTATTTGTCAAGATGCCCCTTAAACGTCACTATCGTCCCAGCTTCCACCACCTCCTCCGGCAGCGAGTTCCAGGCACCCACGACCCTCTGTGTAAAAAAACTTGCCTCGTACATCTCCTCTAAACCTTGCCCCTCTCACCTTAAACCTATACCCCCTAGTAATTGACCCCTCTACCCTGGGTAAAGTCTCTGACTATCACTCTGTCTATGCCCCTCATAATTTTGTAGACCTCTGTCAGGTCGCCCCTCAACCTCTTCCGTTCCAGTGAGAACAAGCCAAGTTTATTCAACCTCTCCTCATAGCTAATGCCCTCCATACCAGGCAACATCCTGGTAAATCTCTTCTGCACCCTCTCTAAAGCCTCCACATCCTTCTGGTAGTGTGGCGACCAGAATTGAACACTATACTCCAAGTGTGGCCTAACTAAGGTTCTATGCAGGAGAAAATCAGTAAAGAAGAACATATAGTAATTTGTACCACTTTCTATTTATTATCCCTGTAATTTTACAAGGTGGAAAACAAAGTGAATCATTTTAAAATGTGGATCGCACACTTCCTTTTCTGTTTGGTTGTCCCTGTTTCCTATGGGATTTTATTAAACTCAGCTTTCTTTTCTTCGACGTTTACTGAGATGAAAAATGATTAAATATTTTATGGGCTTAATTTATTTCTGAGATAGGTTTGCCTCAAGATGCCATCCAAATTGCTTTTATTACCAAGATCAATGAGGCAGGACACCACAAACAAATTTTGAACAAAGTGCTTATTCTGACAGCATTTAACCTTAATCGGTAACACTATGTACTTGTAATTTATCTCACAAATGTCAGTCACAAACCTTCACACGAATATAAACTAATATTTAAAGCCTAAATATGTTAGAAACACCAGCAGAGCGTAATAACAGGGCAAGTGAGGAGGTGTGTAGCCATTTCCATTTTCTGGCATGCAGTTCAAGGACACCGGAGCTGCTGCCCCAGTGCTGGGGGATGGGGGGGAAGGGGGAGGGGAAGGGGGAGGGGGAGGAGGGAGGAGGGGGGAGGGGCAATTGGGGGGGATGGAGGTGGGGGGGATGGAGGTGGGGGGGATGGAGGTAGGGGGGGTTGGGGGGAGTTGTGGTGGCATACCTCAGGGGCTTGGGCTTGGTTAGGGGGGCTGAAGCATTCTAGATCAGGGGGGTGAGGGGCTTTGCATCTGTGAGGCCTTCCAAACCCCCCGAGGACAGAACCCTTCTGCAGCTTCTATCCTGAAATTCAATTTCACCCCCTTTGACTGTGAGCAGCCTCTAGCTTCACAGTTGAAGGCTATTTCAAATGAGGAAGTGGCCTTGTTAGTTGTGACTTCACGCTCCTCAACTCTCAAGTACCTCCCGAGAGGGCACACGTGCCATGCCTCAGAGGATGATTAGTGTACTGCATGTCCAGCAACCTCTGATGCCTGAACAGTGTGCCTGAACACTAGGAGCATCAGCACCATAGAAGCAGCTGCCAACAATCAAACACTACAGAGCAGGGCTTCACCACTGAGAATTTTCTTGCGGGCAGAGGGTAGGTGTGTGGATGAGCGGAGGGCAGCTGAGCATGTCCTCCGCAATGTTCCCGGCAGAGATCTGGGGTCTAGGGGTTCCTGACGTGGCCGGGGGTCAGTGTGCAGAGCAAAGTTTGCCAGCACAACTGGCTCGCTGGACGGCACTCTGAGAGAAGGCGGGACAAGTAAGGGTGGGGGAGGTTTGAGGGATTTGAGGGTCCCGGGGTGGAAGGCCTAGCTGACTGTCAGTCTCTTTCCTTCTCCAATTCCTCCCAAGTAAAATGATGTTTGGTGGAATCGATCCTCTGGAGGCTGCCCTTGTGTTGCTTGTGGCTGCCGAGGTGGACAGACGCTGTGGAAGGCAGCAGCTACAACGCACGCTGGAGGTGGCACCCCGTGTGCAGAAGGCTGCTGCACATCCTGAATACCTGGCCACCCATCAGGCCGATGAAGGACCCAGAAGGGGAGGCCTGCGTGTACAAAGTGTACAGTTGTCGTTGGTCATTGAATGAGCTGACGGACACCATGTGCCACAGAAGACTGCATCTCAGAAGAGAGACAGTGCCGCACTGGTGCCACATCCTTGTGGACATGGCACCTCATGCAGGAAGAGGACACCCACTCTCAGTGGCTGTGAAGGTCAATGCAGTGTGACCTTTTATGCCTCTGGATTGTTTCAGGGGACCTGTGTGGCATATCACACTCTTCCGCTCACAGCTGCATCCGGAAGGTGAGCGCTCTGTATGCCCGGGTATCCAACTATGTCACCTTCGAGCTGGACCAGGCCCACCAAGATGCCTGGCCTCCAGAATTTGCTGCCATTGCCAGATTCCCCAGCACCAGGGAGCAATCGATGGCACGCAAGTAACCCTGCGAGCACTGGGGCATTAGGGAGTGTCCTATATTAACATGAAGGAGTTCCACTCCCTGAATGTTCAGATCGTGTGCGAACACCACTTCTGAATCATGCACGTGTGTGCCCGCTGGCCTGGGAGCTTGCATGACAGCTACATCCTGGGGCACTCAAACATCCCCGGTATCTTCGAGGACACCCCAGGATGACGGGTTGGCTTGTGGGGGACAAGGGATACCCGCTGAGGTCTTGGCTGATGATGCCAGTGCAGAGCCTCCTCCCTCATGGTGTGTTTGTGCCCTGAGGGACTCCATGGGATGGAGGGGCAGCTGGAATGAGCTCCAGAGGCCTATGAGTCACCTGGCGCTGCCAGTCCTGGAGGCTCCCCATTGTCTGCACTGGTGTTGAGCCCTCAGCGATGGTCCTCAGTGACTGGCTCCAAGCTCTGGAGTGCTTTGGCAATGCCCATATGTGTCTGGGACATGTTCCTCAGCAACTAGGACATGATGTTGCGGCCCTCAGCCATGGTTGTCACAGACTGAGCCATGCCGTGGTCACCACCACTCAAGATCAGGGGGTTGGATAGGGTGGACAGTGAGAGCCTTCTCCCGCGGATGGATATGGCTGGCACGAGGGGACATAACTTTAAACTGAGGGGTAATAGATATAGGACAGAGGTCAGAGGTAGGTTCTTTACGCAAAGAGTAGTGAGGCCGTGGAATGCCCTACCTGCTACAGTAGTGAACTCGCCAACATTGAGGGCATTTAAAAGTTTATTGGATAAACATATGGATGATAATGGCATAGTGTAGGTTAGATGGCTTTTGTTTCGGTGCAACATCGTGGGCCGAAGGGCCTGTACTGCGCTGTATTGTTCTATGTTCTAAGATGCGGACATTGTCCTCCAGGTCCACAAAGGACATTCACACCAATAACTGTGACAATTACTCAAATTATCCACATGGAATACTCATTGAGCACAACAAGAAAAAAAAAACACAAGAAGCACAGCAGAAACAAGAACAACAACAGCCAGAACAAAAATAACATGAAGCGCAACAAGAACAACAAAAACCACAAGAAGCATTGCAGGAACAAGAACAAGCACAACAACAAAAACTACAAGAGCAACAAAAACAACAAGAAGCATAACAAACACAACAACAAGCACGATAAGAACAATGATGAAAACAACAAAAACAGAAACAACAAGAAGAACAACGAAAACAACACGGCAGCACGGTAGCATGGTGGTTAGCACAATTGCTTCACAGCTCCAGGGTCCCAGGTTCGATTCCCGGCTTGGGTCACTGTCTGTGTGGAGTCTGCACGTTCTCCCCGTGTGTGCATGGGTTTCCTCCGGGTGCTCCGGTTTCCTCCCACAGTCCAAAAGATGTGCAGGTTAGGTGGATTGGCCATGATAAAAATTGCTCTTAGTCGAAAACTGCCTTTAGTGTTGGGTGGGGTCACTGGGTTATGGGGATAGGGTGGGACTGTGGGCTTGGGTAGGATGCTCTTTCCAAGAGCCGGTGCAGACTCAATGGTCCAAATGGCCTCCTTCTGCACTGTAAATTCTATGAATGAATGAAGAAACAACAAGCATGACAAAAACAACAACACGAATGACAACAACAAGAACGACAATGAAACAACAAAGACAGAAACAACAGAAACACCAACAATGAAACAACGACCTGTACAACATGGTGCAACTTTGCACAATGCCACAGCATGCTGCAAAACAATGACAAGACTATAAACATGCCATGGCATGACAAAGAATCTCACGGATTCACATCTGCTCCAGAACAAGCAAGCACACCAGCTTTCAAGGCAGATGACACATTAAATCGATACCACAAGCACAAAAAAACGTCCATGTCAGTCAACATCAGTGGTTCGACCATTCAAACACCTCGGGATGACTTGTTGGTTACTTAACACACAAGAACACTGACGACATTCACAAAGGAGTTGCAATATCAATATCACCACGTCAACAAAAAAAAAGAAAAAAAACTCAATGACCAAATTCATAAAGTTTGGACTCATAAATGTTTTTATTCAGATTGGACTCATAAATATCAATTGACTTTGTATAATAATCAATATCATCACCACTTGTACAGATATACATATCATAAGTAATCTAACTGTTTTGTACAATTTTCTTTACCACTGTACAGAAAATATGTAAAAGAAAAAAAGGGGGATGTAGTGATCTGTATATATACAAGGGGTCAATGTAGATGCAATACAACTGAGCAAGCACCAGAGGGAGCACGGGAGAGGTATAAATAGAGACAGACAGGAAGTTAGAGGGCACTTCACAGGAACGGCAGCTGGGAGCAGAACAGACAGGCAGCTCAGATGTAACATAAGTTAAGCGCAGGAGAGAGAACAAACTCACAACAAAGCATCTACTTCAACTTTAAGACTACGAGCTTTATTCAGAGACAAGGAACAACACAGTCACCTCCCTAGCAGTGTTGGCCTCAGGGCCATGCATTGTTGGCACCATTGCCTGCGCCTGCAGCCTTTGGGGCTCCTCCAATCGACTGTACAGTCGCTGAAATGTCGCTGACACCCCCTCCTAAATCTCACGGCTGTGCCCTGTCATCTGCATCAGCTCTGGGAGAACCTTGTCCAGAGGCTTGGCATCTGGCTGGGACCCAGCTGAGTCCTGGGAACCAGCAGACCTCCGACTGCTGTCTCCATTGGATGTTCCTGCCTCCACCTGATGTGCATCAGCAACGGTGTGGTGCTCACCAGATTGTGCCCCAGAGGCCTGTCCATCTATGTTACCCACCGAGCTGTGTGCCTCTGATCTGATAGAAGGAGCGGGTGATAGCCTTGACTCCTTGCCGGTGCCCTCCTCGGAGCTTTCCTCTGAGGTGGTCTCTTGGGCGGCAGGGGGTGGGGAGTTGGGGGGAGGAAATGACTCTGGATGCCCCGGCCCCATTAGATGGAGATCCTGCGAGAGAATGGATATGTGGTCAGTGAGCGGGAAGGATCATTTTGGCTGACATGAACAACTCACTTGAGACAGATCATCTGGGTGAAGAGACATTGTTCACTGTCTAAAATTACTAACTGCATAAGTAGCTGTCAGACTGTGCTGTGGTTAAGGGGTCACTGACTTGGGACCGTACAACATGTGTCATTTCCCCTAACAGCACTCAGTTTCGTAGAGAACTTAGCCCATCCTTTATTTGAATGGGATGAAATCAGATCCATTGCACCAGCTGTCTGATATGATGTGGGACACATCTCACAATTGTTTCCCTTCCCTTCCTTTGATCTCACAGGTAATGCACATGAAAGGCAGGGGATCAGAGAACTGGAAAGCTGGCCCCACTCTGAGAAACAGGTAAAGAGTTTCTAATGGTTAACTCCATTCTACCTGCGGAAGATGGAGAGATGGTTGGGATATTGCACGTTGCAGGTGTACAGGTGCAGTCACTATGGCTTCCTTGTGAAGCAGCATCAAGCCAGAAATTTTTGTAACCTTCTCTGTCTCCTTGGGCCTAAGGGGTATAAGCTCACCCATTCTGATACCCTTGTTTCCTGCAAATTTATCACAGTGGAGGGTCTGATGATAAAGAAAAAGATGATGAAAAGGAGCAGAAGTGAAGGAACCAAGCGCTCACAAACTATGACGATGACGAGAGTCTCCAGAGCAAGATTTGGCTCCATGTTCCTCTGCCCCAACCCCCTGGTGTTACTTCCTATGTCACTTGCTTTGTTACAGCCATACATTGACTAAAATACTCGTATTTTCCATTCATGGGATGTGGTCATCACTGGCAAGGCCAATATTCATTTCCAATCCTTAGTTACAGTAGAGAAGGTCGTCGTGAGCCATCTTCTTGAACTGCTGCAGTCCAAGCAGTGAAGATATTCCCACAGTACTGTTGGGTAGCGAGTTCCAGAATTTTGACCCAGCAATGAAAGAATAACAATACATGTTCAAGTCAGGATGATATCTGGTTTTGAGGTGAACTTGGTGGTGGTAGTGTTCCCGTGCAGCTGCTGCCCTTGTACTTCTGGGTGGAAGAAGTCACATATTTAGGAGATTTTGTCAATGAAGCCTCAGCTTACTTGGGGCAGTGTATTGTGTAGTTGCGTACATACTGCTGTCACTGTACACTGGTGGTGGAGGGAGTGAGTGTTGTTATGATCCCCGCAGAGACAGATAGCTTCTAAAAAAATAAATTTATATTCTCTAGTGATCAACTCAAAGAAACACATGACAAGATTTTGTGTTTTAAGACTTTTATTGTAACAAACAAACTAAAAGCAACATTGACTAAACATTTCTAATAGGCAACTAATACACTAAACTATAGGGAAATATATCACCCCTTTACTTCCTAACACAACTGAAAACCCCATGTCATGTTTATACTTTACACTGCAATCCCCACAGAATTGCAATCTTCAGGGGAACCGGGCCAAAGTTACTCGCAGCTTTTCCCCATTTCGTTACCATCCAGTGTCCATCAAAAGTAATTTTCATCAGTCTACTGAGAATCCCTGAACCGAGTTCTAGCAGCAAGGCCCACTTCAGCTATTCCTTCTCCTAGCCATACCAGGGTGAATTTTCCAGGGTCCTTAAATTTCCACAGGTCCCGTCTACACGACCAGAGAATGGGCTCCCACCATCAGCTTGCCTCATAACTAATAGAAATCTTTCCTCTGTCTTTTCCTCTGCTAATTACAGCAGTTGCTTTTCAATCTTCATCTGTCTAGGACCTCTGAGTCAGTAAATCTGTCTGCAGTAAGGCCAGCTGCTTTTTCCTTTGTCTCCAGCTGTTAAAGATTGGCATCTCTCTTTCAATAGGGCTTGACCTGGACCCTGTCCCCATGGCAACCAGGTCACATGGTCTTGTTGCCAGGCAGAACTAGGAGGGGGTCAAATTTTCCTCTCACCCACTCCCTTTTACCTTGATTTAAAGGAGACAGTTTAAAACATAACTATCTTTTAAAACCTCACATTTGTAACAAAGCATAAGGTGCTAGATGGGATGTCAAGCAGACTGTTTTGTTCTGGATAGTGTTGAGTTTCTTGACTGTTGTTGCAGTTGCACCTAACCAGGCAAGTGAAGAGTATTCGATCCTGACTTGTGCCTTGTAGACATTTTAGAGACTTAGCGGAGTCAGAAGGTGAGTCGCTTGCTGCAGAATACCCAGCCTTTGACCTGTTCCAATAGCCTTGACATTTATGTGGCTGCTTCAGCTTCTGATCCATGACAATTCCCAGGCTAACAACGTTAGGGGATTTAATGATGATAATGACATTAAATACGATGATGGCTGGTCAGACTCTCTTGTTGGGGATCCTCTTTGCTTGGCACTTGTTGTTGAACAAAGTTTACTTGCCACATACCAGTCCAGGGCTTTTGTGACTGTATGTTAAGAATTAGATGTGTTATATAAGGATGTCTGTAAATCACCCACCCCCTTATATTAGCAGTTCCCTAATTTTACAGATAAACTTTATAAAACTGAAATGAATAAAAGTTAAACTGGTGCATGCAATTATTAATGTACATTAATCTGAATAATAATCTAATCTAATAATGAAGGTTGTTACATTCACTACTCTTTACTACAAATATTTAAACAATATTTAGGGTCCTGTGTATAAAATATTTTAAGTCTCATTTTTATTTTACTTTCAGGTAAAAATGCTTGCATTGCTTTAATAGACCCTTTTGGGGAAGAGAGTCAGAATGTACCTGAATCACAACGTCACTTACTGTGTAAGTCATAGTATATTCTGTGTGAGTCCTGGCATTTTGTGTGCGAGTCCCAGTGTTTTCAGTATAAGTGGCAGTATTCTCGGTGTAAGTGCTAGCATTTCATGTGTGAGCCCTTGTATTTTTTTCTGTAAATGCCAGCTACTTCTGTGTTTGTCTCAGTAACTTCTGCATGAATGATACCTTCAGGGAAGATTTTTATTGAAGGGACAATGAAATTGTGGAGCAGATTACCAGCAGGTGCAATGGAACAAAAACCCATGGCAAATTTTAACAGTAGGAAATGGATAGTTCCGTAATCACAGTAAGAGAAGTGATGAGGGGTGGAAGTCTCCGACCCCACGCTGGGTTGGAGAATCGGCCGGTCGGGGTATGTACCGACTCTCCGGCCCGGGTCCCGGAATGGGCGGCGATGCCGGAGTAAAACACTCCCCTTTGTACTCCGGCATCGGCACTTAGCCGCCGTTGGGAGAATCCCGCCCGAGCTATTTAAGGGATCACATGTGGTCTGCCTAAAATACTAGTGTTTCAATGTATCAATAGCACTCACTTCTTGAAAGTAACCCATTTAATCACAGCCTCCACCAGTTTGCTGAGAGAGATGAGAGGAGAAGGTAGTAGATTTAAGGTGATTGTTAGAAGGAATGGAGGGGACATGAGGAAAAGCTTATTCACCCAGAGGTTGGGGGGGGGGGGGGGGGGGGGTGGCATCTGTAAGTCACTTCCTATGTTGGTGGTTGAGGTTGAAATGCTCAACTCATTTAAAAGGTACCTGGATCTGCCTCTGAAGTGCTGGAAACTGCAATGCTATGGACCAGGAAAATGGGATTAAAATAAGCGGCTGGTTTATTTTTTTTCTCTTGCTCTGGCCAGCGCAGACACAATAGGCTGACTGGCCTCTTTCTGCTTCATAACTTGTCCACGGTTCCATATGGAAAGAGGGAGATTGTGAGGTTAACAATTTGTGCAGAAGAAAAGAGATTCGGGAAAGAGGGATGGAACGAGGAACGGAGATTGAAAGAGAGACAGATTCTTGAGTAGTGTGAGAAAATAGGGAAAGAGACAAAACAAACAACGGTGCAAGAAGAGGAAGCGGTTTCGCAGGAGGCCATCCGGCCACAAATTTCCCCTCCTGTGGATAAACATTCCAGCCAATCTGATCAATTGCCTCCCTCCTCCTCGTGGAACAATTGGTGCTGCAAACTCCTGCCCCTCCAGCCCAACAAGTGAAGGCTCGTCTGGCTACTGAATTAGTTGTGGACTTCATTCTGACCTCCAAATGTCTGAGCATGCACAGAACAAGTGGGTGAATGACAAAGAAGCAGCAGGTGGAGGCAGCCCAAAGGATGATGTCCTTATTCCAATTCACAGTTAATTGTTCAAGCCCTCACATCAGAATAGCAGTGCAATTGGAAAGGCATGATCTCATTGGTGGGAGGGAGGGAGGGCAGGCTGTCAGGAGGATACAGATGGTTTACGGAGAGATATTGACAGGCTAAGTAAGAAGGCAGAAAATTGGCAAATCAAATTCAATGTGGGAAAATGTGAGCTGGCTCATTTTGGGCTAGTTTAGCACAGTGGGCTAAACAGCTGGCTTCTAAAGCAGAACAAGGCCAGCAGCGCGGGTTCAATTCCCGCACCAGCCTCCCCAAACAGGCGCCGGAATGTGGCGACTAGGGACTTTTCACGGTAACTTCATTTGAAGCCTACTTGTGACAATAAGCGATTTTGATTTTGTTTGGATGAAAGAATGAGAAGGCGGATTATTATTTAAATGGAGAGAGAATGCAGGAAGCTGTAGCACAAAGGGACTCGGGGGTTCCTGTTCATGAAATCCAGATAGTTAGCATATAGGTGCAGAAGGTCATAGGGAAAGCAAATGGAAATCTGGCTTTTATTTCAAGGGGGCTGGAATAGAAAAGTAAAGAGATGTTGATGCAAATGTACAAGGGACTAGACATGCCAGATTTGGCATACCGTTTACAGATTGGTCCCTTTATTTACGGAAAGATATATGATCTTTGGAGGCAATGCAGAGAGGCGGTTTACTAGGATGATCTCGGGTATGGAGGGACTGCCATATAAGAAAATTAAACAGGTTGGGTCTGTACTTCTTGGACTTCAGAAGAATGAGAGGTGAGATCATTGAACCATATAAGATTCTTAGGGGGATAGACAAGATAAGTGTTGGAGGATGTTTCCACTCATGGGAGAGTGTAGGACGAGGGGAAAGTCACAGAATAAGGAAGTGCTCATTTAAGACGGATTTGAGGAAGAATTTCTTCTCTCAGTGGTGAATTTTTGGAATGCTTTACCCCAGGAGGCTGAGTCCCTGAGCATTTTCAAGGCTGAGATCGATAGATTTTTAAAAATAAATTTAGATTATCCAATTAATTTTTTCAAATTAAGGGTCAATTTAGCGTGGCCAATCCACCTACCCTGCACAGCTTTGGGTTGTGGGGGCGAAACCTACGCAAACACGGGGAGAAGATGTAAACTCCACACGGACAGTGACTCAGAGCCCGCATCGGACCTGGGACCTCGGTGCCATGAGGCAGCAGTTCTAACCACTGTGCCACCGTGCTGCCCAGATCGATAGGTTTTTAATCAGTTGGGGAATGAAGGGTTATGGAGAGAAGGCAGGAAAGTGGACATAGTGGGGTTGATCAGCCAGGATCTTATTAAATGGGGGAGCAGGCTGGAAGGGCTGAATGGCCTACTCCTCTACCTATTTCTTATGGTCTATTAAGGGTCTGAGAAGTGTGGAACTTCACCCCACAAAAGCAGGAGGTAGTAGCTGGATCAATCATTTTCAATCAGGAATTGATAGTTCTTCACCAGCTAAGGTATTAAGGGACATGCAAGCAAACTCAGAGGATGGAGTTGGGATACAGATCAACCATGATCTCATTCTTATGGAAGCTACACACAAACACACACGTGTCAAAGAGCTAACCATATTGCAGGACAGCAGACAAAGGCTGGAAGAATCCCATCTGGCATCACCTTTCCCAGAATTGTTACTTCATTACGGTTCCACATTCCCATGAGGAGCCTGGGAAAAGTTAATTCCAGAGGGCAGACCCCGATACTGAAAGAAAATTAACAAGAGGAAAAGAAACAGAAGACCACAGGGCATGCCTTGCTTCAGAACTCCCTTCGACTTCTTTCTTCCAGAAGTGCACCTAACCTCGCCAAGCCAATCTGCTGTGTTTTCCTCCCACCCAGTGATGAACAAACTCCAGAGAGCCTGTCCAGGGAAGGTTGTCATTTTAATAAGGCCTGTCTTTCAAAACTGTAGGGCGGCACGGTGGCATTGTGTTTAGCACAATTGCTTCACAGATCCAGGGTCCCAGATTTGATTCCCGGCTTGGGTCACTGTCAGTGCGGAGTCTGCACATTCTCCCCGTGTGTGCGTGGGTTTCCTCCGGGTGCTCCGGTTCCTCCCACAGTCCAAAGATGTGCAGGTTAGGTGCATTGGCCGAGCTAAATTGCCCTTAGTGTCTAAAATTGCCCTTAGTGTTGGATGGGGTTGCTGGGTTCTGGGGATAGGGTGGAGGTATGGACCTTGGTTGGGGTGCTCTTTCCAAGAGCCGGTGCAGACTCGATGGGCCGAATGGCCTCCTTCTGCACTGTAAATTCTATGATTCTATGAAAACAGGTGGAGACCTCTCTCATCAGGAGTTGCTGACTGTCTGAGAGTTAACATCTCCTCCTTTATCCCAAGTGCATTATCGCTAGCTCCTGCCTCATGGTGAACCCACTTTCCCCATTACTACAACCAGTAGAGAAAATATGTACAGTACAACATTAATATCGACCAAATCACTATCACAAATGCATATACCAAACTTACCAAGATTGTCATCAGGGACCAGCAAAAAAATCAAATTTGTGAACACGGGGACCACCTTATTATTAATAATCAATTAAAATTACACTTTCCAGTGATTTCATTGTTTAAACTAGGTTTGTATTCCCTGGAATATAAAAGATTAAGGGATAATTTGATTGAGGTTTTTAGGGTTTTTGAAATAAATTAATAATATTCCCGATCTTCCTGTTGGTGGGGTAGTCTAGGACGAGAGAACATCACCTTAAAATCAGAGCTCGGTTACTCAAGAGGGAAGTTAGGAAAGGCCTTCTTCCTGCAAAGGGTCTGAGAAGTGTGGAACTTTACCCCACAAAAGCAGGAGGTAGTAGCTGGATAAATCATTTTCAATCAGGAAATGATAGTTCTTCACCGGCCAGGGTATTAAGGGATATGCAAGCAAACTCAGAGGATGGAGTTGGGATACAGATCAACCATGATCTCATTGAATGGCTGTCAGGGCCGAGTGGCTGAATGGCTTATTCCTGTTTCTATTAAAGCAAATTACAGCGGACGCTGGAATCTGAAACCAAAGAGAAAACATTGGAAAATCTCAACAGGTCTGGCAGTATCTGTAGGGAGAGAAAAGAGCTAACATTTCGAGTCCAGATGACCTTTGTCAAAGCTGAAAGAATTAGAAAGTGAGAAATATTTGTACTGTGGGGTAAGAGAATGAAAGATGAGTCATGGCCACAGAAACCAAGGGAACAGAGTGCAAATAGCCACAGAAACCAAGGGGAAAGAGTGCTAATGGCAGTCCCCAGAGAGAACAAAAGGTGTGAAAGGCCAAACAGCAGAGAAACTAACATCAGAGGGTAAACTGTGACAGATGTAGCTGTGGGGGGATGGGAAGGGGAAGCAAAGGGGAGAAAAGGTAAGGGAAGGGTGGATAAGATTGGGGGGGGGGGGGGGGGATATATATAAAGAAAGACAAAAATGAAAGAAATGGTAAAAGACAGTTAAAATGAAATCATTCAGTTAGACTTCTAAGGGTTGATATTATAATCTTTCAATCCCAGGTTTGAGTCAGAACAAATGTCATCCAGGACACCTGTGTCCAGGGATCCATATTAATTCACAGACACTCTTGAATGTGTTTAAAGATATTGACTGGATGAAGCAGGCTTGTGGCACAGTGATTGCTGAGGATCTGACTACACGTTTCTTATGGTGATGGATGCAAAATCAATGGGCAAATCAGCACAGGCTATTCCTTTGTACCTTATTGGAGCAGTCTCCAGAGCCATATCAATGAATGCCTGTTAAATCAAATGCGATATCATTTAATTCCAAAACTTCTTTTACATTTTAAGAGGCAGATCCTGCCATATTGTTACTGTTTGTTCCTGTGAGAAAATATCTAGGGATTCAAGTAAAATTAAGGTAACATTACAAACACAACTGTTGTTGACAGTCAATTAAAATAAGGGCATTAAGATGACGGTGATACTTCATTGAAATATGATACTTAGGTTTTGTTTTGCAATGGTTTTACACATCTACTTGTACATCAACATCAACTGTTATTCTTTGATCTTAAATGATCAAATTAGATGTTCTAAACTCACCCACAAAATTATTAAACCACTGTTGTAAGACCAGAACATAAACAACATTGGCAATTTCTGGAGCAATTTTCTGCCTTTCCATCTCCTGCTCATAGAATGCATCAAATCAATGGTCAGAAACTCTGATCCCTGCTTTGTTAGCATTGAGCAATTGTCCCACACACTTTCTTCTTTGAATCACCTTCTCAAGTGGTAGCTCATATTCTGAGACCTAAACAATCCCTCGAGTCATGTCAAACTTTCAGCTTGGAGCAACAACCTCGGATAAATGAACAGAACAGAACAGAAAGGTCAAAATCATCTTCTAAAATGGCTCTCATTTTGTTAGTTTTCCAGCAGGAGTGAGAGTATTAAGAGGGACTGGACATAACTAGACATTCACCAAAAACAAAGTCTGGAGAAGAATCATAGAATTTACAGTGCAGAAGGAGGCCATTTGGCCCATCGAGTCACACCGGCCCTTGGAACGAGCACCCTACTTAAGCCCATACCTTTACCCTATCCCCGTAACCCCACCTAACCTTTTGGACACTAAGGGGCAATTGATCATGACCAATCTACCTCACCTGCACATCTTTGGACTATGGGGATGTTGATTCCCAAATTTCTTTCTCTGTCAGTCTGGCCTCAATAAAAGTTGAGATGGATTCGCACGTAAAAAGAAGTTATTTATTTAGCTTGCAAGCTTGATTCATTTCATAGAAATATAAGAGACATCCAGTTTCCTATATCCCAGAAAGCGAATGAACAAAGAAACAAAGGAATCTCTGCAAATCAATTCAAATGGTATCAAGTTTCACATACTCGACGCCCATAGGTCAGCCTATATCCCTCCTGACCTGTTTGATCTATTCTGATTGGCTCACTTCCAATCCCTTTCTCTGGCCCCTATCAATGCAGCATCACTCTCATAGACACACCTCTTCCTGCTTTTTCCATGCGGTCTCAAATCCCTTTCTCCCTAACTGCCAGAATCAAAGTGGCTTATTTCTACATTACATTAACTAGTATCTCTAAAGTAACTATTTTATATCACATTCGTCATTCCCTCCTTTTATCATTCCATGATAACCGAACTATCCAATCCATAGCTACGGTTCCTCATCTAAAAGATCCGTCGCTGCATTTCCAATTCCTGTCTTAGCCCCCCTTCATCTGCCTCACCCTCATGGATTTTAACAGTTAAATTTTTTTTCGATGATTGGGGCGGTGATCTGATCCAGTGCACCCCGCATTCTACCCATCACACATTTAAGGATGGCCAGGCCCACAAAGATGCAGCCGATAGCTACCACTAGATACATGGCCATATTTATCAACCAGTCCTTCCATCCTCCAAATCCCCAGTTACCCCAAGAGCCAGGATCCTGCATCCCGTCCAAGTGATCCCGTATGCGATCCATAACTTTAGTGATGTTAGCGGTCAAGTCCTGAACTCCCATGATACACTTGCCCTGTACTATGGCGCATACCCCACCCTCACGGGCCAGAAGATAGTCAAGAGCATACCGGTTCTGCATTGCAAACAACCGTAGCTGAGACAACTCCTTGGTTATTGCCCCGAGGGCTCCCAAGGTTTCATTTCCCAAGATGGTAAGGCCGCAAATAAAATAATTCCGATCACTGACAGCCAAGGGACCCCCCACACCTCCCAGTTTATCCAACTTTGAAATGCCATTCGGGCCGCCCAGCAATGCGGAAAGCCCTAGTCCCAACAGTGATATGAGAGACATTCGCCCAGCCACAGAGGAGCTGGAGGCCGGCGTTCAATGGAACGCAAGTAGTGTTGTAACAAACGCATTGGCCAGACGCCTGGGTGATATGGCACCTCCTGTCCGTACAGGTGGGAAACAGACATGTTATATTTGTGTCCACCTCTACCAGCAAACAGCCATATCCTTCACTGCTGAAGCAATTCTCGTACGACCGGGAATCCCTATTGGGAGTGAAGTGGCTAGGTATGTACGCCCTCCACCGTCGCAGCCTATCGTACTGTGAATGGGAATTATCCTGAGGAAGGGGAAGGCAAATAGCCGGTGGTGCTGAACCCGGATCGTAAGGAAGAGTGACCTGATCGGGCAGTGGTTCGGAATGCTGACAATGAACCACCGTTTGGGGAGTGCCCCAAAGCGGTGAAACAGAAAATAACCTAGACACCGCTGCGGGGTTTGGGTAGCAGACAACCCGTCCCTGGCCATACAAGCGGTGGTAAATCTGGTAGAAGAGATTCATACTACCCGGGTTTTCCTCAGTTTGGCCTTTAATTAACTTAGGTGTATCTCCCGGTAACCTACGTTCTAGCTGTACTTCCCTTCTCATACGCCCCGTCCTCTCTCTAGTCCCTTTCTCTTTCTCATAGCCTCTTCCTACACTCTTCTGACAGCCTGATTTTACCTTTATTGTACCACTCTTAACACATCCAAAATCAAATTTACAAGTATTTCAAAAACAAGGCAATGTCCATATAATGTTCCCTTCCCATCGCCGGGACCGGTGCAACTGCTTCATGACTCCTGCATTCTCCTTAACTTTGATGACCTTCCATGAGTCGATACCATGTCCTCGTATATGGGGCAGCGAAGAACATCACCTTTGCATAGGTGATGTATCCTTGTAGATTGGTTGGGGCTACACAGATACATAATATTCCCCTTTTCTATGTCCATCGCCAATAACACACCAAGTGAAGTGAGGCCAAATATCAGACAGACGATGCGTAGCCACTCCATCATGCTCCACACCTGTAAAATAGCACTGGAGAAGGGAGGCAGGTTAGTATCCAACCTTTTACAGTAGTGGAGATGGACTCAATTTACAGTGATGTAGGTGGACCCAAGCACTTCGCCCCTCCACTTTAACTGCTGTGGGGGTGGTAAGGAGAACTTGGAAGGGCCCGTCCCATCGCGGCTCCGACCCCTTCCTAGTCCAATTTTTGACCATGACATAACTACCGGGCTGGACTGAAAGTGAGCTAGGTACTGGGGGCAATGGCTGGTGAGCCGCGCGGACCTGGCCATGGAGTTCCTTGAGCACTTGCGTGAGGGCTAGAACATAGGCGGTCATTTCTTCAGTCATCTGATGAAACTTTGGGCAGCACGGTAGCACAAGTGATTAGCACTGTGGCTTCACAGCGCCAGGGTCCCAGGTTCGATTCCCCACTGGGTCACTGTCTGTGCGGAGTTTGCACGTTCTCCCCGTGTCCGCGTGGGTTTCCTCCGGGTGCTCCGGTTTCCTCCCACAGTCCAAAGACGTGCAGGTTAGGTGGATTGGCTATGCTAAATTACCCGTAGTGTCCATAAGGGTTGGGAGGGGTTATTGGGTTGCGGGGATAAGGTGGAAGTGAGGGATTAATGTGGGTCGGTGCAGACTCGATGGGCCGAATGGCCTCCTTCTGCACTGTATGTTCTATCTATCTATCTATCTAAACTGAACCAGTCTGGGAACCTGCAGGCTCCAGGGAGTTCTAAGAGGCCTGCCATAAAGAATCTCGGCGGGAGAGAGCCGGGCCGGTCCCGCAGGTGTAACCCGCAGCTGGAAGAGGGCAACGGGGAGCAACTTAAGCCATGTCAGTCCCGTGTCTGCTCTTAATTTAGCCAATTTAGTTTTGAGGGTCTGATTGTGTCTCTCAACCAACCCGGCCGCCTGCGGTCTGTAAGCACAGTGTAACTGCTGGCGTATGCCCAACTGGGAGCAAAACTCCTTGTTAATTTGTCCAATAAAATGAGGCCCATTATCAGAACTTAACTGAGCTGGTATACCGTACCGGGGAATGATTTCCCTCATCAAGACTTTAACCACAGTAGCAGCTTTATTATCGATAGTCGGATACGCCTCGACCCATCTGCTGAACACATCCACAATGACCAAAACATATTTGTAACATTGACACCTTTCCAACTCAATGTAATCCATTTGGAGCGTCTCAAAGGGACCACTGGGCAACGGGGTTTGCCTCTTCCCACAAGGGATACCTTTTCCGGTGTTATATTGCTGACAAATCAAACACCGATTACTGATACTTTGGGCCAACCCCTGCATTTTAGGGTGCCATCAAGTGTCCAGCAACAAATCACTAGTCCCTCGAGCCCCACAATGAGTTGCAAAGTGTACACATTCAATGACCCATAAAGCCAGCACATCAGACATACAAGTCTGATGTGCAGGCGTGGTCCATAAAGAGGAAACAGAATCATATGTACAACCTAACCGTTTCCACATTTGTTTATCACTCTCAGGAGCGTACTCCTGTAACCATATGACGTCTTGGATGGTTGGCATTGACTTGTCAGAAGCAGACATATTTATAGTAGATCGTTTAGTCTGACTTAACATCTTAGGCACCATCACTTGCTGAATTTGCGCGGCTGTTCGCGCTGCACAATCTGCTCGTTCATTACCAACGTCAACTGGGGTTGTACCATTCGTGTGGGCAGCGCATTTAATAACGGAAATCTGCGCGGGCATAAGGAGGGCCTGCAGTAGGTCATTAACTAAACCCCGGTGGGATATTTGACCACACATAATCATGTCAGGTTGTTCTGACGAAATGTCACTCAAATCGCCCCTTATTGTGGTAGTTTCCTGAATCAAGGCTAAACAGTCGTGGCCAGGTGCGTCTTCATGGACAGGGGGACCACTAAGAAAACAGGCTGGATTGATAGTGGTACAGTATTTAAATGTCAGACGTGGATTGTTCAAAAGGTATATCTCATACCTATTCTGACGAGCTGCGGTAAGATGCTGAGTCTGCAGTTGCCTCAGTAGTGCGATGACCGAGTGGGAGCTATACACCGTAATATCCTGTTGGAGGGTGAGAGCATGTAACGGCTATGCAATGGCATTGATTGAACGTAAATCCTGTACTAATCGGTACTGGTCTGGTTTGGCTGGTTTAGGCACAGCAAGTATGGGGGTGTTACATTCTGATTGGCAAGGGACCAAAATACCCTGTTTCAACAGCTCTTGAATTAATTTATCTATTGATGGAGCAGCTTGAGATTTCAGGGGGTATTGTCGAATGGAAGGTAGCTTTACATGATCCTTAATCATCACCTTAATAGGTGTAACATTTGTCTTTCCCACTTGTGATGGGTATTCCGCCCAGACTTGTGGATTGACATATTCCAACACATCATGTCCCCTGTGATGCTGCAGTCGAGTGTTAATCGTTTCAGGGACCTCAAAATATTTTATGGTAGTGCCGTCCGGCATGACTTGAAGTGCGTAGTCTGTTGGATCCGAATGATCCACTGCCCTCCTGACCATTCGCCCCATATCCCTGGCATGGTATTGGTCATGGACCTGACGTGTAATATGAGGGCTTACCGAAGCTGACTGTGGCCATAAATGTGGTGATATTGTAACAAAATCGGCTGTACCTTCTTTTCCCGTGACTGTGGCTGTAACCTTGACTGGCCATTCGGTCTCAAGTAATGGCCGGTATTTGTCCTCCAACTCCCTGTTTCGTCCAGTTCTGTCATAGGCCAGGGTAACGTGATGCAGTGACTGTTCAACGTCTAACGTCCACTACTGGGGGGTGATAGAAATATAGCACTGTTGTCTCATCCTCCTCTTCGCTGATCCACCCACCCAAAGTCACTATATTGGGGCTCCTGCTGGTAAACTACCATTTCTGCCGCTTGTTGGGGTCGCAGATCATCCTTTTTCATTACATACTCAGTCTTAACCTTTGTAACTGAGCCTCCTTCTTGGCCTACACTCTCCTTCCAGTAAAATCTGACTGCCCTTGCCATCTGGGAAGGGTCGTTCTCTGTCCAATTCATGTTATTACATTTCACAGCAGTAACCACAGAAGGTGGTAGGCAATGCATTAACATAGCACAGTATTGAGGGGAATTCTGACCATTTTGATACAGCAAATCGCCTGACTGCCCCCGGAAGATTTCATTAAAACGCTCCAGAAATTCCCCTGGCTCTTCAGTTTTCCTAGGTTTTAGGTCTAAGATAACAGAAAGATTTATGGGCCTTTGAAATGTGCTATTCAACGCATTCAAGATCTGTGTCCTTCTTTTCTCTATTTGCTCTTTTTTTTTTTAAACTTAAAAATGTTTGAAAATTCAAATTGAATTACAGCAACTTGCAAGCTTAGCTCTGATCTCAACTCAGAACTAAATTTACAATTTGCTTAACACAAACTTGTATAACATTTACAACTTAATTATTTCTTTATCTTAACAATTTTTCTTTTAACAAGTTTTTTTTTCTTTTACATACACATAAGTATTAGCAAAATCAACTATCATCTCCAGATTGACACTTTTTAAAATGGTGTCCATGATCTTCTTTAAGTTTCTATTAATCTCCAGATAAAATGAGATAAACCTTATTTCAAGTAAGTAAAACTTAAGATTCTGGCAATTTCAATCAATTGCTTTCGAAAATAATAACTTTTATCAAAGAGGTGGAGAAACCCACTGGTTTCCTTTAATTAATTCAAAACGTAACTTTGCTGGTGTTCACTGACTCAAAGGAAAGGTATCCGATTACACTACGGCTGCTGCTGTTATCTCAAAGCCTGAGTGAGAAGCACTGTCTGTTTTCAACTTCGCCTGCTGCTGTTAACCCTTTGAGAGACTTCTGCTTCAACCAATATGCAGCATTCCTCACAATCTCAACTAGACCTCGGAACTGCGTTTTTCGCCAATACAGTCCAAGGAGACAATTTTAGCTTAATCAACTATATATTTAAAACACTCACACATAGAGTTGAACCATCTTCAGATTTAAAAACAGTTATACTGGACTGAACCTTCATCTATTGAAGTCCCATCAGCCCCTGAACCCATATAATAGACTGAACCTTCATTACTGAAGTCACATCAACCTCTGAACCCTTATACTTGGAATTGAATCATCATTTGAGATGTCCCATCAACCCAAAACCCTAACCCAAGCCGAAACAACAATATGAAATCCCATCAATTAAATTGCTAATCCCCAGACTGACCTGTGATTTCGTCGAGGCGGTCTTTCTGTGCCAACCGCGAGTGACCAGACTAATCAGACGATAAGAAGAGGGGAACAATCAATGCGCGGTCGTTTTCCAGTTCTACATTGAGGGCCCTTTGTTCCCCATCCTCCTGTTCATAATCAGTCTAATTCTGATTTCGCAGTTGGATCAGGACCGCCCTGAGAAATCCCGGGTTTCGGCACCAAATGTTGATTCCCAAATTTCTTTCTCTGTCAGTCTGGCCTCAATAAAAGTTGAGATGGATTCGCACGTAAAAAGAAGTTATTTATTTAGCTTGCAAGCTTGATTCATTTCATAGAAATATAAGAGACATCCAGTTTCCTATATCCCAGAAAGCGAATGAACAAAGAAACAAAGGGATCTCTGCAAATCAATTCAAATGGTATCAAGTTTCACATACTCGACGCCCATAGGTCAGCCTATATCCCTCCTGACCCGTTTGATCTATTCTGATTGGCTCACTTCCAATCCCTTTCTCTGGCCCCTATCAATGCAGCATCACTCTCATAGACACACCTCTTCCTGCTTTTTCCATGCGGTCTCAAATCCCTTTCTCCCTAACTGCCAGAATCAAAGTGGCTTATTTCTACATTACATTAACTAGTATCTCTAAAGTAACTATTTTATATCACATTCGTCAGGGAGATACCAGAGCACCCGGAAGAAACCCACGCAGACACAGGGCGAACGTGCAGACTCCACACAGAGTCACCCGAGACCGGAATTGAACCCGGGTCCCTGGAGATGTGAGGCAGCAGCGCTAACCACTGTGCCACTGCGCCGCCGTAAACTGCAGGCAACCCGTTCCAGCATTCACATATAGTGCTGAGGACTGTGTCAGGAATTAAAATTACTGCTGCGTGATTGTTGAAAAAAGTGTTTCTAAACTACAATGGAAGGCTTGAATGCAGAAAAAAATTACCATTACCGAAATTCAATTTCCTTCCTGTACGTTCTGAGAATGTGATAATGAGACACAGCTCAACCTTTTTCTTGCACAGACCAGGGATTAAATCTGAGAGTTTCCATATGCTTTGTTATCTGTGTGAGAATATTAATCCATAATAATGATCAATTGCAGCTGCCTTTTTATGTCGCTGATGAAATGTCGTTCCTTAAAATTTTAAGGTGCTTTTTCCTCTCTCTGGCATTTTTTGTTTTTATTTTTTAGAATTATGTGGGTAGATTTTATGGTCAGCACTATTGTCACTTAGTGTGTGTGAACCATGGGCGTCATTGTCCGACCCCCCGCCGGGTCGGAGAATGGCCGTTGGCCGCCGTGAATCCCGCCCCCGCCGAAGTCTCCGCTCCCGGAGATTGGGCGGGGGCGGGAATCCAGCCGCGCCGGTTGGCGGGACCCCCCGCTGGATTCTCCGGCCCGGATGGGCCGAAGTCCCGCCCAGGAATTGCCTGTCCCGCCGACGTAAATCAAACCTGGTATTTACCGGCGGGACCAGGCAGCGTGGGCGGGCTCCGGGGTCCTGGGGGGGGGCGCGGGGCGATCTGACCCCGGGGGGTGCCCCCACGGTGGCCTGGCCCGCGATCGGGGCCCACCGATCCGCGGGCGGGCCTGTGCCGTGGGGGCACTCTTTCCCTTCCGCCTCCGCTACGGCCTCCACCATGGCGGAGGCGGAAGAGACTCTCCCCACTGCGCATGCGCGGGAAACTTTCGGCGGCCGCTGACGCTCCCGCGCATGCGCGGGGAAACTGACAGCGGCCGCTGACGCTCCCGCGCATGCGCCGCATTTCCGCGCCAGCTGGCGGGGCAACAAACGCCATTTCCGCCAGCTGGCGGGGCGGAAATCCCTCCGGCGTCGGCCTAGCCCCTCAATGTTGGGGCTAGGCCGCCAAAGATGCGGAGACTTCCGCACCTTTTTGCCGGCGCGATGCCCGTCTGATTTGCGCCGGCTTTGGCGCCAGTCGGCGGGCATCCCGCCGTTGGGGGAGAATTTCGCCCCATATTCTTCTCATTCTTATTCCAATACAATCATTAACCCATTTAATTTAATAGTGTCCAGGGATGACGTTCTTTACAAATCTCCCTTCTCATTGTCTGGCCTCCATATCAGGGTCCCAGGCTCGATTCCCGGCTTGGGTCACTGTCTGTGTGGAGTCTGCACGTTCTCCCAGTGTCTGCATGGGTTTCCTCCGGGTGCTCCGGTTTCCTGCCACAAGTCCTTGTTAGGTGAATTGGATATTCTGAATTCTCCTTCTGTGTACCCGAACAGGCACGAGTGTGGCGACTAGGGGTTTTTCACAGTAAGTTCATTGCACTGTTAATGTAAGCCTATTTATGACACGAATAAAGATTATAATTATATAATTAGGCAGCAGCCTAGCTAAAACAGCCCAGACCAGCAACTTGGGGAGTTCAACTTCCCTATCGAGTACATTCCTAATATCCTGCAAGTTGAAACTCTGATATCCCACAGCAATAGTGCCCCTGTTACTGTCAAGCTTTGTAAGAAATAAACACATCCGAATCACTAAGCAATATTATATATATGTGCATGATGTACTCACCTTTTCCCGGGAAGCAAAACAATGCAAAACAAAGCTCAATTGTGATTTTTAGAATGATAGTTTATTTTTCTGCAACTTATTTTGTGCTAGTCATGCACTTTGCATTGAAAACTAGAAACAAGCATATTTGCTGCTCAAAGTATGATTTGAAAATCACAAGCCAACAGTCAGTCTCCTGTACTGTGTCAAGGTATATATTTTGTGCACCTCATCTTGATTTTCACGACATTTCAAAATTATTCTATCTGCACTGAAGATATTTAATTCAATCATGTTTCTTCAGTTACTCCTAGCTCTCCTAACTTGGGACAATATTTATCTATCCCAACTCATAAGATATGGACAACCAGCCAGGGAAAGTGTCGAAGCAAGGCACATTAAAATATAACTAGACTCTGAGAGCACTGGATTCCATTAGAGGTGGACTTCATATTCTACCAATTATTGTGTCAGATTTATTTGCTGTATTTATAGCTCCACTTCTGTGAGATAATTGATGCACTGGCCCATGTCTTATGTTCACTGAGTTTCCAACATTTCTTAATGGAGCAACTAACTGGCCATTTTTCTCTTTTCAGTAATGCAGAAAGTGTTTGTCATTTTGCTCCCTCTAAGTCTGGTTGTCCTGGTGATTGGAGGTATCTGTGGGCTGGTCAGCTCTTTGGCTCACGGTCTCTACATGTTGCTGTTCACTGGTTCCTACTTTCTGGTTGGAGGTAAGATTTCTTAATGTCTTAGTTCGGATGGAAATAGAAATCCAGTGCTGGTACCTTTTTGAGACCCATTCATTTTCTTTCAGTGAGACAGAAATGATTTCACAGTGAATCATTCAAAAATTAATGTTTAATTGAAAATATTTCATTTGAGAAATAGTGTTGAAATGTTTCTCTTTCTGGAAAAGATAATGGTGCATCTTGTGATTGGCGATAGGAGCTGGCAGACTCAGTTCGGTAAGATGTTGGGGGGGATTATGAGCCGCACTCGCTGTCCGAGAGAAACTCGGCAAGGGATCAAAATCCTGAGAGAATCGAAAATCGTGATTCTGTCTGGCGTGATTGGTGTTTTCAATTTCCATCTCCCTCCCTTTAACCTGGTGTTGTAAGATTTCTTACTGTACCCATCTCCCTCTCACCAGTGGAGTGATGTGAATTGCACAAGATGCGCTTCTGGTGTCTGGATTGGTTGGGGATGGGGTCTGGGGGGGAGGTGCTGCCGTCCAATATAGCCCCAAGAGGGTGTCCTGCATAATTATGGCCTGCTGCCCTCTGCACAACCTGGCAGTGCAGAGTGGAGACTGTTACGACATTCTGGGCTGGGTCATTTCCAGACCACATGACCCAGACTCGCAACACAATTGAATTAAGCAATAATTCATCAAAAGATACCTGGTCAGCGCACGGTAGCACAGTGGTTAGCACTGCTGCCTCATGACACTGAGGACCCGGGTTCGATCCCGGCCCCGAGTCACTGTCCGTGTGGAGTTTGCACATTCTCCCCATGTCTGCATGGGTCTCACCCCCACAACCCAAAAGGTGTGCCGGGTAGGTGAATTGGCCACACTAAATTACCTCATAATTGGGAGAGAAAAAAAATTGAGTACTCTAAATTTAAAAAAATTAAATAAAAAGAAAAGTCTTTGAGCCTTGGCTGGCCAATAATTGCAGTTGTTAGGTTTGTAAATTTAAACCCAATTACTTTTTATTTGTAACAAATGCTACAATGAAATATTCAGCAAATACAACTGGTTAATGATCAACTAATTGATAATCCATCACCCTCTATACATACGCACAAACACATAAGACTGACAAACACTGAGGGGATGAGCAAAGTGAAAATAATAAGTAAAAGGAAAAAGAGTCTTTGTTTTAGATGGTTGACTTTAATAATAATAATAATAATCACTTATTGTCCCAAGCAGGCTTCAATTAAGTTACTGTGAATAGCCCCTAGTCGCCACATTACGGCGCCTATTTGGGGAGGCTGGTACGGGAATTGAATCCACGCTGCTGGCATTATTCTGCATTACAAGCCAGCTATTTAGCCCAGTGTGCTAAACCAGCCCCAGCAGACCTTAAGCAGACCTTTCTTCACAGTAAGCTTTCAGATCCAGGTCTCTGTTTGCAGCCTGTAATGGTTTCACTGTAGATTCATTCAGGTCTCTGCAGTTTCAGAAATACAGCAACTCACATCATTTCTGGAGGCAGACGGAAGAAGTTGATCAGGTCCTTTCCCTGAGTGTCCATGATTCAAACTGAACTCCAAGGGTCTCTGAAAATCATTCCACTCATGTAGGACCCAATCACCATCAGTTATCGGGCAGAATATGGCCTTTTGGGCAATTCATTGGCCTCCAGCCAATCAATCGAACCCAAGTCCCACAACACCTTTGGAGGAAAGTCTGGTTCTTGCTGTCCAAAGCTAGCAGCACCATATACAATTGCAACTTCTTGAATACCTCTTTCTCTCTGCTGCGGATACATGTCCATTAAACATACATCGGTTGAGGGCAGCATGGTGGCACAGTGGTTAGCACTGCAGTGTCACAGCGCCGAGGTCCCAGGTTCGATCCCAGCTCTGGGTCACTCTCCGTGTGGAGTTTGCACATTCTCCCCGTGTCTGCGTGGGTTTCGTCCCCACAACCCAAAGATGTGCAGGGTAGGTGGATTGAACATGCTAAAATTGCCCCTTATTTGGATAAAATGAATTGGGTATTCTAAATTTTTATTTTTTTTAAATAATTGGTCAAAACTGATAACAGCAAAAATAAAGAAAGGGGGGTGTCATCACTAGCCCAGGTTGTCGCAACAACACTAATGAACCAAAAGAAGAAATAGGGGGCACAATTTAATCAGAACAAATCTATGTTCGGTTTTGGCGTGTTTAGCATTGTGTTTCTCAGCAGCTACAGAGCCGTGAAACACCCGCCTATTGACTTTGGGGAGTTTTCTCCAGCGAGGCCGCACTGAGTGTCATTTTCTGCTGGCGAGCCCAGCAGGAAAGGCTCTTCGCAGATTGGGACGTCATTTTGTCCAGCTGCTCCGATCTTTCTCCCGATACCCCCCCCCCCCCCCCCCCCCCCCCCGGCATCTTAGGGAGACCTGGGAATGCCCCTCACCCTCCTCCACCTGGTAAAGGCCCTCCCCCCTGGCCCAATCACTGGCAGTGCCACCCTGGGAGACCTTACAGGGTGCCAGGGTGTCAGGATGCCAGTTTGGAACTGCCAGGGATCGGACCTGGGGGCTTTATCAGGTTAGGGGGTGGAGGAGGGGGGAGGGGTGGGGTGAGGAGGGGGTGTTCGGGGGGCCATCCCAAGGTTGAGGGGAAGGGTGTTCGGAAACGGGGGTGGGGTGCATTGAAAGGTGTGGGGGAGGGGGGGGGGGGGGAGATCATGGCAGCCAGACAAAATGGCGCCCCAATGTGGGAGGAACCTTTTGTGCTGGGCTCGGCAGCAGAAATGAGTTGAAGTGAGGTCTGGGCGGAGAGAAACTCCCAGAGGCCTAAATAAACGGCCAAGGTCCGTTGAATAGTCGGTTGTATCTCTGCACTGCAGCTACAGAGAAACATCCCACCAAACACACCCAAAACCCGACACGGATTTTGTCCGGTTAACTCGTGCCCCTTAATTTATTTAGTTGCTCCTGAAAACGGTTGCTGTGATAATATGGCAAACAGTTTTTAACCCCTGAAGTTTCATGTTCACTCTCCCCACTGGGAGGTTCCTCTCATTCAGTAAAAAAATCAAAATTCCCATTTATCCGTGGCACATCTCTTGAGCCAATGAATTTTGTCGGCAAATACAGGAGAGTTTATTGCACTCATGAGGCACCAGAAACAGCAGTGAAACAAAGGATCAGATAATCGGTTTTGGTTGATGCAAGAATGTTGCTCAGGCCACTCAGAAAACACTCCGCTCTTTGTAACCATGGAAACCTAGCATGGTCCCAGTTTAACATCTGATCTGAAAGAATCTTCTCCAACAGTGTAGCACTCCCTCAGCACTGCACTGGAGTGTCAGACATAACGCCTCAGAGGCAAGAATGAACCAAGCTAATGCAAGTGAAAGATAAAATCGCCATAGTCCTAGGCTACTTTCCCCTTTGAAGGGGAGTGCTGACTGGTGGTGCTTAAACCTGTGGATCACTACACCTCAGGCGAGGGTGATACCCACAATGCTGGCCTCGCTCTGCATCATGAACCATCATCGCGACATCGTAGCACAGTGATTAGCACTGTTGCTTCACAACTCCAAGGTCTCAGGTTCGATTCCCGGCTTGGGTCACTGTCTGTGCGGAGTCTGCACGTTCTCCCCGAGTGTGCGTGGGTTTCTCCGGGTGCTCTGGTTTCCTCCCACAGTCCAAAGATGTGCAGGTTAGGTGGATTGGCCACGCTAAATTGCCCTTAGTGTCCAAAAAAGGGTAGGTGGGGTTACGGGGATAGGGTGGAGGTGTGGGCTTGGGTAGGGTGCCCTTTCCAAGTACCGGTGCAGACTCGATGGGCTGAACGGCCTCCTTCTGCACTGTAGATTCTATGATTCTTGCTGTCTAGCCAACTGAGCTGAAAGGTAAGTAAAGAAATATAAAAGGCTGGACCCTCTCAGGATTCAAATCAAAAGCCCTTTTATCTCAACTTGACCAGTTAAGCTACCAACATCTGAAATATAGATAGAAACATCAAATAATGCTTTCGATTTTTTAAGTGAATTTTTAAAACTTTTTTTCTTTAACTTTAACGTACCCAATTGTTTTTTTCCAGTTAAGGGGCAATTTAGCGTGGTCAATCCACCTACCCTGCATATCTTCTTGGGTTGTGGGGGTGAGACCCACGCAAACACGGGGAGAATGTGCAAATTCCACACGGACAGTGACCCAGGGCCGGGATCAAACCTGGGTCCTCAGCACCGTAGGCAGCAGTGCTAACCACCGCGCCCAACTGAATTTTTAACTTGTCCTGAAATTCATAATTTCCAGCCCCTGTTTTGAAATTTGATGATCCACTGTATTATTCCTTCGTGCGTTTATAGGGGAACGTGAACCTAATCTCAAAAATGGCTTCCTCCACCCTCTTTCCCATGGCAACAGCAAACACAAAAGTTTTGTATATAAGTAAATATGCTAATATTTGACGACGATATACAGCAAAGAAAAAGTGTTCAGCAAAAGGAAGGGGAAATGCGTTAAGGGGAAAGTTAGACTTCAGGGACCATGATTTAAACATTCCTGTTTAAAAAAAACCAACAAAGAGAGAATAAGTCTTCAGAATGTTCTACAAATCGCAGTTTCAGCAAAATACTGAAGTGTCTATGTGGTGAACCATTGTATTATATTGTACATACTGTTCTTACTTATGGTACTTACTGTTCTTACTGTTTGTTACATGTCTGGGTTTGTCCCTGCTGGCTCCGCCCCTCGGGCTCAAGTATAAAGGTGGTTAACCTCCAGCCCTGTCCTCATTCTGGGACCGGCTGCCAGCAGGTATCTTTGGCTGATTAAAGCCACAGTTTACTCTTCCGACTCTCGTCTGTCGTCATTGATGGCACATCAATTTGATCAGCTAAAATTTTAAGATGGATCCATCACTCAAGCCTGATTGCCTGGAGCTGGACCCCCAAGCAGCCAACACCACTGCCACATTTGAACACTGGCTAAGCTGCTTCAAATCTTACATTGATTCCTCCGCCGCCACCGTTGCTGAGACCCACAAGCTGTGAGTCCTCAACTCCCGGGTGAGCCTGCAAGTTTTCCTTCTTATCAGAGACGCTACCTCGTTCGAGGATGCGATAATGCTGTTGAAGGGGCAGTATGTTAAGGAAGTCAACGAGGTGTACGCTAGGCATCTCCTTGCCACGAGGCGACAGCGCCCCGGAAAATCGCAAGCTGAATTTCTGCGCGCCTTGATCCCGCGGTACATGTGCCAGCGCACAAGTAGACTGACTTCAGGCCCTCCACAATAACCTCTGTTACCCGAGGGTCACCCGTTTTTTCCATTTTATCAAGGCCCGCAACCTGCCTTACTCCATCGAGGAGGTCAGGACCATGACCAGGGACTGCCAGGTCTGTGCGGAGTACAAACCACACTTCTATCGGCCGGATAGAGCACACCTGGTAAAGACCTCCTGCCCCTCTGAGCACCTCAGCATCGATTTCAAAGGGCCCCTCCCCTCCACTGACCGTAATGTGTACTTTCTCAACATCATTGATGAGTACTCACGTTTCCCTTTCGCCATCCCGTGCCTTGACATGACCTCTGCCACAGTCATCAAGGCACTGCACGGCCTCTTCACCTTGTTCGGTTTCCCACTTACATCCATAGCGATCGGGGTTCCTCCTTCAGGAGTGATGAGCTGCGTCAGTTCCTGCTTAGCAAGGGCATCGCCTCACGCAGGACTACCAGCTACAACCCCCGGGGAAATGGACAGGTGGAGAGGGAGAACGCGACGGTCTGGAAGGCCGTCCTTCTTGCCCTACAGTCTAGAAGTCTCCCTGTCTCCCGTTGGCAGGAGGTCCTTCCCGATGCGCTCCACTCCATCCGGTCGCTCCTGTGTACGGCCACCAATGTGACCCCTCATGAGAGGATGTTTGTCTTCCCCAGGAAGTCCACCTCAGGGGTCTCGCTCCCATCCTGGCTGACGGTTCCAGGGCCCGTCCTCCTCCGGAAGCATGCGTAAAGTCACAAGTCGGACCCCCTGGTCGAACGGGTCCTTCTCCTCCATGCTAACCCCCAATATGCCTACATGGCACACCATCACGGGCGGGAGGACACAATCTCCCTTCGGGACTTGGCACCTGCAGGTTCCCCAGCGATCATCACCACTACCCCTGACTCTACACCGTCTCTCTCCGTTGCTACTTATTCGGAAGACGACACGCTCCTGGATATGCAGGCCTCAATACTTCACCCGACACCAGTGTCCTCACCACAGCCGGGACTGAGGCGATCACAGCGGAAGGTCAGAGCCCCTGAGAGACTCGATCTCTAATTCAACCCGTCCACTTCACCCCCGCCGGACTCTTTTTTAACAGTGGGTGAATGTGGTGAACCACTGTATTATATTGTACATACTGTTCTTACTTATGGTACTTACTGTTCTTACTGTTTGTTACATGTCTGGGTTTGTCCCTGCTGGCTCCGCCCCTCGGGCTCAAGTATAAAGGTAGCTAACCTCCAGCCCTGTCCTCATTCTGGGACCGGCTGCCAGCAGGTATCTTTTAGCTGATTAAAGCCACAGTTTACTCTTCCGACTCTCGTCTGTCATCACTGATGGCACATCAGTCTAGTTCCAAACTACTAGACCAATTGAAAAATGCCACCAACCCCTTATATTTCTAATGGTGTCTGCAGTATGGAGGCTTTGCTGTGCACAAAATGGTTCACGTTTTAGAAATAATTACTTTTCTTGAAACATTTCAGGACATACTTAGATAGTTTTATAAAAGTGTGTAGAACACTTAAATCATTTGGCATACAGTGAAATAAATGGGCTTTCGTAAATTTAAGATATTTTGCCTAGAGTCTGAGATTAATGCACTGATTGTTGCGAGAATGATGACTTCAGGGTGTACCCCTGCAACTCAACATCAGCTGGTGATTGTTTGATATTACTAATACTCAGTCGGTTATATAAATTAAATGACTGCCTCTCTGGGCAGTGAAATGAAAGCATTTCTGGAGCAGCAATTACATTTCTCTCACTAGTGATATATAAGGATCTACAAGCACCATCAGACGTATCTTCAAATGCCACTTGTATATGTTAATTCAACAAGTTATTTGTATTGACGTGAATTTGTAATATGACAGCCTACAGTTTTTTCCCCCGTTCCAATTACAAGTACTCCTCTAGTTCATAATAACAAAATGAGCATACCTGTCCACTTTGTGCAGGCTTTGGTCAGAGGATATGATGGAATGCCAGGCAGCCTGCATATAGTACGCCAGCTAATTCAGCTACATGTAATTCTGTGTAGGGATGTTACAATGTCAGTCCTGGATGAAACATATCCTTGCTCCTGCAATATTCCCACCAACTTCATCAGTGCATTTCACACACACATGCACGCACGCCGAGACACATACGCATGCACGCCGACACACACACATGCAAATGCATGCACGCACGCTGACACACACACATGCGAATGCATGCACGCACGCTGACACACACACATGCAAATGCATGCACACACGCCGACATACACACACATGCAAATGCATGCACACACGCCGAAACACACACATCCAGTTGTCAGTGTGTTAATATAGCATCTTTCACAATATTCCTCCGAATATTGCAAAACATTGAAATCATAGGATCACTACATGCAGAGGAAGGCAGTTTGGCCCATCAAATCTGCACCGACCTTCTGACAAAGCACCCTACCTAGGCCCAGACCCCCACGCTATCCCTATAACCCAATTGATGCTCGATCAATAATTCCAGAAGCGAGATTGGAGACAATTGAAGGCTTTATTACACTAGATGTTTCCCCCAGCAGCGAGTACAGAAGGCAGCTGCTGGGGCGACACGGGCTCTTGTACCCGGCCTTGCTGGGCGGAGCCAGCAGGCAGGCTTAACCAATGGGAACAGAGTATCTTCTACACCAATGGTCTTCCGGCATTACAGAGTACCGTAATACCTCTAATACTGACTACCACACCAATAACCCCACCTAACCTTTTGGACACACAAAGGAGGAATTTAGCACGGCCAATCCACCGAACCGGCACATCTTTGGGCTGTGGGAGGAAACCCGAGCACCCAGAGGAAACCCAGAGGAAACCCACGCAGACACGGGGAGAATGTACAAACTCCACACAGACATGATTTAGTGATCACCATACCCAACGACATAAATGATGACAGAGCGGAGCCTGGAGGATGAAGGAGTGCAAGAAAAAACTAGGCTGACAGCGGAGCTTGGTAAATAAAAGAGCGGGAGAAGAAGTGAGACTGAGTGTGGAGCCAGGGGGATCAAAGAGAAAGAGCGAGACTGACAGCAGAGTCAGGGAGATAAAAGACCCCGAGAAAGAGCGGGAGTCTGAGAGTGGAGCCAGAGAGACAAAGGAGTGCGAGAAAGAGCTGGAGTGCTAGCTTGGAGTTTGGAGCTCCTGAGGTGGCATCAGGATTCAAAAGTGACACTGGACAAGTGGAATCCACTGAGTGGGTGAGTACATTTGGGTAAGTATTTAAAATAATAATAATCGCTTATTGTCACAAGTAAGCTTCAATGAAGTTACTGTGAAAAGCCCCTAGTCGCCACATTCCGGCGCCTGTTCGGGGAGGCCGGTACGGGAATTGAACCCGCGCTGCTGGCATTGTTCTGCATTACAAGCCAGATGTTTAGCCCACTGTGCTAAACCAGCCCCTGCCTACTGTGCTAAACCAGCCCCTACTACTTTAATTACTTATAGTTTGTACGGTTTATATTTTGTGGTCTATAGTTTGCAAAGGCTATATTCTGTAGTAAAGCGGACCAGGGACAAAGGGCCGAGAATAATTTGGATTTGCTTATTGTCATGTGTACCGAGGTACAGTGAAAAGTATTGCTCTGCATACAGTTCAGACAGATCATTCCATACATGAGAAAGATACATAAGGCAAACTTAAAATACACAATGTAAATACATAGACACAGGCATCGGGTGAAACATATAGGAATGTAGTACTACTCAGTGTGTGAAGAGATCAGTTCAGGCCATAACAGGGTCATTTAGGAGTCTGGTAACAGCGGGGAAGAAGCTGTTTTTGAGTCTGTTCGTGTGTGTTCTCAGACTTTTGTAACTCCTGCCCAATGGAAGAAGTTGGAAGAGAGAATAAGGGGTCTTTGTTTACGCTGCTTGCTTTCCCAAGGCAGCGAGAGGTATAGACAGAGTCAATGAATGGGAGGTGGGTTTGCATGATGGACTGGGCTGTGTTCACGACTCTCTGTAGTTTCTTACGGTCTTGGGCTGAGCAGTTGCCATACCAGGCTGTGATGCAGCCAGATATTTAAAGGGGTAAGTCATAGCAGGAGAGCGTAAAGCCGTGTTGTGCTCCTCCTGCTCTATGTGGGAATCCAGGGACATGACCAGTGCATGTATGCAGGAAGTGACTCCAGCTGTAGCTCATGGAAGCCTGTGTTTCAGAGCTGGAGAGGCGGCTGGGGAATCTGCAGCATTCACAAGGCAGAGAGTATCATAGACTGCACGTATAGAGAGGTGGTCTCACCACAGGCTAAGACTCCACAGGCAGGAAGGGAATGAATGACCACCAGGCAGAGCAAGCAGACTAAGCAGGCAGTGCAGGAATCTCCTGCGGCCATTCCCCTGCAAAACAGGTATCCCACTTTGGATACTGTTGGGGTGAATGGCCTCTCGGGGGACAGCAGCAACAGCCACATACTTTCAGAATGCTGCACAGGAGAGGAGTAAAATGTGAGGCAGCAGTGCTAACCACTGTGCCATCCTCCAAAGTGGATGATATGGCACTGGCCCCTTCAAAAAACGACAACCATTTCTCAGACCACCATCAACTGGCAGAGCATTTTGTTTATTTGATAATCTGAACCCGGATAACATCAGTTAAGAACAAAACGGAACTGACAGACATTCCAGAACAATGTGTTTTTTAATAAGTGTGCTGTGCAAGTAAATGAGACAATCTCCTGTTATTGACTGTTAAACCCAGGGAAGAGGTATAATTCACTACATGGCTGGATCTTGCAAGCTTTTCACCAAGTGTCATTTCATCGAACAAACTGCTCAGAGGGTGGAAATCTTGTGTTGTGTTATGTAATTTGGAATAACACAAGCTGCCACTTGATGCAGATTTGAGTAAAAGATGCTGCAGACTTTGAAGTGAGTTCAATGTGTTTTATTGAACTATTAGCACAGTTCTCAATGAGTTCGACTCTCTGCTAATCAAAATGTAGTAACTCAGTCTAACTGAACCAGCCTTGCTCTAAGCCACGTGCTGGGTTGTGATGCTGAAGGTACACCCTGTCTCACTCTGTAGATGTTGGTCTGTGGAAAGAGGCAGGGTGAGAGTGCCTCATCCCTTTTACAGTGAGATACCACCCCTGAGTTGGTTGTGTCCTATTCTATGTGTTCATTAGCTGCATGTTTGCATATCATGACATCTCCCCTTTTTTATGGTTTGTTGGCGTATGTGAATGTATTTACATGTGAATGAGTCTGTCTAACGTGACTAACGGAGGACAACAGAACAGAGCAAACAAAACAAATGTTCACAAATCCAGTCTCTGGGGCTTGCGTCTGATCCTGGTTGACTGCCGGAGAGGTGGCGGAGGGGACGGACGGCGCCTTGACAGGCGGGATGGAAGCCTGACTGGTGGCCTCGTGGAGCGAGGTATCAGGAGGTGGCAATTCAACATATGGAAATGGAGGAGAAAGTGGTTGCGGGCAGGCAACTTTGCGCAGTGCCCGTCGATTCCTTTGCACAATGGAGCCATTAGCCATACATACAACATAAGAGCGGGCGCGGCCTGTCGAACAACGACAGCCGGGGCAGAGCACCCACCATCTGATATCTTGATCCTGACAGTGTCTGCCGGGTATAGCACGGCCAGATCGGTGGCATGAGCATTATAGCCCTGCTTTTGACAGTCTCTGAGCTGCTGCATCTTCTGCAGCACCGGGAGGTGATCCAGGTTGGGCAGGTGTAAGGCTGGAAGCATCGTCCGCAGGTCCCTGTTCATCAGGAGTTGAGCCGGCAACATACCAGTGGACAATGGAGTCGCCCTGTACGCGAGCAGTGCAAGATGTATGTCAGAAGCAGAGTCCACGGCCTTGCAGATGAGCTGTTTCACAATGTGCACCCCTTTCTCGACTTTTCCATTGGACTGCGGATAGTGCGGACTGGAAGTGACATGCTGGAAATTGTATGACCTGGCAAACGTGGACCATTCTCGACTGTTAAAGCACGGGCCATTGTCGCTCATGACGGTGATTGGGATGCCATGCCTTGAGAAAGTCTCCTTACAGGCTTTGATGACGATCCGAGAGGTGAGGTCCAGGAGCTTCAGCACCTCAGGGTAATTCGAGAAATAATCGATGATCAATACGTAGTCACGACCATTCGTATGAAAGAGGTCGATGCCAACCTTGGACCACGGAGAGGTCACTATGTCATGCTGTTGGAGCGTCTCCATGCTCTACGCTGGCTGGAACCACTGGCAGGTAGCACAGTGCAGGACCATGGTCGTGATGTCCTGGCTGATGCCAGGCCAGTAGACAGCTTGCCGGGCTCTGCGTCTGCACTTCTCGACGCCCAGGTGTCCCTCATGAATCTGGCGCAACACCAAGCTCTGGAGACAGAGCGGAATGACAATCCTGTCCCGCTTGAGGAGGATACCATCAATCACCATCAGGTCCATCCTTCAAATTGTAAAATTGTGGGCACTGCCCTTGCTGCCAGCCATTGGTGAGGTTGTGGATGACGCACTACAAGAGGGGGTCTTTGGCTGTCTCATCACGGATGAGAACTACCTTCTCATCTGTTGCCGGGAGAGTGCTGGCACACAGCTGCACCTGCGATTTGATGTGCTGGATGATCTCCAGCGGCTCACTGGGCAAGGTGATGGAGCGGGACAATGCATCAGCGATGATGAGCTCCTTGTCAGGTGTGTACACCAAGTTGAAGTCATACCTCCTAAGTTTAAGCAGGATCCTTTGCAACCGAGGTGGCATGTCGTTCAGGTCTTTGTGGATGATGTGGACCAGAGGCCTATGATCCGTCTCGACAGTGAATGTCGGCAGTCCGTAGACATAATCATGAAATTTGAGGATGCCGATGAGAAGACCCAAGCACTCCTTCTCAATCTGAGCATATCTGGTTTCAGTGGGCGTCATCGCCCTTGATGCGTAGGCTACTGGTGCCCAGGATGATGTGTCATCTCGTTGAAGCAACACCGCACCGATGCCATCCTGACTCGCACCTGTTGATATCTTTGTCTCCCGGTCCGGGTCGAAGAGTGCCAGGACTGGTGCAGTGGTGAGCTTGGCTTTCCGCTTCAGCCACTCTGTCTGGTGTGCCGCCTTCCACTCAAAGGCAGTTGACTTTTTCACCAGGTTGCGTAGGGCCGTGGTGTATGTGGCCATGTTTGGAATAAACTTGCCCAGAAAATTGATCATACCCAAGAAGCGCAGCACCGCCTTTTTGTCCTCAGGGACCTTCATTGCCTCGATTTTGGCTGTGTCCGGGCGCACACCATGCTGTGAGATCTGGTCGCCTAGGAACTTGAGCGTCGATGTGCCAAAACAACATTTGAACCTGTTTAACGTTAGGCCGTTGGCATGTACACGGCGGAATACCTTCTGGAGACGGAACACATGTTCTTCAGGGGTCGTGGACCATATGATGATATCGTCCACGTACACACGAACCTCTTCAATGCCTTCCATCATCTGCTCCATGATGCGATGGAATATCTCCGATGCCGAGATTATGCCAAATGGCATGCTATTGCAGCAGTATCTGCCAAAAGGCGTGTTGAAGGTGCAGAGCCTTCTGCTGGACTCTTCCAGCTGGATTTGCCAAAATCCCTGTGATGCATCCAATTTGGTGAAGAAGCACACGTGTGCTGTATATTGGTGCTGCTTCAGTGGAAATTTCACCAGCCCACGCATGGCCCATGCAGAAGCTAGAGCAAGATCTAAAACCAGGGAGAATTTCCACCAGGGTTTCTGAATCTACCCTCCCTATGGCAACCCCAAGATAGGAGTATGAAGAAATCATAAACCATTAACCAGTGGAGAAGGTGGCACAGGGAGTGGAAATGAAAGAAAAAAACTATTGTAAATAACTGGGAACAAGGTTGTTCTTGCGTGGATCAGGTTAAACATATAATTATAGTTCTGTAATGTGATTTATGGATTTTTGTATCTGAAAACATGTACAATGCAGGGTCCATATACCTATTATAAATCATGAGGTGGGTGCGTTGGATGGCATTGTGCGGCCCCCTTGGCAAGCACTGTCAGCAGATGAATTTGGCCCCCCTCCCTCCCTGCTCACCTCATGTACTCCCACAATGGTGCAATTCTATGTGCGTTTAGAATCCAGCCCTGGAGAGTTCCATTCCCCAGCAACATAGGCCACATTCAATTTCAACATAATTTCCTCTTCTTGCTGCTAGGTGACAGGAGGGCCTAGCACATCGCTGTCTTTAAAACATGAAATGAACTGAAATCGCTTATTGTCACAAGTAGGCTTCAAATGAAGTTACTGTGAAAAGCCCCTAGTTGCCACATTCCGGCGCCTGTTCGGGGAGGCTGGTACGGGAATTGAACCGTGCTGCTGGCCAGCCTTGGTCTGCTTTAAAAGCCAGCGATTTAGCCCAGTGTGCTAAACCAGCCCATAATCGCTCGAAAGAGTCAATGATACTCCAACTGTATGCCTGAATAATGTTTTTCAATATGCTCATGGTTATAACTCTTAAAGTCTTTTGGCACAGCAGATATTTGTTTGGCCAAGGGCCCTGATGTTTTGCACCCACCATCACTTAAATCTGGCCTGGGTCTCTTGATGATGCCTGACCTTTAATGGATGTTATTCTTGAAGCGGTCACTGTCTCCTGTTGGTGAAGCTGAGCAATAGATTGATGGGCAGTGCTCAGCAAGTGGGACCTGCCACCCCGAGATTCTGATCCTATGGAAGGCCCAACAGTGGCCTGTTGATTGCCTGACTGGGGAAGGCCTGCTGAATTACGAGCTAAAGGAGGCAATATAATACGTACAGTATTTCAAGCCTCTATATGCCTCCCCAGTTAAATTTGATCTCATTCTTAAAGTTGCAAAGCCAATGTGCAGAGTGGACAGGGCAAGCCCCAATCCATCTCATTGCTCCAAAAACCAAATTCAAGTCTTCACAAGATCCAAGCTGAAAAGAAAAGGCATTGCACCTCATCTTAGGCTCAATCTGACCCTTTATCTTAGACAAAAGGCCAAGTTAAAAGTGTTAGTAATCGACGCAGATGCACAGCACAAAACCGGCCATTGTTTCGCATGCAATGGTATGAAACATCAGAGTCTTATTTTGATGTAAGATAGAAATGTCATTGTTAACCTTCAGAAACATGCACAATGTTTTTCAAGGAAAAGGTTTGTGTAGAAGGTTATTTCAGTGTAAACTGTAAATTAGGATGGGAAGACTGGTTTATGAGGATTAATGGGCAATAATGTGTAAAAAAAATACAGCTGAAATAATGGAATTGATAAATCAGTACAGCTGCTAACCAGGAGAAAGGCGAATTAACCATCGCAAAATAGGACTAGATTAAATTGCTGTGTAATAACACCATAGTCAATTAGAAAGGAAAATTGAGATTACTGCACTAATTGTGTGACTAATGGGAAGGGACATGATCTTGGAGACATGCTGCCTCAGGTACTAGCTCTCATGAATTCACTTGGGCGGCAGTGGTTATAATAATAATCTTTATTATTGTAACATAGAACATACAGTGCAGAAGGAGGCCATTCGGCCCATCGAGTCTGCACCGACCCACATTAATCCCTCACTTCCACCTTATCCCCGCAAACCAATAACCCCTCCCAACCCTTATGGACACTACGGGTAATTTAGCATGGCCAATCCACCTAACCTGCACGTCTTTGGACTGTGGGAGGAAACCGGAGCACCCGGAGGAAACCCACGCGGACACGGGGAGAACGTGCAAACTCCGCACAGACAGTGACCCAGCGGGGAATTGAACCTGGGACCCTGGCGCTGTGAAGCCACAGTGCTAATCACTTGTGCTACCGTGCTGCCTAGGCTTACATTAACACTGCAAACCACTGATACCATGCAGCACTGTTGCTTCATAGCATCAAGGACCCGGGTTCGATTCCTGGCTTGGGTCACTGTCTGTTCGGAGTCTGCACGCTCTCCCTGAGTCTGCGTGGGTTTCCTCCGGGTGCTCCGGTTTCCTCCCACAAGTCCGAAAAGACGTGCTTGTTAGGTGAATTGGACATTCTGAATTCTCCCTCAGTGTAACTGAACAGGTGCCAGAGTGTGGTGACTAGGGGACTTTCACAGTAACTTCATTGCAGTGTTAATGTAAGCCTACATGTGACACTAATTTAAAAAAAATTAGGTTGAGCATTACAGCATAATTTTTGGAAACTTGTGAGACAATCCCTTGAAGATCTTTGACTTGAAGGCTTTAATATGCCTGGCCATTTCCTCTGTGATATACTTATCCTTTGCATTGATAAGAACTTAAAAAATTATTTTACATCAGTTTGAAAGTGGCAATGATGGTCCCTTCAATATGTTTATCATTTGTTAATGTTTAATCTCTGAAGATTTTACACAGATTTTCACTCCCAAAGATTCTGGTTGAGCTATGAATTATTCTGAGCGAATAAAGAGACAGATAGTATAAAGATAGTCACACTGACAAATTGTGAACTGTGAACCTGAACCCGAGAAGACACCCATGGAGCACAATGCACCCAACATATTGTTGAATGGATGGGGCCTGAAGTCATCACACAGGTTGGGAGTGGGCCTCATTAGACTTTCCCTGGCCCACCTTAGATTTGTTAAGATCTTTCTCACCAATGATGGTGGGCGTGCGCTGGGGCAATATGGACCCATGGTTGGGATTTGACCCTTATTACCCTGTGATCCACTCCTGATAGTTTTCCATCCCATTTGGTGGGAGGCGTTGACGGCACTAATCATAATGCTAATATATAGCTGCTCTATAATTGTATGGAATGCATAATTGTATGGAATGATGCTGGTTCTGTACTGGGCCTGAGACGGGTTATGTAACATTGTCTGGTGCATGTAACATCCTTTTAGAACTGAGGTTCTCGAGAATTTCTTTGTTTTTTTTATGGACGTGTATAAAGAATCCGTGATTGGATCCTGCAGGGGTACAGGCAGATCTGGTATCCGGGGCAAGGAGGTGACGGGTGTGTCATAGGTGCCTCTGGCACTACTGGAGCTAAGGGAGATGTATATTGGAGTGCACCTGAACATGGTGTGAAAAGTTTATCCTGAACTCTTGTGATAATTGCGGCCAATCACCGCGTGGGAAGGAGTGCAGCATTCTACTGTTTTCATTGCTTTATCCTGTTTCTCCCGTTTTCTCTAGCAGGACTTTTAGAAGTTTCAGTTTATGTTGAATGATTGTATTGTTGGGATATTGTTGCAAAATCATTTCTGTCCTGTGTTCCCCTTCTTATCCCTGTCCTGTTACCTGCTTTGATCTATAGTCTTCTGGTTAGATGCTACAACATTACTACACCCTTTGGGAATTCTGTTTAAATTACAGTGTTTGGACACTGAAACACCCCTGTCCTGTTCGGCCAGGCCAAGACGTCCCCTCTAGGTTCTACGGCAGAACCTGTGATTTCAATCTGATAGACTTGGCAAGCGCCAAACGGTGTATATCGAATTCGTAGCCAGCTCCTATTGTTGCCTGTGATTGGTGGAGCCAGTCAGAAACTTTCAGGAAAGATGGCAGGTCTTCTGCAGAGCTCCATCTTTTGTTTCAATTCTGTGCAGGAAGCCAGCTAGCCAGGACCTTGAAGAAATGAAATGAAAATCGCTTATTGTCACAAGTAGGCTTCAATGAAGTTACTGTGAAAAGCCCATCGTCGCCACATTCCGGCGCCTGTTCGGGGAGGCTGGTACAGGAATTGAACCGTGCTGCTGGCCTGCCTTAAAAGCCAGCGATTTAGATCAGTGTGCTAAACCAGCCCCTCTCTCCTTCTCTGTCTTTGGCAGGCAATTTTAAGAGACATTTTAACTAAATCTGTGAAGACTTTCTTGGTTAAAAGACACAGAGAGAAAACAGGCCTGCATAAAAGATCTCTGGAATGAGAAAGTGCCAGCCATTTTCCACGTCGGTAACATTCTAACGCCGTGTCTGAGGGGGCTGGAAAGAGTTTAGATTGAAGCTTAAACTAAGAATATTCCTGAAAGTAAGGCTGGGGTTTCTGTGCAGAGTTCAGACAAAGGGGATAAACACTGGGTTGGGATTTCCATTCCTGCGTAAGTGCTGACGCCAAAGGAGGATCCACGGAGTCTTGCGACAGTAAAATAGGTGCCACACCCGCACTGATTCCGCTACCGGTGATGGGCGAGCACCGGCACCACGTGAAATACCCGCACAACATGCGGAAAATGGTGGGAGAATTGCCGGGTCTTTGCTGGTCACGGGCGGGGCTGGCTGGCGGGCTAGCCCCCCCCCCCCGCCAAATTGTACCGATCGCACCTGAAAAGATGGCACCAGTTGTGCTGGACCACGTACCTCTATCTCTGCAGCCACCATACCATGCTCACGACTGTTGAGACCACGCGTGGACTGCGCGTCGGGAACTTGGCCCATCAGAGGTGGAGCATCGCGGGAGGGCCTGATAATGAGGAGATGCGAACGCAGTTTCAACTGTGTGCGGCACGGTGATGCCGATTTGGAAGGGGCCAAACAGGACAGGGGTGTTTCGCGACCAGGCGTCAACCTGCGCCTGCCATGATTTTGGCTTTGGGAGCTATTCTCTGCCTGATCGACGTTCCCGATTTAGGCATCGGGCAACGGAGAATCCATCCAATGTGTTTACTCAGGAAGGCTGCAAAAATTTCACAGGGAGACAAATGCTCCATTTTGTACTGATCTGAACATCCTGTGAATAGCAGCCGGTGGCCGGCATTGGGAATTGCACTGACCTGAACATCTTGTACCTGGCTCCATCCTGTGGTGGAAAGACAGAACTGTAGCGATTATAATTCCTTGAGCAAATCTACTCCTAGAGAAGCAAACACAACAGCGAAGACACCCCTCAACCGTTTCTCTTTAATCCTTGTTTTCTTATCCTCACCAATCCTTACCTTGTGTCTTGTCTTGTGTCTGTCTGGGTGGAGGGTGTGACGTTGTCTTGTGATTAGGTAGACTGGTAGACCATTATCCTGTTATTTATTTTCCTCTTTTTATTAATGAACAGTTTGTTTAATGTTTTACTTATAAATCTGGTATCTGTAATTCATTGGAGCAGTCGAGTGTTAAAGATCTTCGGAAAACATGAATTATTGGTTAATTCCCTTATGTTGCGATTCCGGGGTCTGTGGGGCTGAAACTGACCGTGCACTCACCCAGGGTGTCATAACAGTATTGGCCCAGTTGTACTGTTGTTCTCCCTTTCCCCTCTGTATTCATGTATGTGGAGCCGTGACATTTTCTTGTGGTGCTGGACCACTTCTGTGGTTTTGTTGTGTTGTTTGTTAAATGTAAAACCTTAATAAATATAGCTTTAAAAAAATATATAAGCTTCGGCATTTGTGGTGCGTCCTGAGCGAAGCAGCTAAGGGAAGCTGACATTAAGTGCTTGGGCCAGACCATTTGAGTAGTAAAGAGTTTAACTGAACCTGGCTCCTATGGCATAGGGCACTGAAATGGAAAAATGTCCCTTTCCCTAGTTCAAGGTGAATATGCAGACTCGATGGGCCGAATGGCCTCCTTCTGCACTGTAGATTCTATGATAATCTATGATATGCTTTGCTGCCAAAACAGCAGCAGCCAGAGCAGTGGCACCACGACTGGCTCTGATGTTCAGCAGGGAGGGTCAAAGCGCAGAAGAGCAATGGTCATAGGGGACTCTATAGTCAGGGGCACAGATAGGCGCTTCTGTGCACGTGAAAGAGACTCCAGGATGGTATGTTGCCTCCCTGGTGCCAGGATGTCTCAGAACGGGTAGCAGGCATCCTGGAAGGGGGAGGGCAAACAGGCATAAGTCGTGGTACATATTGGTACGAAAGACATAGGCAGGAAGGGGGTTGAGGTCCTGCAGCAGAAGTTCAGGGAGCTAGGCAGAAAGTTAAAAGACAGGACCTCAAGGATTGTAATCTCGGGATTACTCCCTGTGCCACATGCCAGTGAGGCTAGAAATAGGAAGGTACAGCAGCTAAACACGTGGCTAAACAGCTGGTGTAGGAGGGAGGGTTTCAGTTATCTGGACCACTGGGAGCTCTTCTGGGGCAGGTGTGACCTGTATAAGGACGGGTTGCATCTAAACTGGAGAGGCATAAATATCCTGGCCGCGTGGTTTGCTAGTGTCACATGGGAGGGTTTAAACTAGTATGGCAGGGGGGTGAGTAGCAGAGCAAAAGGTCAGAAGGTGAAAAAATTGAGGGAGAACTAGGAAATAGGGCCACTATTGCTCTGAGGAAGAGCAGACAGGGAGAAGTTGCTGAAAACAGTGGGACTGGTAGCCTGAAGTGCATTTGTTTTAATGCAAGAAGTATTATGGGTAACTATGATGTGGAGATGCCGGCATTGGACTGGGGTGAGCACCTTTCCTGCAGCGTATGAGGTAGACAACGTTGGCCGAGTCGCACGCGTATGTACCGCATACCTGGTGGGTGGTGTTCTCACGTGTAATGGTGGTATCCATGTTGATGATCTGGCACGCCTTGCAGAGATTGCCATGGCAGGGTTGTGTGGTGTCGTGGTCACTGTTCTGAAGGCTGGGTAGTTTGCTGCAAACAATGGTTTGTTTGAGGTTGCGCGGTTGTTTGAAGGCAAGTAGTGGGGGTGTGGGGATGACCTTGGCAAGATGTTCATCTTCATCGATGACGTGTTGAAGGCTGTGAAGAAGATGTCGTAGTTTCTCCGCTCTGGGAAAGTACTGAACGACAAAGGGTATTCTGTCGGTTGTGTCCCATGTTTGTCTTCTGAGGAGGTCGGTGTGGTTTTTTGTTGTGGCGCGTTGGAACTGTTTAGGGTGGAAGCTGGAGAAATGGAGCATCGTGGGTTTGCGGTAAAGCGAAGTGCTGAGGTGACCGTCCTTGATGGAGACGAGTGTGTCCAAGAATGCAACTGATTTTGGAGAGTAGTCCATGGTGAGTCTGATGGTTGGTTGGAACTTATTGATGTCATCGTGTAGTCGTTTCAGTGATTCTTCGCCGTGGGTCCAAAGGACAAAAATGTCATCGATGTATCTGGTGTATAACATAAGAACATAAGAACTAGGAGCAGGAGTAGGCCATCTGGCCCCTCGAGCCTGCTCCACCATTCAATGAGATCATGGCTGATCTTTTGTGGACTCAGCTCCACTTTCCGGCCCGAACACCATAACCCTTAATCCCTTTATTCTTCAAAAAACTATCTATCTTTTAACGTCGGTTGAAGGTCCTGTGCGGTGAGTAGGTCTTGTTCAAACTTGTGCATGAAGATGTTGGCGTATTGGGGTGCGAATTTGGTCCCCATGGCTGTTCCGTGCATCTGGATGAAGAACTTGTTGTCGCAGGTGAAGACGTTGTGATCCAGAATGAAGCGGATGAGTTGCAGAATTGAGTCTGGAGATGCAGTTGTCTGTGTTGAGTACTGAGGCTGTTGCAGCAATGCCGTCGTCATGGGGGATGCTGGTGTAGAGTGCCGAGACGTCCATTGTGACGAGGAATGTTCCTGGTTCAACTGGTCCATGGGTGCTGAGTTTCTGTAGGCAGTCCGTTGTGTCGCGACAGAAGCTGGGCGTACCTTGTACGATGGGTTTCAAGATGCCCTCGATGTAGCCAGAGAGGTTCTCACACAGGGTCCCATTGCCTGAAACGATAGGACGGCCTGGTGTGTTGGCCTTGTGTATTTTCGGGAGGCAGTAGAGATCTCCAATGCGGGGAGTACGTGGGATGAGAGCACGTAGGGTGCTCTGAAGATCTGGATCCAAGGTCTTGATCAGTCTGTTAAGTTGGCGGATGTGTTCCTTGGTCGGATCTGCGGGTAACTGTCTGTAGTGTTCTTGGTTGTTCAGTTGTCGGTATACTTCTTTGCAGTAGTCCGTTCTGTTCAGTATGACAGTGGCCCCTCCTATGTCTGCTTGTTTGATGACGATGCTGCGGTTGGTTTTGAGAGCGCGGGTGGCATTGCGTTGTGCTTGGGTGACGTTCGGGGCTGTCTTGTGAAGGCGACTGATGAATCTGGCATTGACGCGACTCCTGATGCCTTGAGCATACATGTCGAGTCGAGGGCAGCGGCCTTCCGGAGGGGTCCAATTCGACTCTTTCCTCTTCGGTTGTCGCACCGCAGATCTCTCGGTCTGCTGTTCCGGTTCATTGGTAGTCTGCTTGGGTTCGCTGTTGGCCTCTTGGGGTCTGTGGAAGAATTCCCAGAGCCTCATTCGCCTGATGAATTCCTCCATGTCTGCCGCGAGACTGATGGGGTCCATTTTGGTGGTGGTGCAGAAATTGAGCCCTCTGCTGAGGACTTCGATTTCATCTGGTTGAAGGGTGTAGTCTGACAAGTTGACAATTGATTTCCCTGTATTGTTTTCTACTGTGGTACAGGGGGTGGCTTGGTTGCTGCTGGTGGTGATGCCGAGTTTCTCAAGCTTCCTGTTCTTGGTATGCATATAGGTGGCATAGTATTGTTGTCTCATCTGTTTGGCGGTGTTCTGCAGCTGGTCTGCTGCGTCCTGAGTGCAAGTTGAGAATATGGCCTCTATCTGTGTTTCCAGGTTGCATCGTCTGCTGTAGAGCTGGCGTACGAGGTGGTTGAGGAGTGTGAGAGAGGTGCGACGGCAGAGTCTCTCAGCGTAGTCTGTGTTGTATGTCGACTTGAGTGGGTTTGTGATCTGTAGCCCTTTCAGGATCTTTGTCTGCTTTCTTGCATCTTTGTAGAAACTTAATGTCAGTGTCTATAGAACAACAAAGAACAAAGAAATGTACAGCACAGGAACAGGCCCTTCGGCCCTCCAAGCCCGTGCCGACCATACTGCCCGACTAAACTACAATCTTCTACACTTCCTGGGTCCGTATCCTTCTATTCCCATCCTATTCATATATTTGTCAAGATGCCCCTTAAATGTCCCTATCGTCCCTGCCTCCACTACCTCCTCCGGTAGTGAGTTCCAGGCACCCACTACCCTCTGCGTAAAAAACTTGCCTCGTACATCTACTCTAAACTTTGCCCCTCTCACCTTAAACCTATGCCCCCTAGTAATTGACCCCTCTACCCTGGGGAAAAGCCTCTGACTATCCACTCTGTCTATGCCCCTCATAATTTTGTATACCTCTATCAGGTCACCCCTCAACCTCCTTCGTTCCAGTGAGAACAAACCGAGTTTATTCAATCGCTCCTCATAGCTTATGCCCTCCATACCAGGCAACATTCTGGTAAATCTCTTCTGCACCCTCTCTAAAGCCTCCACATCCTTCTGGTAGTGTGGCGACCAGAATTGAACACTATACTCCAAGTGTGGCCTAACTAAGGTTCTATACAGCTGCAACATGACTTGCCAATTCTTATACTCAATGCCCCGGCCAATGAAGGCAAGCATGCCGTATGCCTTCTTGACTACCTTCTCCACCTGTGTAGCCCCTTTCAGTGATCTGTGGACCTGTACTCCTAGATCTCTTTGACTTTCAATACTCTTGAGGGTTCTACCATTCACTGTATATTCCCTACCTGCATTAGCCCTTCCAAAATGCATTACCTCACATTTGTCCAGGTTAAACTCCATCTGCCATCTCTCCGCCCAAGTCTCCAGACAATCTAAATCCTGCTGTATCCTCAGACAGTCCTCATCGCTATCCGCAATTCCACCAACCTTTGTGTCGTCTGCAAACTTACTAATCAGACCAGTTACATTTTCCTCCAAATCATTTATATATACTACAAAGAGCAAAGGTCCCAGCACTGATCCCTGTGGAACACCACTGGTCACAGCCCTCCAATTAGAAAAGCATCCCTCCATTGCTACCCTCTGCCTTCTATGGCCTAGCCAGTTCTGTATCCACCTTGCCAGTTCACCCCTGATCCCGTGTGACTTCACCTTTTGTACTAGTCTACCATGAGGGACCTTGTCAAAGGCCTTACTGAAGTCCATATAGACAACATCTACTGCCCTACCTGCATCAGGTGCGCGATCTTCCTGGAGATCCTCTCCACTTTGAGCCGGCAGTTTGCGGTGTCGATGGTAGCCATGATGTGGAGATGCCGGCGTTGGACTGGGGTGAGCACAGTAAGAAGTCTTACAACACCAGGTTAAAGTCCAACAGGTTTGTTTCGATGTCACTAGCTTTCGGAGCGCTGCTCCTTCCTCAGGTGAATGCGGAGGTATGTTCCAGAAACATATATATATAGACAGATTCAAAGATGCCAGACAATGCTTGGAATGCAAGCATTAGCAGGTGATTAAATCGTTACAGATCCAGAGATGGGGTAACCCTAGGTTAAAGAGGTGTGAATGTCGCATTACATTCATCCCCCACCATCTGGCCTGCGAAATCCTTCCAACTGTCCTGGCT